>NC_133664.1:131384630-132025432 GCF_037893015.1 Macrotis lagotis
GAAATCAATTTTATGTTATGGAGTCAATTTGGTTCATACACTTTGCACAGTTCTCTCTAATTAGGAAACTTTTCATACACGGAAAAGCTTTTAGATATGACAGTATTAGTATCAGTACCTTAAACTAAAGACATATATGATTGGGAATTCTAGAGCTTAATGTTGGAAGTAATAACATAATCATTGATTCTGGTATTGTCTATACTTTTTTTTTAACTGGACCCTTGAGCTCAGTAGTAGCTGCAGCTCCCTGGGAGGAATTTCTCATACCAGTGTAGATTAGCATCTTGGCTAGTAGAGCTCCTTGCTCAGGATCACAAAGTTAGTTTGAGGCAGAAGCAGGACATCTATAACTGGTTCTCTTTATCTCTTACCCCCCCCTTGGTTCTCCAAGGAAATAACATGATTATCCTTGTGCTTTATTTAGGAAGATGTTATACCCAAAATAGATTAAATCACTGCTTTTAAAAACACATTATTTAGGAGTAGTTGCAATAAACTATAATCTTTTAAGTGTAAACAGTTGTTAATTTTTTTATATAATCCATGAATAATAAATGCTATAGTTATAAAGTTTACTTCATTAGAGCAGACCTGATGAGAGCTAGTGGTTCTAGCATGAGAATGTGGTTAAGTGGGAGTGCTGAAGTTGTTGAATGTTATGTCAAAATGTGGTCTTCAGAAAATACTTGCCATTGTAAAATGTATGATTTTGTATCTGTTTATAGTTATTCTTCTCTTGCTTTCCTGCAAATAATTGGTGCCACAAGTCTTCAGTTGCCTCTGGTGGACTGTCCTTGAATTTCAAATGCCTCTTGTTCATAATTTCAATTCTGAGAACTCATGGGAATATTGTGAATTGAAAGACTATTGTAGCTAATAGATTTGGGAGCCCTCCCCCATTTTTCTTACCCTTCTTTGAAACCTCTCAAAATAACATTTGCCCTCTAAAATCTTTTTGGCCTTAAGTGAATTTCTCTACTCCTCTCACCTAGAACAGGATAATTGTAAAGATTTTATTTACAATTTATTTACAATTTTTCCCCCAATCTTACTTCCTTCCACCCCCTACAGAAAGCAATTTGTCAGTCTTTACATTGTTTCCATGTTGTACATTGATCCAAAGAGAACAGGATAATTATAGCCTGAAGCAAGTACCTTAGATTTTTCCAAGTTCTAATAAGACTACCTTTAATTAAGAAACATTTAAACAATGACTTTTATATGCAAAGACTGAAAAGATAGTCCCTACTCTCAAGGAGCTTACTTTCAAGTTTTGAGAGTCCTAAAACCAATCTGAAGTTGTGATTATAAATCCTTTTTAATCTGCTTTCCTGGCATACAGTTACTACCATTGATACAAGGGTTTTTGGCACACTTTGGAAGAATCATTAATGTACTGTTATTATTTAAACTATTTTATAGGACTATACTAATCTTTTAGGGATTTCTTTACTGGGATCACACACTATTAGGAAGTGGCAAGAAATATTTTGTAGGGTTAATAGCTCAGTCATTAAAAATGTAATTAATTTTGTTTTTAAGATGTGGCACCATTTATTGAATTCCTTAAGTCTATTCAAGATGGAACCATCGTTTTAATGGGAACATATGATGATGGAGCAACCAAGTATGTATGGATTTTTTTTAATTACTAAGACCTTTATAAATGATTATCTGTATATTGAAGCAAACTTTTACTACTTAATTAGCTCCAAAGTAGCTATTATTGAACATCAGGGTTTCCTTCATCCTTCTGTAAATATACTTGGAATCCATGTGTAGAAGCAAGTATTGGGAAGATACATTGGTAATTCATTAAATTATGACAGTCCTTAGCACAAAGTCCATCAGCCTATGAAAGTGTTAGTAGAAAACTCAAGTCATTCAGTTGAGAACCTTGTTAGGCATCTACTTTGTGTGCAAGATACTGTACTTATCACTGGGTAGAAACTTTAATGTATGCTTATAATACTTAATGTCTGAAAAATATGACCATTAGTAAAATAAAAGGTACATTTTGACCATAGGACTCTTAATCTCCTGCTTCCCCTTTTTAGTGTGTGACAGTTAAAGAGAATTTAAATTGATGAGCCTGTTTACTTTGTTGAAAAGAGGCAACAGGGTCATCAGTTTCTTTTTTGTGTGTGGGGGGAAGGTGTTTGCAAGAAAGTGGGGTTAAGTGACTTGCCCAAGATCACAGTTAGGAAATTATTAAGTGTCTGAGGCTGGATTTGAACTCAGAACCTCCTGACTCCAGGATCAGTGCTCCTAACTGCCCAAGGTCATCAGTTTCTAACTGGTCTGTAGAGATACTTGAAGACTAGTACTTTGTAGTGTCAGATATGTAATTGAGGAACCTCTGAATACTCAATCACCAACCATCTGTTGGATAAGCCACTAGCTCTATTTATGTCTACTAACAGCAAGTTGAGGAAAATTTCTCAGTTTGAAGTCCTTTTTCCTTATGCATATAGGAGACTTATTTGAGCCTGCCTCCATGCTTTTAGGTCATAAATAATAATGACAAGAGTTGGTTTTGATCTCTTCTTTCTACTTTAGTAACAATTTTTGGTGCTTCTTGTTCATGTTACCAGCTGACATGGGATTAATTTAAAGATACGGTTTTTGGATTGTACTGCAGAAGTGAAACCCTTCACACAGTTTAGTACAAATTAAATAAATCTCTAGTTTAAGTAAGCAAACTAAACTTAATTTGAACTTATTTTTAATCCTGGTTTTAGCTCTTTGGAGCCATAATTTTAAAAAATTCCTTTTTTAACTAAATTTTAAAAAATAACAGAACCGTAGAATTATTTTTGGAAGCCTTGGGTTCAGTCATTAAGACTGGAAACTCATTGCCTACTGAGAAAACTTACTACATTGTTGGAAGAAGTATATCACTGAAATGTATTTATTAAATTAATCTGAAATGTGTTTTTGCAACTTCTCCCTTTTGTTGGTTTCTCTCTATGGAATATCAAAATAAGTCTATTATCTTTACATGATAGCTTTTCAAGTAGGTAAAAGAGGGGCAGCTGGATGGTGCAATGGATAGAGCACTGGCCCTGGAATCAGGAGGACCTGAATTACCTAGCCGTGTGATCTTTTTAAAAAATATTTTATTAGTTTTCCAATTACATACAATAGTAGTTTCTATATATCATTTTTATAAGATTTTGAATTTTACAATTTTCCCCCACCCTCCCTTCCTCTCATCCTCCCCCCCACAGAAGGTAGTCTGATGATCTTTATATTGTTTCCATGCCGTACATTGATAGAAATTGAATGTGTTGAGAGAGAAATTATATCCTTAAGGAGAAAATAAAATATTAGAGATAGCAAAATTATGTTGTACATTGAAGACTGGTCTTTGTTTAAACTCAGAGTTCTTTCTCTGGATACAGGTGGTATTCTCCATCACAAGTACTCTAAAATTGTCCCTTACTATTGCATTGATGGAATGAGCAAATCCATTAAGGTTGATCATCATCACCTCCATGTTGCTGTTAGGGTGTACAATGTTCTTCTGGTTCTGCTCATCACATTCAACATCAGTTCATGCAAGTCTTTACAGGCTTCACTGAAATCCCATCTCTCTTGGATTCTAATAGAGCTATAGTGTTCCATAACATACATGTACCACAATTTGTTTAGCCATTCCTCAATTGATGGACATTTGTTTGATTTCTAATTCTGTTACGACAAACAGGATTACTATGAATATTTTTGTACAAGTGATATTTTTACCCTTTTTTCATGATCTCTTCAGGGTATAGGCCCAGTAGTGGTATTGCTGGATCTAAGGGCATGTACATTTTTGTTGTCCTTTGGGCATAATTCCAGATTGCTCTCCAGAAAGGTTGGATCAGTTCACAACTCCACCAACATTGTATTAGTGTCCTAGATTTCCCACATGCCTTCTAATATTGAACATTGTCTTTTCTGCTTATATTGACCAATCTGATAGGTGTGAGGTGGTATCTCAGAGGTGCTTTAATTTGCATTTCTCTAATCTAGCTGTGTGATTTTAGGCAAGTCACTTAACCCCATTGCCTTACAAAAACCAAACAAAACCCCAACAACAACAAATAGGTAAAAGATAACTCTAGAAAACAAAATAGTCTCCCCTCCAATTCTTTGCTACCACAAAGAAGAACTGATATACATATTTTTGTACAGACAAATGTTCCTTTTTCTTTGATTTCTTTGGGATATAGATAGTATTCATGGGTCAAAGTAAATGCAGTTTTATAACCCTTTGGGCATAGTTCCAAATTGTTCTCCAGAATAGTTAGACCAATTCACTACTCCAACATTAATTATCTATTAATTATCTATTTTTCTTTCATCCCCTCCAGTATTTTTTATTTCTCATTGATGTTTTAATTTCTCTAACTGATAGAGAATTTTTCCATATTAACTATAGATAGATTTTATTTCTTCTGAAAACTGACTATTCATATCCTTTGACCATTATCAACTGGAAAAGGCTCTTTTTAAAAATTTTTATAAAATTGACTCAGTTCTGTTCTGTATTTTAGAAATGAGACCTTTATCAAAGATACTCAATAAAAAATTCTTGATATTATTTCATTGATTATGGTACCTTTTAGCAAAATGTAGTTTCCTTGATTATCTCTCTCTCTCTCTCTCTCTCTCTCTCTCTCTCTCTTTTTTTGGCTAGGCAATGGGGTTAAGTGGCTTGCCCAATGCCACACAGCTAGGTAATTATTAAGTGACTGAGGCTGGATTTGAACTCAGGTACTCCTGACTCCAGGGCCAGCGCTCGATCCACTGTGTCACCTAGATACCCTGATTATCTCTTTTAATTAGGTTTATTTTTGCTTTGTCTGAGATCATGATTACTACCCTTGCCTTTTTTTACTTTAGCCAGAAGTATATTAGATTCTGCTCCAGTCCTTTATTTTAACCCTGTATGTCTTTCTGTTTCTTTTGTATATCTGATAAACAATATATTGTTGGATTCTGGTTCCTAATCCTTTCTGTTACCCATTTCTGTTTTTTTATGGGCAAACTTATTCCATTCACATTCACAGTTATTATTGTGTTTCCATAGATTCTATTTTCTTTATTTCTTCTCTCTTTATCCTGTCCTTCCTCAGAAGTTTCTAACCACTGCCCCCCTTTACCTGGCCTGCCTTTTAGCATTCCCTTACCCTTTTTAAAGATTTCTGTACGTGTCAGCATATACTGACATGTACAGAAATATATATATATATATATATATATATACACACAGAAATATATATATTGTTTATAGATATATGTGTGTATTTACTTCCCACTTTGAATCATTTTCCATGAGAGTATTATTCAAGCATTGCCTGCCATTTCTTTCCCCCTTGGCCCCCTCTCATTATAAAAGCTTCCATGTCAGCACCTCTTTTATATGAGAAAATGTTCCCTGTTGTACCTTTCCTATCACCCTTCTCCCAGTGCATCCCTCTTTCTTACCCCTTCAATTTTATAGTGATTGTTCCAACATAATCAATTCATACCCATCCCCTCTGTCTGTGTAAACTGCTTTTAACTACCCTAATAATAAAATTCTAAAGAATTTTGTGTATTTAGTTATACATGTAAAGCCCATATCAGAATACTTGATGTCATGGGGAGGAGGGAGGGAGAAAAATGAGAAACTCAAAATCTTTTAAAATGTGGAACTCAAAATCATACAAAAAGTGACTATTACATGTAGTTGAAATAATAAATAAATTTAACAGAATTTCTATGTATCATCTTTACATATTGGAATATAAACAGTTTATTAAGTTCCTTATGATTATTCTGCTACATTTACCTTTTTTATGCTTCTCTTCAGTATTATGTTTGAAGTATCATATTTTCTATTCATCTCTGGGTACTTTCATTAGAGAGATCTTTGAAAATCCTTTATTTCATTAAATATCCATTCCCCTTCCCTTAAAGATTCTACTGAGTATTTTTTGCTGGGTTACTTATTCTTGGTTGTAAACTTAGCTCATTTGCTTCCAGAAGCCCTCCACTCCTTTAATGAGGAAGGAAGCAATCCTGGGTGATCATGTTGTCTTTGTTCCAGGAGTTCTAAAATTTGCCTATATTATTCTTGGGAGTTTTCATTTTGGAATATCTTTGAGGAAATGACTAGTTGAATTCTTTCCATTTCTATTTTACTCTTAATTCTAGTTTTCATTGATAATTTCTTCAAATATATCTGGACTCTTCATTTGATCATGTCTTTCAGATAATTCAATAATTCTTAAATTATCTCTCCTTGATCTATTTTTCATGTCAGTTGTTTTTATGTTGAGCTAATTCACATTTGGTGGGGTTTTTTTAGTTTTTGAAAAAAGTATTTCATGATGTCTCATGGAATCATTAGCTTCCACTTACTAAGTTTTTAAGGAATTATTTTCTTTACTGATGTTTTTTTTGGTACTACTTTTGCCATTTGCCTTTTCTGGTTTTTAAGAAATTCTTTTTTTTTTTAAATTTTGTACCACTTACCATTTGGTCAGTTACACACATAGAGTAAAAGTAAAAAGATGGAGCAGAATATATTATGTTTCAGCTAAAGTAAAAAAAAAATCAAGATTAGCAATCCTAATCTCATATAAAGCAAAAGTAAAACTAGATCTCATTAAAAGAGATAATGAAGGAAACTTCATCTTGCCCAAAAGTACCATATTTAATGAAGTTATAATCAATATATATGCACTAATGCCATGTATACATGGCACCTACACAAAAATGACCATGTTTTAGGGGATGAAAAACCTCACAATCGAATGCAGATCATGATGCAATAAAAATTACATGAAATAAAGGACTGTAGAAATGCAAACTAATTGAAAACTAAAGTTTGTTCTTCTTCCACATAATCAACTAATTATTCCTTATTAATTTCAGAATAGTAGTAATCCTAGTTGAATGAGGAAATTAGCAGCAGAGAGCATCAAATATTTCTGTTCTATTTTCTTTGAAATTATACTACCAGAAGATATTAGGATAATTGAAACATCGTACACTTTACACTTGCTTTTGTGCCAGCATTAGAATCTTGACTAAGAAAGTATCATCTGGGGCAGCTTGGTGGTACAGTGAGTGGAGCACCAGCCCTGGAGTCAGGAAGACCTGAGTTCTAATGTGACCTCCACATCCTTCTAGAATACCTAATAAAACCATTCTGTCCTGTTTTTATACATGTCTAATACAGTTGCTATAGGAAAGACACATTTTAATTACAAGAACATTTTCAGTAATTGGAATGACTAGTAATTGATCAGTTAATCTGCCACACAGGTCCCCTGCTCTATGCTATGAAGATAGCATGTACATATATAGGTACATGACAGATAAAAGATGATGGGTTGTAGTGGAAAAAAAGTACTAGCCGATCAGCTAAGGGAGAGTAACCAAAAAAGCTTCATGTGAAGGTTCTATTTAAGCTGAACCTTGAGGGAAACTATTAAATAGAGGCAGTGATTCCAGGAATGGAATACATCCAATATAAACATGTAGGTGGAACATCATGGATGGTAAAGCCAATTTGGTTGGATGAAATAAGGCAGTTTGGAAGAAGGATCGAGTTGGGAAAAAGATGATGAGTGCTCTTTTGGTCATGTTGAATTTTGTGATTCTTTTTGGACACCCAGCTTTAATTGTAGGGGTTATATTCCAGCAAATGAGACAGAGAAGGTAAGTGATCAAGCAAGAAGCAATTAAATCAAGAGAATAGCACTAGAAAAACGAAGTAAGAAATGACATTTCTAAGCACTTTTTTTCTCTTCGCTCTCATCTCCTGTCAAATTACTTGAAAAGAAAAACAAAACTTGTTACAAATATACAAAGTCAAGAAAAAGAAATTCCTGTATTTTCCAATTCTTTAAAAAAAATGTGACATTCTGTATACTGTGTCAGTCACCTCTCTCTGTTAGATGGTGAGGGATTGGCCCTTTGTAATCTTGGTTGGTCATTGTAGTGATCAAAGTTCTTAAATCTTTCAAAGTTGTTTTTCTTAAAATATTATTCTGCTTCTGCTCGCTTCACTCTGTATCAGTTTTCTGATACAGTTGTCTCTGAAGCTATCTCATTATTTCTTATGACACAATAGTATTTTGTTATATTTATATATTTGTTCAACCATTCTCCTGTTGATGGATTCTCCCTTAATTTCCAGTTCTTTGCCACTATAAAAAGATCTGCTAAAAGTAATTTTTATACATTCATATCTTTTTCTTCTTTCTTTAATCTCTCTGGGAATATAGACCTAGGAGTGATGTCTCTGGATAAAAGATATGTAATAACTTTGGTTTTAATTACAGAATTGTTTCCTGAATGGCTAGACCAGTTCACAGCTTCCAGCTTTTTACTTTAAATTGAGAATCAGATATATATATATATATATATATGAAAGAATGGAGAAAGCAAAGAGCATGCTAAAGTATTCATTTAAAATTTTAAATATTTCTGGATCTCAGTAGAATAAATTAATTTGTACTCTCAAACCAAAATTTTAAATTAAATAAATTGAAAGAACAGAAACCAAACAACTGTGATTACGGTATTTCTTAGTTAAGCTTACTAACTAGCTCCACAATCCAAGTCATATGTACATGTACATACATACATTCATAATCTACATACATGATCACATGGATTAACCCAAAGTTTGTATGTATTTTTGCTTTGTGTATCTGTAATAGAATCTAAATGTGTGTGTGTGTGTGTGTGTATATATATATATATATATATATATATATATATATATATATAATGTTTTCAAAATATTTACTTTTTTTCCCCTTGAAAACTTCATATAGGCAGCTTTTATATAAATCTTTTTTGGGGGGGTACATCATTTTACTTTGTAGAATTAATATGTGCTATCATTTTTTAGCATGGGAACAGTAAGCTCAATCCTTGGCAGGCTGTTTATTTTCTCCTTAGGTACTGTTGTGATCTAGGACATTGGAACTAAAAATATTTGAGTTAGCTTCCCAAACTCCTACAACTACATTTGGAGATATTTGTGAACAGAGAAACTATAGAGCAGACCTAGGACAATTTGAGCCAACCTTCCCTCAAATTGATTTGGGGCCCATCTGTGAACCCTTTACATATATTAAAATAATGTTAGGATTTTGACTAATATCCCAGGAAACCTCATTGCTGATTGCTTTTAATAATTACTTTTTTCCCTTATTGAATTTTTTCATTTAATTTTTTTTAATAAAAATCTATTTTCTTCCCATTAGGCATATATAACAAAACATAGATTAAGATCTTCCATTAAATGGGCCTATATCATTAGCATAAAAATGTAAATGGTTGATCAGGAACAAGAATAAAATACAAACACCTGTAAAAATGACATACTTATTAATGATTTTCAGCATTTAATCATTCTTGTAGAGATAGCATGATATGATGGATAGAGGACTGACTTGACATCAGGAAGACTTAAGATTCACATCTTGCCTCTGATGATATTGGGCAAGTCACTTAATTCATTAGTGTCCCAAATAGCTAACTAAAATTTGAAAATTGTTGCTCTCCATTGGTAGGAGTTTCATATGCCAGTGACATCACAGGATTAAGCTAAATTGTAAAATTTGAGAATTTTCCCATCCTCAGTCTTTTACTCATAAATCTTTGTATGATAGAAGTGAGTCATTTGGAACTTCTCTACTATGGTAAAGTGCATTGTGCCACCACAGTATTATAGAATATTCATATTAAAAATCCCATAATGGTATTTTTTTTTTCTTAAAGACTCACTAATGAGGCAAGATTACTGATTGCTTCTTTGGGAAGTTCAGCCATTGTTAACCTTGATTTTAGAGACAACTGGGTCTTCTGTGGTGGAAAAGGTATAAAGACAAAAAGCCCCTTTGAACAGGTGAGTCTCTTGACTTTTTCATGCTATATTTTGGTGAGTAAATTCAAAATGCCTGGCATTCCACAAATATAAATAATTAAATTTGTCCCACTTACTCTCAATCTCAGTTAAATGGGTAGATAACAAATGTCTTTTTGCCCTGTATGAGGACTGTTTTTATTAATTCATTGTTTGAAAGCAGTCTAGCTTCTAAAAATCCTTTCATATATTTTCAGTGCACTAGACCTCTAAGAATAAATTAAAGTAGCTTAAGACTATTCCTCATCTTGATCTTTGGGATGATATAGAAAATAATAATAATTTTGCATGTTTTATATTAAATCCAAATTTATTTTAATTTGAGAGTTTATTATTAGAACCACCTGAAATTGATTTTTTAATTTAATGTATTTACTAACTCAGTCAACAAATATCGTGTACATTCTATGTGCAAAGCACTGGGCTGTTCAGTAATGGAGTCTGTTATTAACACTTAATTAAGTGGAATTATTTTCTTGGTCATGCACTCTTCATTATAATAATATATTAGTAGCTGTGCCAAAGATAAATCAAGCTTGTAAATCAACTTGATGTATTTTTATTATAATGGTGGGGGTTTTTTCATTTTTATTGTAGCACATAAAGAACAACAAGGATACAAACAAATATGAAGGATGGCCAGAAGTTGTAGAAATGGAAGGATGTATTCCCCAAAAGCAAGACTGAGTAATATGAAGAATATTAAGAGAAAATTATCTTTATGCTATTGATGAGAGTGCTATGAAGGAGTTATTACTGTGTAAATAATTTGAGAGTATATGTCCATCTTGTCAGTTATGCATGAGTATCAACTCTTCCAAAATCAGGATTATTTATTGCTAAAGAGTAAACTTTGTAAATAAGTCCACCCTAATCAATCTTTTCTAAGCTATTGTCTCTTTAAAAGCACAGTATTTAGATTGCTTTAAGATAAACAACATCTTTAAGATATAGAAATGTCTTTTTTAAGCACACATCGTGAATGGATTATGAAGACTGTTATACTATTGTTTTATAGATACAATTGCTATAAGAATGTGACCATTGTGAAAAAATAAAGAATTTCATTTGGGGGGGGAGATAAAAATTTTTTTTAATATGCTGCCCTTTTGAAGGCAGTAATCAGTCTTAAATAAAGAGGTATTTGACTAGTTGTATATATTCTGGAATTTTGCTTTTCTGTTTAATATCTGATAGCTCTCCTACTCTACCTCACTTCCCTACCTTTTCTCCTCACTTCCCACAGAGACTTCTGGCCAATACATTTTGCAAATATAGAATTAAGATGTTTGATATAGAAATTTAGATTAGATCTGCAAAAAAGCACAACAAATCCTTTTTGTAAAAAAAAAGCGATAAAAGAAATGTATAAATGTAAATGATTTGAAATGCCACTGAAACAATTTGTATTTATGATGCAAGTAAGTTAACTTTGTAGTAGCTATTTGAAGAATGACTTGATACAGTTTAGCACTGCAGTCACAGAAATAAACAGATTTTTAAAATTATTTTTTGTATGTATTTCTCTATCATTCACTCTTATTTAATGGAATTCTGCAATTTTTAACCAGTATTCTAAATGCCCACATCTGTAAAAATGAAATTCCTTCCTTAATTTATCAATTTTTATTTCTTCTAGCAAAATGATAGAAAGGGGGGGTTAATAAAGAGCCTTCAAAAAACATTTGGCAAGAGTAATTCATTTTCCTTATTTTAAATGTATATCTCTAAATACCCAATGGTATGCTAATCTTTTCAGAAATGTTTGATTTAGGCCAAATCAAGATAATTTTATATTCCATTTTACATAAAAATAGAAGAGAAATCTAGTTTTGTTTTGACATCTTCAACTATTTACTGAGTTTGCGCAGTTCCAAGTTTTTTATTGACATTACCTACAGGCTATGTATTGATGTGATTGGCATAATCTTGGAGTAAATCATGGATAAAGTTAATGTTTAACATGGTATATATATATACATATGTGTGTGTGTGTTTGTGTGTGTGTATGTAGTACAGAAAATAAAACTTGCAAATTACCAGAATTTTAATAACTTGGGCTTGATAAATTAGGAGATTTTATAATTTTCCTTTGTATTTCAAAATCTTGCTTAAAATTAGCAACAATTCAAGATGGAAACAATGTTTATTGAAAGTTAATTAGCTTATTGGGGCAGCTAGATGGCACAGTGGGTAGAGCACAGGCCCTGGAGTCAGGAGTATTTGAGTTCAAATCCGGCCTCAGACACTTAATAATTGCCTAGCTGTGTGACCTTGGGCAAGTCACTTAACCCCATTGCCTTGGGGGGGGGGGAAGAAAGTTTATTGTACCTAAGCTGAATGTAAAGAAAAAAAAATGCACCTTGTGCTCTTACATAAGAAAAAAATTTACAGTTTCAGGCCCTTAAGCAAAATCACATTCTCTCTTTTTATATTTGACATGGAGTATACTGATTATTAGACCCTCATGAGACAGGTTTGGATATACTGTGTTTTTGTAAATTTGTCACCAAAAAATCACTTTGTCCAGTGTTGCTGGATTGCCATGGTGCCTCACTGATATGGGAGGCCCCCAAATCTATAAGGCTAAGGACTACCACTGGATCCAAGCCACCTCCAGAAGTCCTGTTTACTATTAATCAGACCATGCGGTGAAAAGGGCTCTGGAAAAGGCAGTGAGGAGGATGCACATTTCCTCATTAGGATCAACATAATGTACTTGTCTTGCCATCACAAAGGACAACAATTATCAATCATCAGTTCATTTAGTACTGTAAATTGAAAGTGATAAATTTTACAGCATCAGGGATTGTAAAACTTCAAATTTCTTTCAGATGATTATTCTCTTGGTTTTCAGTATGAACTTTTTTTGTATTGTCTGATAAACTTGTTATAATTGTGAATGTAATATTTTCCAGATATTTATTAGGCTATTTATCTTGCAAGTTTTAAATCATGCCTGTACATCTATGCCATAATCCTTTGAATTTTTGCTGTAGCATTGTATATAGAAATTTAAGAATCCAAACAACAATGTGATGTCGCTTTTGATGTAAAGATTATGAAATAGTAATTTCATATTACAGATGAGGAAACTGAGGCAAATTGGGTAAATGAAGTTTCAAAAGGAAAAGATGAGTTAGTTTGTAACTCTGTGTGTGTGTGTGTGTATTCTGTGATTTGTGCCAATTCTGAAGTTTGAAAGCAATTTCCATTATTTAACATTCTCGGGATTTTTTTAAATCATCTCATTGTAAGTGAATTTATGTTCATTTTAATTTTAATGTAGTTGAATTTTCTTTATTAGAATCACAAGTTAAACATCTGTACTGTGGTTATCTTATATGATGTTTAATGCTTTCTGAATTTTTTTTTACTTGCAACCAAGCTTACATCAAGACAGACTAAAAAGAACAGGACAACGGGGCAGTTAAAAATTATTTCTGAAGTAGAGACTTTGATCTTTGATTCTTAGTAAAGTGAGAATCATTTTTTCTTTCTGACCATTTTCAATACAGTTATCTCTGGTCATAAGTAATCACATATTTGCTATATTTGTGCCAGATGTAATTTACTAATAACTTAAGTTTTAAGAATTCAGATGCATGGGGTGCAGAGCCAAGATGGCGGCATGAAGGCAGCATTCCCTGACAACTCTGACCCCCCCAAACCCCAAAAAGACAAAGGATGGCTCTAGCCAAAATTTAGCAGAGCAGAACCCACAGAAAAACTGAGTGATATATTTTCCCAATCCAAGATAACTTAGAAGTTCCACGGGAAAGGTGTGCTTGGAGGGGGTAGATAAAAAGCCGCAGTGAAACCCAGATCAGCAAAGGCCAAAGATCATTGGCAACAGCCTGAAGGGGCAGTGGTGAGAGAGCGCTGCTGTACCTGGGTGAGCGCGGAGTGAAGTGCACCGGCCGCAGAACTTGCCACGAGCCTACAACTCCAGAAACAGTAAGGGAAGTCTGCATATTTCTCTGCTTTCCCTGGGGTAGGACTCTGCTCTTTGCCTACACTCAGGCCCAGGTTGCAGTTTGGGTTTCCATACTAAGAGAGCTGGATCCTGCCTTATAGCCCCAGGGCAGAGGATAGTGCTGTGGTCATCTACATATCAAAGCACGGTCTAGAGAGCATAAGACCTTAGAGGAATAGAGGTCCCAGTGGGTATTCCCCCTCCTGAAAAAAACAACCCCAAAGCCTTGGAAGTGCTGTAAATTAAGTCTTGGATTGAGAAAATGAGTAAAGAGCAGAAAAAGAAGGATCTGACCATAGAGAATTACTTGAGTCCTATGGAAGACCAAAATACATACTCAGATGATGACAAAATCGAAGCTTCTGTATCCAGAACCTCCAAGAGAAATAGAAAATGGGCTCAGACTGTGGATGAGCTCAAAAAAAGATTTTGAAAAGCAATTAAGGGAGGTGGAGGAAAAACTGGGATTAGAAATGAGAGCCATGCAGAAAAATCATGAAAACCAAATCAGAAGCTTGGTGAAAGACATACAAAAGAATACTGAAGAAAATATGTTAAAAACCAGTTTAGGCCTAATGGAAAAAGCAAAACAAAAGGCAAATGAGAAGAATGCCTTAAGCAGAATTGGCCAGCTGGAAAAGGAGATCAAAAAAGCTCTCTGAAGAAATAACTCCAAATGCAAAATGGAACTAAAGGAAGCCAATGACTTTGCAAGAAAGCAGGGAGAAATAAAACTTCCAAAAGAAGCCAAAAATTAGAAGTAAATGTGAAATATCTCATTGGAAAAACAACTGACCTTGAAAACAGATCCAGAAGAAATAATCTGAAAATTATTGGACTATCTGAAAGCCATGACCAGGAGAAGAGCCTAGACTTCATTTTTCAAGAAATAATACAGCAAAATTGCCCTGAGATCCTAGAAGCTGAGGGTAAAATAGAAATCAAGAGAATTCACTGGTCATCCCCCCCCAAAAAAGAAAAACTTCCAGGAATATTATAGCCAAATTCCAAAACTCAAAGAGAAAATTCTAAAAGCTGCCAGAAACAGACAATTCAATTACCGAGGCTCTATAGTCAGGATTACACAGGATCTGGCAGCATCTACATTAAGGGCACAGGGATTGGAATGTGATATTCCAGAAGGCAAAAGATCTTGGTTTACAACCAAGAATCAACTACCCAGCAAAAACTGAACATCCTCTTTCAGGGGAAAAGGTGGATTTTCAATGAAACAGCACTTTCAAACTTTCCTATTGAGATGACTAGAGCTGGACAGAAAGTTTGATCTACCAAGTACAGGACTCTGGTGACCCAGAGAGAGAGAGAGAGTGGAAGAGAGGGACTAACTATGAGGTACTTGATGATGTTGAACTGTTTGTATTCCTGCATGGGAAGAAGATATTGATAACCCATATGAACTTTCTCATTTATAAAAACTGTTAGAAGGAGCATATAAGTAGACAAGACATAGGAAGGAGCAGAATATAATGGTATGATGTGGTAAAGGGATGGAATCAATGGGCGATGGGGGGAAAGTACTGGAAGGAAGGAAAAGGAGATGAAGAAGCTGAGTGATTTCACATGAGTAAAAAAAAAGCTTTGTCAATGGGGGGGGGGGGCAAGGGGGAATAAGTGAGCCTTCATTCTCACCAGAAATGGCTCAGGGAGAAAATGTCTTGCCCTGGAGAAGGGTGAGAGGAAAGGGACTGGGATGAAGGGGGAAGAGGTGATAGAAGAGAGGGAAGATTGAGGGAGAGGGTACTCAGATGCAACACTATTTTGGACAGGGCCAGGATGAAAGAAGAGACAAGATAGAATAAATGAGACTGGGGAGAAATAGAGTGGAGGTACAGCTAGTAATAGCAACTGAGGGAAAAACATTGAGGCAACTTCTCTGGTGGATTTATGATAGGGAAAGCAACTCGCCCCAGAGACAGAGCCATTGAAATCTGAACACAGACTAAAGTATATATTTTTTTGTCTCTCTATTCTTGAGGTTTTCCATCTTCTTGGGGGGGGGGGTTATGTTTACTCATAGCATTCGATTTACATCAATATGTGGTATGGAAACAATGTAGAGACTGTCAGCCTTTGGGGTGGGGGGAGGGAAGGGAGGAGGGGAGAAGAATTGTAGAATTCGGAGCCTTGCAAAAAATGATGGGTACATAGTACTATTGTATATAATTGGAAAACGAATTGTTAAAATAAATAAAAATTTAGATGCATGACTGAACTGGTTGAAACTGCAAATATATGATAAATAGCACTATACAGTTTATAAGAGTTTCAAATAAATTTCCAAAGTATATAGCATGTAGAATTGAGGAAATGTGTTCTTGAGGGCAAAAATTTGTTACCTTATTTTTTTTCTCACTTAATCAGAACAGAACAGACAAGGAAGAGACAAACATGAAATGACTCAACCTTTTTGAAAGTCAATCTTTCTGAGCTTTTTGTACTTGGATTATTTTCTTGTCTATATGGTTTGCCATTTGTCACACCACCACTGGGAAATATGGTTTGGTTTGTTAATCCAGTGTGAAAAAATTCCACTTGATCAGAGAAAGAACCTCAGAAACTAATCTCATTTTGCAGATGAAGATTAGTTCTAGGAAGATAGGTTAAAAAGCAGTTTGGTTTGTCTGTAGTCTCACCATTAGTGAGGTTTTGAACCCAGGTCCACTGATTCTAAAATCAGTACTTTTCCTACTGCAGTATGGATGAATCTAATTCCCCTCTGAAATTTGGGATGTGCAAATTTTAAAGTAAAATTTGGAAAATTGAGGCCCCTACTCTGAAGTCCACTGACATTTAAGAATATATATCTGAAATACCACTTGATGTAGGAGTTATTTTAGTAAAAAGTCACTGAAATTGTAATAGAGATGAAATATGTATTTCAGCTTATGAAGTTATTTCCCTCCATTTTCTTCCCCCTAAAATAGTAAAGTTTTTTGCCTTTTTTATATATTTTACTTATTTTTCCTATGGAAATGTTATTTTTCTGTCTTCCTATCTTCCCCATAGTAAATGCCTCAGTTTCCTCTTCTGTAAAATGAATTGGAGAAGGAAATGGAAAACTCGTGTCATTGCCAAGAAAACTCTAGAGTCACCAAGCCAGACAGAACAGAACAGTAGTATATTATAGTATACCAATTTTTCCCTTTCCAGAACAGTAGCTTCTTAGGTGATGTAACTATGAATCCTAAAGCCTTAAGGATTTATAACTACTCATACCAAGCTTTCTGAGATTAGTACCATTGCTATTAACATTGGTTTGCCAGGGGAGAAATATAAGTAAAGCAAATAACATTTCCCTTAAATGAAGAAGGCAGAGATGTGTTGGAGCTAACAATTAAATTCAGTACATTTGCTGAGACCAAGGATACCTTTTTCAGACAAAGTGAGGAGCAGCTACATCCGTGTGTGTTTTTGTAGCTGTTAAATATGAAATGCTGACTGAGAGGAAGTGCCAAAAGAAAGCCTTTTTTGGGCTCCCTTTCAATTGCAAATATGATCCTCCTTTTACTAGGTTGATAATCATGAGTGGACATGGTGGATGTACAGCAATTTGAAATAGAACAGAGGGATACTTCCACCAGTCATACCTGCCCTTCTCTGTTGTGAGAATCACGATTTTGAATCATTTGTTGCATTGAAACAGTTCAACAGAAGAGACCACTAGGTGGCAAAGTGACTGTGGAGATCTCAGAGTCCCTGAGGATATTGTTTAAAATTCTGTGTCATAGATTTAAGATTCCAAGTTGCCGAACAATTCCTAATATTATTAAAAGAGAATCTTCTTAGTATAAGTTCCATATACTGCTGAAATAATAGGGTTGGATAAAAAAAAAGATGGCAAAAAACAATTCCATACGTATTTTGACAGTTTTTCAAACTGGTCTACAGGTTGTTCATGTGACTTATTTTTCACATGTAATAAAGGTATTCTATAATAGCATGATTTTGTTTCAGTCTTGTTTTTCTCTAGCATCTTAATAAGAATCCTTTGAAATCACAAAATGGGGATTTGGGATTTTTTGATGACACATGGTAAATAAGCTGGTAGTATTGTGCCGTAATAAAGGTCAGTCTTTTTCTATAATGCCATAGATTAAGTTAGCCTTTTATAGATTTCTTTTGGGAATGGTTATTTCTTAGATTAGTGTATTATCTGTAGTGTTAAGCAATATAATTATTGATTTGGCTTGGTGGAGAGGATAAAGGACTGACCTTAGGATCCAGGAAACCTAGATTCAAGCTTCACCATTGACACACCAATCCTTATAAATCCTTAGCTTTCAATACTCCTAGATGACTCTACAAATATAATTTATAGAAGAGTTATTTTGGCAGAAGCAGTTTACATATATAAAGTTCCCTATCTGAAACAGAGCAATTTTTAATAAAATCTCAGATAACATCAGTTTTGTATTGTAGTTTTCCTTTTATGCCTAGAGCATATTTCAAGAACTGAAATCTGTATTCTTCCTGGACACTGCTTGTTCTCTTCCTCCCCACCAATTGCAAACTCAAAAAGGAAGATTGTAATTTGGATTTCTTTTGTGAATACCCTAGATTTTCCAAGCTGAGTGGTATAATGGACAGAGAGTGCTGGTCCTGGAAACAGTAGACTCATTTTTCTAAGTTCAAATCTTGCCTCAGCCACTCAACTAGCTATGTGACACTGGGCAAATCACTTAATCCTGTATGCCTCACTTTCCTTAACTGTAAAATGAGCTCAAGAAGGAAATGGCAAAAATATATTTGCCAAGAAAATCCTAAAAGGAGTCCGTTTAACTTGAATACAACTGAAAGGATGGGGTGGGGGGCAAGGCTGTCTTTTTTACTCAGTGTAAAAGTTAAGACTTGTAATTTACAGGCAACATCCCAAATCCAAAAGCAATCTTGGGGGTTTTGGCAGCCACAGCTGTGGCTTTCTGCATTTTTGAGGACTGTCCCCTTATTTACTATATCTTAGGTACTTCAGTGGTCCTAGTGACACTGCCAAGTAGATGATATTAGCTCCAAGTTCAGGGTAGTCTATTATTTAGCTTAATTATGTTTTAATTATAAGACATCTATCTAGTAAATTTCAAAGAATGGGTCTAAAAGGAAGTACTGAGGAAGACATTAAAGCCTTGAAAGACATTCATCCTTTCTAGAGAAATGGTACCACTTTGTTTACTTGACTTAATATATCACTTTCTGAAGAGGACTACATATCATAAAAAGTGGTTGAATAATATCCATTTGTGTCACTGGAAATGTCACATTACCTATAAATTATTTAATGGAGGTTAGGTGTAAAAAATGACTTTGCTTTCCAGAATTTCCTGAATTCAATCTAGCTTGTCCAGAAAATTTTATTTCTACCAACATTTGCTATAGGAATAGCAAGTTATGACTGTAAAGACAGAACAAAATTATAGGTGTCTAATTCTGATAAATTTCCCTAAAATTCTTATAAATCATATGCACTTAAAAAACTAGTCCTAACATTAAAAAATGAATAATGTAGTTGACTCTAAAGAGTTGCTACCTGGTATGGCTTTATTTTATTTTAGGTTTTTGCAAGGCAAATGGGGGTTAAGTGGCTTGCCCAAGGCCACACAGCTAGGTAATTATTAAGTGTCTGAGGCCGGATTTGAATTCAGGTATTCCTGACTCCAGGGCCGGTGCTCTATCCACTATGCCACCTAGCTGCCCCCTAGTATGGTTTTATAATGTTGAAATACTGTATCAAATAGTTGTATCAAGTTTTTAAACTTTTGGAGATGAAATAATACAGATGAGCTAATGTCAACATATGCCTTTCACCACCTATACTTTATAATGTCCTCAGTTATATTTCTCATTTGAGTGCAGATAGTAGAAATATTGAAAAAGTTGTAATAAGGTGAATAGAGGCTAATGGGAAATTCAGTGTTACAGTTGGGGTTGCACTTGCCTAATTTATCTACTTATTCATCGGAGCAGAAAAGAATTGTGGATTGTTTCTCATTATACTAATTAAATACCCATTCAGAATCAAAAAAGCACCCCTTTCGGGAAGGCATGTGGATGGTTCCTAGGTCATTCCTAAGCCCTGAAATTGGCATGACCAACTGTTGTTAAATTTAAAGGGTTACAGTTAAACTTTTAACCTTAATCTTAGTATTTAGACCTGCAACATTTTTCATGGGTTTGCTGTTTTTCACAAATTCCTATTTAACCTTGTCAGATAAGGAAAATGAGAAAAAAATTGCTTAATATATTCAATAGAATGCCATGGAAAATACTCTGTTCTTGTCAACTTTGTGCTTAAGAAATCTTTTGTCATCAGTAAACTAAAAACAGAATTGAAGCACATCGAAATATTCAGCCTGGATTTTTTTTTAACCAATATGATATATGTGTGTGTGTGTGTGTGTGTGTGTGTGTGTGTGTGTGTGTGTATATGTGTATATATATATATATATATATATATATATAATGTATTATGTATTTTTTTAAAATGTAAGAAAATTAGCAAAATTTAAATAATGAAACCTAGTCTTGTATAAAATGCAGTAAAATACAACACAATGACAGATACACAAAATTGTCCCTTGTACTTAATATTGCAAGGTTTCTTTTTCAAATGACTAAAATAGATATTTTATTAGTTTCCATTTATGCAATCCAAATTGTATGTGTGTGTGTGTAAAAACCTTATGTTGGACTATTCAGGTAACAGATTTTCTAAACAACTTGTAAACCGTTTGTAATAAAAAATTACTTTTTCTGGGAAGAATTAACCAACTATATAACTGTTGAAATAATTTCCTTAGTCTACATGAGCAAACAAGTTAAAGATTTCTATTATGGAACTGTATAAAAGCAATGATTTCAAAGATGATCTTATTGCCTTAATTTTCAGTTCTTAAAAAGAATATGGTTAAAGCATTTCATATATTTCATATAACTTAAATACTATATTTACAAAATATAAAAATTCTCATCAAAATACTATACAAAATACTGTCTTTACATATTTAAACAATGTCGTTCCATACATTTCAAAATATCGTTAACATCTAATAAACCCTTTTCTTCACAGATTTGTAACACTTTCAGGGATATTTTTCTCAACAAAATCACATAGCTCAAGCAATTTGTATTAAGTTCTATTGAGGTCTGTGTCTAATGACCAGTTATTAGTATAATATTTATTGATTTTTTTTGGTAATCCATGTGTTTAGACTTCAAAGATACATTAAAATACAAACTTTATAAATTTTTTAAAAATAGATTTCTATTTCCCTTTGTTACAGTTATATTTAATAGGCACCATATTTTAAGAGATATTGTATCTTTCCCTAATACTTTTGGTAATTGTCCTTTTTAAGTAGATGAAAGGGTAAATGCATTTATGCCACTTCCATGAACCTATTTACAGTTTCATTTTTCAGGAACTCTTCATAAAACCTTCTTCAAAAATACTGACAAATATGATAACATCCTTGTTTAAGTGCTCCTTGTTGCTGTAAGGAATATATATTTTTTAAAAGTTACTATATCTGCTCAATCAAATTCACATTTAAGCAACTTATACTAATTATGGGGCAAGGTTTTCTCTCATCTTGAACTGACATCTCCATAGACCTAGTTTCTTTCTGGAGATTCCCTAGGTCACTTTTTTCTTTTTTGTTGTCCCCTTACCCAAAAGGCATCTAAATAAAGACAGATGAGCCCAAACATACCTTTACACCAGGCAGGTGTTGAATAAAAGTTTGCTGAATTGAATTGAATCTTTGGAATTCAAAGGAAATCCACGTCAAGGAAGTGTGAACTTGTTTTTAATTAGAAGAGAGTGTTAGAGATTAAAATCCAACTCACTGATGGACCCGATTCAGTTTCAGAAAAATATACTAGGTTATATTTTAGTTGTGTACCACCAAGGCATTTTGGGGATGCCGGATGAAGCCCAGGTTATTTGCAGGTGTGGACGTCAGTCATGCTTTCACACCTCCTGCAGCGAACATAACAGCACCAGACAAACTTGCATTCACACCTCTCCACGTGTCGGACTACATGGGTGTTGTACCCCCTGCCACAGCAGAGGAGGTTGCACCCATCTGCACCTTCTGAGGTACGGTTGCACTCTCTGCCCTGCGTTCCTGGGATGCCCAATTTTCGGTCCTCTACACAGTAGTTGGGGGATTTGTTAATGTAGAGGAGATCATCCTTGCGAACTGATATCTTTCTCTGGTCCTTTTCTCTCCTGCGCATCTTCCTTTTCATTTTATCCAAGACCTGCACGCTGTTTTCATACTTATCTTTTAGGAAATGACCAATCTTCTCAAAGGAAGACATGGTTTTCCAGCATGTTTTCACAGCACAGGAACCAGAAACTCCATGGCAGC
Organism: Macrotis lagotis; assembly: GCF_037893015.1. Classification (NCBI taxonomy): domain Eukaryota; kingdom Metazoa; phylum Chordata; class Mammalia; order Peramelemorphia; family Peramelidae; genus Macrotis; species Macrotis lagotis. The sequence continues at coordinate 131,406,916 of NC_133664.1, forward strand.
GGCAGTCAACTGACATCAACTTGGCTACTGCCTGGAATCAAAGAGAAATAATATGCAGACTTTATTTTGAACTCCCAGAAATTCCTTCATTTCACAGCTGAACTCTAAATACCTATTTCTTCCTGTTTTGCCTACCCAGATAGTATCTACTATCTTGACCCATTTCTTAGACAATTTAAAATCGAATTAAGGATTTTTTTTCCAAGCAAAATCAAATTGGAAATTCCCTGAAACTTGACATGAGTGAACTACTTTGGATTGACTGACGATTAGACAACCCCCAGAGAGTATAGTTGAGGGTCACTTTGCTTCAAGAATCCTTTCTACTTTTTTCTAGCAACACTTCCAAACACAAGAAACAAAATAAAAGCAATTTAACAACTGCACCATGTAAATTTAGAAAAATTCCAGGAAATTAATATTTTTCTGTCTTTACAAAGGATAAAAAATTACATGTGCCCCTGAAAATTGAATGCATTACATTTTCACACAAATGATTTAATTCATTAAAAAATGCTATTGAAATGTTTACTAGCTAATAGTTCATTTAAAAAAAACACAACAGACAGAAGTCATAGGTAAAAATGTCCTTGAATGACAAATAATAAATTCAAGTCACATCTTTTAGACACCTTGTATTTTTAGTTATTACAATTATTCCCATTGGGAAATCTTCTGTTCCTCAATTTAAAGTCATTTGACTTTGATGATTTCAACCACTAGAATCATTTTACAACAGTTAAAGAAAGGTACTGAGGTTTTGCTCACACTTGCCAAGTATTTCTTCATTCAAGAAATTTATTCCCTACTGTGCAACTAGGAGAGATTTTTTTTATTCCTCTCTGAAAATAGTTCAAATGATGACAAAAGCAAATGGAAAATTAAACAATATGGACAGTCCCCAGCTTACACACAGGTTGTTTCAAAAGCATGTATGTATGACTGTTGCTTGGAACCCAGAAGACATTTTACCACAGAAACAAGTGTTTTCAATTGTGGTTGAGTTCCCATGCCCAGCTCACAAGCATCCATTTTAGCTCCTAATTTGCCAACCCCCACCTTTAGTATTTTTAAATAATTTCTCTGTCCCATTATTTTTGTCCTGCCTTAATCAAAACATCCTCTATATTATCAGTAGCAACAAAAATACAGAACTCTACATATGTTCGTCTCTTCTCAGGAGGTGAATCAATCTCTAATATTCACAAAATTGTGTTACTAAGAGAAATTTAGGATTTAACCATATTTTTATATAAAAATTCTGTGCACTAATTTACAGCAATGAAAACCTGTCCATAGTTGACCTTCTTTTGCCTTTTGCATAGGATTGTAGTCCCTGAGGCTTCATTGTTAGCATGGTTAGGTGAGACAATGTGGATAGTTAATTCAAGTTTATCCCCCACTACAAGAAATACTAAAAGTATTCATGTTTTTTCTATTGGTAGGTCAATAGCCATCATTTAAGTTTGAGATTTTAACTTTTTGTTGTTGTTATAAATTCATGGACCTTTTCTTAAAATCATTCTTTTAAATGCATAAACTAAAATATACAAGATTACAGAATAATATATTGTAACACATTGAAATGTAATAATCAAAATATATTTTAAAAACTATGTATCCTAGGTTAAGATGTCATCCTTTCCAATTCTGAATTGCACCCAAACAGACCCAGAAAACAAAAAAAGCAATCTCAAACATTTCCAGTGAACATGTGCAATAAGAGTTAGAAAAGTGTTTAGGTATGAAATTGACTCTAATAGTGTGTGAAATGTGCAGTTAGAATTTAAATCTGTGTAGATGTAGGTTCTCATATACCAGAACCTACATTTTCTAGTCAGCAAATCCTAGTAACCAAACTACAAGATCTTCCTTCAGTTCCCAGAGGATGGCAGAGTATCCCAGAGGATAATAAATCACTAAGAAAGTTATAGACTTAGCATGTAGAAAACATATTTGAAAAAATTTAGAACTGTTCCATCTGTTCTATTACTTCAAATTTACCAGTGAAAGAAATGAGCCCATAGTTTCAATTACAATTAGGTAGCTTCTTATCTGAATTATAAAATCATGAGATTAACATTTTGATCTTCTTTAGGCCACTTAAACATTATATATATTTTATGAGTAATGTCACTTTTTCTAATTAAACATTAGATCCTAAAGAGACTGAATGATTCAAATAATTCTACACAGTCATTTGGAGCATCTCCTAAGCTATAGTGGCAGTACTTCTCAAAAATAATAACATCTTAAAAGAATGATATAGGATGCCAATTTGCAATGTTAACAAAATAATGGAAAGGCATTCCTCACAAATTGAGAGGCATTTTCTTTTTTTGAGGAGTAGACCTGAGATTTTATCTCTATAATTTCCTCTCCATAGACAAAGAGAGTTGTCTGTGTTCTCTGAGAACTTGACTTTACTGGTGGTTACCCAGCTAGTAGGTGTCAAAGGCAGGACCTTGAACCCTAGGCCTCTATGACCACAGAACTGACTACCCACTATTCCACACTGTCTCATGCAGCAAGACTATTTAAGTAATTAATTTTTTTTTATTTATTTAAGGCAATGGGGTTAAGAGTGACTTGCCCAAGGTCACGCAGCTAGGCAATTTTTAAATGTCTGAGATCAGATTTGAACTCAGGTCCTCCTGACTCCAGGGCTGGTGATCTATCTATTGCTCCACCTAGCTGCCCCCTTAAGTTATTAATTTATGAGAAGCTTAAAAATATATTTGACCAAGTCTGATTAACTTTGGGCAAGGCATACTCTTTATGGGTCTTAAAGGCTCTAAAGTAATTTATAACATGGAATATAAAGTTGTTCCAATACATTTATGGAATTTAGAACTTAGTTTTTGAAATGTACCCAATAAAATAATGACTGGACAAATTAATATAGTCTACATACCTTATGTGGTCAGATTTCGTTAAGTACCTTTAGTTTATTAGGAGAAAAGAACTAAATAAATGCCAAATAAAGCCACTTTTCAGAGTTCATAGTTGTAATTCTAAGAATTTATAATTATAGGTTAAAGCTTGCTGATTACCACAAGCAGCCCAACTCTTGTGTCTGAATGCCACCTCTCTCTCTATGGTGCCCTAACTGGGGGGAAGACTTACACCAAATAGCAGACTAAGGTCTCATGAAAAGCCTGGTAGAGAAAAATCAAAGAACAGGCCACCCAGAATACCCCATTCCCACCCCCGATAAATAGCATTTGAGCAATATAATTCAGCAGACTGACCAATTTGGCCCATCCCTTTACTATTCCTTGATATTACACAATTAGTCTTCCCATTCTAGGGAATCTAATTACAAAATTATAAAATCTTTTCAGTGACCTTTTTTCTTAGTTCCAAAGCATGTCTTTACCTTCATATTTTCTAGCAAGGCCAGGGGTAAAAATTCCTCCCCTAAGCAATTAGGTATTTTCTAGCCTCTAAAAAGATTGCATTTCAGAGTTTATCTATAGTCAGCCTTCCATAGGGATAATGAGAGTTAAAATATTAATTCAGCTATTATATCAATACTTAACCCATCTTGAACTAGAAATTTCTAACTCCTACCCCAACCCCACATCAATCTTGTATGTTAACTCCTTAAAGTGGCCAAGTTCTTCTCCATCTGGATCCAACTATCTTTCCAGGAGTATCTCATACTATTCTTTCTTCAGTCCTGCATCTGAGCCTTTATGAGTACCACCCCTCATCCCTAATATGGCTTCCCTACATCTCTATCCATTGAAATCCTTCCCCTCAAGGTCTTCTTAAACTGAGTCTCTACCACAAAACCTTCCCTAATTTGATAAGTATTATTTCTAAATACTTATCTTCTTGCCTTATGGTTCTCTCTATACACATCCCATAGACTGACAAGCTGTTGTCTCTTTCTTTCCTCATTAGACTATAAGCTCCTTGGGGACAGGAATAATGATCACTTTCACCATTTTATTGACAGTGTATTGAACACTAATTAAGCACTTCTTAAATATCTGTGGAATTGAGGGGGCCTAGCACTGGATAAGAGCCTCAAGTTACCCTTTGTGGTTGGGGAGATAAGTAGAGTCAGCATAGAACAATGAAAAGAATACTGGACTCCAAGTCAGAAATTCTCTGTACCTCTGCTGCTTAGTAGCTGGGTACAACCTTGTATGAGTGATTTAATCACTGAGTCTCAGTTTCTTAAATTTTAAAATGAAGATAATAACATCTACCTTAACAACCTTACAGGATTATTGTGAAGAAAGACCTTTATAAATATAACATTCTATAGAAACCTGAGTTATCATTATGGGGGGGGGCATTTTTAAAAGGAAAGGTAGAAAGTATAAAAGAGATTAATTTTCTCATTCCACAGTTTACCACCTGCTGAATTTGTGTGGTAAATGATATGGAAACTGGAATTTTTAATAACTTGGAGTTAACAAGTTTTTAAGGATTAACATTCAAAAAGTTTTCACTCCATTTTCCTACAGATTTGGAGTGTCTCTTACTAAGTCTATTAAGTAGAGGAATGATATTTTTATTGCAAATTATCTTCAATGATATTAAAACTGAGTTTCCATAAGAAAGTCTAGAAAGAGTGTAATATATCAAATAAAAAATATATACATAAACATGTACATATAAATGTATATAATATGTATATATTTGTATATAATACAGATTTTTGTATATAATTATTGTGTCGTTGAAATACATTTCATTCCTATATAAGTCAGAGGACCTAAAAAAAAGAAGAAAGGAAATAAGGTTAAATGTACTGACTGACTAGAGAATTCATCTTCCATCACCAGATTTGTATCATATTTTAGGTCAAAATGTTTTACATGTAATAAGTGTTCAAGACACATTATTTGGTGAATCATCACTCCTGTTTTATGGATTAAAACCCCACATACACACAAAACCAAAAACAAAGACAAAAAAGATCTCCTAAAGGTTCATGATTTCCCTCAGGTCACACAAAAAGTGAGGGAAGGATACCACATCTTAGAATTGTGATAATATAATTTAGAAAAAAACAAGGAGATTCTCTGAATAAAATTTCAAGATCTAAGGACTCTACATCTAGGAATATGATACCAGATTCAAGAATATTTTATATTATATATATATATATATTATATATACAAAATGTTAAACAATGAACCACTTAACAATAAATAGTAAATTTGAAAATAAAGGATGCCACGGTCTTTTTTTTTTTGCCAGCAACTCCAGAGGAGAGCAGTAACTGAATGAATTTTATGTGGTTATGTGCAAATTCCTTTTTCTACTCTAGTTGAGTTGTTAAGGTTTATAACGATATTAACAGAGGAATGTTTTGTTAACTATTGCAAACAGATGTGTGCATTTTGGTGGAACATTTCTGAACTTTGAGAGGGCAATTAAGAAATTGGCATTTAGTCCATGGAAGTTCCCTGTATTTTGCTTTGGCAAAAGTGAGATGAAATGTTTTGAAATGAGATAGCAAAGATGCATGACTAAGACTGTAAAACATAAATACAGGATTGATAGAAGTCACTCAAATGCATGAGCAATTGTTTCTCTTTAATGATTTGGAGGAAACATTTCCGACAAGAGCGTGGTATCAGCAAATTCTGCTGATAAATATAGGTTCATTAACTTACTTAATTTTGAAATTTGACAAATGATTCCATTTTAATCATAAAAACTGTAATGTGAGTTTGTAAAATGGTATATACCATTCCTATTCCTAGTAGCCATTTTGTTCTGTTTGTGTCTGTGTCATATTTGAACCTGCTGATGATTTAAATGCTTATATGTTGTTCAGCTACTATCTTAACTACTCTTAAATTTAGTCAATGAACATTTGGGGTCTGGCCCATTCCTTTTTTTTTTTTTTAGTTACTCATTGTAAAACAAATTATGGGGTAGGGAAACTTAAAAGTTTATGAGGTGGACATGGGAAGAATGGAAATATCCTATGCACACCAAAAGAAATACCCATAAATATTCCAAGTCACATCATTCCCAGAAGTACTGCCCCTGGAAGACATCATTTCATGCTATTGGCCAATCACTGCTCTGCAACATTATTCTTGGAGGCATAACTTAAGGAATGGTGTCAGAAACCTAGTGGGATTCAGAGTATTTAAGGTCAGCGGTTAGAAAATCATCTGTCCTGCTCATAGCACAACTAAGCGCCAGTACCCACATTTTTGGGAACATTTCCCTAAATTTTCAGTCTGGGGATTTTGAGACTAGGAAAGTACAATTGAATACAGACTTTAAACTCTACTCTGAATATACCTATTACCTTAAAATCCTTATTGGCAGTGCTGAAAATTGAGTTGATTGTCTTTTATTTAAGATAATCTGGCCTTTTGTTTTATCCTTTCATTTAAAAAAGGAAACTGCAAAATGTAATTTGAATTCTAACATATTAACTGCACCTTAAGAGAGATTCCAAAAAAGGAACTGTTTATATCCCTCCCCTCAATATTATACAATGAAACATTATATAGGCTTCAATTTTTTTGTGAGGCTAGAATAGTGTGAAAAGAAAAAAATTACTATTGGCAAAACCCCAAAGCTTATGTCTACAATACAGGGAGATTTATGTGTGGGCTGAATTATTTTCTGCAGCACATAACTCTTTGGCACAATAACAACAAAACTGATTACTGTAATTTAGAAAATAATTCAGAAGCTTGTTTAAATAAGCAAGAAGTAGATTAGGATTGATGTTGAGAAGTTTGTTTTAAAAATAAATATGGAGATAATCATTTAGTATCAAAATGAACATTTACTGAATGTAATATTTCCATATAACTTAGGGGGGGAAAAAAACAGAAAGCAAGGTAACTCTGAACTTGCTAGTGTTCTCATGGAGACCTATTTCTATGTCTATTAGAATTCTTTAGTTTATTTTTATTACATTTATTGTATACAGACTGAGTTCTAAAGTCTTTCAAAGTTGTTTTTCATTGAAATGTTGTTATATATAACTTTTTTCTTAGTTCTGTTCACTATCTTTTTAGATAGAGTTATTTCAAAAATATGTTCTTGGTTATGTGTTTTACTTATTCTGACAGAAAGATAAATCTTCAATGTGACTGAATTTAAAGAAACTAACAGTGTTACTAGGGATTCTAAGATACAAGAATTTCCTTCATTTTCTTATCATTTACAACCAAATGAATTTATTTTACTTTTTTTTTTTGCTGTTCCACTTTGAATTAGTGCACTTTGCATGTTATTCTATTGGTTATTAATTATATTTTAACTTTTCTTGCATTTCCTATAATAGAAAAGAAGTTCTTTCTAAATTGGATTGGATTGAAGCAACACATATGTCTGTAAATAAATGTATGTATATCAATATATCAAATTTATCTATGTATTATTGAATTCCAACATATTCATTAGATCAAATTTGTTCAAAATAAATCTTTTATAAAAAAAATAGACTCAAATATTTACAGTAGTTCTTTTCCAGCCAATGACTGGAAACTAAAGAATTATTGGGAAGTGGCTAAACAAATTATGGCATGTGAATGTAATGGAATATTATTGTGACATTCAAAATGTTGAAATGGACAGTTTCAGAGGAAGCTGAGAAGACATCTGTGAATTAATGCAGATTGAAGTGAGCAGAAGTAAAACAATTTATACAGGGAAAATATAGAGGAAAAACAATTTTGAAAGACTTTAAAACACAGATCAATGCAACATTAAGCCACAAGGTTCAGGAGACTGAAGACAAAATGCAATATTCATCTCCTGCTAGAGAGACACATACATACTCATGCATGGCCAATGTGGGGATTTGTTTTACTGGACTATTCATGTTTATGATGAGGGTTTTAGTGGCAGAAGAAAGGACAATTGGAAGAACAGAATAAACATATTTTTAAAATAGTTTTTTAAATCAAGAAAATTTCTCTTTAACTCATGTTAAATGGAAACCCATTTATGAAAAAAGTAAATATATTTTCTAAATATATTTACTAATTTTCTGACTGACGTTCTGTAATTTCGAATGAAATTAAATAATATAATTTACTGATTTTAAAGTTTTAAAAAATTCAAAGTAGCTCAATTTCCTAAATATAAAATGTCCAGAGGCTAAAATTATTTTGAATCACCTTGATTTCACTTTTACATTAAAAAAAATAGCCAGGGTATAAAGGTAGTTTTTGACAAAGACCTTTCCTAAATGTTTTGACTTGTTTTACTTTATATCCAAGTTTATATGGCAATTCGTCAGCATTTTATGGGAGATTTATGGTTTGCTAGGTTATTAATCAAGAATCTAAAATTATATAAATATGCAATGATTTTTCTGGGCCAAGGCATTGCTGAAAATTACAGTCAAACATTCACAAAAAGTTTTCAATGGCTTCAGAAGAATCACTGTTTTATTCGTGTAATCCAGCAATGTTGATAAATCTAATTTATATTGTTAATCCTCTCCGTAGATATGAAGATATAAAACGAAAGGAAAATTTGCAGTGTATTCTATATGAAGAAATAAACAAAAACTTGGGCTCAGATACAAGGTGAATGAGGTGGGTAACATTTAAGGCCACATTGTAATTTTTTTTTGTTTTAGAAATAATTACATTAAAAGATTCTTATAAAAAATCATAGTAGAGAGAGAGGTGTAGATAGTCAAACTAAAGAGTTTAGGAATCCCTGTGGGTAATAAAACATTCCTTTATTTAAATATAATCCATTGGAGAACTTGAATTCAATTTACTGAGCTCATGCAAGAGATGTAAGGTAGCTTAGTAGAAGCACTTCTCCAGCGAGAACCAGAGGGCTTGGATTTAGATACAGGTTAATGCGATTTCCCACTTTCTGGGTCAGTGTCTATCATAAAAACCAGAAGGCTTGACTAATGATCTAAGATCTCGTCTGACACTAAGATTCTTTGATCAATATTTCTGAAGGGATCTAAAGCAAGACTCACTTATATTATGGGAAACATAAGCCCCACAAAACTAGCAAACGCACCCCAAAGGGCACGTGTGCCTTCAACAAAAACATGGCTGTTTTAGAAAATCATATATCATTCATGCCTTAGTTTTCTTCTTATTGACACGAACTCATTTACACCAAGGCTAAGCTTAACCTCACCTTGTAAGCTCTTAAATCATTTTTATTTCATGTCCTAATACATACCTGCCTTCCAGCTTCGTTATTATGTAGATTCATTGCTAACAGTTTCCCATCTTTTCCAGTAGTGTTTTTGGTGGGGACGTCCAAGAACTTTCTACTAAACCACATTCCGTACTGGATATCATCAGAGCAGCCACCCCAATGCCAGCCCTCAGTAGCTGAGCCACCGTTCTGCAAGTTGGTGTCACAGGAGCACTCTGTCATGTTCCCTGCACTGCATGATCTTGTCACAGAATGCACCAGACCTGCGGCCATCACTGCATAAATAAATGCTGTTTCTTTGGTGCCTATGACAAAATAAGGGTAATTATTCAGTTTAAAAGTCATTGCAATATATTTCTGAAATAGGTTTCCTGTAGGTTCTTTTATGGAAGAAGTGCAGCTTTAAAAAGTGATACCTTTATACTACTGGTCCTCAGGACTGTAAGTTTGCACAGAGTAAGTTGCTTAATCAACTGCTGAGTTAAATTAAGTGGAAAAATCAGTTGTCACAAATGCAATATTAGAAAATTTGGATCAGAACAAGAGGTTTCCTATTGCCCTTCTCTTTTTAAAAAGCAGGAACATTATTTATAAAATTCCTCCACTTTAAAAGGATTTTCAGGCAGGGTCAAGTAAAATTACTCCTTATAGATTAGCCCTTTATCTAATCTTTTTTTTAAAAAAACTGTTCAAGGAAGCAAATTTCAGCAAGTCATTCAGTACTTAAAACATAGTATGAATTACTGCTTGTTAAAATGAATTGTGGGGAAAATATCGACAATATTCTTATAACACCAAACATATTGAGTTGCCTTTTTCTTTCTTCCTAAAAACAAAAAAAAGTGTGATTTTTTGTTAAAAAAAAAAACCTTGTATACAAAAATGGGATTAAAAGCAAAAAGCCTGGACCACATACTTTAAAAAAAATGAAAATGATATGTTTATTTCCAAAGTAGACATTTTTAGGAGATGACATATAAACTGAGCAAAACATCGTTGGCATTATGTGAAATGTTTATTTATCCCTTTGATTAATATCACCTAATCTAAAACTAATTGCCAGTAGGTTTTTAAGGCAATGCCAGTAAGAGGTGCTAACTTTTGAATGTGAGTGTATCTAACAGTTTTCATAAATTGTTATGGTGGGTTTGGGGGGAAAAGATATTTATCATACCTTGTATTAGTATTAACATTGTTGCCACTAATTACTTGAATAACAAATGATCTTATATAAACATTTAAAAAACAGAATAGAAATTCCTGCACAGAGTGAGGTTCTCTCCACCTTTTCTTCTTTTTTAGTAAAAGCAGATTGTCATCTCAGCCTGGATGACACTGGCTGTTGTTATTTTCTGTAGGCATCCTTGCTACTTTTGAAGATACGTCTGCCTGCGGAATCACCCAGTAGAACATATAAGACTGGCAAGTGGTAGTGGGGAGTGAATGTAAGGAAGGGGTAGGATGTTGGTGGGGAAAGATCAGTAGACCAGGGAGCGGAAAAGCAAATGATGTGGCAGAGAAGGCACTGCAGTCTGAAAGCCAGACATCCATCCTCATACCTTTGCCCTCACAAAGGCAACCTGAGGGACCACTGACACTTAAACTCTCACAACTTTCCCCAGATAGCTTGTGCCTTCCCCAGCAGGCAGAAGGTGGAGGGGAGACAGCTCCAGGAGCGGGTGGGATGACTTTCCCCGACCAGTCGGCTTTATTCTCTCTGTCTAAGCTCAGTGCCTGGAGGGGTAACGGGGAGCCTGGTTCTCCGGGGGATGGAGGGAGGGAGGGGCGGTGGGGGAAACCTGCTCCGCTTCTGCCACAATTCCCCACTTGACCAGGGATCGATGCGTGGCACGGCTGGGTAAATCGAAGCAGATGGGGAGCAGCATTCTCCGCGGCCTACATCATGTTTCCCCAGCTGGTCTCAAAAGGCCGCGGGAGGTGGAGGGGCGGGTGGGGTGGGGAGGAGGGCCGGGACCCAGAGACAGAAGTCTGAGTTTCCACCCAAGCCGAAGACGGGGAGGTCGAGGGCTTGTGTCGCGGGGGGGCGGTGTGGGGGTCCCCTTCGGGGCCCGGGCGCTGCCCCGGGGGCGCACCTGCGGCGCGTCGGCTCTTCTGGCCCCCTCGGGCGCTCCGGGCTCCCCGGGGGGCGCGGGGCGCAGGTGGACTCACCGCTGCTGAGCTCGTAGCCGAGGAGGAGCGGGGCGGCTCCGGGCCCGGGGCCCGGGGCGGCGGAGAACACCTGGCAGTTCCAGCGCTCGTGCCTGAACTGGCTCCGGCACTCCTGGGCGCCCAGGCGCGCCCCTTCTCGGATGCTGGGCAGCAGGGCCGGCTTCCTCTTGCAGAGCTCCTTCTGACGGCCGCTCAGGGCCGGGCTGGCGCAGCCCAGCTTCTCCGGGACCCCGAAGGAGGCGATGCCCAGCCACCTGCGAGACACGGCGGCCCCCAGCCCCGCGTCAGCCCCCCGCGCCCGGCCCCCCGCTCGCCCACCTCCCCTCCAGGGACCCCCCCCAAAGCCACCTGCGCGGGCAGCGCGCGGTCCCGGCCTCCCCGCCCGGACTCACATCCAGTTGCCGTGGACGCCGCAGGGGAGCAGGGCGAGCAGAGCGGCCCACAGGGCGCACAGGCGGGCCAGGGCCGGGAGAGCCGCGCTGCCCATGGCCCCCGCATCGAGTCCCCGGGCCCGGCCCGGCCCGCCGACCCTGCCCCGGCGCGGGCGTCCCGCGCGGGGCAGCCCGGCCCGCAGCCGCGCCGCCGCCGCCGTCGCGCCCCTCCTCGCCCCCCGGGATCAGAGCCCGCGAGGGCCGCGTTCCACGCCCTGCCCCGGGCTGAGGGCACAGCGGCCGGGCACCCTCCTCCGCGGCTGGAGGGCGGCGCGGGGCGGGGGACCGCGAAGCCGGCGGCCCTCGCTGCCCAAGGTGAGAAACTTGTTTGATCTTTTCCCCCTGGCCATCCCGCTTCTCCTCCCCGCCTGCCCCGCCCGGCCTCCCCTCCCGGCGGCTCCGGGCTTCCCATTGGTCCGGCTGCGGCCGCGGCCTCTCGTTATCCCAGGCGCTCAGGCTCCCATTGGCTGAGCCGGGAGCCCGGTGGGGTGGCGCTCGGGGCCGGGCGGCTCGCGGACTGCGCGCCTCGGGGCCGCCGGGGCCCGGAGCATTCGGACTGCGCGGTCGCGCTCCCGGGAGGCTGGCAGTGGGGAGGCGCAGCTTCCTCGGACCCACCCGCGGGGCCCTTTGTGTCTCGGCCGCGGGGGGCTGCTTCTCCCTCGCCCCACTCTTACTGCGGGTGCCTTCCCAAGCTCCGGGCTAAGCCTTGCTTTCTTTCCTCCTCCTCCTCCTCCTGGTCGTTCTCCTCTTACCCCTCTTCATCCTCCCTATCCTCCTCCCCTCCCCCAGCAAGTTTCCCCATAGCTGTCAAACAATCTGGAACTCAATGGAACTCTTCAACATTGGTAAATCAGTGAAACGACTTGTGGAATTTTGGTCTAAGTTAAGCCCCATCCCATCCATTTGAGCTCTTTTCAATACAAAGCGCCTCTCTACTTCACCCTTTCTTTACTTTTTTGTTTGTTTTTAGGTTTTTGCAAGGCAGTGGGGTTAAGTGGCTTGCCCAAGGCCACACGACTAGGTAATTATTAAGTGTCTGAGGTCGGATTTGAACTGGGTACTCCCGACTTCAGGGCCGGTGCTCTATCCACTGCGCCGCCCCCCCCCCCTTTGTTTGCTTCTTGCAGGCTAGTATCAGAGTCTATTGTTTCCCAAAAGACCGAGGGTGCAATCAGGCAAAGGACTGTTTCCAGGACTCAGTTAATTGATGGTAGATGATCTGCTGAAAAGAAGTGTCATAAATGTTATTTTTTTTTGGCATGGCTTTAGCACCCTCTCTGTTTGCTTTCTTAAGAATCTTGGGCTATTTACAGGAGTTAAATCAATAACTAAATAATTGATACTTGCTATATGTCCAGGAGGGTTAGGGGGTACAGAAATAGAAAATAATCCCTTCAAGATTCTAGTTAAGTAGGGACAAGACAATAGTACCAAGAAGGAGATAAATAAAAGATAGTTTATAATACAGTGCTAAGTAATGAGGTAGGGAATAATTTCGCATTTTTGAACAGGGCTAGGCCATGACTTTGAATGAGTCATTTAACTTACACAGACTTCAGTTTCTTATCTGAATAATATGGGAGTTGGACCTGATCTAAGAAGCTCCTTCCAGCTCTAAATCTCTGATCCAATGATGGTAATGGTAATTTAAGAAAGTTGGCTCATTCGGGGATTTGCAGGATGAACTGAAGGGGAAAGAAGTGGGAGATAAGACTAACTTGGGAGACTAGTGAGAGAGTTTATTATCTAACCTTGCTTTACTTCTATCTATCCTGGAGAATGACTCAAGCCTCTGTTTCTAGGGGGACCTCTAACTTGTTTTTTTTTTTAATTCTCCAGGCATTCCGATTAGCTGGCTACTGAGTGCCTACATATTGAAATTCTATGAAGTGTCAGAGTACAGATATTCTGATTTCCAATAGAGGATGAGCATAAATTAAGAAACTGAGATCTGCCTCCTACATATCCATATCTATGTCTGAAGGAACAAGACTCACAATGACCATAAGTCTTCAAGCTTGAATTCACTTCTGAGAGTACAGAGTAATGAGTGAATAACAATGGAATGGAAATCTTCAGACCAGGATCGTGCCAGCGATGGAGATGTTAAGATGGTATAGCCATCTCTGAAAGTCCGGGGCATCTCCTCCAGGCTCTACTGCTTTGTCGATAGGCTCTTGCTTGGGCTGTGCAGTCAGTTCTTCAAGTATTGTAAGGAATATAAAGTGGCTTCCCCTACCAGGATGGTGATCGTCCTTTCCTTACCTTTTTGTCTCTTTCTGTATTGCAATAGCTCCAACTTCTTAATGGGTGTCTTCACTTTCCATCTTTCTTATATGTCACTCTACTGTACACATTACAATACTACCATGTTAATTTTTCTGATGTTTTGTTCACATTATTTCAACACTCAGAGGTCTTCAATAGCTCTTCATTGCCTACTGAATACTCTCTGCCCTTTAACTTGGCTTTCAGAAGGCTCATCATTTGACTGTAACCTGTCTTTCCTGTTTTTCTTCACTCTACTTTCTAGACTGTGTTCTTCCAAAACAGACTATTTCCCCACTTTCTAAGAGTTACTGAGACTAGAAGCTATGTGCAAAGTGATCTTTAATCATTTTGGCCACATGTGTTGGTTGGGTGCAGCCTTTTCTAGGAGTTGACTGCTAATAAAGAGAAATTTCTTCTACAGTCTCTTTTTATGTCTTTAAGCATTTCTTTACTGTGTGAGTTACTGTTGCTGGGCTGAAGGGGATTTAGCACCTTCCTTTTTTTTTCTTTTACCCCAAGGGGTCCTTTGCTCTGACCCTCATGACATCCAATCTGAACTAATTTCCTAGGGGAGCTTGGCCTCTCCATAGTAGGGTTAAACTCCCTTGTTTCACATTGTAGCTCATTAAACCCACATGATAGTGTCCTGATGAAAATTGCTCACGGTTTGAGTTCATGTCTAGGAGCACCCTAAAGTGATGAAATAGAAAGGTACTCAATGAACAAGATGAATCAAGTAAAAGACAGATATTTTTTATACACAAAAGTAATGCTAAAAGACAGAAAAGACTCATCATTCATTGAGAATGTTTAAGTATTTGCTAATTTACTCCTAGTTTTATCAGCTAGGAGTCATAAACATCAGAACATGGAAATTTGTGGAACTACAGAATAAGCATTCTACATTTCATCTTGACTCTGTCTGGTCTCAGGTCATACCTTCTATAAATTCAGACTAAGGATTGGGTCCATCCTCCTGCCAATGGCCATTTTCTCTGGTGGAGGAACTCTGACAGCTCCACCTCTTGTAATGAGCAACTTTTGAACTCTCATGGTTGCCCCCAAACTGGATACATCCATCTCAAGAATGATACTTGATCACTTATTCAAGAAATGGAAAAAACTCTAAAGTCTGAGTAAAAACTCTTTCAGTGTGTGGCCAGTGTCACAGGAAAGAGCACCACTTCTCTTCCTACTATTCTGGAATATCTCGTGGAAAAAGAACTACTTGACACATCTAAGAATTGAAAGAGAAGTGTAGGTGGGATATGTCAATTTGGTGGAGTCATATCTTTTCAAAGATTCATTAAGTCACTGACTTTTCCTGTTCAGTGGCCTAAAGGAGGGATTCCTTGTTCTTCAAGGTGCAAGAGTTCTAGGTCACCATCAAGAAGTAGAGAGGAAACCACCATTCTTCAAAATGCCTAAAGAATATGTGGTTGTAATACAGAAGGACATCTTTTCACATTCCCTGTTTCAGTCTTATTACATAGACTTTCCCAAGTAGGTACCTTTCTTCACAAAATTCTCTATTCCTGATAAGTGAATCTGCTTTCTGCTGTTCCACTTTCAATCTCTTCCATGTCCATACTCTGTTAATATATTCCCTATTCTTATAGTCTATTCCATGAAGTCTCTCCTGGCTCTCCTGGCCATTCCTCAGCACTCTTATGGCACTTTATACTTATTTCATGTACTTTATCATATTCTTACCGATCTTAATTGTTATTTAAGGACTTTTGATTCCATGAGAGGTACATTCTTTGAGGGTAAGGATGATGTATTATGTATCCTAGATAAAGCAGAGGTGAATCACACAGATGCTTAATAAGTGTATGCAGTTTGTTTTAACCTATTAGGATCATAAAGCCGTAGAGATTTAGCTAACTCCTCTATTTTTACATATAAGGAAACTGAGGCTTACAAAGATGAAGCAACATTTCAAGAGCCAGTAATCAAATACAGATCCAACTTTAAATAGAGTTCTTCCCATTACATCACATGCTGCTCTAGTCAAGTTGGTGTCCCTTGAAAGTGTTAAAAAAAAAGAGATATGATTTCATTTTCTCACAAATAACTCCCACTGACTTTCCACACACACAATAAAGCCTTATCTTGTAAATGTATGAGTACAGTTAAAGCAAAATATAAATACATAGGTTATGTCTGACATTCTCTGCTTAAGTTTGGGTAAGTCACTTAAATGTCTGCCTCAGTAACTATAACTGTAAAATGAAGGAGTTGGACTAGGTAGGCTCAGAGATTTCTTCCAATTATAGATCTCTAGTTCTATGATCTCTCTTCTAAGAAGCAGGAGACATGCTTCACACTTAATATTCTGGAGTCCAGATTGGTTTCCGCATTGATCAGATTTCTGAAGTCTTGACTGTTTTTCTTTCCATTCTTGTAGTTATCATGTAAAAGTTTCAACTAGTTCTCATTCTGCTTGAATTGGGTCACCTGTATCTTCCTAAGAGTATCTGAATTCTTCATACTCTAAAAGAAAGTTCAAATTTTTTTTTGCCCAAAGGAAAAAATTTTTTTTAAAGATTTTATTTATTTTGAGTTTTACAATTTCCCCCCCAATCTTACTTCCCTCCCCCACCCCCCACAGAGGGCAATTTGTCAGTCTTTACATTGTTTCCATGGTATACATTGATCCAAATTGAATGTGATGAGAGAGAAATCATATCCTTAAGGAAGAAACATAAAGTATAAGAGATAGCAAGATCAGACAATAAAATATCAGGATTTTTTCCAAATTTAAGGTAACAGTCCTTGGTTTTTGTTCAAACTCTGCAGTTCTTTCTCTGGATACAGATGGTATTCTCCATTGCAGACAACCCCAAATTGTCCCTGATTGTTGCACTGATGGAGTGAGCAAGTCCATTAAGGTTGATCATTGCCCCCATGTTGCTGTTAGGGTGTACAATGTTTTTCTGGTTCTGCTCATCTCACTCAGCATCAGTTCATGCAAATCCCTCCAGGCTTCCCTGAATTCCCATCCCTCCTGGTTTCTAATAGAACAATAATGTTCCATGACATACATATACCACAGTTTGCTAAACCATTCCCCAACTGAAGGGCATTTACTTGATTTCCAATCCTTTGCCACCACAAACAGGGCTGCTATGAATATTTTTGTACAAGTGATATTTTTACCCTTTTTCATCATCTCTTCAGGGTATAGACCCAGTAAGTGGTATTGCTGGATCAAAGGGTATACACATTTTTGTTGCCCTTTGGGTGTAGTTCCAAATTTCTCTCCAGAAAGGTTGGATGAGTTCACAGCTCCACCAACAGTATAATAGTGTCCCAGATTTCCCACAACCTTTTCAACAATGATCATTATCCTTTCTAGTCATATTTGTCAGTCTGAGAGGTGTGAGGTGATACCTCAGAGAAGCTTTAATTTTCATTTCTCTAATAAGAATTGATTTAAAGCAATTTTTCACATGACTATGGATTACTTTGATCTCATTTGTAAATTGATTTTGCACATCCTTTGACCATTTGTCAATTGGGGAATGGCTTTTTTTAAAAATATGATTCAGTTCTCTGTATATTTTAGAAATGAGTCCTTTTTCAGAAATATTAGTTGTAAAGATTGTTTCTCAGTTTACTACATTTCTTTGAAAACAAAACTGTTTTAAGGATGCAATTATTCAATACTGTGCTTTTCCTTGGTGTCATGTGTTTGAATTTTTTTAAATAAAAAAGCTAAGTGGACTTCTTTATTTGGTCTAAGAAATTATATGGAAGAAAACTCTATGAGACATTGTAAACTCATTCTCATCCCTCAGTATGAAGTGACGACTCTAATATAGTTTCCAGAGAGTATGCCATCTTTTTTGAAGTAAAGAATTATACTCAATGAGTGGTTCAGACATGAAACTACAAAAATCAAATTGCTACCTCTGTTGTAGTTACTACAGGTCTTATTTTCATCCTCATTTATTTTTTCATTTGGTAATGTCAAACACTAACATACAATCTGCATGTAATCTCCTGGATCTTAAACCCAGCTATGTGAGAAGGATCTTTTCCCTCCCATTTTGGTTCTGTTAGAATGAATTATTGTTATTTAATGAATTCCATGGCATAATTCTTAGAATGCAAAAATAAAGTGATTTTTAAGTGTTTCCCCAGGAGAGGGACAGACACACAGAACTATCTACTCTATTCTCTCACTCAAAATTTTAAGGTTAGGGTTTGAGTTTTATAGTCTGTACCTAAGAAAATGAGTGAGCCCAACTGATCTTCTGGGTACTAAACCTAAAACTGTGGCTTTATTAACTCTATTCTTAAATCTAACCAATTGAGTGACATCCAGACTTATGAGATTTAAAAAAAAATCAACCAATGACATATTTCACCACCCACTGAGGATGGTCAAGAATTGTCAGTACTGAAACCCAGGATTTTTTTTTCCTTCAAGTGGTTTTCCCTTGGCTCCTGGAAAACTCAGAAAGTGAGCCTGCTTCTGCAGATAAATCTTGGACTCAGATTCTGGCAGACCATCAGAGGACTCAAACTTCTAAGGGAAGACTCTCTACTCCTCATCACAGAGACTTAGGTATTGGAAAAGTGACACCAGAGGCACACCAACTGATTTTAACTGCCATGACAGAACAAAGGATTGCAGATGGCTTTTTACATAATTAGGTTCCAATCCATTCTATATTAAGTCTCACCTGGATGCCACCAATGCAGAAGACAGAGCATAGACTCATGACCTCTGGCTCCGAGCAGGTGGTAGAGAAGGCAGGGAGAGAACAGTATCCAGGGCTTCCTGCTGCTTTTTAGGGATCTGGAAGTTCCATCAGAATGACAGATTTAAAGAAGTAAAATAGTTTACAAATGATACTTAAGGTATAAAATGGGGATGGGAAAGTAATGATAGGAAGAACTGTGACTTCTTGGTTTCTTAAAATAAGGATAGCTCTAGATAAAATGCTGTGATTCTTGATTTTTTGAGGTATCACAGGTAACTTCAAAAAAAGTGAAATGCTTATGTACAATGGCTCCCTAAGATATTTTACTTTCTCTTTTTTTTTTGGCAAGGCAATGGGGTTAAGTAACTTGCCCAAGGTCACACAGCTAGATAATTATTAAGTATCAAATTTGAACTCAGGTCCTCCTGACTCCAAGGCTGGTACTCTATCCACTATGCCACCTAGCTGCCCCCATATTTCACTTTCAAAGAGTTATTCCCTCTTCAGAAAAAGTCAAGTTAATCTAGAAATCATTAGTGTGTGCATATAAAACCAAGAAATGCATTTTTATCATGTTATCCTTAGAAATCAGTGGCAAACTGTGTTATACCAGCAAACTTTTGGAATAGGTGTATGAAAATATTACTGAACTACCTAAAATTGGGATGAACAGATTTGCCTTCTCTGGGAAGTTTCACAAAAATGTGACTATGCAATCTTATCTTACAATCAAACAAAATATGGAAGAAAAGATACTAAAGATGTATTGAAAGTCTATTTTCTAGTAGCAGTGTTAACCATTTATGTGTTGTGGTCACCATTTTTCAAGCATTGAAGGTCAGTCTAAAATCAGCAAATTAATAAATAAATTGTGTTCTTTTGAGCCATTTGTGTATTTTACCTGATGCCATTGCCTTCATTAAGGGCTATTTCACATTAGGATAGTGTTTGTTGAGCTTAGGATAGCAAAGAATTGTAATATATATTGGGAGCTCTGCACACTTCCTTCTTAACTATTCTTGTCATAATCCATAATAGGCCTCTGGAACACTTGTTTTGAACCAGAGGAAAGCAATGACTGGATGAACAGTTGATGGACTCATAACTCCAACAGTCATCTAAGGAGGGGAAAGTAATAAGACAAAAGAATTAAAAACATGAGTTTTGTGTAGCAAGAAAGTTCAGCTAAAGAGGGAAAATGAAATATCTTGTTAGCAGAGCAAGGTAGAATATTGTCATGACTTTAACCTAGATTGGTGGATCTCAATAGGCAGAATAAAGCCATGACATTAACCTGGATTAGTCAATCTGGATAGGCAGGTAAAGTATGGAGCCAACTAGTCAATCAGGGAACAGTGGAATTACAAACCAGAGACAAGGACCGAAATGAAGCCAACTAGAGCCTGACAAATAGATAGCAATTCAGGTGCACTACCCACTGGTGACTTGTAGATTTAGGTACTCTTTAAAAATGTCTTTCATGTGCTCCTTGGCCTCATTGAACCCAAGACCTGACAGTTCCCCTGCAAAATCAAGCAAAATCCTTCATTAAAGGTCATTTGGTGAATTGATTCTCAGCTCATTCTTGAGATTTTTAAGAGCACAATCAATCCTCATCCTATCTATCCAATCCCACTAGTATATAACTACTACTCCAGTTAGACTGGATGGATGAGTTTATTTGTCAAACTCTTGTTGAAACCTAAACATCTCCAGTGGTTTCCAGGATACTGTAGAAAGTATCTAGCAACCAGCTCTATTCAAAGTTTTTAGACTGAGAATTTCAAAATGTTTAGTAACCATTTGCTCATTCATCCATGGAATTGAACAATTCACCAGTCTCAAATAAAGTCATCTTGGTCCATAAGATAAAACTCATTTCATGCTCATTTCTACCTCTTCGCTTTTACTTATATTTTTTTCCCCCTTGTCTGAAATTTCCTCCACATATCAAATTCTATTCATCTACTGTGTCACAGAAAAAGTCTGGCTTCTTCTATGAAGTCTCTCCAATATAATCTTACCCACTTTTCCTGAAGACCAGAATGGATTCAGGGATTTTTTGTAATCAATCATGACTGCAAAATAATCATAAGGACCACAAAATATAATGATAATGGCATATGTTGAAGACTATATGTGTCTATGTTCCTGCTGCCTTCTAAATTCTTAGAGTATTCATAGTAAATACCACATAATATAACATTAAATTATATTGCCATTTACTGTGGGTTTTATGTTTAAGAGTTTAAGTCTTCTCTTGCCAGCTAGATTATAAACTCTTTATGACTTTTGCTTCTAGAGTCTAACAGATATCTAGCACAAAACTGAGCCCATGATAGATACTCAATAAGTACTTGTTGGTTGGTTAGTCCTAAATACCCTTTTGTTGGGCTGAACAGCAGCATAAAGCAAAAATTAAATTGAGAAAAGTCAACATAACATAATCTCATTTACCATTGTTGATTGGTGTTGGATTGGGAAGTCTTTTTTGGCTTATACCTCTTACCCTCAAGCATCATAAGTATTCATTAAATGTGTCCTGGTTAAAAATCACTCTCCTAAACACGGATAATACAAGCATAAAAAGTGACAGCCTCGGTGCAGCTAGGTGGCACAGTGGATAGATCACTGGCCCTGGAGTCAGGAGTACCTGAGTTCAAATCTGGCCTCAGACAAGCCATTGAACCCCATTTGCCTTGCAAAAGCCTTTAAAAAAGTGACAGTCTTCGCCTTTTAGGAATTTACATTCAATTGAGGTATTGACACACACACACACACACACACACACACACACACACACACACACACACACACACCCAGAAATAGGAATGATAAAAGTGTGAGGGGAAAAAGTACTCTAGGAAACCCTTAGGCATTGTTTATATGATAAATATCATATCAACTTCAAGGATACCACAAGATGGCTAAGTCACCATCTTAGAAAATTAGCACGATATACTGTGCATGATGATAGCCATTCATGTGATTCAGACAGGTAAACTTGTTGAGAGGACTGACCAAGTTAAACCATACTTGTATTTGCCTCAGAGAATTTATTCAAATAGGCAATTATTCAGAACCTAAGAGATTTATGAGGGATCGAGACAAACATAATCTGTATGGTTGTGTGTGTGTGTGTGTGTGTGTGTGTGTGTGTGGTGTTTTTGGTATTGGTCCTCATTCTTGAAGAGGACCATGACATCGGGAAGATAGTGTCATGACTTGCAAGTGATTTGGATTTGAGTGAGGGAGGGCTGTGCAAAGTCACCAGCCTCACTCTTTCCTTTGGAACCACCTGGGTCCAGTGGCAAGATCAGAAAGACTGATGTGAATGAGGCATGTCCTAACTCTCACCTTCTGTAAATGACTAACAGAAGGGAGGCATTAACACAAAAACAGCGGACTTGAAAGCTACAGTTAGTAATATGATGAAATTGTCTAGTGCCAAACCAGCTTCTGGGGTTGTCACATGGCCTCAGAGAAGCAGCTTCCAAAATGGGTTGAAACCACAATATTGATATAATGGGCTCTTTGCCAACACTGAATGTGAGCCCAGGCAGGCTGGATAAAAGATTCCAGTTGTTACATTAACAGCAAGGTATTGTATAAAGCCCCAAGAGCACACTTTTGAAGCCAACATTAGGCAGCTATTGGATTGGGTGAGGGAGGAGGAGGAAGAAGGAAAACTGCAGAAACAGCAGCAGCAGCAATAACAGCTAGAGAAACAACAAACCCTTACCTGCTTTAGAGGCTGAGACAGAATTGACTTTTAATTCTTTTTGGGTTGTGATTTGATCTGCAATATACCTGAAGCTTGGGCAGCTAGGTGGCATAGTGGACGGAGAACCCGGAAGATTCATCTGCCTGAGTTCAAATCTGACCTCAGAGTTGTGTGACTCCGGGAAAGTCACTTAATCTTGTTTGCCTCAGTTTCTTCATCTTATAGATCAGCTAGAGAAGGAAATGACAAACCATCCCAATATTTCTGCCAAAAAAAGCCCCAAATGGGGTCATGTAGTGTTGGACACAACTGAACCTACATCATAATAACTTGTGTTAACACAGCTTATTCTGTGTCCTGTTAATAGAATTCTGGGTTATTATAGTAACCTGATAGGGCACAAAAGTAAATGAAAGTAAGTTGTTAAAGAGCTTTTCCATGAGCTGAAACTTCTCTGTGGACAGAACAGCTGGGACCTAAATGCATTAGATGGACCCAAGGGTCCTTAGTTTAAATTGGCCTCTTATTGGGAAAGTCAGAGACTAGCACTGTTACCCCCTAGTCAGAGTGAGGAGGTCCTAGGTTCACTGGCATTCATTATCTTGTCCATGGACCCATGTGATGATAGCACTGCAGATTTAATAAGAGGTTAGTGATATCCAGAAACATGAGCAATTTATCCTGACAGTTAAAGACTACACATAAATATGCATGCCAATGGAAGGGAAGAATAGATTCATTACAATATTCCTAAATAACTTCTTTTTTGACTTCTGAAAACATTCTTTGGCATGTCTTCACTTTCCCCTGTAGATTAATTTCTTGATTATGCATTTCTTAGGCTAATATTAAAACAATTTGTGTTCCTTTAGTTCATGCTGTTAGCCAGTGGAGGTGACTCAAAGGGCACTGGATGTCAGAGAACATTCATGCTGGGATTAAAAACTGGCCATGAATAAGCTAAAAAATAGATTGTCAACACATAGGCCAAATAAGTTAATTGATTTTTAGAAATGATCAATGACAAAAAGTCATATGTAGGCACTCATCTGAGATATGTGTGACATCTTTCCACCTTTGGAAGTATGCACATTTTATCTCATTGTGCAAACTTGGCAAAATTGATATAGGATAGCATAACTACATACTAAATAGTCCTATTATGTTACATTGGATAATTTGTAATTTTGGAACTGTTGTGATGAGAACTGTTTTAGTTAATTTCTTTCTTGAAGTTGTGTTTATTCCATGGAATTTAAAACTCAACAAGTGAAAGGAATAGGAAAATGTAGGAACATTCAAAACTCAACATATTTCATAGAAGCTTTGGGCCATAAATAGAAAATAGAATATTGACTAAAAATTGATCAAACATCTTGGTTTATTTTTCTACTCAGATTTAGTGATATTGCTAGTCAAGTCACACAAATTTTCTATTCCTTATCCTATTTTTTAAATTTATTTTTTGAATTTTACAATGTTTCCCCTAATCTCACTTCCCTCCCCACCCCCACAGAAAGCGGTCTGATAGTCTTTACATTATTTCCATGCTATACATTGATCAAAATTGAATGTGTTGAGAGAGAAATCATATCGTTAAGGAAGAAACATAATGTATAAGAGATTGCAAAATTACATAATAAGATAGTGGTTTTTTTTCTAAATTAAAGGTAATAGTCTTTGGTCTTTGTTCAAACTCCACAATTCTTTCTCTGGATACAGATAGTATTCACCATCCTAGATATCCCCAAATTGTCCCTGATTGTTGCATTGTTGTTTTAATTTGCATTTCTCTAATCAATAATGATTTGGAACATTTTTCATATGATTATGTATAGCTTTAATTTCTTCATTTGAAAACTATCTATTCATATTCTTTTACCATTTATCAATTGGGGAATGACTTATAAACTTTTAAATTTGATGCAGCTCTTTATATATTTTAGAAATGAGACCTTTATCCAAATTCATAACAGTGAAAATTCTGCATTCCTTCTAATTTTGGTAGCATTGATTTTATTAGTGAAAAAAACCTTTTTAATTTAATATAATCAAAATAATTCATTTTGCATTTTATAATGTATTTAATGTATTTTATTCCTATTCCATGATCTATTACTCTATTTCTTAACCAGTCCCAGGCAATTTTGATGACTGCCATTTTGTAGTATAGATTTAGATCTAGTAGAGCTTGGCTACTTTCCCTTTGCATTTTTTTTTATCAGTTCCCTTGCTATTCTTGACCTGTTCTTGCTCCAGATGAATTTTGTTACTATTTTTTTTCCTAGCTTGGTAAAGCAGTTATTTGGTAGTTTGATTGGTATGGCACTGAATCAGCAATTAAATTGGATATAATTGTCATTTTTATTATATTAGCTTGATCTAACCATGAGCAATTAACACTTTTCCAGTTATTTAGATCTGACTTTATTTGGGTGAGAAGTGCTTTAAAATTGTGTTCATACAGTTTCTGGATTTATCTTGGGAGGTAGATTCCCAAATATTTAGTGTTTTCTATAGTTACTTTAAATAGAATTTCTCTTTCTATCTTGTGCTCTTGGGCTTTGTTGTTCATATAGGGAAATGCTGATGATTTATGTGGGTTTATTTTATATCTTGCTACTTTTCTGAATTTGTTAATTGTTTCAAGGAGTTTTTTAGATGATTTTCTAAGGTTCTCTAGTATACCATCATATCATCAGCAAAGAATGAAAGCTTTGCTTCCTCATTACCAATTATGATTTCTTCAATTTCTTTTTGTTCTCTTATTTCAATAGCTAGCATATCTAATACTATATTGAATAGTAATGGGGATAATGGGCATACTTATTTCACCCTTGATTTTATTGGAAATGCTTTAAGTTTATTCTCATTACATGTAATATTTGTTGATAGTTTTTAGATACTATTTATTTTTTAAAGGAAAACTCCATTTATTCCTAAACTTTCTAGCATTTTAATAGGAATGGATATTGTATTTTATCAAAGGCTTTTCCAGCATCAATTGAGAAAATCATCTGATTTCTGTTGGTTTTACTATTGATATGTTCAATTATGTTGAGTGTTTTCCTAGTATTGAACCATCCCTGTCTACCTGGCATAAATCCTACCTGATCATGGTATATAAACCTTGTAATAACTTGCTATAGTCTCAGTGCTAAAATTTTATTTAATATTTTTTAAATCAATATTCATTAGGGAGATTGGTGTATATTTTTTGTCTGTTTTGTTTCTTCCTGGTTTAAGTATCAGAACCATATTGGTGTCATAAAAGGAGTTTGGCTGACTACTCCTATTTTTTAAAAGAAGTCTATATGTAGAATAGGAATTAATTGATCCTTAAATGTTTGGTAGAATTCACTTGTAAATTCATCTGGACCTGGGGACTTTTTCTTAGGGAGTTTATTGATGGTTTTTTCAATGAGATGCAGACTTTCACTGCACACTAAGTAATAGGATTTTGGTCAAATTCTGATCATATACTTACTTTCTAGATATAAATTTGCAGCCAGCTGGAAGGATGCCTAGGCTCAATGACTGGACAGCCACCTTCCCCTTAGTCTGAGCTTCTTGTCCTGAGCTTCAGGCATAGGATTGGGTCTCTGAGTTATATCTGGGTTCCAATTCAGAGTCAGTGTTTTAGACCTGTAGACTTCTGTATTTTCTGGAAACTCAACTATTCTCTGCTCTGGTACAAAACTACAGGTCCCCTGTCACCCACTCCCATCCTTTTTCTTACTTCAGGATGAAAAGAACATATCTGTTGGCTTGCTTGTGTGAAGACACAATGCACTCAGGATCACTTCTCATCCTGATATAGAACTGCAGGCTCCAGACCAGTCCCTATTTTGCAAGCTTTCCAGGATGAACATCCTCCCCAGAGCCCCAGATCTCTGGCTAGCCAGGAAAATGACTCACTCTGATTTCTGTTTGGATTTCCTAATTTCTATCCCATCTGCTACCTTCATATCTTTGTTGAAGCACTAATTTGTAAGTCTAAGAGCTTCATTATACAAATAGTCCAAGGATGTGAATAAAGTGGTTATCAAAGGAAAAAAATTCAAGCTATCAACAGTCACATGAAAAACAAGCTCTAAATAGAAAATAATTAGAAAAATACAAATGAAAGCAACTCTCAGATTCTACAAACACATTAATGTACCATTTATGGAGGCAAAATTTGTTTTAGCTATTCTGGAAAGCAATTAGGAACAATATCCCACCAAATGATTAAACTGTGTACACCTTTTGATACCACTATCAGACCTACACTCCAAAGAGATCCAAGAGAGAGGAAAATGACTGAGAAGTACAAATGTATTTAAAACAGCTCCTTTGGTAGTAGAATTGGGCAAAGAATTGGGGATGACTGAACAGATTATAGTGCTCTATGTGAATGAAATGAAATATCACTGAGTCATAAAAATGATGAAAGCATGATTTCAGAGAAGATTTGTAAGAACTGATGCACAGTAAAGTGATTTGGCCAGGAATACAGTAGCAAAAACATTATAAAGACATAAAAAGACTTTGAAACTGATCACTGCAGTGACTAAGCAGGATTTCAGAGGATTGATGGCAAAGGTTTCTATCTACTAGAGGGGAGGAACTTGAGATGCAGAATGAGGCATATATAATGACATATCTATGATCTCTCTCTCTCTCTCTCTCTCTATATATATATATATATATATACATATATGGATATGGATAATGTGGAGATTTGTTTTGCTTGACTCTGAATATTTGTAATGGGAGTTCTGCTTTTCTTTTTCTTTCCAATTGTTGAGGGTTAGATGAGAGGGAAGGAAAATAAATGCCTTTTAATGGAATAAAACAATATTAAAAAAAACAAAAGCTAAAAGATTCCTTGAAGACACAATAACATTCATCTTTTTCAAAAGTTCTATGTGGAGATGGCCTGGATACTAATTAACATATGTTAAGAAAATTCATTTTGCTATTGAAAATATCTTAATTCTGATTTAGAATATTATTATGTGCAGTAGAATAATAATAGCTGAAATGTACATGGTGATTTTTTGGGTTTGTAAAGAATACATAAAAATTATAATCTTATAAGGCAGTTGCTATCATTAGTTCAATTGTACAGAAGAGGAAACTGAGGCTCAATGTGTTTAAATGACTTGTTCCTGGCCACATAATCAGTATTAATCTGAGGCAAGATTAGTATTCAGATTTTCCAAACCACAAGTCAACCATACAATAAACTATGCCATGATGTCCCAATAAATTATCATCAAATCAAATATATATCTGAATAAATAACTAAAATCTTCAGTTTGAACCCACATTGTATAAGTACAGATTCTTATTTGCTATAGCAAAATGTTTCAGAACAAGTTTATGCTTACTTTGATTTCCAAGTCCCTGAATGCCACAGGAAACCAAGTCTCTTAAGAGTAGGACCACTAATCTATGTTCTTTATCTCTATCTTTTGTTTTCTTTTCTATCCATCTTTCCCTTTCTTTGCTTTTCCTGTTGTTCTTAACCCACCCTGGTGCCTGAGGCCTATAGGTGCTCCTTTAATATCTTTCAGAACAAAAGAAGTTGATCTACCTTATTCTAGAGTCCTGAGAGACAGTGTAAGGTCTCAAAGTCCAGTCTCTCAGGTAAACAACAAACAACATTTCTGTATCTTACCAGTCCCAGATATACTTGCAATATATGTGGCAAGGGTCATTTGGACAAAAGTTGTATCTGATAACAAAGAAGGAGACAGAAGATATTCAGTTCCCTTTCCTCATCCTCTCCCTTTTAAGCTTTATATTAATAATTGTCAAGGAAAGAAGGAATGGATGTGTTACATTTTTAAATATCTTTTAAAAAGAACTGACATCCTTTTTTATAGTCCATTTCTGAGTTATTTCATTAATTTCCATTTTTAAAGTTATTATATAAGGCTAGATAATGAATAGCCAACAGAAGTCCCGCCCAAAGTATCTTTCTGAAGAGCTAAGAACTTCACTAAGGTTTTTGTATTTGTTTTGCTTTATTTTGTTTGCAAAGTTTTAAAAGGTCAAGAGAGAAGTACATGATGGGCATTATTAAGCTACAACACAATACAAATTCGGCATTGCACAGAGCCCATTTAAAGATTGTCCTCAGAGAATGTATGACCAGAAAGAAATTAGAACTGGTCTCCTACTGAGAGCAGGCAGATAACCTATAGCTATCTCCTGTGCTCCACTGAATCCATGCATTGAAAAGAGAGTAAGAAGAAAGACCCAAGACATTGATGGGATTCCTTCTAGTGCCTCACCACATTTTCTACCTTCTCACTCCTTATATACAGCTAAGTGATGCTAGAAGATATTACACAATTGAGCTGATTAGATTCGCTATAAATTTGTTATCTAATCTAGGCTTGGCTTTCATCTCAACAAATCAATGTAACTCCTTAACTGATTCTAGATCTTACTCCTCACAGAGGCCATTCCAAACATCTTTGTGGTCCCAGAGGCATTTAGACAACAGGGTACCAAAGTTAGTAAGAGTGCTGGACCTGGAGGCAAGGAGGACCTGAGTTGAAATCCTGCCTCAGGTGCTTACTAGATGACCCTGAGCAAGTTTCTTAAATTTCCTTTGCCTCAATTTCTTCAACTTTAATATGAGGATAATAACAGCACCTCCCTCTCAGGGTTGTGGTGAGGATCAAATGAAATAATAGTTGTAAAAGTGCTTAATATAGTATCCAGTGTACAGCAGGGGTTTTGAGAACTTAATCCCACTGTGTTTGTAAGGTCTTGTAAGGTCTCCTCTCTATGAGGTAGAGATTTTTGAGGCAAGTACTCTCTTACTCTCTCATTCATCCTAGCTATCCTGAGTTATTCCTTTTTTTTAGCTGGGATATTTAATAACTCTCTAGGCAACAGGGTACAGTAGAAAGAAACTACATTTGGAGTAGTTCTTCTTGCTTTGGAGAGGGCTCAACTGTTTCTCCATTGAAAAAAACCCCAACTGCCAATCCCCAGGACATGGACATATCAGCCAAATGGAATTTCGAAAGTGCAAGACTCTTATTCATTCTAAAAAAGGAACTATTTTTCTGTCTCTCTTTAAATATGTCCCCTAGTTCCCTGAAATACAGATTTCCCCTTACTTAATTCATTACTTATTATTTCATATCATCTCCCTCTCCCTCTTCATTCATGATATTTTCCCTTTCTCTACCTCCTCTATCCACTGACCAATTCCTCTATATTGGATACATCTTTCCTTTCTCTTTTTTTTGCATCACATTTTTATTTATTTTAGTAAATGTTTTCCCCATTACATTTTTAAAAAATGATCCAAATATTATTCCTCAATTACATGCAAAGATGGCTCTCAACATTCTTCTTTTTGCAAGCTTTTGAGTACTATACTTTAGTGTTCTTCCCTTAAGGATGCTATTTGTACTTATTCAGTATATTATCCTGATTCATGGCAAAAAAGAGTCTCAAAATATTAAAATCTTGTTTTAAATGGATCTGTGATATGGGAGGGTCAGTAGAAAGAATATTGGATTTAAGATCTGAGGTTCTTGGTCCAAATTACAGTTTTTCTATTTACTCCCTAGGTGATTGTAGGCAAGTCATCTAACTTTCGTTTCAGTTTCTCGTGAGTTGAACCAAGATGAAACCTAAGGTTCTATATCATCAGTAGGACATAGATCTAAAGATGCAGCTTAAAACCCTTTCATACACACCTGAATTGTATGACTTGTGCCCAAATCCTCTTATAAGTTGTTACAAGGCAATTTACCTAATATTCTGGCAATCTTCCTCCCTTTTTCCTGACCTCTCAGTTCTAGGGGAGCATCATCCTGCTGTCCAGTAGATATCTTTTGTTTTCCCCATTCCTATTATTTTTTGATTTGACATTTCTTGGGTTATAATGTTTCTTACCATTTTAGTAAAGCAAATCAGTGTCTTTATTCTACATCCCCAGGGGATGAGGGGGTGGTATTTCCCCATACACCACTCTTCTTCCTTTGTAAAATAATTACTTCTCCAAAAGAGAGTTTCTAGGAAGAGCTAGATTTTGTTTATTGGGAAGTGATTTCCTGTGTTTTAGAATCTATTTTCTAACTTTATTTCCACACCAAATTACCTTTTTGCAGTCATTGTTTCACTTCTCTGGCACTGAATGTTGGGGATCATCCATTTTCCTTTTTTGGTTTCTGTGATATTTCATTCCTGGTTCTCTTCCTTAGTCACTGACTGTTCTTTCTCAACATACTGGTTTTCTCAGATGACTCTTCTTTTCTGATCCATAAGTAAGTGTATCCAAAACCTTTGCCCTTCCTCTTCCTCCTTTCTCTGTTATGTTCTCTTGAGAGGCAGTATCCTCTTAGGGATTCCAGAATTACCTATACAGATGACTTCTAATTCTTCAACTCTGACCTGCTTCCAGAGTTCTAGTCTCAACTGCCTGCTAGGTTTCATGAGACTATATTTTGCAAGTACCCCCAAATCAATGTGTCCATAATTGAACTCATCAGCTTCTATAAGAAACCTGTCCTCTTCCTTTGAACTTCTTTCTTCTGTTTAGAGGACCAGCATTCTTTCATTGACACAGGCCTGAAATTTCTGGAATTCTTTGCCCTAAACCACAGTGTCTAATTATTTGCCAAGTCTGACTGATTCACCCCAACAATATCTTTCCTGTCCCTTTGTCTGAATTATTATAATAAAAGATTCTTAATAGGTCTTGCTTCAAGTCATTCCATTCACTCCCCTAATTTCCTTGGAAAGACACCAATGTAAGTTTTTTCTAAAAATTATTTAGAAAAAATGTTTCCAAGAAAAACTCTGTTTAAAGAGACATGGACACCACTCCTACTGAATTTCCCATAAATATATAAAGTAGAGAGGGGCAAAGGATCCCAATAAAAGAAATGTTTGCTACTATAATAAGCAAAACAACAGCTACTCCAAACCATAGAACTCCAAATACCCCCTTTCCAAACAGCCAACTTCATTGCTTTTTTGGAATAAGATGGTAGGTTTTCATTTGGTGATTGTTTATTGTTGGTGGTAGTGAGGGACAGAAGAGAGATGAAAGAACAAGCAAGTTTCTATTCAGCAGATCTAGGCACTTTAAAAGGTAGATTAGAATTTCTTGTTTCCCATTTACTTCACTGTGATTTCTCTTTGGACTCAGGGAGGCAATAGTCTCCCAAGCAATCTAGGTCTAGAATTTGGGAAATGGGGATGTGTTTGTTAGGTGTTCAAGGCAGGGGAGATCTATTTAACCAGATGAGGTAAAGGTATTGGGCAGAATAGTAGGGATGGGACCAAATATCATGTAAGGATCAGATTAGACTAGGGATTTCTTCATTCCCTCCTCTAAATAAATTCCTGAGAGAAGTAGCTGGTTCTCATTGTTAAGACAGAAGTGAACTGGAGAGGGAGAGGGGAGCTCTGTCAGAGAAGGGGAAGCTTTGATTCTTCTCTTGGTTTCCACTTTGAACCTGTCTGTCCTGGAAGGTTATGATAAGAGATGCTGTGATCTCTGGTCAGCATTTCTTAGGGAAGGATAGCATTTCAGTTTTGCCCTTACCAGGTATTCCCTGTTGCTGGTCCAACTCTTAGATATCTGTTTTCAAGCTCTATCCTACAGCTCCTTTATCAAAGTCTGGTTTCTCAGAATAGTTGTTTAGTTCCTTTCCTATTTTGTGATTCTTTTTCAGGTACTTCTCCATTGCTTTGTGGGTATTCTCTGCCTGCTTGTGGACTACCTCTCTGATGTCCAACAGACTGGCCAGATGGTCCAGCAGTAGTATCATGTGATTGATGAGGAAGGTCAGGAGAAGAAAGAAGCTGCTGATATGGGCTTATAAGATTATACTTTCTAGGTCTCCAGTATACCTGGGTGCCCTGATCTCTCTTGAAAGGAGTTCACAAAATGCAGCACCTGAATAAGGACGAGGACCATGAGAATGGTATGTCCTTGGAGCACTGTCATTTCCACCAGGTGGTACCTGAAGATCTAACTGTTAGCAGAAGTATAAAGAATGTAGAGAATCAGAGAAAAGAGCACATTGGTGATTCTTTTCACTGACTGCTGGACTGTCTTACTGCTGGAGATTCATTCTCACAAGGGGTCCAATTGCTGGTTTCACTATCTCCTCTTTGCAAATTTCTGCCCCAAATTCAGAGAGCTCCCACTTTAAGACCAATCCTGTTCTTTCTCCAGGGTCCCACCAGCCTCTGTAACTCCATTCCCAAAGGCCTCAAACCCTCCACCCTGCACTAGGCCTAGTGAAAGGGGCTGTCAGGAAGGTAGACCTTGGAATTTAAATAGGTAACTTTCAAGGATAAAGTTTCTATAACAGTCTTTTTGTTCCTTCTGTTAATGTTCCAAATTCTCCTCCTTCTCTTCCTCTTCTACCCATTGAGAGGCCAATTTTAAGTGTGTATATTATCAGGATAGACTTTTTATGAATCAACTAACTAATCAATAAACATTTATTAAATGCATTCAGATACAAAATGAAGCAAAAAACAGCCCTTGCCCTCAAGGAGTTTACAATGTAAAAAAAATATTAATTTCTTTCTTCTTCTTCTTCCTTCCCTTTTCCCTTTCCTCCCTTTTCCCTTTCCTCCCTTTCTTCCTTTCTCTTTCTTTCCTTTTCTTCATTTTCTTTTTCTCCTTCCTTCCTTCCTTCCTTCCTTCCTCTCTTCCTCCCTCCCTTCCTCTCCCTTCCTTTTTTGTTTCTTTTTTTGTTCTCCTTTTCCTCCTTCTCCTCTTCCTTTTTTTTCTTTTTCTATTTTAAAATATCTCTAAAGACTTACCCTTAGTTTTAACAAAGATAGACTAATGTTTTCTTGTCTGTTCTCTGACACTTCTCTGGAGAGGAAGGGGAACTGTTTTACCCTCTGAGACCATGGCTGACTACAGTACGGATCCAAGTTCCTTTTTTGCTTTTGAATGTCGACCTTTACAAAGTGACCACAACTGGTGTCATTATGGAAATTGCATCTGCTTAATTGTACTGATTGAGTCAATATATTTCTGCTTCTGTGAACCTTGTTCCTTATGGTACAGGATTATTCCATTATATTTATTTATAAGTAGTAGTAGTAGCAGCAGCAGCAGCAGTAGTAGTAGCTAACATCTATACAGTTCTTTAAAGGTTTGTAAAGGATTTTACATAGATTATCTCCTTTCATTTGCCAATATCTTCAGAAATTTAAAAGACTGCCACAATAATTTTGTATATATGGGAACTTTCTTTGGTCTTTGATTATATATATATATATATATATATATATATATATATATATATATGCAGACAAACACACATTCAATAGTATTTTGCTGAGTCAAAGGGTAAATAAATTGATAACTTTTCTAGCATATTTCCAAAGTGTTGTCCAGATTGGGACTAACTATGGTTCTCCTGAAAACATATCCAGCACTTAACATTTTTTGTTAGCTTCTGGTGTGAAGTAAAAGCTTAGAGTTGTTATAATTTGCATTTCTCTTAGTATTGACATAACTTTTCTGAGGACAGGTGATAGAGGGGATAGATTTTTCTGACTTGGAGTCAGAAAGATCTGAGTTCAAATTTTTCCTAAGTTAATAATTATCTGTATGACCTTGGGAAAGTTGTTTTATTTTTCTTAGTCTTAGTTTATTAACTGTAGATCCAGGATTTTGTTCATGCAAAAGGTTTTTCTTTCATGTAATTAAAATATTCATGGTGTCTTTTGTGATTCTCTGTCACCTATTTAACTCAGATTCTTATCTTTAGTCTCTAAGGGGAAAAGGGATTTCCTGAGATGAGAAAAGATCTTTCAGATTTTCTTTTGTTGCTCAAGATATTGTGCTGATTTCATTAAGTCTCAGAACACACAAAGGAGTTGGCCCAATGATTCACAAAAGAAAAACTAGGCAGATACAACACATGACTTGATCCAAGACCAGAACAAGTGGAGGAGAGCACCCTACACTGTCTCTGGGAAATTGCAAAAGTCTTTTATTTACCCTGACTCAGAGTCAATATTCTTCATCTATGGAACAATACAGTTTCTGAAGATTTAGAATTGAGTTTTATCTCAAGAGCAGTAGAAAAGAATGTGTGGTGGTTAAGTTAGCTGTAATACATTATAAACAAGAAATTAAAAGAAGTAATATGCAGTATATCACTCAACAAATGATGATGGAAAAAGAAAATGGTTTGGACCCATGGCAAGAATAAAGGACAGATAACCAATGAACAGAAATGCTCCTTGGGCATCTTCAAGATGTTAGGAAAACTCAATATTGGGCAGACTTTTTAATGATAGGACACTGTCAATAATCATTTGTATTGTTGTTTTTTGAAAAAAAAATAATAATCTCACATTTCTCCAAAGTGGCAACTCTAGAAATCTATGCCTTGATTCAACTTTTACATTTGTCAGGCTCTTTTATCCATTGACTTGAATATTCTTGTTTTGCCCTTTATCTCTAGTCTGCAGGATTTTTCTATTCTTCAAACAGACTTTATGGTGGCATCATCATCTTGAGACTTTACCCCACACAGGATGGTTTTGTTTTCATTTAAAAGATGTTGAAGCTATCCTTAAAAGATTCCTGGCTGCCTGTTGTATAGAATACAGGCTTCTGACTTTGAATCAATACCAGAAGTCATGCTCACTCAATTGACATTAGGATATGTTGGAATAATTTTAATGGGCTAGGGACCATTGATTGTTGAATTTTTATTGAAAGCATATACCTTGTAAATTGACAAATGCTATAAATCAAGACTTGGCTTATTGTTTTGTTGATATTTAAATTTAAGGAAATGATGGAGAAAATTGAATAATTTGTATTTAATTTAAAAGTGTATCAATCCTTGGAGAATCAATTAAATACTCACCAGTATATCTTTGACAAATTATTATGGTATTTTCAGTTTACTGATCTTTTTTCCTTTTGTTGAGGTGATCTGGGTTAAATGACTTGCCCAGGGTCATATGACTGATGTCAAATATCTGAGGTCGAATTTGAATTCAGATCTTTCTGGTGCTTTCTCCACTGTGCCACCACCTAGCAGTCCAAAGAAACTTGTTAGTATACTTCTGACATAATTAAATAAAATGCCTTTAGTTACTGCTAGGGAGTTATGAGTATCTCATTTTGTTCCAATAGTGAACCATCAGTGTGCTAGCCTGTCCTCCAATATGGCCCTTACTCAGAGTACTCTTATAATTTCACTGAAGAAAGAATTCCAATAATATCTCCTCAGTCATAATCTGTTTCAATCTAAGAACACACAATCTAATCACCACAACTATCACTATAAGTATCTCATTTGTGAAAGTCTGCTCATATTCTTTTTCTCTTTTATCTTGAATATTCCCATCTTCTGCCTAGAGAATGCTGCTTTTTCTTAGACTTTCACCAGATTTTTCCATTCTCTAAGGAATTTTCTGGGGTGGCAATGAGTCATAGATTTGAAGGTTAAAGAGACTCTCAGGGGGCACCTAGTTCAGTCCTTAATTTCATAGTTGGTGCCTAAGAGACTAGTCTCATCAAAGTTCTTATTGGTAGTAAGTGGCAGAGCCAATATTAAAATCCATGTTCTCTTTTTCTAAATTCAACATTCTTTCCATTGCACCATAGTTTCCTTATTGATCACTGACTGGTAGGAAAGGATGTAGCTAAAAAATCCTTAGGTAAAACTACATACCAAAAATTTCCAATGTATGCCTAAACTATTCAATGATCCTGCCTTTTTATCTGAGCATTAATGACAGTGATGTATTCTGTACAGGTCTAACAGTTTCTGGACAAAGTTGTTAAAAAAAATTCTCAATCTTTCTGCAGCTTTCAAGACATTTTGTGTTTTAGTTTTTGCAAGGCAAATGGAGTTAAGTGGCTTGCCCAAGGCCACACAGATAGGTAGTATTAAGTGTCTGAGACCAGATTTGAACCCAGGTACTCCTGACTCCAGGGACGGTGCTTTATCCACTGCGCCACCTAGCAGCCCCGACATTTTATTTTTTTTTTTGTCAAATGTTGACTTAAAAAGCATAGGATTTGATTTTTCTTTTAAACCTCAGTGCCCAGGCATACTTTGAATGCATAATTTTTAATTTAATAGTATTTTATTTTTTCCCTATTAAATGTAATAATAATTTTCAGCATTAATTTTTTTGTAAGATTGATTTCTAAAGTTTTCTCCTTCCCTCCTTTTCCTCCCTTATCTCAAGACAGCAAGTAATTATGTTATGAAAGAAGAATCAGAACAAAGGGGGAAAAAATTACAAGAGAAAAAAGAATGAATGCATATCTGTCAATGTTAAGAGATATAACTTTCATCATAGTCAGAAAACTGACTCAAGTTCATCTAGTCCAATTTCTGAACACATCGACCTCTGGAACTATTATTTTTGTTCCTCTGAAAGTTGACTGAGGCATCTATGCAGTGAGTGGCATTCTCCTGGCTTGAGCAATCCAAAAACTGCTTAGTACCATACTCCAAACTGCAATTGTTGTTTTATTTTTTGTATTGTATTTATTTTCTTTTCTTCTTCTCTCCTCAAAACCCCCAATAAAAAAAAGATGTTGAAAAGGAGATGGTATTCTCCTATAGTTACCTACTGTCTCCAGAGTGTTATATATTTTCTTTAATAGAGAATTTGCTCCAGATTTAAAAACTACAAAATGATAGACCCACAAAATATAAGCACTTTGAGATGGGGTGAAATAGAGGTAAACTCTTAAAAAATTATTCATAAATGGAGATCCTGAAAATTCTCTTAATCATTTGTTATCAGAGAGTGCCAAGTGGGTCTCCAGTGTATGCTTGAGGCTGGGGTGTGTTGCCGCATTCCTCCATAAAACAACCTTTCCACTAAGCTGTTACACATCCCTCCCATCTTAGAGCTTTCTGGATATCCTTATCCTTGGAATTAGTTACTAGGATTTGAGGAAGATAATATCATTTACAGCCTCAACTAATTCAGCAATCAATTTTGCAGGTTTGATTCTTCTATAGTTGGACCTAAGATTACTTAGTTCTCCAGGAACAAAATTTTAAAATGCAACTGTTTTATTTTTGTATTGTTTTTATTTTCTTTTCTCCTCTCCTCAAACTTTCATTAAAAAAATACTCTTGAAGCAAATATGAATAGTGAAGCAAAGTCACAGGCCTATACCAGTCATCATTTTTCACTCATTCTCAAATCTATCACCCCTCTGTTAGGAGATGAGTAGCACTGATTTTCTGGAATTGTGTTTGTTCATAATCTTGATCAATTCTGAACTTAACAAATATCAAATAAAGTGGATATTTCCATATGCATAATAAAACAGGACAAGAAGGTTATACATAAAGCTGTAGATAACTATTATATATAACTATTTATATAACTTTTTCTTTTTATATGTAAAGTTATTTTAAAAAATATTTTATGCAATGTAATAAAACAATATATTTAGGCAACAAGGTGGTGCAATGAATTGTTAGGTCTGGAGTCAGAAGGACCTGGCACTCTAGAATCAGGAGGACCTGAGTTCAAATGTGACCTCAGATACTCACTAGCTGTGTGATGCTGGACAAGTCACTTAACCCTGTTTGCCTTAGGGTTAAATCTGTAAAATGAGCTTGAGAAGGAAATGGTAAACTGTTCCAGTATCTTTGCCATAAAATCTCCCGATGGGATCCTGAAGAGTTGGCTATGACAAATTGACTGAACAGCAAAAAATAATATCTATTTTTCATCAAATAGTTTTCAATTTTGGACTGCTTAGTTGTTCCTTCTTGTGCTCTTATCTGCATTAAAAATAGATTCTTTAATGACCCTCTTTCTCCCCTTCCCTTTATTTATCCCTATTGCCACTAGACTTCCCCTCTCCATTCTCACTGGAAATAATATAAAAAGACAAAACCGTTGTTAAAAAAAAATAATGTGTTGTTATTCAAAATGAATTCCCACATTGGCTATATCAAAAAATGCATGTCTATTTTGTCACCTTGAGTCCATCATCTTTCTGTCAAGAGATAGGTAACATTCTTAATCATCAGTCCTCTGGATTTGAAAGTGGTCATTGTATTGACATCTTTGAAAGTTTTTTCTTTTATAATGCTATTGTTATAGAAATTGTTCTTTTGATTCTAATCATTTTATTTCTGCATCAGTTCCAAGTGTTCCTAAGACTTTATTTATGCTGAATATAACAGGGGAACTACTTCTGCTCTTCTATACTGTACTTATATTCACATTTCCTGGTTTCATGTTAAGGAAAATCAAGAGGCATCAATGCTGTTTTCCCACATGACCCTCATTACACCTTCTCAAAGACTATTTCTGGCATCTTATTTTAGGAAAGAAGATGCAAAGGAATCTTTCAGATACTTCATCATTAAAATGAATAAAATGTGTGAGGATGAAAATACCTATTTGGAAGCATAGCCTAAAACAGATGTCTCACAACCTATGCATTTTAGAAACATAATCCCTTTTCCCATTGAGCTTTCAATTCTTTAATTAAATTCAGTTGCCTTGTTAATGTACTGTTGACATTAACTTGTATCTAATATACACAAGACTGAGGAATACATATATGTTAATCTAAGACAGCTGTTAGTAAAATTACTACAATATGGCTAATGCTTCTTTTAACCCTTATTTTCTTCTCTTTAAATATGATTTGTATCTGTAAATACTTATTAGTAATAAAACTAAAGACAGTTTCATGATATAAAAAGTGAATTTTGCTGCTAATGTCAGAGTTGCATTTGATAGTGGTAAGAAAAAAACTAAGAAAAATAATTTTAGAGTAAATTTGTGTCTAGAAGATGGCATGCTAGGTAGGCAATCTTTCTTGCCTGGCACACTAGCCTCTAATGGATGCTCAGCAGCTGCCCTGTCTGTCATCACTTAGGTCTTTCTTCTTCTTCCCTCTATTTCTGGAGTCAAGGCCAACCTTGGAATACCCTTTTCCCACACCCTTTGAGTTTACTGATGCTGGTCAAAATCTTACAATTAAAGATTCATTAATTTGTTTTCTCTTAAAATAAAAATATCTTCGGGCACTTAAAATCTATTTATAACTTAGACCTCAGCTTCAATGAATTAATCAACTTCTTTGGGAACAGCAGGTTTTAATAGAAGTTGGAGTAGAGAGAATCTTAAGGCACTGGTGCCCAGAGGAAAACCAACCACAATTCAATTCACAAACATTTAGTTAAGTTCCTAATATTCTCTAGCTAGTAGTCCAGACTGCTCGGATCCTCTCTAACTTATTGATAGGGCTAAGTATCAAAAGACTCAATCGACCAAGTGATAAGGGCTCCTTTTCTCTCCAAACATTTTTCCTATTCTGCCTGAAATCTTTCCCCTTTTTCATAACCATGAGAAGCCAGGATGCTTAGTTTATTTGAACCCTTAAGACCTCTCTCCTTTTCAGTAATTTCAGACAGGCCCCACAGATCCCAAGTCTATTCAGACTACTTGGATGAATAAGGAGTCACTTCATTTATAAATAAATTTATAAGAATTAAAAAAAAAACATGTCTCTTTATCCATAGGTTTAACATAATGCTTGGGACATAGCAATCTCTTAATCAATGCATTTCTAATCATTTCATTTATTATATACAAGGTACCATGGTAGGGCTTATGCATAAAAGAAAGGAGTAAGAAAGTTTCCTCAATGGATTTATGTTGTAGGGGGAGAGATTTA
Organism: Macrotis lagotis; assembly: GCF_037893015.1. Classification (NCBI taxonomy): domain Eukaryota; kingdom Metazoa; phylum Chordata; class Mammalia; order Peramelemorphia; family Peramelidae; genus Macrotis; species Macrotis lagotis. The sequence continues at coordinate 131,447,056 of NC_133664.1, forward strand.
CAACAGGTACAGAAATAATAAGATCATAACATCATTTAAGAGTACACTAACAAGTGACAGAGGATCAGGAATGGCTTCCTGTAGGAGGTGGTACCTGAACTGGTTCTTTTTTTCCCTTTTGGGGGGGGGGGGGGTTTGCAAGACAATGGGGTTAAGTGACTTGCCCAAGGCCACATAGCTAGGTAATTAAGTGTCTGAGATCGGATCTGAATTCAGGTAACTCCAGGGCCGGTGCTCTATTCACTGCCCCACCTGCCCCACCCCCCCAATGGTTTTTAAAGGAAATTGGGGAAGTCAAAGAGTGGGGTTAAAAAGGTATGAAAGAAAATAAAAGAAGCATAAAAGATAATATCAAAATCTTAGAATTTTAGGACTGGAAAGGACCTTAGAAATCATCTACTCTAACCATCATCATTTAAGAGTTGATGAGTCCAAGGTCCAAACAAATTAATTGATTCATCTCAAGTCACAAAGGTAGATGGTAGTGACAGAACTAGGACCTGGTTATCCTACTGTCTAGTCTGACCTCCTCAGGGTTATTTCCATCACAACTTTTTGTTATCTCTAATGTTGACTGTCATCTTGTGCTCTCCATCACTTATCCCTTCTGAAGAGTGCTCATGAAAGGTGCAAGTAGCCATCAAGTTCTCCAATCAAATTTTTTTCATCTCAGCATTCAATACTAAATTTAGAGAGGAGTATTATGAACTGGGCTTACATAGAGCTTATGGAAGCTCATTTAAACATAATAAATAGCCCCTAAGAAATGTCAAATTAGGAAATTCGATAGATAATCAATTCTCAAAAGTTCTCCTGTGAAGATTATAGAAATTCTCATGGATTCTCAATATTATCGAAGTTAATAGTTAATAGTAGTCTCTCCTTAAAGGGGCTCAATAATGCTTCCACCGTCCCTTCACTAGTTGCCCAACCATTACAACTCCTGTGGTGAAGAGTTAGACATTAAGTCCATGAACCAGAGGAAAGAAGGTTGTGACTAAGATTGCAAAAGGGAAAAGGAAGGAAGAGAAAAGGAATACTCTTTTATCCCTATTTTCTTTTAATTTTTTCTTGTGAATTCATAGACATTAAAAACAAACATGTCCACATACAGAGAACAGAAAAAGTCTTGCAAATGACCTACAAATATCCATTATATATGCTTAAAAGTGTATGTTAAATTTAATACAGTGCTTCTTAACAGTTTATTTCAGTCCCCCTTTGAACTTTATTTTGATCTCTTACATGCCATTTTTAGTGTTTTTGATATACATTTTTAAAAATGATGAACTTAGGTATCAGCAAACAAGATCATTTTCATAGTTATCTCCCACTGTAACATCCCTGAATAAGGCTCTTGTCTTTTTAACCCTTGCATTGTAATAGCTTCATGACTGGTTATCTTGTTTCTGCTCTATCCTCTCTCCTTTCCAATACATCTTCCTAACCACTATATCTTATTGATGTTAGATTATGAACTTTTCATTCCTGTGATAAAATGTTTTCAGTTGTTCTTAATTGTTTATTGGATAAAGTCTGAATTCTTGATCTTAACATTAAAGGTTCTACACAATCTGGTTTTTCAACTTACCTGTGTAACTTTACTTCATACTATTTCACCCATGACATAGTGGATAACAAGCTAACCTCAGAGCCTGGAAGACTGGAGTTCAAGTTTTGTCCCAGACACCTACAGGCTGGTTAATCCTGCATAATTTAACTTTTTAGTTTCCAGGCAACGTTTACGATTTTAAATTGCAGGGAAATCATGAACTGCATTTATAAAGGGAGTTTCCTCTCGGCATTTTACTACATTAATAAAATCTAGTTTCTACTCATATGATTTTTCAAACTTAGGACCAATAGTAATTTAGAATTTATTGTAATATGTGGTATGAAATCCTGGTTTAACCTATTTTCTTCCCTATCATTTTTACAGTTCTTTCATCTGTTTTTCTTGAATGGTGAGGCTTTATTCTAGTAGTTTAGGCTTTGCTTTTTTTTTTTTACTACATCTTTTTGCTTCTGATGAAAAGCTTCATCATTTAGCTCTTCTACTTTTTTTCGTTGTTGTTCAGTCATTTCAATTGTGTTTGATTTAAGTCTTCATTTGGAGCTTTTTAAAAAAAATACTTATTTAAAGCAATAGGGTTAAGTGACATACCTAAGGTCACATAGCTAGGTAATTATTACATATCTGAGGCCAAATTTGAACTCCTGACTCCAGGACTGGTGCTCTTTCCACTGTCACCTAGTTGCTCCATTGGGAGCTTTTTTTTGGCAAAGATATTGGAGTAGTTTGCCATTTTCTTCTCCAGCTCATTTTTACAGATGAGGGAAATGAGGTAAAGAGGGTTAAGGGATTAACCTAGTCAGTATGTGTCTGAGACCAGACATGGACTTGAGCCTTTCTGACTCCAGCTCTGGTATTCTATCCATTGCACCATCTAGCAGCCAATTTTCTGTTTCTTAACTAGCCCCAAATAATTTTGATGATTACTGCTTTATAGTCTAGTTTGAGATCTGGTTCTGCTGGTTCCTTTCTTTATTGCCACTCTGCCCCAGCTCCCCCCCCCCACCCCAGTTACTCTATTCTCCCCTCCCTCATAATTTTTCTTGAGATTTTTGACCTTTTGTTCCCTTAGGAGACTTTTGTTTTTATTTAACCAGTTCTATAAAATAATCTTTTTTTTAAAAAAATAATCTTTTGATAGTTATAAATGACTTGAAAAAGTAAATTAATTTGGGGATTCATGTTTCTCCAATTACTTAAGTTGTGGTAATTGTTTTATTTTTATAAAATCATATTTTGTAGTATATTCATATAATTCTTCTTGGTAGGTGGATCCCTAGATATTTTATGTGTTCTGGAGTTATTTGAATGGAATTTCACTTTTTGTTCTGTGTTCTTTGGTAATATTAGGGAAAGCTTATGATTTATGCAAGCTTATTTTATTTCCTGCTAGTTTGCTGAAGTTATTGTTTCAATTATTTTTTCAGTTGAATAGAGTTCTCAGAATAATTTCATCTGCAAAAAATGACCATTCTGTTTCTTCTTTGTGCTTATTCCCTGTTTTTCATTTTCTTATTCCTATTCCTAGCATTTCTAGAACTATATAAAATAATAGTGTTGTTAAAAGATTGATTATATTCTCTAGTGACTTTGCAGTAATTTCTGTATCTAAGGAGATAGATGTCTTATCAGAACCTCTTTTAGTTACTATTCTACAGATGAGAGTTATCTTCTAAGCAGGAAAAATTCTTTGATGTTCGTGTCCATTATATTTAGTATTATAAATTTTGAATTTGTTTTCAGTGTGGTGGCTCCTCTAGACCAGTCACTGTCATTTCTAGGACACTTAATAAATGTCTAGTGATTTGAATCTCCTAAGTGAGACATTCAAAGAGTTTCTCAGATATAACATTATCTCGTTTTGTCCCTAGTTGTCAGACATCTCAAAGTTCATTCTTGTATTTGCCCAGATGAGCACCTGAAACACCCCAGGATTCATAAATTTCTAAGCTAAAGAGAGGCTTGGGGTCCATGGTGTGGAATTTGTCCACCTCAGCTCAACCTCTTTTTGGAGTTTTAGAGGGAGCATTTCAGTGACAAGCTAGGTGTCAGAAGCCAGTGTATTTATTTAAGGTGTTCCAAAAGTCTAAATGAAGTTTTAATCCATAATTTAAAGTTATATAGCCATAAAAGTTATTATTGCCATAGAGTCATAAAGTGATTATGGCTTAAAACCAGTTAGATTTTTGGGACATTCTGCATTTTATTTTACTTGATGCCACTTTATTGATCCTCAGTGAATTCATATATCCATTTGGTGTCCAGGTCAACATCATTTGAAAGAGGTTTCATAGTCTAAGGAATACATAATCCCAAAAAGACTATAATGGCTCTAAGAAGATAGACAAGATTTAACAGATATGTTGTCTAGCTGAGTTCTCTGATATCTATTCTTTTTTGTGAAATATAAGCCCGAGAAACATGAATATCTATCAGCACTGGATTGGTCTTGCTATCCATCTAAGATACTACAAATAAAATTTCAAATGATATCTCTTCCTTCCTTCCCTCCCTCCTTTCCTCCCTCCCTCCTTCCCTTCCTTTCCTTCCTTCCTTCCTTCCTTCCTTCCTTCCTTCCTTCCTTCCTTCCTTCCTTCCTTCCTTCCTTCCTTCCTTCCTTCCTTCCTTCCTCTCTCTCTCTCTCTCTCTCTCTCTCTCTCTCTCTCTCTCTCTCCTTATTCTCCTTTTTTTTAAAATAGAGATACTCCAGGGTGTTTACCAATAACATGGTTCTGGAACTCTAATTTATGGAAACGAAGTCAGTTCTTGGCAGAAAAAGCTTGTGTTAAGGGTGGGGCCCATGGCATCTTAGCAACACCTCACTGCTTTTTCATCATTAACGTGAATACTGAAAGGGGTGCACCTTAGGGACAAGTGTGAACAGAGACCCAATTTTCCCCAGTGGGTATGTAACTGTGGTAAAAACTGATGAGATATGACTGAATCTTTTTATAACTAAATCTAGTTTAGCTACAAGGACTTTGTTTCATTTTCTCCCCCTCAACCATAGTAGTCTTGATTAAATCAAATTTTTATTTGTGAGTACTTATGGAGAGGTAAACTTTGTATAATTTCAGGCACCACCAATGATATAGATCCAAATAAAAAATGGACTCATAAAATATTTTTATGATGTTATAAAACTGGAGATGTGGTTTCTGTGCTGGTTAAAACATGGGCTTCATGTTACATTTAAGTAAAGATTTGAGGAAATAAAAATGTAATTTTAATTAACATGCCTGGTACTATATATCAGATTTAATCTACACACACACACACACACACACACACACACACACACAAATTCTCTAGTAAGTTTAACAGTTACAGACAATAAAGAAATTTTAATATTATCAGTGTAACTAAAGAGCTATAAGGACCTTCAAGTCTATGTTTGTGTGCAGACCTGAGATGTCTGGCACTTTACAGCTCAAACATACACATGGTTAAATAAAATTTTCATTTCTCAATTGGTATTTTTTTGCTTCCATTATGTATGAAAATTCCTCCTAGACCAAGAAAGAAAAAGTATATTAATTAAGTAAATTACACATTAGCCTCTAGATAAAAATGAATGAACCTCTAGGTAAAAAAATTCTGAATATCATTTAACTGGATGGAAACATCTATCCTATTTATCCCTTTCATCCCATATTATCTCTACTCCAAGTTCAGTCTATCATTGCCTCTATTTTTTTTTATCATTGCCTCTTATATAGATCACCAAAATAACTTTCAAATTGATCTGTCTCTAATCTCTCTGTTCACCAATTAATTCTCCATCCAACTGCTAAATTAATATTCCTAAAACGTAGTTCTGACTAGGTTACTCCTTTGCTCATGAAGTTTTACTGGTTCCCTACTACCTTTAGGTTAAAGTACAAAATCCTCTAATTGAGATTTTTTTTTTTTAGGTTTTTGCAAGGCAATGAGATTAAGTGACTTGCCCAAGGTCACATAGCTAGGTCATTATTAAGTATCTGAGGCTGGATTTGAATTCAGGTACTCCTGACTCCAGGGCCAGTGCTCTATGCATTGTGCCACCTAGCCGCCCCCCTAATCGAGATTTAACACCCTTCACCATGTGCTTGAATCCTATATCTCTAGGCTGATTATTTATTATTATTATTATTATTATTATTTATTTTCAAGGGTTCTTAAACTTTTTTGGGTCATAGAACACTATGATAGTTTGGTGAAGCCAATGGAACTCTACTCATGGGCATAAAATAAAACACAAAGGATTACAAAAGGGAAAACACATAGAATCATAAAAGGAAAATGATCATAGAAGTACATTTAGCAAATTATTTAAAAGACAGACAAGGTTTTGAACTCCCAGAATTAAAGCTCTTGCTCTAGTCAAACTAGCTGTACAAGGAATTATACAAAACATTCCATTCAGTCTTTAAAGTCGAGAATCTCCAGAGATTTAATGAAAAAAAAAGTGCAAAAGAAGGTGGCAACCCTACCAGATCAAAATTATATTATAAAGCATCAGCCATAAAAACTGTCTAGTATTGGGTCAGAAATAGAGTGGTAGATCAATAGAATAGACTAGGTACAATAGCAGGAAATGATTATAGTAATCTTCTGTTTGATAAACCCAAACAGTCCAAGCTATTGGAATAAAAACTTTTTCTTTGATAAAAACTGTTGGGAAGGGGCAGCTAGGTGGCATAGTGGATAAAGCAGCAGCCCTGGAGTCAGGAGTACCTGGGTTCAAATCTGGTCTCAGACACTTAATTACCTAGCTGTGTGGCCTTGGGCAAGCCACTTAACCCTGTTTGCCTTGCAAAAACCTAAAAAAAAAAACTGTTGGGAAAATTGGAAGTTAGTATGGAAGAAACTTAGATTAGACCAACACCTCACACCCTATACCAAGATAAGATCAAAATGAATACAGGATCTAGACATGTAAAACAATATTATAAGCAAACTTGAAGATCAAGGAATAGTTTACTTGTCAGATCTATGGAAAGGGTTGCTATTTTTTCTTTTTTTTGCCCAAGCTGTTGTCTTTGCCTGAAGTAGTTATCCTTCTACATTACTGTAGTTAGGGACCTGTTGCCCCCACAATCTGGAGAATCCACATAAAATTTTTAACCCTCCCTTTGGACCAGAGAAGAAGTCTGAATTTTACCTTTTCTTTTATAGGATATTTACAGGAACATTGTAAAATTTGGTTTGATATTATGCAATATTATACATATATTTTATGCATTTCTGAGTTTCTTAACTTTTTTTTTTCTGTCATCTACTGACCTTTGGGTAATCATTTGAAGCTATAGTAAAACTTTCTAAAAATTTGCTTTTAATTTCTTATGCCAACTTTCAATATAGCATCTCCAGGATGGGGAATGTCTTGATTTGAAAGGGATAACTGGACTTTCATTCCTTATTTCTCTGCCTTTAGTAATACCTAAATTACTTCAAGCCTAATCCCAAGTATGACCTCCTGATAGAATCCTTCACTGATTCCCTTCCTCACTAGTAGCATCCATTCCCTCATTTTTCATATACATATAATATATATTCACAAATATATAATATATGTAAAATATATACAAATATATGCAACATATATATAACATATATTCATATATATACACATACCTATATATTCTCTATGAACATGCTATTTTTCCTTTAGCAGAATACTAAGATTCCCAAGAACAAATACTATCTCACTTTTTATATTTGTATTTTTATTGGAGTGCCTAATGTTGGCATTTACTAGATAATAAATATTTGTTGATTGACAGTTGCAGGAAACTCCCTCTACCAATCAGATGGCAACTATTCTTAGAGAGCTGCCAAGGGCATGTTTGTGATGAATGTAGAAAAAGAAAAAGTTTTAATGTCAAAATCCTCAGAGCCTATCCTACCATTATGAAATAAAGAAAGTTAGATGATGGCTTTCCTGGTCAATCTGCCTGACCATTTCAAGTTATCATTATAATGAAAGTTAATTATAATTTGGTTTATCTGGGTTCTAATTTTACAGACAGTGAATTTTTAGGTAATTATTTCCTCTTATTGGAAGAAATAAAAATGTCCAAAATGTCAATACTGATATTTAGAATGGAACTTAAGAAAATATGTCTGTATTTTCTAAGGGAGGTTTTCAGGGCTAGAGAAAAGAGACATCAGTTACATAAATGTTGGAACTCGGAATAGAGGAATCCCTAGAGGATACATGCTAATTATACTACATATACCACTACATATATAGAGCAAAGGGGAATTTAAGGACATTGGTAATTTGTTTCCTTTTGATTTCCTGTCTCTTTTTTTTAGCATTTTTTAATTTAATATTTATTCTCATTTTGTACAAATAATGTTTTTTTACATTAATGAAATATTCTTGTTTAAGAGTAAACAAAATACCCCCTCCCCCCATAAATATAGACTTGCTTGAGCAATAAAGTAAAGGGGAGACAAAAAAATTAAAATTGAAAAATAATAGTAATAATTGTAGGTATGGCCAGGTGGTGCAATGGATGGAGCACCAGCCCTGGAGCCACGAGCACCAGTGCCTACATCTCGCCCCGTACACTCAACAATCACCCAGCTGTGTGACATGCAAACCACCCGAATCCCACTGCCCTGCCAACCCCCCCCCCAAAAAAAGAAAAAAAAGACCCAAAATAAAATAAAATAGTAAAAATAGTAGGGGTGGCTGGGTGGAGGAAAGAGCATTGGCCCTTAAGCCAGGAGCACCTGGGTCCAAATCTGGCCTCAGACACCCAACGATCACCCTGCTATGCGGCCCCAGGCAGGCCACCCAGCCCCATTTGCCCTGCACCCCCCCCCCCAAATAATAATAATAAAAAATGTGCTTGAGTCTTTGTTCCAATACCAAAAACTCTGTCATGGGTGAATCACATTCTTTATGATAAGTCCATGGCAAAAGTTACTTCCATATTTTTCCAACATTGCCAGTGGTGATTGCAACTCCCTCCTTTGGTATTTCTCCACTATCATGTACTATGTTTTCTCTCTCCTTTCACTCTGACTCTGCTGTAGCGTAGCTGAGTGGCACAGCAGACAGATCCCTGGTTCTGCGGCCAAGAGGCCCTGAGCCCTCCTACCACCCCTTAGGCCCAGAATCCACCTGGCCCTATGGTCCCAGACAGGCCATCCAATCCCAGCCCCTTGCAAGAAGTAAAAAAGAAAATGTGTTATATCTGGCCACTCTCCCTCCATGGTCCATCCTCTCCTCCATCACTCACATCCCCCCTTCCCCCTGCCCCCCCTTCTTACTCCAGATGTCTATACCCCATTGAGTATATATGCTGTTTCCTCTCCTAACCACCTCTGATGAGAGCGAAGTTTCCCTCATTCCCCCTTGCCTTCCCCCTTTCCATATCATTGCAATAGCTCATTGTAATAAAGAAAAATCTTATTATATGAAATATCTTGGCCTATTCCCCCTCTCCTTTTTCTTTCTCCCATTACATTTCCCTTTTTTTTTCTATCGACTCCATTTTTGCACCATATGTTATCTTTGAATTCAGCTTTCTCCTGTGCTTCAACTACAAAAGCTCCCTCTACCTGTTCTATCAACTGAGAAGGTTCATATGAGTATTATCAATGTCATTTTTCTATACAGCAATATATGCAGTTCATCATCATTAAGTCCCTCATATTTTCCCCTTCTCCTCCACTCTCTATGATTTACCTGAGTCCTGTATCTGAAGATCAAACCTTCTGTTCAGCTCTGGCCATTTCAACAGGAACATTTGAAATTCCCCTGATTCATTGAAAGTCTATCTTTTTTTTCCTGGAAGAGAACATTCAGCCTTGCTGGGTAGTTGATTCTTGGCAAAATTTTAAGCTCTTTGGCCTTCTGGTATATTATATTCCAAGCCCTATGAGCTTCCAATGTAGTTGCTGCTAAGTCCTGTGTGATCCTGACTGCAGCTCCATGATATTTGAACTGTGTCCTTCTGGCTGCTTGTAATATTTTCTCTTTGACTTGGGAATTCTGGAATTTGGCTATAATATTCCTAGGGGTTGTTTTTTTGGGGGATCTCTTTCTCGGGGGGATTGGTGGATTCTCTCCATTTCTATTTTGCCCTCTGCTTCTAGAATATCTGGGTAATTTTTCTGTAGTAATTCTTTGAAAATGATGTCAAGGCTCTTTTCCTGATCATGACTTTCAGGTATTCCAATAATTTTTAAATTATCTTTCCTTAGTCTGTTTTCCATATCAGTTGTTTTTTCAATGAGACATTTCACATTTTCTTCTAATTTTTCATTTTTTTGGTTTTGAAGTATTGACTCCTGATTTCTGGTAAATTCATCAATCTCCCTGAATTCTATCTTTTGTCTGAAGGATTTGTTTTCCTCAGAGAGTTTTCTTATCTCTTTTTCCATCTGGCCAGTTTTGCCTTTTAAAGCATTCTTCTCTTCCATAACTTTTTGAACTGTTTTATCCATTTGACCTAAGCTGGTTTTTAGCATGCTATTTTCTTCAGCATTTTTTTGAATTTTCTTGACTAGGCTGCTGACTTCGTTTTCATGTTTTTCCTGCATCTCTCTCCTTTCTTTTCCCAGTTTTTCTTTAACTCCCTCATTTGATTTTCAGTCTTTTTTGAGCTCTGTCATAGCCTGAGCCCAATTTCTGTTTTTCTTGGAGTCTTTAGATGCAGGAGCTTGTGCTTCCTCATCTTCAGACTGAATATTTTGATCCTTCTTGGGCTCATATGCAAAATATTTCTCAATGGTCTTCCTCTTGTTTCTCTGCTTGCTCATTTTGCCAGCCTTAGCCTGTTTTTGGGGTGCTTCCTGAGCTTTTGGGACACTCCCACAACGGTCTCAGTGTGTGAGGCTCTGTCCTCCCTCCTGGTTTGTGAATGACCATATGTGCCCCCCTCTGCCATGGGGCTGATGTGGGGGGGGCCCTGCTGTTCTATGGTGGGGCCTAGATTGGAATCAGGATCTGAATGTGGTTAGAGCCCCAGAGTCCTGTTCCAGGGGCAGAGGACAGAGTTCAGCAGGCTCTCTTCTCTCTTCACTCCCCTCCCCAGGTTAAATGGGCTCATGCCCTGGGGGCTCCTGCTTACAGGCTCCACCTGCTTCTGTTCCTGGATCTGGGATGTCGTGGCCAGGCTGCCTGCTGTGTGCCCTGAGGGCTGGGCTCCACATGCTCACTCTGGCAGAGGTTCCCCTGCTGTTCCCCCAATTTGTGCCCGGTGCTCCCCAGGGTGTAGGTCAGGAGACTCCCCCCGCTGCTGTGAGCTGCAGCTCTCAGCCCCCTGGCTCTGCCTCCGGGAGGCTGAAGTTCTTTTGCTCTGGCAGGCTGCCCCTCTGACAAGCCACCCCTCCAACCCTGGGGAGCAGAGCCTTTCTGCTCTTTTCCAGGTTACCTTGAATAGGAGCACTGCCTCACTGGGTCCCTTTGTGGGTTCTGTCTCTTGAAAGTTTAGTTAGAGTCCTTAGCTTATGAGTTTTATGAGAGAGCTTCTAAGAGCTGTTGCTCTCTTGTCACCATCTTGGCTCCGCCCCCCAAAACCTATGACTTCCTATCTCCAATGTCTAGGGCAAATCCTGAAATTGTAGATTGTTCTTAAAAACTACTTGTTGAACTGAACATAACACTTCTATTCAGCTACCTCCCTCCTGCCATCATTTTCAAATTATATCTATTGCCAGTGTCTTAGTAGACTTATATGTAACTAAGTGATCAAAACTTGAATCTTGTATTATCTCCATGGATATACAATGCACTGAGGGGGAGTGTCAAAATAAATTTTGCATTCCAGATCTTCAACTATAATAATAGTGAGCCCTACCAAAACAAACATGTCTTGTGCAAGGGAATTGGGCATCATTTCCCTCACAAACCTAGTGTCTTATTCTTTAAAGAGTTTACTATTGTTGTTGAGGTTGAGTCACATCAGTTATGTCTGATCCCTTGGCTTAGTTTGCCATTTCCTTCTCTGGTTCATTTTAGATAAGGAATTGAGGCAAATAAGGTTAAGTGACTTGCCCAGAGTCACACAATTACTAAGTGTTTAAGGTTAGATTTGAATTCATGAATTTGAGTCTTCCCGATTCCAGCCCCAGTACTCTACTCATATGGTCACTTAGCTGAGCCTTAAAGTCTTTTAGTTAGATTAGAAAAATCTTTTAAATTTTACACAATAGAGTTCCCATATCTGTATCTGAGAATTTCTTATATTAGCATTCCCGCCATAATAAAAGTTCAGTGCCCCTAAAGATAGGTTTAAGAGGGAGTAAGACTTAACAAGACTTATGGCTCTAATGTATTAAAATTTTCTTCTCCAGTGAATGACCAGGAGGCCCATTAAATTGACATATTGTATATATGCCAATTTCTTTTCATTATTCTTCTGTATTAGGAGATAGAAAGTATAATTTTTATGATTTCATTTTGCATATTATAGAATGTATGAAAAGCAGTCCAGGAAAAAATAAAAGTACTAACCATTGTGTCACATATGGAGCTGGTAATAGGTATAGTTTTATAATTAAAAAGAGGAAATACTTGTCAGCAAGTATGGTGCAAAATGAAATAAGTTTAGTATAGTTAGTAAAACTGAACTAAATGGATTCTTACTGATAATCAACTATAGAGTAAAAAGTAATTCAAAATATTTGAGGAATTAATTCTTTTTTCTTTGAACAAAACCACGTAACATTTAACTTTTGGTATAGCAAAGGGATCATAACAAATATGTTATAAAATATTTTCAATTTTTTTATAGGAAAGACAGTCATTAATCATTTTTATGTATAGGAAAAATTGGATGCTGGATGAGATTCCCAAGAAAAAGCCTTGGTTGGTGAAATTCAACAGCTACTCATGCCCTCCTCTAAAATTTAAGAATGCCATGTTTCACAAATTATTTTGACTGTGGAACATCTTGGATGTTTGGTGAGTTTGGTGAGATTCCAAAATAATGCTCTAAACATAGAAAATACTCATTTCAAAAATTTAGGAGCAAAATAGAATTGTCTATTTTTAGACTTAAAATATTTTATCATCAGTTGCAGGTATTTTGTTTTACTCATAATCTTATATTTACTATTTTAGTATGAAAAATTTCACTAGCATCAAACTTTTCTAGAAGAATTCACAGGTGTGTTATGGAGAAAACTAGGTTTCTTTGGAGCAGCTATGCAGTAGTACATCAGATATTGTCCACAAAGGTTTGGCAATGGGACACTATGATGAAATGGAAACTATTTCTTATAAAGATTAACATGTATTTGAGATATGTATAAACTAAAGATGAAGAAAATCTCAATTAACAAATAAAAATTAGGGGCGGCTAGGTGGCGCAGTGGATAGAGCACTGGACCTGGAGTCAGGAGTAACTGAGTTCACATCTGGCCTCAGACACTTAATAATTACCTAGCTGTGTGGCCTTGGGGAAGTCACTTAACCCCATTGCCTTGCAAAAAAAACCTAAAAAAAAAAACCAAATAAAAATCAGAGCTGTTAACTCCTCAAATTTGATTTACATGTAGGTAGCCTTCCAATATTTTATATGATACAGATATTCGTTGTTTCTTCTAGACTTCTTGAGTTTAAATAATTATTCATATATGGACTATTAGTGAGGCTATCTGTAGATGCTTTTTTTTTTTTTTGCAAGACAATGAGGTTAAGTGACTTGCCTGAGGTCACACAGCTAGGTAAATATTAAGGAATCTGAGACCAAATTTGAACTCAGATCTTCCTGACTCCAGGGTCAGTACTCCATCCATTGGGCCACCTAACTGTCCCCTGTAGATACTTTTAATAGATTTTCAAGAGCACCACTTAATCTATGCATTAAGATTGGTAAATCACATGTTAGTTTGACATTTAATAAAATCATAAAAATAGGGAAAATGCTTCTGTGAATGTAAGGAAAACAAATGAGCCATCACATCAAGGAGGAGTGTATGGTTACCATCAATTTAACAAAAATGAAATATATAAGCTCCCTATACCAAGTAAATCATAAAAGAAAAATGAAGTTGACAAGAGTAGTCATTGTAGCAATAAAAAATGATAAAATGTTTTTTGACAGTATGGAAACTTGGAAGCTGTGCCAAATACACATTTAATTCTGAAACATGGGTAAAACATCTATTTTCTTTAGTGTCTTATGGGATTTCTAATAATTTCTGGCTCATCTAATTGTCTTAATTTCTTCCAAATGATTAAAAAAAAATTTTTGTACTTCAAATATTTTAAAAAATAAAAAACTCCAGTAGGTATATCTTGAATAGTTTATAGATTAAAGAGAAGCCTGAAAGAAATTCAGAAATAGCACTGCCAAAATGAAGACACCTTATTTTAAAGTTATAACAATTATTGAAAAAATGGGAAAAAAGTTTATTTACCAACAGATCATTTTACTGATATCCTTGATGAACACTACTGGTTAAAACAATAAAAAAAGGTCATGTTTGTCATATGTATCATTTATAGTCTACATAATCTATGATTTGGAGAATAGTTCTTAAGTGTTTTCACACTGAACTTTTTCTATTGAACTTAATATTGTTATATTTTTTAATTTTAATTTTAAAAGAGTCTGTCTTGTTTTGATAACATTTCAATCTTTCTTTGCTTTTACCCAGAAAGGAAGAATTTACTCAGGGGAAAGAATACTACTGATAGTGTCAAGATGAGTTTCTTTGGGATAAAGATTCTCTTACAACTTAGTCCTCTATACCTACCTACTCTATACCTGTGTGAAGTCACATAGTTTATCTGGGCCTCAATTTTGGTAAAATAATAGGATTATATGATTTCTAAAGTCCCTTCTAGCTTTAAATCTATGGTCTGAAGTCTTTTCCCTTAACTTATTAGAACTGGGACCAAGATATGGTGAAAAATCTTAAAACTGAAGGATTATTGAATTAGGTTCATTAGAATTCTACTTTAATATAGAAATTAAAGCTGAAGAAATCACTCTGATTTTGTAATTTTGCATTTCTTCTTGGTTATCTAAAAATGAAATAAAACAAGAAATAGTAGGAAGAAGGAATAGAAATTACTCAGCATCTTTTCTTTTATGTAAAGCTTCATAGATTTACTTCCACACATCCAAAAATCAGCAACTTTTGCCATATCCTTCCAAAAAAGGGAATTGGTAGGGAGTGTACAGGGGGTGGGGATGAAGTAGCAGGGGGAATTACCATTCTGAAATGGAGACTGCTACAAAGATTTATAAATTACTTAGGTTAAATGAACCAGATACAAGTCTAATGGGCAACGATACCATATTTCTCACACGGTCCTTTTGGGGCTTGTTGACCAGATTGGATGGCTGCCAGACTACTCATTGAACTCTGGAGAAGGGGGAGGAAGGGCTCACAGCTTTGTATTAAAATTTCTACCGAGATATTCTTAGACTTTAATACTTTCACTACTTATTCACTCTGGCTTTCTTCTCTGGATAGCATTACAAAAGAAGTACATAAGTTGTACCTTGTCATTTGAATGACAGAATTGTAGTCATTTTCACTGAAAATTATTCCAAGATTAAAGCAAATGGACAATTTTATTCCAAAGCTAAAACAAAAATTACTCGGAAAATGTAAATTTTTCATTTCATTCACAGATAAATGTGCATGTGGTAATTTTTTCCCTGCTAAAATGATGTCCAGAAAATTAAAATATCCCATTTCAGTTGTGAGATAATTTATTTAATGTAAAATGACTAACTAAAATGTTTACTTGCAATCCTATCACTTGATCGTGAAATAGGCTAGCCCTACTATCTGTTCAGAAACTATTCTGAGCCAATATAAAACAGAAATGATCATACATGAAATATGGCAGCACTACTATTATAACTTTAAGTTGCAATTATTTAAACATCATGGTTATCATTCTTTCTAAAATGAAATTCTTCTAATAAAAATCATGAAATGTAGCCATAAACAGTGGTTAGTTCATATTAATATTGTTTAACTATTATTTTACTAGTTCAAAGAGAATGACATTAAGACAAAGTAGAGTATGATTTATCCATTGTACTATAATCATTGAAGGTAATATTGACAAATAGCAAAGAGGGAAATATCAAACTTTAATTTTTTAAGGCAGAAAGAGGAGAAATACATTGGCATGAATATAAAGCATTTTTTACTTTAAAAGAATTGAAAACATAAAAAACTGGTGTTCCATTTTAGAGGTCTCATATATTTTCATGTGATATAAAGATCAGATCTTTGCAGAATTAACTTCTGTACCATATTTCAAAAAATAACCAACTATAATCCATTTGTTATGCAGCCATGCATTGCTTGTGTGTGCTGCTATTTTTAACATTGAAATATAACTCAAAACAGCTTATTGAATAGATTGATGTATGTACATTCTTGAATAACTTCATATAAAAATATATATACATATAAAAATATAGAGGTTTTAAAGGATGCAGAAATTTATACTAATGAATCATATCAGGTAGTCCTATTTTCTATATAGATGGTGAAGTTGAGGTATTGCACTTTTGGTAGTTTCAGCTATGAACTGAATTAATTTAGTCTTTTTTAAAAAAAAAGAAAAACAACATTTTAAAAACACATTATAACTATGATATAATAGTTCACAATGCCAGTACTTGTGTAAGGCAAAAAATATTCAGCATTTAGACTTTAAAATATAGAAAAGAATAATAAGAACATTAGATCAGCACATTGTTCCTATATTAAGAATTTCTTTTTCAAGAATAATAACTTTCTTATTCAACTATTTTAAGAAAATGAAATCAACTAATATTTAATGTTACCTAAAATTCTCTTCCAATGCAAGTGGATCCCCAAAGCTCAAATGACGCTTGAAAATCAGAATATATTATAATCAATTAAGTGGTGATCTAGTAAATTCATGAATGCTTACTTTTTTTCTCTTGGGAAAGTAATTTAGGCATTTAAGGAAATGCAATTCTTTAACAAATATATAATGTTAAGATTTTAACTTAAAGTATATATTGTTTAATGAGAAAGAAATCTTTTCACTATTGCATTTACAGAAAACAATAGGAACTGAAGAGACTAGATTGCGGATTAAGACCTATTCACAGAGTTTGGAAGAGCTAGGTTCAAGAACTGCTTTTGACATACACCAGTATGTGACTGAGCAAATCAGTGCCCCAGGCAACTAATTAAAACTATCTAAAACTTATCTGTTACAGATGAGTTACTGCTCTGCATCCATGAAGGAATTTTCCACACTAGGGATTCCCCACATAGATGAAATCACGGGTCCTATCCCTTCCTCCACTGAGCAAAAGAGACCACATAAAATAGTATACTAGCTCTTTAAGGTTTGCAAAGCACTTTACAAATATTAATAATATATGTGTAAAAATTTTGGTTCCTCCCTTTAACTTGACACATTCATTGTCAAATCAGATGTTTATATACTATATATTGTTATACCACTTATAGTTTGATTTTCTATACTATATCATTATTAAAATATACTATTTAAGCTCAACATATTATACAGAAGGGGAATATGTTTAAAAACATAGGGGTCAACACTATGTAAGGAGGACTAGGGACAATTGAAGTGTTAGCTTTAAAGAGTTTCACTCCAATATTTCTTCCATTTAGACCCCTTGGAGTTTCCTGTACCCATTCTCCTCCAAGCCCCTTCTTATCCTACCCCATCCCTTAAATTATACAATAAACAATCAAGCAAATGGAAGGAAATGCTTTTCAGAAGCATTAGTTTTTTAAAAAAACCAACCTCATCCTAAATACTGTATTTTCTACTCAAGAACATAAGTACCGAACCTAATTGCAAGTGGAATGTAGTTGCTGCCCCCGATCCTCCTTCAATATGAATGTACCTATTTGTAAGAAAAACAATGATGCTCAAGACTCTAGGGTCTCTTTACAAATTTCAAGTGCCTATTATTAATCTTTACTATCACTAATACCCTACCTTTAGCTTGCTTAAGCATTTGGCTATATTTCAAGTAAATCTTTTCTTTTCTTTTCTTTTTTCTTTTCTTTTCTCTTTTCTTTTCTTTTCTTTTATTTTCTTATCTTTTCTTTTCTTTTCTTTTTTCTTTTCTTTTCCTTTCCTTTTTTTAAAAAAAGTAATTTTATTTTGCATCTTTATCTTTCATTTAAAAACCACAATATGTAGGGGCACATCTTGACATTATAAATCCTCAAGAAGTGTTGCTTTCCCCACTGTGTAGGTAGATGTGTGTGTACATGTGCATGTATATGCAAGCAAACATACTAGGTCCATAGACATATGTAATACATTTGACATGGCTCTCAGACCAGATAAGTGGGAAGCCTCCAACAGCAAAGTTGCTCCTCTAGAGGGAAAGCTACACAGATCTTTCTTGCATACATATCCTGTTGAGAAGAATTTCAGAATAGACTTGATTGACTGGGCCTCTGACATGATATGGTGATTGTACATTAGTTGCAGAGCTTTGCAGTCTCTTCTGTTTGTTCAAATTGCTAAAATATTTTCCCACAATATGCTGTCTTGATGGTTTCAACTTAATAGGATGATATTCCCTGGAAGTCTTAGATTTAACTACCTGAAAAAAAAGAAATGAGAATGACAAAGGGGAAAAAAAGGACATTTAAGTCAATCAATCAATCAATCAATCAATCAACATTAAATTGCTTAAATATCCTCTAATTGCCATCCACTATGCCCAGCATCGGAGCTCCAAAGACAAAAACAAAATAACTCCTTTCCTCAAGGGATTCCACTGGGAAAATGCCAATGCATATGCAATCAAATCAGTTAGTCAAAAAATATTTTTCAAATGCTTAATATTTATCAGTCATTGTGCTAAGCACTGAGAATATGAAGAAAAGCAAAAACATGGTCTCAAGCAACTTACATTCTAATGGAGGAATCAATATGCAAAAAACTATATACATATAAGATAGATATAGATATAAAGATTGCAGGAGAATAGATGGAAGGTAGAGAGAAGTGATTAGTTGGTATGGGGAGGGATGAAGCTGTAGAAGATTAGATTTGAATTGATTACTGAAAAAAAAAAGAAACATGGAAGTAGAAGCAGAGGTATAAACTGCCTTATCCCTTTCTTATAGTTAAATGACTTAGCCAGAATCACACAGCTAGAAAATGGCAAAGATAAGACTCAATTCTAGTTAAGTTTTCTACCAATAAGGCCAGTCCTCTTTTCAAAGTAGATAAAGATAGGGAGGGGAAAGGGAGTAGACTCAAACTTAAATGTTTGAGATTGTGAATTCACAATCTAGTTTGTTTCCAATGAGACATATTGTGTCATGTATTTGAGGTTCATATGAAGGTCTGACTGAATAATGAAAAACAGGAAAAAGGGAGAAAGGGAAGAGGAAGTAGAAGAGACATAGATTAAAGGGGGAATGAATCCTAAGCAAAACAAAAACTAAGGAGCTAGAAATATACCTCCTTTAGAAGTGGCAAATAATGAAAATCTGAAGTACTCATAAATTGAGAAATGGTTGAACAAGTTATGATATATAAATGTAAAGGAGTACTATTGTACTGTATGTATACTTATACATATCAGTAAAATGCCCTACCAGGATTCTCGAGGACTAATGAAGCGATATCTACAAATTTCCTGATAGAGGGGTGAAGGATTCAATATAGAATAAGATGAATTTTCTTTGATAAAATCAATGTAGATATTTGTTTTGGTAGATAACATATGTTTGTAGTTGGAAAAAGTTAAAAAATCAGGAGTAAAATTTGTAGCTCTAACACTTTTCTGATTCCAGTAAAGTTGTTTAACACTGCAACAGAAGACTTGTAATCAATTTGGATTTTTCTACTGAGTTTCAGTGAGGTCAGACTGACCTTCAAATGTATCTTGATTGCATGATATGATCCTATTGTATGAAATGTGAACACACATGTAAAGTATTCTATAACCCTAAAGCCCTAGAAAATATAAGCAATTTTTTGAAATTATAAAAATATTTTCATGGGCAATTAAAAAAAAGGATATGGGTAGATCCTATGACATGTTGAAACCATTCCAGTTAGTGACCCCACCTCCCTGGACTCTGAGTAAGTCATCTTTGGAATCTGAGGGAGCAGCCGAACTGCTAAAGGATAATTGAAGCATTTAAAAGCTATCAGTTCTTTCTGCAGAGCTCCCCTGGCGGGATTTGCCAAATCTGTCAGTCAGTCATGAGTATGGATCAAATAGTTAGATCATGGAGCCTAGTTCAGACAGTTGGAAAATTGGTCAAGATGATTTGAGCATATAGAATCTTTTTTTGGGTTAAGAATATTTTGTGTATTTTAATGGACATCCAATAATCTTTCCTACTTCTAAAATTGTGTGGTGTTCTAGAGATAATTGCTTATGCTAAAAGCCAAATCTTAGGCTGCTTTCCTTTTTCACTTCTTTTTTTTGCTGGGGGGGGGGGCGGGGAGAAAGAAGGTTGGAATAGAGGATGGTAGAGATAGGGACCAGACTTGTGATTTCTTTGGTACAGGAATCTATCAAATGGACAAACTTCTTTCTGACCAGGCCTTGGCATGTTTTCTGCAATGTATGGTTTAGGAAAGTTTCCTGAAATACTGTGATATGCTGTGATATGTGTGTGATATGCTCAGGATCACACAGCCATTATATGTCAGAGGTAACCATGAACCAAGATCATGCTTTTGAGACAAGGTTTCTTGTCACTATTTCATTTTCGCTCTCTCTCTCTCTCTCTCTCTCTCTCTCTCTCTCTCTCTCTCTCTCTTTCTCTCTCTCGTCTCCCCTCCCTCCCTCCCTCTCCCTTTCTCTCTCTCCCCTCTCTCTATTTGAGAAGATATACTCTTAACAAAAAATAAAAATGCTATTCTAAGAATATGATTTCTGTTGTCATGGGACAATGTAAAGGGAAAACAATCCTAATGGGGTGGGGTGGGGGGAAGTATCAGAATATATTCCATATCTTAAAATAAGGCATATAATCAATTTTAAAGGAAGAGCTTTTGACCAAGGTCCCAATGAACCTCAAATTTCAATTTAGAACAGAAATATGTTTTAAGACAGATTAGATTCAACTAAGTTAAGATAAATGAATTATTTTCCTATGGTTACAACAGGTTGACTTTTCCAAATAAAGTTCTTAGAGCAAATGACTCCCATGAGGTAATATCAAATCAGCAAGTTGTAGCAAGGAATCCCCCTTGATGGTAATTCTGTGCTCAGTTTGCATTTAACCACTGATTAATATATGAGGTCTAAAGGTTGCCTGTTTCTGTTATGAGTAGTTATGTTTATCATTGTTTAGTTATAGTGTAACTCTAAAGATATAATAGTCTAGTCAGAGAGATTCATTGATGTTTTACTGAAGCCTTTGTCCTTTTGGGGAGGAGGCTTAAAGTTACTGAAAGCCAGTTTAGGGAATATTCTTCAAGGAATATTATTTAGGGAAAAAATCAAGCATACATGTAGAGTTTTGACCCAGAAGCAAATTATTGTGCCAGTATTCTGAGACTGAAATAAGGTTAATTTTATTTATGTGATCTTTTTAGAATGAGCATTGGAAATGTCTGGATAGCCTGTATGATAAATATGCCAGAACTTGAAAAGTGGCCTCCTGATGTAGAAGGTTTATGAGGTACCAGTGAAGAATTCAATTTCATGTGTCTATGACTGGTTATAGGCTAGTATTTCAAATCAATTTTTTTTCCTGCCCTTAAAAATGATTTTGATCCTCTCCATGATTTCAAGGCTGAATTTATTGCAACATTATGAAGAATTCTGGGTAGTGCTAGTATAGATGCAGCAGCAACCTAAATAGGCTTCATTAATGGGCCAAGTGCAGTAATAAATTTCAGTGAGTATAAGAGTAGTTGAAGGTAAAATTACTCCCATTTTGAGCCAGTATCTATGCTTCAAGGTGAGTGCTGTTAACTCTTTTTTAAAAAAATAAATTACAAAGAACATCAACAGGAAAAGGTATGCTTAAGATACTTGAGGTAAGCATGAAAATTGAGAAACTTCAAAAACACTGTCTAAAGCTCTTCAGAGTTAAAATCCATGAGAATTTTGTGATATGAATAGTTCTCCAGTGCCTTTGGGATGTTCATTTATGATGAGGATGTTGATTTGTTCATTCTGCTATTATTAACTTTGGTTTATTTGGTCCACGTCATCATCATTTGTTTTATAGCAAAGAACAGTTTCTCACAATTCCTGTCTATTGAAAGTCATTTCAAAAGAATTGTCTTTACAATTCATTGCAACCCACTTTGTTTACTTCAAAGTTCACTTATGTGTTCCACATTTTTGTCTATTGTTTTTTTAGCCCCCCCCCCCCCAGATCTTAGTGTAGATTCCATCAGAATCTGGTAACTCACTCTTCTCCCTCAAGAAACAAATTCATTTTATTAAGGAAAAAATATTCCAAAAGTTTGTTATGACTTCTTAATGACCAAAATGCTCCCTGGCTTAAGCTATCTTTCCCAGACCATGCAGACCATCAAGAAAATCCTATAAATAGTTCTTTGCATTGCCACCTTAAACAAAAGTTCTTGCTAAAAACCTAAAGGATCTTACAGAATCTGATGGATTTTATATAATCTTAGAGATCTTTTATAATACCATGGATTTGACTGGACAAAGAAGATAAGGAGAAAAAAAATGTCACATTGTTTTAGGTTACTTAGTCAAAGGAGTAGAACAATTTGGCTTGGTGCCCATAATTTGCATAATGAACAAATAAGAGGAGAAAAAATATTTTGAGGATGCAGTTGGTATGAAATTTTGTGAAATTTTATGGATTGTCAAAAATTGGCATAGATTCCCTTAAGAAAGACTGAGGAATCTACTTTACTTTGATGTATTATTTAAAATAGGGAAATGCTAGTATAATTCTGATATGGGGGGGGAACAAAATTAAATTTTTTTTGTCCTAGAAAGCTTTTATTGATTATTTTACATGTCAAGGAAATTTATTTGGTCTATGTCATCTCTACATGTAAAAATGAACTATGTTCAAATACTGTACTTGAAACAAATATCATTCTTTCTTTCTGAAATTTGACTGGGAGAAATTAGTATATCCAGGGAATTCAAGAAGTCCAGGGAAGGGAAGACGATCATATTTCATAAACTATTATATTTCCCTATAAAAAGTTTCAGGGAAAAAATATTGTCCTAAATAAAGCTCAGGAACATTTTCAACTCAGTGGTAGCCTCTTGGTTTTTGGAGTGCTGGGATTTCTGTAGCAGCAGGAAATTTCTGGGATGGCACTGTTTAGTAAATTGAGGACAAAAACAAAAGAGAGTTCAAAAATTGAACTTAGAGTGACTTAATAGTATCTTCATATATGCATAGCAATGGTAAGCAAAATACCAAGTAATTCAGACACAGCCTTCAAGTTCATTATTATATGTAGACACATGTCTAAGATACTTGAAATAAGAACAAGAACTGAAGGGCTTCAAAAGCATTGTTGGAAGATCCTTGAAGTCAGAGACCATGTAGTTTCTGTGTTATAAAGTTTCTTTGAGTATGTGAAATATTTACTATTAAAGAAAAGGTAGGGATCATTATGATCTATTAACACAGGCATTATTATAACCAGTTTGCATGCAAAGTTCTGTCATTTGTATTGATGTTATATAATTATGATGAATTTTCTTTTAAAATGAATATTTATTTATTTATTTACCTATTATTAATATTTTAATAATATTTATTTTTAATTGCTTATTTTCAAAATCATTCACTTTATTTAACTTATTTTTATTTTACTTTTTAATTTACTCACTACTTATTTTTTAATTCAGTGTCTTTATTTATTTATTTAAATACTTAATTTATTCATTAATTTATTTATGTATTTGTTCATCTATCTATCTAGCTAGCTAGCTAGCTATCTAGCTATCCATCCATCTATCGTCTAGCTATCTCATCTATTTCTGTCTGACTCCATCTTTCCCTCTATAGTTACTCTTGCAGCCAGGGATTCACAATATAGTAAATACTGAACTCAGTGAGGAAACGCAATTGAATTTAGCCTTACTGCAATTCAGAACTTCTGAGAAAAAGTGATCTACCAGTTTCAGCATCCCTGGTGTCTGGTGGTACAGATATGTATCCCCAAAATTGGGCAGGCTAAATCTTCAAAATGATCTGTTTTATTTATTCTTGTTTGATCTTAAGTGAAGCTATATTTTAAAATGGTAAATGTAGCATGTATGATGGAAGAAAAGTTGTTAACCAGGAAGGAAAGAGTAAATAATGTCTTTTTTTTTTATCTATATGAGAGGCAGATCTTGCATTATGTCTAGAAATCTGACTTTGAGACCTAAGAACTTGATGTTAAGTTCTGTCTTTAACACATTCAGGCTATATGGCCCTGATCAAATCATTTTATGTTGCTGCTCATGTCCAAGGCCTGAAATTGAAGGGAAGTTAGTGATCTACATCAATAGGGGCAGTTACCTAGGAGTTCTCTATACAAGACATTCCAGGTTCAGTTTCTATCTCTTCATCTCTGCATCTAACCTGTCAACACATCCTTATTGAATGACCAAGGTCTTCCTTTAATTCAGAGACTCATTTAAAGTTATTTAAACCAATAGAATTTATTAAAAGTACAACAAAACCCACCAAATCCATTGGAAAAAATTTGGGACACATTCAGTAAATTTAGTTTTAAAATGCACCCAATCTTGTATAGGTACTATTTGTTCTGTTTTTCTCAAGTTAGAGATAAATCATAATGGAATTAAATTTTCTTGAAATAAGTGCAGTTAATTTGCCTATTTGAATCTAGATAGATTTCTATATTTGGGCCTTAACAAAATTCAGACTACTTTTCAATATTTTAATTATTGTTAAATTTTATTCATTTTTACTATCGTTAATCTGAAACAATTACTTTCTAATCTATTACTATTATTATTATGCTTTTACTGTATATTTGCATTTGAACTTATCTAAAATCTTTCACATAATAAATGACTAGTGTATTTATTCTTGGTGCTTAAAGATATTGGCTCCAGGGGCAGCTAGGTGGCGCAGTGAATAGAGCAATGGCCTTGGAGTCAGGAGTACCTGGGTTCAAATGACCTCAGACACTAATAATTACCTAGCCATCCAACCTCAGACACTTAATAATTACCTAGCCGTGTGGCCTTGGGCAAGCCGCTTAACCCCATTGTCTTGAAAAAAAACCAAAAAGATATTGGCTCCATAAAATTTGAGATTATCAGATCAATGATTTCAAGTAAATGCACAGTATTAAGGCTTATGCCTTCAAGAAATGTTACCATATCTGTACTGAAATGTAATATTTTTGGCATAAAGTATAGGAAGTTTAGGAACAAATTGAGGAACCTAGTGGTGTGTTACAGTAGGAGAAAAAAGGGGTCATAGATTTTTTTGGAAAAGGAAAATTTTAAGAGTAATGGACAGAGCTACTACATAAAAGAAGAGTAAATCTTCATCTATTGAGGCCAAGAATTTTAGGAATGTGATTCAATTTTTTTTTTTAGGTTTTTGCAAGGCAAATGGGGTTAAGCGGCTTGCCCAAGGCCACACGGCTAGGTAATTATTAAGTGTCTGAGGTCAGATTTGAACTCAGGTACTCCTGACTCCAGGGCCAGTGCTCTATCCACTGTGCCACCTAGCCACCCCAGGAATGTGATTCAGTTTTAAAGGTGCAGTTTAGATTTTTCAAAGTATTGGAAGGTTCTAGGAAAGCTTTCAGCATTTAGCTTAGCCTTTACTACATATCTTTTTATTTTTTCCTTTTTGTTAAGATTTCTATTATGAACTAAATGTATAGATGTATTTCAATTTCCAAATGGGTGTTCTTCTCTCTTTGAATCAATTCAGGTAGGAATTGCCTGCTCTGTC
Source organism: Macrotis lagotis (assembly GCF_037893015.1). Classification (NCBI taxonomy): domain Eukaryota; kingdom Metazoa; phylum Chordata; class Mammalia; order Peramelemorphia; family Peramelidae; genus Macrotis; species Macrotis lagotis. The sequence goes on from NC_133664.1 coordinate 131,472,485, forward strand.
CCTTCCCTCCATTTTCCCTTTTCTATAAAAGCTCTTCCTTATGCATCTCTCTTTCTTTTTTTTAAAATAAATTTTATTTAAAAATTTTTTTCTCTCAGGTACATGCAAAACACAAGTTTCAAGATTTACTTCTAAGACTTTGAGTTCCAAATTCTCCCTCTTCCTCCTGCCCTACTCTGATTAAAAAAACACATTCCTTGGTGTAGTTTTAAAATGTGCACCCATGAAAATCATTACTATAATAGTCATGTTATAATAGTAAACATTCTCCCCGCCCCATATACACACACACGCAAAGAAAAAGAAACCTCAAGAAAAATAAAGTGAGGAGAGAAAGTATGCTTCAGTCTGTATTCGGATAGTATCAGCTCTGTCTTTGGGATGGATAGCATTCATTATCATAAGTCCACCAGAGATATTGCTTCAACATTTTTTTTTTCCCCACAGTTGCCATTGTGAGTTGTATTTCCCTCAATCCTATTCCCCCACCCCCATTTATTCTATTCTTTCTCTTTCACATTATCCTTCTTCATAAATGTATTGCCTCTGACTACCCTCACCCATGATCTTCCCTCTGTTCTAACACCTACATGCCTCCTCCCTTCTCCTTGTATACCCTTTCTCCCATTCCTTTCCTCTCCTATTTTCCTCTAGGGTAAGATAGATTTTTATATCCAGTTGAATGTGTATGTTATTCCCTTTCTGAGCTAGTTCCAATGAGAATAAGATTCACTCACTCACCCCTTCATCTTCCCCCTCTTCCATTCCACTGCAAAAGTTTTTTCTTACCTCTTTGATGAGAATAACAGCCCATTTTTATCTCTCCTTTCCCTTTCTTCCAGTACATTTCTTTCTCCCCAGACATTTCTTTCTCCCCATTAACTCCATCTTTTAAATTCAAATTCAAATTTGATTCCCTTCTGTGCCTTGTCTATACACACACACACACACACACACACACACACACACACACACACACACACACATTTTTCCATGCAGGAATAAAATCAGTTCAACATCATTAACTCCCTCACAATTTACCCTTCCCACCCACCATCTCTATGCTTCACCTGAGTCTTGTCATTGAAGATTAAACTTTCTGTTCAGTTCTAGTCATTTCATCAGGAATGTTTGAAAGTCCCCTATTTCATTGACTGTCCATCTTTTCCCCTGAAAGAGTATATTCAGTTTTGCTGGGTAGAGGATTCTTGGTTGCAATCCAAGCTCTCTTGCCTTCTAGAATATTATATTCCAAGTCCTATGAGCCCTTAAAGAAAGTAGAAGTTGTTAATTCTTGTGTTATCCTGACTGTAGCTTCATGACATTTGAATGGTTTCTTTCAGGCTGCTTCTAATATTTTCTCCTTCATTTAGGCATTCTGAAATTTGACTAAAATATTCCTGGCAGTTTTCATTTTGAGATCTCTTTCAAGAAATGATTGGTGGATTTTTTTCAATTTCTATTTTACCCTCTGCTTCTAGGATATTAGGGCAGTTTTCTTGGAGAATTTCTTGAAAAATGAAGCTAGCTTTTTCTTTGATCATGACTTTCAGGTAGACCAATAATTTTAAAATTATTTCTTCTGGATTTGTTTTCCAGGTCAACTGTTTTTCCAATGAAATATTTCACATTTTCTTCTGGTTTTTCATCCTTTGTTTTTGTTTTTTTTATTTTTTATTTCCTCATGGAATCATCAGCTTCCCTTAACTCAATTCTTTTCTTCAGAGAGCTTTTGTATCTCCTTTTCCATCTGGCCATTTCTGCTTTTTTTTAGGTGTTCTCATTGGCCTTTTGGACTGCTTTTTTCCCCTATGACTCAAATTGGTTTTTAAGATATTATTTTTAAGATATTTTTTTTCAGTATTTTTTGGTATCTGCACCAAGTTGGTGACTTGGTTTTCATGGTTTTCCCACATCTCTCATTTCTCTTCCCTTACTTTATTTTCAAAATCTTTTTGAGCTCGTTCACAGCCTGAGATCAATTCATATTTTTCTTGAAAACTTTGGAATCAGAAGCTTTGATTTTGTTATGCTCTGAGTGCGTGTTTTGTTCCTCCATAGGACCAAGGTAATTGTCTATAGTTGGAATTTTTTCTTCTGTTGTTTGCTCAATTCCCCAGACTGTGACTTGATTATACCTCTTTGTTAAGGTGGGGCTCTGCTTTCAGGGTGGAGGATGAACTGTTCCAAGCTTCTTATGGTTTTTCAGTTGTTTTCAGGGATATCCCCCAGGGACTTGTAAGTTATCAGTTCCTCCAAGGTCTTATGAGAGGCTATGACTGCTCTCCTGGCCTATACTCTCATCTGTGGGTGACTACAAGCCCTCTCCTCTGTCCTGGAACTGTGAGAAGAGTCCCTGCTCTGCTGTAGTCCATAAGCTCTATTGTGTTTCTGCTCCTTTTCTGGAATACTGGAGTTCCAGACTGTGACCTGGATCTGAGTATGGTCAAAGCAAAAGAGTTCTGCCTCGAGAGTAGTAAAGAGACCTTTGCCGTCTCCCTGACCTTACCCTCTATGGGCTGAGTGCTCTGAAAGCAGCAGCTGGCTGACTCCCTGCCAACTGGCTCCCCAGGCCTGCTCCTGGTTCCCTGGGACTGGGTCTGTGCTGAGGTCTGTGCTCTCACTCTGGTCAGCAGAATTTTCCTGCTGTCCTTCCAAGCTGTCCTTGGCAATTCTTGGGCTGAGAGGTCTGGAAATTGACTCCCACTGCCATGGACCCATGTGCTCCCAGGGACCCAGGTGCTCAATGGTCTACTCCTGGGTGGCTTGAGCTGGTTCACTCCAGCACAACCCAAATTGTGGTGTGGGCCCTTTGTAACCCCAGTGCAATAAACCCTTCCTGTGGATCTTCCAAAATGTCTTGGGCAGAAAAATTGTTTCATTCAATCTTTTTTGGGTTCTGCCACTCTAAAATTTGGTTATAGTCATTAGTTAAAGGTATTTGTAGTAGTTTGGGGGAGAGCTTGGTTCTGCCCCCATTGCATCTCCTTTAGGTGAGATAATTTCCCCCATTCTTCTCTTCTCTTTTCTTTCAATGTATCCCTCTTTCTCACCCATTCTTTTTTTTAGAACATTCCAATGTAATCAACTCATTTTTGTGTTCTTTGTCTATGTAGCATTCTTCTCAAAGGTCTAATAATGAAAAAGATCTTAGGAATTACATGCATAATCTTCCCACATAGGAATATAAATAATTTAACCTCATTGAGTCCCTTATAATTTTTCATATTTGTTTCTTGTTTCATATTTACATTTTGTTTCTTATATTCAAAAGTTATGTTTTCTATTCATCTCTGTCTTTTCATTAGGAATTTTTGAAAGTCTTCTAGTTAATTAAATGTCCTTTATTTCCCTTTTCCCTTGAAGGATTATACTCAGTTTTGCTGGGTAGGTTATTCTTGATTATAATTGTATCTTCTTTGACATTTGGATTATTGTATTCTAAAACCTTCATACGCTTAATGTAGTAGCTGCTAAATCTTTGTGAACCTAACTATGGTACTATAGTATTTAAATGGTTTCTTTCTGGTTGCTCAAAGTATTTTCCATTTGACCTGTAAATTCTGGAATTTGGCTAATATTCCTGGTAGTTTTCATTTTGGGATGTCTTTTAAGAAGTAATTGATGAATTCTTTTAAACTGAATTTTACCCACTGGTTCTAGAATATAGGGCAGTTTTCTTTTATAATTTCTTTTTTTTTTTAGGTTTTCTGCAAGGCAATGAGGTTAGGTGACTTGCCCAAGGCCACATGGCTAGGTAATTATTAAGTGTCTGAGGCTGGATTTGAACTCAGGTACTCCTGACTCCAGGGCCAGTGCTCTATCCACTGTGCCACCTACCTGCCCCTATAATTTCTTGAAATATGATGTCTAAGCTCTGTCTTTGATCATAGCTTTTAGGCAGTCCAATAGTCTTAAATTATCTCTACTCAATTTATTTTTCAGGTTTGCTATTTTTCTTGATATATTTCACATTTTCTTTAATTTTTTTAGTCTTTTGAATTTTATTGTTTTTGATGGAAGCTATTAACTTTCATGTGTTCAATTCTATTTTTTTTTTAGCTTTTTCAAGGCAATGGGGTTAAGTGGCTTGCCCAAGGCAACATGGCTAGGTAATTATTATGTCTGAGGTCGGATTTGAACCCAGGTACTCCTGATTCCAAGGCCAGTGTTCTATCCATTGTGCCACCTAGCCGTCCCTCAATTCTAATTTTTAAGGAATTATTTTCGTCAGTGAATTTTATGCCTCTTCATTTTTGATCAATTCTATTTTATAAGATGTTATTTTCTTCAGGATTTTTTGTGCCTCTATTGTCTTTTCATAATTTACTGTATATCACTTGTACTTATTTTCTCAGTTTTCCCTCCATTTGAGTTTTAAAATCATTTTTAGCTCTTCCAGGTATTCTTATGGGGCTTATTTCCAATCTAGATTTTTCTTTGAGGCATTGCATGCAGGTCTTTTGACATCATCTTCTGAGTTTGAACCTTTTACTTCCCTATCACTATAGTAGTTTTTTTATGATCAGGTTCTTTGTTGCTGTCATCATATGTTCATTTCTATTTCTTGACTTTGAATTTTATGTTAACCTTAGACACTGTTCACAGAGTTGGGAATGGGGAAGAACTGTTTCAAGTTTTAGGCTTTTTCACATTGTTATTTTCAGAGTTGGGGCAGGGTTGGAAGTTTTGAGTACTTCCAAGTAGGTGCTGTATAAATTCTTATTCCCTTTCCTTCACCTAAGGGAATGCCATCATTTGCTGTTGTAGTAAGGAAATGTATAATTATACTGACTTTTTTTAACTTGACAATGGCAAGCAATTAGATAAGATATAATTACTTTTAATTAACCCATATTTCCTAAATGCCTTTTAGACATTTTCAAATTAGTATGGCACAATTAGAACAACAAAGACCTATAACCCTGTCTCAGGCAGTGCAAATATAAAGAGTAGTAAATGAAATGGCACCATTGATTTAGTAATAAGTCAACCTTATTTCTGATTTTGATACTCTAGCTCCTAGTACCTGGGTTCTCTGACTTATAGACCAATTCCTCAGTAACTGAGTACTCAGTCTTATATCTTAATACCCAGTGTCTAGAATTTTTGTCTCTATCTCTCAAGCCCCACCTCTCTGCCTTTGATAGGAGCTCCAATACCTACTGGATAACCCCACCCCCAACATTGCATTTCTTTCTTTTCTGCCCAACCCATACCTAGATATTTATTGCCTTATATCTTAGACTTGAGAAATAGGATGATATCTTAGACCTAGGGATAGCCTTGGAGTCAGGAAGATTTGATTTCTTTGAAACATAAGCTCTGGGACAGGAAAATTATTTAACTTTTCAGAATTCTAGTCAACTCTTCAAGATTGTAAATTATAAAGAACTGCTAATCTGTATTGGAGAAGGATTTCCTATCTTGAAAGTTTTCTACATTGATAGAATCACATTCAGACAACACCACAAAATAATCTTGGGTTCAGTTTTAACCTTGGTTACTAATATTAACATTCCACTAACCTCCCTTCCTTTGTTTGATTTCTAGTTACATAACTATATAAGTCACTATAGGTTCTTCCCTAAAATAATTAACTCCCAGTCACATCTCCCTTGTTTATTTATTTTTAGGTTGTTTTGCAAGGCAAATGGGGTTAAGTGGCTTGCCCAAGGCCACACAGCTAGGTAATTAAGTATCTGAGACCGGATTTGAACCCAGGTACTCCTGACTCCAGGGCCAGTGCTTTATCCACTGTACCACCTAGCCACCCTTCCTTTGTTTATTTTGATTCCCACCCTTATGACTAGTCTTTTACTACAGAAGTTGACTGGATAGTCAGTGCCAGTTATTTAAATCAGGTCTTTGTTCATCACCATCCAAGCAACTTATAGGAATACCTTGTCCCATACCTTGTCCTATCCATTGTTTTAATATGAAAAGTTTTAGGATGGGATCAATCAAACCTTCTGAATGACTGATTTCTGGATAGTTCTTACAGTCTGATTTCTAGTCTTCTTATCTATATGTTCTATTAAAATTAAGCATACAATTAAAACAAACAGTTATTAACATTTTTCAATACAAATAGATCATAGGCAATTAAAATTTGCCCATGTCCTTTCTGAAATCATTATTGTTTTAAAAGCATCTACATCTGAAGTTTTCTTTTGGCAATTAGTGGCAGAGTTTTACAGTAACTTTTTAGGATGTAAACAAGTAAGAGATAATGTTTGTTTTACTGGAGGTGATAAAAACATATTAACAATAGAGAATGGTAGAAACTTCATATGAAGCAATAGAAAATAGTAAGAATTCTGGACAGCTAATTTTTTATTATGTCATAAAGAGATTAAATAGCAAAGCTTAGTGAGGCCTTTGGTTAATTGACATTACCTTTATCAAGAAACTAGAAATGTCTGTGTTTGAAGATACCCGGATTAATTACAGGAAAATCTTGGGTTAGAAGACATCAGAGAGTTCTGGATCTTAAATAGAGGATTTGGATCTCAAAGTGACTAAAAACAGGGTCCCCTGAGATTTGAATTTGATTGAATTTTGGGTAGATGGTAGATGTTTGAGATTTAAAACATCAGTTAGTATCTGGGCCACCATTAGGAGTGTTGGACTAATTTGGGGTGGCATCTTCATGCCTTGCTACCTGTTAACTCCATATAGACTATACAATTCAACTCTGGGGCAAACTATTTTTTAAAAGAATGTACTGGAATGATCACTGACCAGATCATTGTTCATTTTGAAGCAGAATCCACTTAAAATTATGTCAGAGATATTTGTTGAACTACATCAAACCAGTCTCTCAGTTTGTTCTGCTTGAACTGGGTGGAAATGAACTCCAGCTGCTTAGTTATATGTGTTTCTCAAGGGGGAGAGGTGTTATCAGAAGGGTTGGAAAATCTGAAGTTATTGGCTGTAGAGGCCAGTGAATAATGACATAAGCTGAACTTTAGTGCTGTTACCTTTACATAATCATTTGATTCCTTTTCACAAGTTGCTTTTTTAGTTATTATGTCAGACCCATGACAAATCTTTCCATTAGGGATAGTTTATTCTCTTTTATCTGTTCATTGGCATAGTCCATGGTCATGCCTTGCCCCGTCTCTAAGCCCCTGGATCTGTTGCTTATCTCAGCCTTCCATCATGTTTTCAGATATCCCTTTGCACCGAGACAAAATTCCCCACTGATCTCCAGCAGGGGTCTCTCTTCTATTAATAATAATGTTAGCCATTTTGTGATTCTCCGCCATTGTGAGATATGACCAGGACAGATTGGTTTAGTCATTGAGAGATTGAGAAGGGCAAAGTTTTAGGGACATTATGCTCACAGCTGAAAAAAAACCCCAACAACAAAACTAACTCAGGCATGTTCAACAAGGTTCTTGGTTTGACTAGAAATTTTTTCTAGGGACCAACTATACAGCTGAGATTGGAAGACAATTGCTACCAGTAGGGCCATCAATTTGGAGTAGAATTTTGGACAGTGGGAAAAATCAAGCATTCTCTATTGTGTCTTGTTCTATCTGGGAAATTAGTGTGAGAAGTTATTGAAGGCATGCGAAGATGTGTCAAATGGCTAGTTGTGGTGGAATCATAAGCAACTTGATGAGAGTCAATTCAATGACAAATTCTTTCAAGGAACCATCTCATACCAAGAAGGAAATCAGAGGTAAATGGGTATCAGGTTGGTATTTGACAAAAGAGTAAGTCAGGGGACCAATGTTAAGGAGAAAAGTCATTCACGGTGGGAATTAGGAAACCCTATCAGAGAGTTTGATCAATGAGGATCTAGAGAGGAGGTGAGCCTGAGAAAGTGGCATTCAAGTTGAAACATCAAACAGGGAGTACAGGATTTAGTCACTGGTATTGCCAGTGCAGGGACATTTTTTTTAATTCTTTATTTCTATCCATAAAACTTAGTATCATGCTCAGTACATAGCAATAAAAGCTTGTTGATTAATTAATAGGTGATAAATTTGTTAATCAAAATTTAGAAGGATTTGTGCTATCTTTTATATAAAATGCTATGATATTTCAAAAGATCTACACAAAGAAAGATTCTGTAGGTCCTCTATTGGGATAAAAAAATAGTTAAATAATTATAATATAAATTGCGTTTTGATCACTTCTAAAGTCAGCCTACTCAGGAAGGATAATTCTAGAGTCTTCCCAGTCTTTTACCTTGTTCAGTAAATGTCATATTAGGTAAATCATCAAGGCACACATTTGGCAACTTTCCTGGATACTGCTTGTTACCATTTTTAAATACTAGAACAACATTTCAGGGAGAGGAGTCTTCCTGACTCCAGGTCCAGTACTCTATTCACTGTGCCACCTAGCTGCCTAGTAGAAAACCTACTCAACATATCCTTACTTGATTGATGAGAAAAAATGAGGCTGAAAGAAATAATGCTTCTTGCTTTTAATTGTCATGTAGTCAGTACTGCCAGAGGAGGAAGAACAGAAGCATTTCTTAAGCACCTATAATGTACCAGGCATTTTGCTAAGTGCATTCCAAATATTTTCTCACTTGATCCTCATAACAATTTGGTGAAGTAAGTTCTATTATTATCATTATTTCAATTTTACAGATGAGGGATCTGAGAGATTAAGGGAAACTTTTTCGGAGTCACATAGCTAGGAAGTATATGAGGTAGTATTTGAATTCAAGTCTTCCTAACTCGAGACTTGGCACAAGGATTTGTAACCAAACCCTCCACATCCAGTACTCTGACCATGATGGAAATCTATTTTACCATGCGATTGACTTCTGGTAAAATAGTCAAATACATCTGTTACTCCAACTTCTAAGTATAAACGGTACATTTTGGCACCAAGACTGCCATTGAACCTTGTCTCTGCTCAAAAACTAGAAAAACAACTTGTAGGCAATGAATGAGTTACAGTTTTAAAGAATTTTTAAAGAAGGGTGTGAAATAGATGAGAAAGATATTATCCGGTTTATATTGTAATTGGAAAGGTAAATCTCCCAGAGGCATATTTTAGTTGAAACATCATAAGAGATCAAAGTGACTATTGGGCTACCAAGAATCAACCCAGGTATCCTGGGAAGTAGGTGTGGCCCTGAGTAGGAGTATAATACAGTTGTCTGTTAAAAGATTTATCTATATACACATCATTAATGGAGATAAAAATTTGATTTCTCCACATTATGAGAATCTCTGAGAGTAAATGAAACTAAATTTGATGAGGGTGTGACTAGGGCATCAAATGCAGTAAAAGGCAGCTATTCTTTGGATCAAGGATGATTTTTTTTTGTTACTGACATAGATAATTCTCAAATTAATATTGGTTATTTTATAAAAGTTCACTTTAAAAACCCTCATCTGTAAAAATGAGGAAAATTGATTTCTGAGGATACCCCAAATTCTATGGCTTTATTTCAGTCATTAAATATTTTCTGAAAAAGTAATACTTGGTTTAGCTTATTTAATTCATAAAAAAATTATTGTTTTGCTTTTCAAAGATATTGGGGTGGTGCCATTTCCTTCTTTACCTCATTTTACAGATGAGATGGTCATAAACAAGGTTAAGTGACTTACCCAGGGTCACTCAACTAGTATCAGAGACCAAATTTGAATTCAGGGAGAGGGGTCTTCCTAACTCCAGGTCCAATCCACTAAAAACCCACTCAGCATATTTATAATGGGCCGCTGGATAATGCAGTGGATAAGGTACTGGACCTGGAGTCAGGAAGATCCCTCTCTCTGAATTCAAATCTGGCCTACTCAGTATATTTAATTATATTTCTGGGGAAAATATATTCACAGTCCTTCCTTTGAATGAGAAAGATTCACCTCTAGCCAGAGCAGGATCATTTGGAAAATTTCCCCTCTGATTCTCATGCCTCCTGGATAATAGAACAAGAGATTCCCCTAACTTCAAGTCACAAATGATGGGTCCAGTGCCTGGGGGGGCAGTGGCTTTCTCAGGGGACAATAAGGAGGAGCTGAGGTGAAGGTGGAGGACCCAGGGTCAATGTTTTGTGCCAGTGTAATTCTCTTAGGGTGCTTCTTGATCTAGTTGTCTATACATTTACTCACTTTCTCTTTTTTTTCCAATCTAGGAATTAGACTGGTCATTTTCTTATCCATCCATGGGCAGTACTCTGCTTTCTAGTCCATTTTAGAATTAAATAAGGCTATTTCCAGTCAACTCCCTCCTCATTTCCTTTTTCAGCTCCTTTTTCTAACTAGAAATAAAAGATATTCTGTACAAGGTTTTTTAAAGGTGAGGCTTTGAACATTAGGGACTGTTTGGAATGAGATTCATAGATGTTTCAGAGAAGTCTTTTACATTGGGGAGCATTTTGTCAAAGAAACTGACTGGGGGTTCACTGGCAAAGTGTCCATGGGACACCACCAAGGAGAATAGTAATGGTATTTGGGAACCTGGAAACAGCTTTGTGAATGAGGGTATGGTTATAACCTTCAAGAAGGCTACTCCTGGAGGGGATAATGAAACTAGCAAACTGTAGTTGGCCTTGGAGTCAGGAGATCTAGATTAGAATCATTGCTCTAAAATGTACTAACTCCATGATCTTGGACAAATCATTTTTATCAATCTGATCCCAATTTCTTCATTTTTATCATATTGCATTTGAGGGTTATTGTAATGAAAGGGTTTTGTAGCATTATACAGAGAGTTTCCTGTGGTCATTTATACTTTTGTAAGGTAGTCTGCTGATAATTATAACTTATCCAATGTATTTTGAAAGTTTGAAGGGTTTTTATATAGTTCTTGTTTTATGATTATCAATATCCACTGGATGACTGTGAGAATAGATACATGCAATGCAATCATGTGGAAATGGCATCTTCTATTTTTAATTGAAACTATGCTGGAAATTTTCTGAGCATGTCTCCTTTTTAGCCTTCCAGGGCACTAAAGCTGTAAAAGAAAAGCAGACCCTCTTCCTTCCGCCCCACCCCCCAAACTAATTAAAGACGCATTATGTAAAAACTATTTAGAAAGAGGCAACAAAATTCTGTATTTTGTTTTAAGAGTCCCCCTTTTCTGTGGCTTTGGCAACCTTTGATTTGTTTTTGTGGCAAATTCTGATTGAGTGTATTTACTACTTACTCTTCCTCAGGATACAGAGTGTTGTGTTTTTAAGCACAGTTCTGCTTCCTGAATAAAGGACAGAACCCTTAGAAAGAGATATTTCCATTTTGGGAAAGATAAAAATAGACCATGTTGCCTCTTGGCAATGGCATGACTGAAACTGGTAACTAGGTGGAAAAAAGAAACTTTTCACTCTGGTCTCATTGTTTAATATGCTTATGACTAATTTAACCCTCTGTTCCCATTTCATTTGGTATAAAATAGGAACAGTGGTCATCAAGGGTAAAATGGCACACCAGAGTTTTATCTAGGGTAGGTTGTCTAAGATTTGGTTCTAGGTACGCATTTTGGGAAGTAATTATCTTGCCTAGCTCTTTTCTCTTTCTTTGTGCTCTTCCTTAGCTCTTGTGCAGGGAGATCAACCCACTCCACTCCTTGGACAATCACTTTGGAGGCTACCAGTAGAGTTCTCTCTTGGGGTCTTCTTCCTCCAGTGTTGGACTCTACTAAATATTGCTTCTTTCTGGGAGTTGAGAAATCAGGGAGAAGAAATCATAAGCCATGGGTATGGGGCCCAGCCAGACTTTCCTACTCTCCTGTCTCCCTCCTTACTTAAATTTTCCCTGGGATTTAGAACATTTGGGGACTACCCAGGTAAAACTTAGCATGAAGAGATATTTCTAAGAAGGTGGAAAGAACTTGTTTCTAATGAAATGATTATTGGTGAGTTTAGTTCTTTCATGGTCAAAGATTACACATCTAATTGTGGCTATCCATTGCTTGGGAACCAATAATTCTATGGGTAGATCAACACAAATCCATTTCTACTCCTGGAAAAATTTCTGAAGGTGCACAAATTATTCTTTGCATAGAGCACATCACCATCATATATGAAAGGCTACTAAGTGGAACAGGTTTACCACCTTTATAGAAAAAGGAAAGGATGCATATTAGGAGGGAATAGATAAAATGAGTTTTTCTTCCAGGAAAGTTGAAGATTCTTGCATGGATTAATGGGAAAGTTTGTTCAATCTTCTTTCTTAAAGATATCTTTCAGATAGGCATGATTATTGAATAGTCCTTCTTGAAGGCCAGGAGATCATATAAGTAACTCATGTGGTTCCCTTTAGTGTGCAAAGAAATGCTAAGGCGATTATATATTTTTAAACTTTGTTTTATAGTGTTTAATTCTACATACTATAACTTGCTGAGCAATAGTAAATGAATTACTTAAACTCTTGATCTCTCAGATTTCTTGTGCAAAATAGAAAAGAAAATACAAGAGAAAATACGATGAAGAATTTTCAACAAAATTAAATGCTATCCATAACTTATTGGACAAGATAGTTCAAATGTATATACCTCATGGAAATGGCATCCACACTTTCCTTGCAGAAATTCCTTGTAGCGTCCCATGGTTATGCTGAAAGTATCAACCACTTCATAGCCATATCTTTTTGCGGAATCTAGTATGATCCAATTTTCTTTCCATAAATTCTGTACTTCATTCTGTATTTGCAAAGGAAAAAAGCCCACAAATATTGTAATGGAAGAGATGTTTACAATTATTTGCCTTCAAGAAACTGAAATCATGTGATTGTTATGATTATTCTAAAGGAAAGAAATGGCAAGTTATTTGCAATTTATTTCTTATCTAAAAATTCATCAGAGAAAATATTTTTAAGACAAAGACACCTAAATATAGAAATGCTTTTCTTTACCCAATTTTCTCCTTTTTGTCATTCATTTATTCAACAAACAAAATTATTGAATATAATAGTATGTACAAAATTGTTCGCTGGTCACTTTGGATATAAAAAATAATTAAAAAGGCTTTACCAAAAAGAACAAAGAATTTTAGATTTAGAAAGAGACTTCCATGACTGGATTATAGTTAATTTATTCTAATGAAATATAGTAGATAAAAAGGTAGTGAAATAATGTTGTATGTTAAGAAACATATTCATGCGAAGAAAACCAGGAAAAAAAGAGTGGAAGCATTGTGGGAAACATTTAAGCAGTATCAATAGAAGGAGAAATAGTCATCTTATTAGGCCACCTGGACAGAAGAAGAAAATATAGGAGGAATTTGGGAATTAGAACCCTAAAAGAAAAGGAATCAGTGAAATAATGATGAGGCCCTTCAATTATCCAGAAATCTAGAAGAGCTTTCTATTTCTCTATCAAAAGCTACTATTGGTTTACCTTTACAATAATTTAATTCTATTAACTGTGAAGGAAGAGAATAGAAGATTTTATTCTGGACCCAAAGTACCCCCAGGAGAGGAGGGACAAGTGACTACTTCGATTTGGACAATGATAGAGGAGGAGAAAAAGGAAATTTGGGAAGAGGCTGATGCACAAATTAAGTTTTAAGAGACAAAATTTCAAAGAAATATAGAAATATCGAAAAAAAGAGTCCTATCCCAAAATTCTGATTTTCAAAGAACCTGCAAATTATAAAAAAAAAGTGAACTTAATTTGATTTCCTGAAAAAAAATCTATAATATAGTCAGATGTGGTTTTTAAGCTTTTAGAAAGGTAAATAATTATCACTAAGAGCCATTATAGCTTCTGATCATGCTAGATTTTCTTCATTTCCTTTTCTGATAGGGTCACTAGACTGGTAAATCTAGAAAATATTTCATTCTAATGATTGAATGTATTTGTGGTCTTAATATGAGAATCTTCTCCACATTAGCCTTTCCTCTGTTCTTCACACTTGACAGTCTTTTGTTCTGATAGGCCTCTATTTCTGAAATATATTAACTCCTTATCTCTGCCACATAGAATCTCTCTCCCTTCATGATACATGTAAAACCTAATATTCTTCAAAAAAGTTTTTCTGATCCCTCCAATTGCTAGTGTCCTCCCTTCTTAAATATCTTGTATTTAACTACCTTATGTTTGTTTTTGGTATTTGGTATTTTATTGATACTGCATTTATAGATATTCTTCTTGTTTCTTTATTCCAATATATATTCTTTGAGAGTAGGGATTTTCAGGGCAGCTAGGTGGCGCAGTGGACAGAGCACCGGCCATGGAGTCAGGAGTATCTGAGTTCAAATCCGGCCTCAGACACTTAATAATTACCTAGCCGTGTGGCCTTGGGCAAACCACTTAACCCCATTGCCTTGCAAAAAAAAAAAAGAGAGATTAGGGATTATTTCATTATTAATAGTTGTATTTCCAACAGCTGAGTCAGGTATATGGCAGATGCCTAAATAAATGCTTATTTATTAATCTATGATGCAGTCCATAACCTATTTTTGACCATGCTATGCAACTCTTGCCTATGTCTTCCCCAAAGTTCTCATATTCTCATATTAAGACCACAGAGAGTCCAACCAACATGATAGACTCTCTCAAATTTTTTTTTAGCATTCTGAGTATATGAGTGGAGCATATTGACTGTATAGCATTTAGTTTATTCCTTACTCTTTGTGATCAGACCATTTTTATACTAACCTTTTATAATTTCTTGTTTATAATACATTGCAACCTGTTCACACCTACCATGAGCTTCTCCATTGCCTTTTGAGTGAGCCTCAATTTCAATTTATTTTTAAAAATTTTTTAAATTTAATTTAATTTTTTTTTTTTAGTTTTTTTCAAGGCAATGGGGTTAAGTGGCTTGCCCAAGGCCACACGGCTAGGTAATTATTAAGTGTCTGAGGCCGGATTTGAACTCAGATACTCCTGACTCCAGGGCTGGTGCTCTGTCCACTGCGCCACCTAGCCGCCCCAATTTCAATTTATTATAGACTATCATGAATCACTATCAGATAATGTAGTATTTAAAATTCTACATGTGGATTCAATATTTCAGTTTAACAAGGATAGGAAGAAGTGTAGTTAGATATGAGATCATGTGGAAGCAATATGTGGTTCAGTTCTAAATTCAATGAGTCAATAGTCTGATAATCAAATACTCAAATGGCTTTGAAATTTCAGTAATGTAAATATTCCTTTTAAATGTATAGATCACAATCCATATATACCTGTCTAGCCTATATGACCCTTTCTCATGTTCTTCCACAGATTCCCCTTCAATAGTTTTTCCAGTGTATTAAGTACCTTTATAACTTTATCTCCACACTTCAAGACTATGAATGAAGACTATAGATCAGATGATATTTAATCTCTCATTCTTGCTGTGTGACCAGAACATCTGTGGCATTATCTCTCAGATTTTTGTGTTATTGTATTCCATCTCTCACAACCCAGACAGCATTCTTCCAGAAAATACTGTAAGAATGATATGCCTTTGGGTTTTTTAAATAATCCCACAATTTCACAAGGATGATGAGGGATCAAGAGATAAGGTCATATTAGCATTGGTAAAAGGGAATATTTAACCTGTAATATTTAATCTGGAAAAGAGAAGATTTAAGAAGATGATAACTGACTTCAAGTATTTGAAGGACTGCTTTGTGGGAGAAGGTATAATCTTATTCTGTTGGCACCAGAGACAGAGTGAGAAATATTGGATGGAAATGGCAGAACCAGATAATCCTTTCATGTATGGGGAAAAAGTTCTAACCATCTGAGCTACTCTTAGTGGAATGGGCTAACTTGAGAGCTAGTGATTTAACCCTTATTGGAAATTTTCAAACAAAAGTTCAAACAAAAACATGGTCACTGTCTGGTTGGTTGCAGGTAGAGAATGGAGGATAGGACTTCTCTAACTGAAATTTTGTGATTACTTTTTTTAAATATCAACTAGTGCAATTCCCTAATTTTGCAGGAGAGAAAGTTTTATCTTTTCTGAAATAGTAAGCATCTATTATTTTCTCCCCATGTCCCAAAGAATTGAAACAACTCATAAGTATATTTATTAATATCCCAGTTTCTTATCCTTCTGTATTTTCTTTTTTTTTTTTTTTAGGTTTTTTAGGTTTTTGTTAGGCAATAGGGTTAAGTGGCTTGCCCAAGGCCACACAGCTAGGTAATTATTAAGTGCCTGAGGCCGGATTTGAACTCAGGGACTCCTGACTCCAGGGATGGTGCTCTATCCACTATGCCACCTAATTGCCCATGTATTTTCTTTTTTTAAAAAAAAATAATTATTTAATGCAATGGGATTAAGTGACTTGCCCAAAGACACATAGCTAGGCAATTAAGTTTCTGAGTTCAGATTTAAACTCAGGTCCTCCTGATTCCAGGGCTGATGCTCTTCTATTGCTCCACCTAATTTCCCCCATTCTGTATTTTCTTAAATCCCTCCCTTCTAATCCCAAGAACTGATTAGAACATTACAGTGAATTCTCCATGATTGTTTAACAATAGATAGTCCCTAAGATCCATTTGCTATTTAAACATCTTCAATGAATTTAATGCAAAGATGATATTTTAAAGAGATTCATTAAACAACCTACTAAGGTCTTTTACTTCTAAACAATAGACCCAAGACAATTATAGTTGTATTAGGGAGAAGATAATTGTGCAACTTCAAAACTAAATTTAGAGCATGCCATCAGTCAAAAATCCTCATGAAGGTTAGTCAGCCTGTCCCAAAAGACTCATTAGAAGAGATTTGTCATTTGTAGTTTCAGTATGAATCTTAACTGGAAAAGAATTGATATATTGCTAAGAATGGTACCTAGATGTTTCAGTAGAATAGGCAAATATCAAAAATATGAGTTATCTCGTCTCTCAACTCATTGCTTTTTCTCAACTTGATACTAACTGAAAAGACTGTAAAGTTCAGCTATGCTAAAGGAGGCTGATCACCCTTAAATAAGTGAATCTCCATGTTTGATTTTTACTGAACATTTCCAAGTACAATTAGCACATGACAAAACAATGTTTTTCACCTAGTAGGCTCTTCATGAATATTTGTTGAATGATAAGGACCAAAGTGCTCACTAATGATACCAAATAATTCATGGGAATACAAGGTGTCTCTGACCTACCTGGGTTAAAGAATGCACTCCATCCACAGGCAGATGAAACCCCATTCCTAGAGTTTTAATAACCACCAGAATATTTAATAAGTTTTCCCTGGAAGAAATGGGAAGGATTACAAAGTCAAGTACATGAATTATATATACATTTATTGAAAGTTCATTGTGGTACCCTTTTAATTGTGGGATATTGGAGAACAGGACTGGTTCTCCTCATTGTCAGTTGCTAATATGGTAACTTTAAATATTAGGATATTGCCAAACATAGTTGTTTGGGGTTAGGTTCATGATTGGACTTATAGTGCACTTGAATTTGCATAATGATTTTTTGTTGTAACGTAATGTAACACTTGTGTAGCACTTCAAAGTTTACAAAGCTCTTTATATGTTATCTTATTTGAGACTTACAACAACTTTCAGAAGTAGTTATCCCTATTTCACAGAGGAGGAAATTGAGGAATAAAAGTTAAATGACTTGCCAAGGTCACAGAAGTACTCAGTGTCTGGTAGGATTTGAACTCAGAGATACCAGAAATACCAATATTCAAATGTTTAACTTCATCATTCTATTATGCCTTCTAGGTGCTTTGTCACAATAGGCTTCTATTTACTTCAACACTTCAAAATGAAATCTAGGCTTTTGTCAGCATGAATTCTCCCTCCACCAGACAATAAAGCCTTCTAGATGGTCTTCAAGAGTTCCTGTGTCCAAAAAGGTCCATAATCTTGGATGGGGGAGAAGCTTCTTTGAATCAGGCAATAGCCTTATCATTCTTGACTGGACTTGATTCTTTCTGGTGATGCAAGATGTGCTAAAATTTTGCTGACATGGCCTTCAAAAGCCCAGGGTTATCTCCATGCCTTAAAGTTTACATAAGGCACATGGTATAATTTCTAATATAGCTAAGTAATGATAAACCTTTAAAAATAGAATTCTGGTGTATTCAAATATTTAAAAAAAGAATATGAATATTCCTTTTCTTTTCTAATATGGTCTAGTATAAGGATTCATTACCTTATACCTGGATGACTGCAGTAGCCCTCTGACTGGTCTTTCTACTTCCAGTTCTTTTCTATTTTCCTTCATTCATCTACCAGTGATATTTGTAAAGTGCTGGTTTGATGACATCATTGCCCTCCCTCCCACTGCTATCACCTCCAGCATCTAATCCAAGGTTCTGTGTTTGACTTTTCACTCCTTTTCCAGTTTTCTGACACTGTATTCCCCTCCATTTTATGTTTCAGTAACATTGGCCTCTATTGTGTCTAACACAAGATGCTCCATATTGTAACACTATAGATTTTTCAACAGCTGTTTTACTGGCCCATTTTCCTTCAGTTCTTAGCTCAAATTTCACTTTTTTGCAAGAGGTCTCTCCTGGTCCCTATGCCTGCCATCCACACTGAATATAACCTTCTAGGGCTCAACCCAATGACTAGCATACAGTAAGTGACCAGTAAATGCTTGTTGCCTTAAGTGTGTGCTTATATAAAATTAAATCTTGCTCTTTAAATCAAATCTTGGTCAAATTCAATCATCTCAAAGATTTTGTTTTTTTGCACAGAAAGAGAATATAGAAGTATTTTGTTTCAGAATGTTACCTCTTCAAAACCTTGTGTATAATTTGTAGGTGATTGGAATTAAGCCACTGAACACCACCAACAACTAATATAGTCTGGTCTGTGTTCTCAAGGGGATGTGATCTGCAATTCAGAAAGAAAAAAAAATGACATATGTTGCGTTAAAGAGATGGTAAACATTTTAAGAGAAGTGCATTACATTTCATTGAACCATATCTGGTATTCTGATCAGAAGACCATCTTGTCATTTTCTACTATTTCCCAACCACATCATTGGGAGCCCAAACTTTTCAGCACATTTGGCAGAGAATGTGTAACAGTGACTAATTAAAGCTGCCAGTCAGATATATGTTATTGTGGAGGACACTGAGTCAATACATCAAGGCTTTATTGTACCTTTGCAACAGTTGTTCAAGAGCTTTTTCAAATGTTGGTCTTTGTGAAGCACTGATCCAAAACTGGGGATAGTAAGAGTAACTGATGAATGTTCTGCCATTGTTGACATTGTAGTATGATTTAATGCTGTGCACTTTCTGCCATTCCTGTAAGGTTTCATTGAGTCTTTCAATCAGATAATACATTATTCCTCTGTTGGTTGAATCTCCAATGAAAAGGACCTTAAAATTAAAAACAGAAAAACATGAATTTTCAGATCTCATGTTTATGTGGAACTCTGTAAACAACTCCAAATTACAAAGTTCTCTCACAACTCATAAAAATGTGTATCTAATAACAAAGCCAAAAGAGCATTTGTGTTTAGATATTTTTAATGTTGTGTAGCTATGACTTTATCCCTCCCTCCTCTTCTTTGCCTTCCTTCCTTCCTTCCTCAATTTTTTTCTGCCTTGTTAGATAAACAAACAAGTTTCTGAGACCTAGATTCAAGTATCATCACACATTTTGCTTGCAATTATTTTTGTATTTCTATGCCAGGGTCCATAAACCTCCAGAGACTATCACAAAAAATCCCCTTAAGCCCTCACCATTTAATAGGTGGCAAATACAATAACTTTGGACTTTATATGTAGATACTCATTTGTAGAAAATGTGCATTTACTTCTATCTCTTTCTACTCATATCATTCAAAGGTGAAAAGGGATGAATAGATTACATTTTTAGATTTCCAGGCCTAAATTTCATGCCTCAGTTCTCCATGTCTTTTTTTTTTTTGTTCTTTGCATTGGGATACAAAGGAGTGGCAAGAATAGGAAGGATAATGATTTACAATGGCTATACCTTGGCCCTACTGATACTGTAGAAGGGTATATGGAAGTTTTGGCTTGGAGTATAAAGGAATATATAGGAGATAAGGAAGTTTTGACTTGGAAGACTATGAAAAGAGGGAGAGAAAAGAGACTATCTTTGAAAAGATAACTTCAGAACTTCTGGCCAAGTTGGCAGAAAGAATTCAGTCACTGTTTTAAGCTCTCCTGGCTTTCCCTCAGAACCAACATAAACTAATACTCTTAATAGATTTTGGATCCACAGAACCAAGAGAAGAACTGAGGAGAACATCTCACAGCAAGCCTGAGGGCCCAGCCCAGATTCTGTGAGGATAGCACAGATTCTGGCAACACAGACACTCCAGAGAAAACTTCTGGCATCCTTTACTGACTGGCCCACTGAATAAACCCCAGGAGTTCCTAAGCCTAGTGAGCAAGGCCAAGAGGAAGCTCAATCTGTGAACCAGTCCCTTCCCCCAACACAAGACCCTAGGGAAAGGATCCAAAATGAAGAAAGGCTAGTGCAAAGCAGGGTCCATTCAAAGTTACCTTGAAAATAAGGATATCAGTTTAGAAGAGAATGTGAATTGGTTTCCAGCCCAGAAAGACTTCTTTGGAGAGATCAGAAAGGAGTTTAAAAACCAAATGTAAAAATTGGAAATAGAAAGAGAAAATGAACATAATGCAAGAGAGAATTAACAACTTACAACAAGAAAGCAAATCCTTTGAAAACACCATTAGCAAATGGAAAAAGATTAAAAACCTTCAAACACAGAATTGACCAATTGGAAAAGGAGATACAAAAGGTAGGAAAAAAAGGCACCAATAATCAGTTAAACAAAATTTTAAAGAAATAGAAGAAAATGTAAAACACCTTATCAGCAAAAACATCTGACCTAGAAAATAGATCCAGGAGACACAATTTTTTGTATTTAATATTTATTTGTTCTCATTTTATACAAATAATGTTTTTTTATACATTAATAAAATATTCTTACTTAAGAGTAAAGAAAATACCACCTTCCCCAAAAAATATAGACTCGCTTGAGTGATAAAATAAAGGAGAGAGAAAAAAATTAAAATTAAAATTAAAAAATAATAGTAATAATTGTAGTTATGGCCAGGTGGCACAGTGGATGGAGCACCAGCCCTGGAGCCAGGAGCATCTGAACCCATATCTTGTCCCATACACCCAACAATCACCCAGCTGTGTGACATGCAAGCCACCCCAACCCCACTGTCCTGCAACCCCGCCCAAAAAAATGAAAAAAAAAAGACCCCAAATAAAATAAAATAGTAATAATAGCAGGGGTGGCTGGGTGGCAGACAGAGCACTGGCCCTTGAGCCAAGGAGCACCTGGGTCCATATCCAGCCTCAGACACCCAATGATCACCCTGCTATGCGGGCCTCAGGCAGGCCACCCAGTCCCTGCACCCTCCTCCCAAAATAATAATAATAATAAATGTGCTTCAGTCTGTGTTCCAACACCACCAACTTTGTCATGGGTGGATCACGTTCTTTATGATAAGTCCATCACAAAAGTTACTTCCATATTTTTCCACTGTTGCCATTGCTGATCACAACTTCCTCCTTTCATATTTCTCCACTACCATGTACTATATTTTCTTTATCCTTTCACTGACTTTGCTGTGGGGTAGCTGAGTGGCACAGAAGAAAGATCCCTGGCCCTGGGGCCAAGAGGCCCCAAGCCCACATACCACACCTTAGGCCCAGCATCCACCTGGCCCTATGGTCCTGAACAGGCCATCCAATCCCAGCCCCTTGCAAGAAGTAAAAAAGAAAATGTGTTGTATCTGACCACTCCAGGAGACACAATTTAAGAATCATAGGACTTCTTGAAAATCTTGAAGGAAAAAAAAAACCCTGAACTTCATTCTTAAGGATATAGTTAAGGAGGGCAAAATAGTTATTGAAAGAATACATTGATCCCCTCCTGAAAGGGATCCCAAAATGAAAACATCAAGGAATATCGTGGCCAATTCCAGAATTATCAGATAAAGGAGAAAAATTTGCAGATAGTCAGAAAGAAACAGTTCAAATACCAAGGAGTCACAATCAGGGCCTAGCTGCATCAACATTAAGGGGTCAAAGGGGCTGGAATATGATATTTCAGAGAGCAAGGGAGTTTGAATTGCAGCTAAACTGAACCTTTTCTTCCAGGGGGGAAAGATGGATAAACCCAAAGAGTCCATTTTCTGGGATAAGAACTCATCCTTCAATAAAAACTTCTGGGAAAACTGGAAGATAGCATGGCAGAAACTAGTATCAGACCAACATTTCACATCCTCTACCAAGATAAGCTCAAAATGAGTGAGGATTTAGATATAAAAGACAATATTATAAGAAAATTAGGAGAACAAGAAATAGTTTACCTGTCAGATCTATGGAAAAGTTTATGACTAAGGAAGAGACTGAGAACACTAAAAACAAACTGGATAATTTTGATTATGTTAAATTAAAAAGGTTTTGCACAAACAAAACCATGGTAACCAAGATCAAAAGAAATGTGGTAAATTGGGAAAAAATTTTTACAACTAATGTTTCTGACAAGGGGTTCATTTCTAATATACATATATATATATATATATATATATATATATATATATATATACAGAGAGAGAGAGAGAGAGAGAGAGAGAGAGAGAGAGAGAGAACTGAGTCAAATTCATAAAAGAAAACAAGCCTTTCCCCAATTGACAAATGGTCAAATGATATACAAAGACAATTTTCAGATGAGGAAATCAAAGCTATCGAAAGATTGATAGTCATATAAAAATTGCTCTAAATCATTATCAATTATAGAAAGGGCTGTGATCTGTGCCAGCTGATGGAATTCCTACATCTTTGAGATCATGGGTTTAAAATCAAGTACTTTTTTTTTTCAGTCCAGGTCACTTGATGTTTTCTTTTAATGCAGCTTTGAGAAGGCTATTTCCAAGAGTACTTCTTAAATACATATAATAATGTTTATTTTGGAGGGGAAAACTATAGTAGAAAAACTAGAATAGAAATGTGACTGTGATTTTGATATTTATTATACTGGAGGAAAAGTAGTTTCATTAGAGATTAATCAGTCTCCAACAGAAATAGCTAAAGATTTTAATATTTTAATTATTTTATGCAATTGAAAAATAAAATATGCTTGTTAATGTTCAAGTGTACTTTTTTCCCCATCTGTATAGAATTCTTCACATCTTTTAAACTTTGGATTAAAAATAATTTGTAGTTAACTCATTTTAAAGGCCACATCCTGTATTTAAAAGATCAAATAGTCATAAATGATGATCTTAGAAGACTTGTCTGACAGTTTTTAATTAATAACCCTTATCCCATGACAGAAGTGAAAATTATTACTTTAAGCAGGCATGCTCATTTTTCTTTTGTGCAAGCTTCTAAATGTCCCAAAATATAACTGCTCAAACCTCAATTTTGTAAGATTATGAAAAAAATTTGGTATTTGTTAACTGTACTGTTTCCCCATTTGTATGAGTTTAATATACCTAAGTTGGAGCAAGCACACTATATTTTCCATCTGGAAAAGACCATATAGACATTATCCAATTCAATACTCTCATTTTACAAATGAGGAAACTGAGGACTATAGAGGTTTAATAACTTGACCCAACTTTTATGACTAAATAGCATAATTCAGTCCGGAATCCAAACCCAAGTCTTGTAATTCTAAAGTCAATCCTTTACCATCTTAGCATAAACTTCTTTGGCAATAAGCTTTTCCAAACTTGGTTGGACTGGTTCTTGGTCAATGAACCCATGGTTCATTACTGAGTCTGTAATCGAAGTCTTTTCATATTGTATCTTCCATTTCTTTTTGTCCTTAAGAA
The DNA here is from genome assembly GCF_037893015.1 of Macrotis lagotis. NCBI lineage: Eukaryota > Metazoa > Chordata > Mammalia > Peramelemorphia > Peramelidae > Macrotis > Macrotis lagotis. The sequence goes on from NC_133664.1 coordinate 131,496,165, forward strand.
ACCAAGGGTCATCTTTTTGTCACAATGATGCACTAGAATAGGATTTTGATGAAGGATAACAACAATGACAATAAAACTATTCTCTTAAACTTGTTATCCATGTGAGAAGGGAGGAGGGGAAAGCAATAATAAAATAAAATAATTCCATCTGGGCAGCTAGGTGGCATAGTGGATAAAGCACTGGCCTTGGAGTCAGGAGTACCTGGGTTCAAATCCGGTCTCAGACACTTAATAATTACCTAGCTGTGTGGCCTTGGGCAAGCCACTTAACCCCATTTGCCTTGCAAGAAAAAAATTCCATCAAAGGCAATGTACAATGATGATCCTGAGACAACTACAACAGTTTTGAAGATATTTCAGAAATTCTTGCCAATTAGTCAATTGATTGATTTAGTAACCTGGCCAGTGTGGTAAAACTGACCCCATGTGTCTAAGAAATTGATGGCATAGAGTTGCAGGTTAACCCTACACAAATTATCATGATGAATAAATTTGACTTAGAGGACAGTGGAATGATTGGCACTTGGTTTTTACTATGACAAGAAGGCAAGATATATCAGGGACAAATGGGAAATATTCATATCATATCCTACTTACAGGAACTGCTTCAGTGCAGATGGCATGTTCTGTTAAAAAGGGCAAAGCAGGAAAATAAAAGTAAGGGAATTAAGACATGAATATTTTCTTTATGTACAAGTATTATGATACAGAAAATCTAGAAATGCATTTCTTTAGCTATAGGCAAGGACCTCATACTTTTTTGGCAATTGTACTTTCTATTCTAAATAACATAATAGCATATTACCAACCAATAGAGGACAAATAAAAATATAAATAAAGATGAACTTTATTCCCTGAGCCTAGATTAGACAAAATGAAAACTGAAATCAAGGAGTTATCAGAATCTAAGACAGAAAAGCTGAAGAATCTGAATACTCAGATTCAAAACAATGAAAATCTTCAGTTAAGGCAAACTCCAAAAACCAACTTGATAATGAGATATAATATTGATTCTACCTTTCTTACCACAAGATACCACATATAACAACTCTCCAAATATAGGCCAATTTATGAGTTCCTGTACTTTCTTCTGTAAATACATGCAAAAATATCGGCTGAAAATAAAAAGAGATACCCCAAAGTCCCATGGATAGAAAGAATAACAGTATAGTTTCAATAGTCATCAAATAAGTTTTGAAAGTGATATAACATACTGTCATTGTTGATTATCACAGTCTTTGACCAAATTTTTCATTCATATATTCAAATTTATAAAATAAGTGCAAGAGCAGTAAAAGCATTGGAATAGTTGATGTTCACAAGGAACATTGTTTTCTATTTATGATACCTCACCAACACAATAATGTTTTTTTCTTTTCTTTTTTTATTTCTGTACAAATGATTTTTTTATACATTATTAAAATATTCTTATTTAAGAGTAAACATAATACCCCATCTCCCCCAAAAATATAGACCCTCATGAGCAATAAACTAAAGGAAAGAGAAAAAAATAAAATAAAAAAATAAAAAAATGTGCTTCAGTCTGTGTTCCAACACCACCAGCTCTGTTGCAGGTGGATCACTTTCTTTATTATAAGTCCAGCACAAAAGCTACTTCTATATTTTTCCACCACTGCCGTTGCTGATCACAACTCCCTCCATTCATACCTTCCCACTACCATATACTGTATTTTCTCTCTCCTTTCACTCTGTACCTCTTCTTAAATGTGTTATAGCATTGCTGAGTGGTGCAACAGACTGATCACCGGCCCTGGGGCCAAGAGGCCCTGAGCCCACATACCAGCCCCTAAGGCCCAGCAACCACCTGGCCCTGTGGTCCAGGATAGGCCATCCAATCCAAGCCCCTTTGCAAGAAGTAAAAAAGAAAATGTGTTATATCTGAACACTCTCCCCTTATGGTCTACTCTCTCCTCCATCATTCACATCCCCTCTTCCCCCATCCCTCTTCTCTCCTTCTTACTCTAGATGTGTATACCCCATTAGGTATGTATGCTGTTTCCTCTCCGAGCCACCTTTGATGAGAGTGAAGGTTCCCTCCTTCCTCCTCACCTTCTCCCCTTCCATATCATTGCAATATCTCATTGTAATAAAAAAAATCTTATATGAACTATTTTAACCTATTCTACCCCTCCTTTCTCTAACTCCCAGTACATTTCCCTTTTAGCCAATTATTCCATTTTTTACAATATATTATATCTTCAAATTCAGCTCTCTCCTGTGCTGCATCTATAAAAGCTCCTTCTATCTGCTCTATTAAATGAGAAGTTTCATATGAGTATTATCAGTATCATTTTTCCATGCAGGAATACATGCAGTTGTTCATCATTAAGTTCCTCATATTTTACCCTTCTCCTCCACTCTCTATGCTTCCCCTGAGTCCTATATTTGAGGATTAAACTTTATGTTCAGCTCTGGTTGTTTCAACAGGAACAATTGAAATTCCCCTGGTTCATTGAAAGTCCATCTTTTCCCCTGGAAGAGGATGTTCAGTTTTACTGAGTTGATTCTCAGTTGCATTCCAAGCTCTTTTGCCTTCCAGAATATTATATTCCAAGCCCTGCAAGGACTTAATGTAGTTGCTGCTAAGTCCTGTGTGTTCCTGACTGCAGCTGCAAGATATTTGCATTGTGTCCTTCTGGATGCTTGTAATATTTTCTCTTTGACTTGGTAGTTCTGGAACTTGGCTATAATATTCCTCAGGGTTGGTTTTTTTGGATCTCTTTCTGTGGGAGATGGGTGGATTCTCTCAATTTCTATTTTTCCCTCTGCTTCTAGGATCTGGGCAATTTTTCCTGTAGGATTTATTTAAAAATGAGGTCAAGGCTCTTTTCCTTATCCTGACTTTCAGGTATCCTAATAATTTTTAAATTATCTTTCCTGAATCTGTTTTCCAGATCAATTGTTTTTTCAATTAGATATTTCACATTTTCTTCTAATTATTCATTCTTTTGGTGTTGAAGTATTGTGTCTTGACTTCTCGTAAAGTCAACAGCTTCATTTAGCTCCATTCTACATCTGAAGGATGTGTTTTCCTCAGAGAGCTTTCTTATCTCTTTTTCCATCTGGCCAATTCTGCTTTTTAAAGCATTCTTCTCCTCAATAACTTTTTGAACTCTTTTATCTATTTGACTTATGCTGGTTTTTAACATGTTATTTTCTTCAGCATTTTTTTTTATCTCTTTGACTAAACTGCTTTTTTTTCATGTTTTTCCCTGTATCACTCTCATTTCTTTCCCCAATTTTTCCTTCTAATTCCATTACTTGATTTTCAAAATCTTTTTTAGCTCTGTCATAGTCTGAACCCAGATCCTATTTTTCTTGGAGTCTTTAGATGCAGAAACTTGTACTTCTTCATCTTCATATTGAGTATTTTGATCCTTCTTGGGATCATAGACAACGCATTTCTCAATTTCTGTTTACTCATTTCCTCAGCCTGTGCCTGGTTTTGGGGTGCTTCCTGAGCTTTTGAGTATTATTGGGACACTGCCCTCCAAGGATCTCAGTGTGTGAAGCTCTGTCTTCCCTCCTGGTCTGTGAATAACCACAAGCACACCCCTCTGCCATGGGGCTAAGGTGGTGGGGTGCCCTGCTGTTCTGTGGGAAGCCTAGAATGTGATCAGGATATGAATGTGGTCAGAGCCCCAAAGTCCTGTTCCAGGTATAGAGGATAGACCTCGGAAGTCTCTCCCCACTCTGCTACCTTTTTTTAGGTTGAGCACTCAAGATTCAGTTGCCTGGGGGCTCCTGCTTACCAGCTCACCTTCTTCCATTTCCTGGATCTGGGCTGCCTCTGCCACCACTGCTCACTGAGTGCCCTGAGGGCTGAGCTTCATGCTCGCTGTGGCAGAGGTCCCCCTCTGATCTTCCAAGTTGTGCCTGGTGCTCACTGCAGGTGCAGGTCAGGAAACTGCCCCAGCTTCCATGAACCATGGTTCCCAGGTGCCCTGGGGCTGCCTACAGGAGGCTGAAGTTCCTTCACTCTGGTAGGCTGCCCCTCTAACCCCATGGAGCAGAGCCTTTCCACTATTTTCCAGGTTACCTTGTTCTGGAGAATTGCCTCACTGGATCCCTCTGTGGGTTCTGACTCTTGAAAATTTTATGATTTTTGAAATATTATGGAGAGAACACCTAGGAGAGGCTCTTCTCCTGTCACTATCTTGGTTCTGCCCCCACCAACACAATATTATAATGGATATCTAAGAAACAGCATTTTTTAAGATAGTTAAAATCGATAATGGTTCTGCTTAGCCTTAGATCTATTATCATTTCTTAAAGAGATGTTGGTTGATTTCCACAATAAAGAGGAAGTCAAACCAAATCACCTTATTAACTCACTTGATGTATGTGAATGTCATCAAGATATACTAAAGACAGTGCATTAATCAGCTCTTTCCTCTTATGGATTATTTCTTCAGTGATTAAAAAACACTTATTTGAACTGAATAAGTGAAAAATTCTTAAAGCATGGCAAGGAAAGACAATGACTGAAGAATCTGGACTTGAATCTGGAAGTTATATGAATCAATAGAAGACAGCATCTTCTACAAATTTCTTGGTATTTTCCAGACAAGACACATTGTACATAAAGAAGTCAAAGGGATGGCTATAGCCAAATATGCTGATATATCTCCTGGCATCCTAAAATCAAATTTAAGTCAGAATAATATGCTTTAAAACAATTAACATTGTGCAATACCAGTCATTGGACACTGTTACAAATGTAAAATAGATCATAAAAGATTTGCAAATATTCCCACAAAACACAGAGCTCATAATAAACCTTGTAAAGATTTATACTTTTTTGCCAAGTCAAATTGATGAGCTTCTTAGAGCACATACAATATCTTAAAAACCTACATAAATTTTGTAGAGAGCAAGCATCATTGGATTTATCAAATACAATCAAAAGTGGTATTCTTCTGAATAAAAGTTGTGAAATAGTTAGGATCCAAGAAGGAATTTAAGACTTTCAATGGGCAATTCTGGATGAACTCAGTCAATAGTGTGCTGACAAAAATGCAATAAACAAATGGCTGTACCTTGCAGATTTTTTTAAACTGAAGATGCTAATTTAGGACTTCTAGAAATTATGGAAGACAAGATTTAAAGATCAAAGTATATTATGCAAGGAAATGGTAGAAATGATGCAACACATAACAATAGGCAATAAACATTTAACACTTAATAAATATATAACATGACACGTTCTGGTGACTAGAAGGATGCAGAAGTTATTTTTCATGGACTGACAGATGACAAATCCCTGAACTAAGAATTAATGAATCAGTAAATATAAAAGAAATAAGGTGTTTTGTCCCAGGACCATTTCTAGCTGAGCCCCAGGGAAAAAGATAATAATGAAATAACTCAAATAGATTTGTTATTTCATTAATTCAAAAATTCCTTCCAAAGAATTGCAACCCATCTATTCCTGTCTATCCATGACCTATGCAGAGTTCACTACAGAGGATCCAACCACTATGCTAGAGGTCTTCCTCATCTCATTCCAATTTTACAAGAGAATCAGTGGAACACCCTTGTCATATGTTTGCTATCAATCATTCCCTTATTTTGCTAGACCAATTAATTTTCTCTTTTTTTTATATAATTCTTTGACAACTTCCTATACATGTGCCCTTCTTTGGGGTTCCTCAGTGATTACATGTTGCAACCCGATCATATAGACAATGAACATTTCCATTGTCTTCTTGTGATGTTCATTTTTAGTTCTCTGGGGTAATAGAATGCTTATATTGAAAAATATTTGAATTTGTGAACCAGTTTTCTTGAGAAAAATAACATGACAAAACACTTTTTCCTTCTGTAAGATTGTCTCTATTCTATACCCTTTGTTGTAAAGTCTCAATCAGAGTAGAATCTCTTTGCAAAATGATCCCAGTCCATCTACTAACAAAGTGATCTTGATAAAGATCTTTTACTTTTATTGTCTGATATAGTATCACAGTGACTCTTGCTATTCCTTATAAGAAAAACCTATCAGCACTACAGGTTAATATGCTTTTAAGCACTTCACTAGCAAACATTCTCATTGAGAACAGGTTAAAATATGGGTATTGGAAATAGGTCATTTAGGCTATGGGTTATTATAAAAATTATGCCTACTTATTAGACAGGAATAGTTTTCACTGGAAAAATAAGAAAGGGGATATTAACAATGGTGAAATTTTGTGTCTACTACTCCAATTTTATTATCCCAAGTGTCTCTTTTTGAAACTGACAATTTTGGGGCTGAGCCAAAATGGTGGAATCTTCTTTTTGAGCTCTTGCAATACAGTTCTCTATAACAACTTTAAATAAAAGAATTTAAACAAATTCTAAAGAAAAACAACAACAAAAAATCAGTGTCATATTTCTAACCTAGGAAAGAAAAGGGAGATAGAGAGGAAATTCCTTGAAGGTGGTAGCAACGAGTGGAATAGTGGCATCCGCGGATGAAAAAAAGAACTAAATTCCTGGCTAGAAAGAGATTCTGGAAGACCTGCATGCTAGAACTGGGAATTTCATTTGATAGTTATCATGGATTATCCATTTTTGAGTCATAGTTCCTGGGAAGGGAGAAGCAGTTATAGTTGGATCCTGCTTGTGTAAGGATAGAGCACAAACTAGGAGTACAAGGACCAGACTTCTCTCCAGACCTTATCACTTTGGAAGCACAAAAAACATATAGTCCCCCAGACCTAACAGTGAAAGCATTAGAAGGACATAGAAGACTGAAATTCATGCTAATCATCCCTGTAAATTCTCAAGAGAGCAAAACCCAACTTTATCATAAAGTCCAAAGTCAATCGAGCAAACAACAAAAAAGAACCTGAAAAGCTACTAAATAACTGGGAAACTCAAGACAAAATATAGAAGACAACACTAACTAAAAAAATCAACATGCAAAACTTCAAAGAAAAATGCAGACTGAAGACAAGTCCAACAACAATTTCTAGAAGTGCTAAAGAGATTTGTTTTTTAAAAAAGAGCAAAAAGTATGAAGGAAAACTGGTAAGAAATAATTTTTTTCTTATAGGAGGTTAGCCATTGCAGTTGTTACCATAATGCAACAATGAATAGTGTCCACTCACATATCTCCCCTTCTCATTTCATACATACATGGAATTTGCTCAAATTAATAAAAAATGCAACATAGGGTGGAGCCAAGATGGCACCTGAAGGCAGGAATTCTGAGAAACTTGTTCCTCCCAAAACTCCAAAAGCCATCAAATTATGACTCTATTTGAAATTTAGAGGGGCAGAATCCACAGAAAGACTAACTGATAAAATTTTCCAGCCTAAGACAATGTAGAAGTTTGTTTCACAGGGACTGGAGGTTGGAAAAAGCATCTGTGAGCACAACCACAACATAGCACAGCCTGGCCAGGTGTCTAGATCCCTGGGAGTGCCTGGGTTTGTGGCAGGGGGGGGGTGGTTTCCAGCCTCCTGACCCAGGGATCACCAGGAACAGCTTGAAGGGATGTTGAGAGAACTCTGCCACACTAGAGTGAGTGCAGAATGAGCACTGACCTCAGAGCAGCCCTGCAGTGAGAACCTGTAGTGGGAATTGGGAAAGCCAGGCTGCACCTTCAGAACACAGCCCATAGATGGTAAGGGGGTTGGGGGAGACTGCAGAGGTCTCTCTGCTTTCCATGGGGCAGGACACAGCTGTTTGCCCAAACTCAGATCCAGGTTGCATTTTGGGTTTCCATACTACCATGGTTGAGCAGGAACTCTCCTCACAGCTTCAGGGCAGAGGGGAAGGCCTATGGTCATTCACATAGCAAAGCACAGGCAAGAGAGCAGTCAGAGCCTCTCATAAGACCTTGGAAGAATCAAAGTTCTTGTTGGTTGTCCCCAACCCCTCCCCGCAAAAGCCTTGGAAGTGTGGTAAATCAGTCATAGGCAGAGGAAATGGGCAAAAGAAAAAGAATCTAACCATAGAAAATTACTTTGGTCCCATGGAAGATTCAGAAGATGACCAAGTCGAAGCTTCCATATCCAAAACATCCAAGAGAAATATAAAATGGGCTCAGGCTATGGATGTGCTCAAAAAAAGACTTTGAAAAACAAGGGAGGTAGAGGAAAAATTAGGAGGAGTAATGAGTGGGATGTAGATAAATCATGAAAACCAAATCAGCAGCTTGGTGAAAGAAATATAAAAAATACTGAAGAAAATAATGTTTAAAAATGAGTTTAGGCCAAAGGGACAAAGCAACACAAAAGGCAAATGTGGAGAAGAATGCATAAAAAAGCAGAATTGGCCAGCTGGAAAAGGAGATAAAAAAGCTCTCTGAAGAAAATAGCTCCTTCAAATGCAGAATGGAACTAAAGGAAGCTGATGACTATGAGAAATCAGAAAGAAATAAAACTGTTCCAAAAAGACCCAAAATTAGAAGAAAATGTGAAATTATATGATTAGAAAAACAACCAACCTTGAAAACAGATCCAAGAGAGAGAATTTAAAAATTATTGGACTACCTGAAAGTCATGACCAGGAAAAGAGCCTTGACTTCATTTTTCAAGAAATAATACAGCAAAATTGCCCTGAGATCCTAGAAGCTGAGAGTAAAATAAAAATTGAAGGAATTTACCAATCAGCTCTTGAAATAGATCCCAAAAGAAAAACTTCCAGGAATATTATATCCAAATCCCAAAACTCCCCAGTCAAAGAGAAAATACTAAAAGTTTCCAGAAAGAAACAATTCAACTACTGTGGCTCTATAGTCAGGATTACACAGGATCTGGCAGCATCTACATTGAGGGTTCATAGGGTTTGGAAGGCAAAAGATCTTGGTTTACAACTGAGAATCAACTACCTAGCAAAACTGAACAGTCTCTTTCAGGGGAAAAGATGGACTTTCAATGAAACAGGGGACTTTCAAGTTTTCTTATTGAAACACCAGAGCTGAACAGAAAGTTTGATCTCCAAGTACAGGACTCAGGTGAACCATAGAGAGAGCAGATGAGAAGGGTTATAAGATGTTGAACTTTTTGTATTCCTGCATAGGAAGAATATATACTGATAACTCATATGAACTTTCTTTTTCCTTCTAAGAATAGTTAGAAGGAACATATATAGAAGGAGCTGAATATAATGGTGTAATATAGTAAAAAGATGGATTCAGTGGGTGATAAATGAAAGTACTTGGAGGAAGAGAAAGGAGAGGAAGAAAGGGCTAAGATATTTCACAAAAGTCAGGAAAAAAGCTTTTTCAGTGGAGTGGAATGGAGGAAGGCAAGGGGGAATGACTGAGCCTTCATCCTCATCAGAAATGGCTCAGAGAGGAAATAACATGAACACTTAATGAGGTACAGAAATCTATCTTACCCTAGAGAAAAATGAGAAGAAAGGGATGGGATAAGGGAGAATGGGAGGAGGGAACAGGGGAATAGGTGATAGAAGAGAGGGAAGATCATGGGAAAGAGTACTCAGATACAACACACTTTTGAACAGGGACAGGGTGAAAGGAGAGAGAAAACAGAATAAATGAGAGTGGGAAGGAATAGAGTGGAGAGAAATACAGCTAGTAATAGCAACTGTGGGAAAAATATTGAAGCAACTTCTTTGGTGGACTAATAATAAAGAAGGCAACTCATCCCAGAGACAGAGCTGTTGGAATTTGAACACAGACTGAAGTACATTTTTTTCTCTCACTGTTCTTGAAGTTTCTCATCTTTTTCGGGGAATGGGGATTTATGTTTACTCTCACAACAAGATTATTGTAATAATATAAAAAATATAAAAAATAAAAAAAAGAAATTTCTGGGGGATGGGGCAGGAAATGCAACACAGATTATATTCAGGTTTTTTTTTGCTGCTTGGAACAAGCATGTACCTCACCAGTCTATCCAATTTGGTTACACATTTAATTGATATGTGTATTGATAAGATGCTAAAGTTTATAAGCTACTTTTATCAAAACAGTCCTGTGATTTAGGTATTAAAAAGTATTGTTAATCCTCATTTTATAAAAGAAGAAATTGGTTCAGAGGAATTAAATAACTTGACAATGACGACACAGAAAGCTTCACAATAGGGAATTCAAATTAGGTCTCTCCTGAGTCCAAACACCATTCTGCTTTCACTCTGTCCTACTGTCTTTATTTGGTGGAGAGGAATTAGGAGGGGTTCTAATCTATGATTTCAGGAAAATTTTCTTATTCCAATGAAGATAATTCATCTATGCCTTCTAGTCTTTGAGAGTTGCCTGAAAATATTGAGATTAATTGCATTAATGGTAATATGACCAGTGATTTTTAGGGGGTAAAACTTGAAGTCAGGTCTTTCTGTCACCAAGGGCAACAGGTTATCTACTATTCCAAGTTGCCTATAGATATAAATATAAACATATGTACACATAGTACATATATCCATTTATATGTATACACACACACACATATATATATAAATATGTATGCATATATATATATACATACACAGGGATATGCATATATAGATGTGTATATATATTTTGAAATAGTATAACTCACTCTTTTATAGTAAAATGCTAGTGCAAAATCAAAATAAAAAGGACCCTAGTAACTTTTAAATATTAGAATTGACAGGCAATAATGACTTATATAATCATAAAACTCCCTTAGTAGCCAGAGAAAATTATAAATTAACCATGCTTCAAAAATTTAAAGATTTTTAAATCCAAGACATAGCTTCACCTGAAAACACTACTTAGAAAATTTAAATTACAGTTCCTGTTTTAACAGCTGAATTCAACAAATATTGCCTTTTCATATTTCCTGTTCTTAATTGCACTTTTCTCCTCAATATTTTATTACAGGTCTAAACTTTGAGCTGTATTTTCAACTGACAAACAAAATAAACATTTATTGAAAAATCACTTATGTCAGGCCTGTGTTTCCAATGGTAAGATTAGTTACCATATTTCTAGACTATTTCTCTTGCAGTGTCTCATATTGTGTAACAATGTTATATTTGATAAATTCTCATAAATATCCATCAGAACTCATTAGTCAGCTAGCCATGAGGATTCTATGCAAACAGATGTGTCAGAGAATAAAATTTCAAAATATTTATCATTGACTCCTGTATTGATATAATTAATTTTCAGATATTTGAGTATCTACATTAAAGAAACTCTAAAAATATCATCTTTGTTTTTTTAAAGTTTAAATGAGATTACACAAAAAATATTTGAAGAAGACTGAATGAAAATTTTCCAACCAGAAATTTTCTCTAATCTTTCCATCACAGATCAGTTTCCTGTTCTTGATGTTTGAAATATAGTCCTATGACTGATTAGCCATGCTAACATACCATAACATGAAAATATGATTCTTTATTAGTACTCTAGGGAATTCATATCCTTTCCCAAGAGTCAACTAATTTGTATCTAATTATTTCATCACAGGTGGTCCCCAAAATCTTAAGGCACAGATCAAATAAATTTCACACTCATCAACATAAATACAATGATAAAAAATAAAACAAAACAAAAATATGAAAAAAGGTAATGAAGAAGGAAAAGGAAATTCATTTAGAAGGAATCTATACTTAAAGAAAAGAATTTGTAACTTAGCTTTCCAACAAGGTTGAGAATATTAGCTTATGGCTAACAAGAATTTCAAGAAAAAGAAAATTACCTTCCCCTCTCCTATTTTTAAACTCCTTGGAGAAAAGCAAAATGGGAAAGGCAAATGATTTCACTGGTATTTTCATTACTCTGCTCTGCCCTATTGTACCTTGTAATTATTCAGTTTTGTCTGACTCTTCTTGACCTCATGAATTATATTGTCCGTGGAGGTTTTCTTGGCAAAGACAGTGGAGTGATTTGCCTTTTTCTTTCTCTATGGATTAGGGCAAACAGGGTTAAGTGATGTGCTCAGGATCTGAACTCAGAGTGACCAAGTCCCATTCCCACTGAATTCAGGAAAACCCTGGTCACAAAGAGAAGAGAATTTCAAGATATTTATGAATGGAAAGTTTCTTTAGTGGACAAAAAGAAGTTTTAATGCAGCATTAATTCATACAATAGGGCAGCAAGGTGGCACAGTGGAGAGAATACCAGACCTAGAATCAGTAAGACTCATTTTCCTGAGTTCAAACCTGATCTCAGACACTTATTGGTTGTGTGAACTAAAGGTTCACTAAAAGTGAACCTGGGTAAGTCACTTAACCCTGTTTGCCTCAGTTTTCTCATCTGTAAAATGAACTGGAGAAAGAAATGGCAAACTGTCTAGTATTTTTGACAAGAAAACCCCAAATTGGGCTATAAAGAGTTAGACATGACTGAACAAAAATTTTTACAATATTCCTTAGAGATAAGCAGAGTCATTTGTTATTTGTATTTTGAAGATCACGATATATAGGAACAGAGGTTAAACTTGGCAAACTCTTACAGCAAATAAAGGAAGAAATCAAAATGAGGACTCAAATGTCTTGGAATCTAATATAGTAGTCTAGCCACCACATGTCCTATATATAATATTTAGCTTTTTCAGTATCATTTATTTTATTGAATTTTTTTTGGCATTTGTGTAAAGTACATAGCTCTCTTGTTTTTCTTACTTCAGGCAGACTAATTAACATGTACAGTACTTAACACGTGAATATTACCAGTACTTGGTGGTTTCAAGGGTGTATAATAAATTATGTAGTACTTTTATTTACTCTAAATGAATGGCTATTTTCTTCACATATATCATCATCAGTCTATTCACCAGCTATACTAATACATGACAGGAGTAAGCAGGAGAACCCTTGATCAACTTTATGAGTTTCCTAATCCATTTGATGAGATTATAAGGCATGTACTTTTGTTAGAAGAGTATATCTCTAAGGAATTAGATGTCCATTCTAATCCCTAGCTAAAATAGCTGCTGGTAATTCTCCAGTGATTGGAGCTGTTTTCTCTACAAGATTCTGCTGTCCTAACGCTTAGTTGACAATGATTCAGTGTAGCTCTGTTAGGGCCCAGAGCTCATTCTTTGTAACGTCTCATTTAGACAAAGGTAATCTCAGCAAGGAATTTGAAGAGGCACATCAAATTGGGCAGGGTTTCTTCTTATCACCCTTGCCACACACTAATATACAGTACCTAGCCAAAGTGAGCATCTTGCCATTTGTCCTGAAGCTGCAAATTCTTCTATACTGGCATATCTTGTTTTATTGTGTTTCACTTTATTATTCTATGCAGAAATTGCATTTTTAAAAAAATAAATTGAAGATTTGTCATGGAGCAAAGCTATTTGTGCCATTTTTTCCCCACAATAGCACATGTACATATTGTGTCTTGTATCGCATTTTGATAATTCTTGCAATATTTCAAACTTTTTCATCATTATTTTATATGTTATAATGACCAGTGATCAGTGATCTTTGATATCACTATTGTAATTGTTTTTGGGCTCCCTGAATCATACTCCTAAAAGATAGTGAACCTAAGTATTTTGTGTATTCTGACTACCCCACTGCCTGTTCTTCCACCTCCCTCCCTCCCTCCCTTCCTCCCTTCCCTCCCCTCCCCCTCTCTCCCCCTCTCCCTCTCTCCCCCTCTCCCCTTCCTTGTATCTCCTTATACCCTGAGATACAATAATATTCAAGAATATTACATAAAATTATTTGATAAAGCATAAAGTAGCAACATTTGAGAGGATTGACTTCACTTCTGAAATATGTTCTACTGTGAGTAAAATGCTACCAAATATGGGTGGCTAGGTGGCTCAGTGGATAGAGCACCAGCCCTGGAGTCAGGAGTACCTGGGTTCAAATCCGGCCTCAGACACTTAATAATTACTGTGTGGCCTTGGGCAAAGTCACTTAACCCCATTGTCTTGCAAAAACCCTCACTAAAAATGCTACCAAATAGTATTGCATGCTAGAGAGAAATATTTTGTGAAAGGAAGAGCCAATTGCTGTGGCAAACTTCACGGTTTATTCACTTTTTTTTTTTTAGGTTTTTGCAAGGCAAATGGAGTTCAGTGGCTTGCCCAAGGCCACACAGTAATTATTAAGTGTCTGAGACCGGATTTGAACCCAGGTACTTCTGACTCCAAGGCCGGTGCTTTACCCACTACGCCACCTAGCCTCCCCCGGTTTATTCATTTTAAGAAATTGTCCCAGTCATATTAATCTTTAGCAGCCACTACCCTGATCAATCAATACTGAAGCTTAGATGATCTTTACCATTTTATTTAACAATGAAGTATTTCTAAATTAAGGTATGTTCTTTATAAAACACATAATATCACACACTTAATAGACTACAGTATAGTTATAAATGTTGCATTTACTGGGAAATGAAATAATTAGTGTGACATGTTATTGCATTATTTGTTTTATTGTGATGGCTTAGAACCAAACCTGCAACATCTCCGTGGTGTGCCTATACCAGGAACAGTAACCCTTCAGGCAAGGACCTCTAAAAACCCTGACAACTCCATCTATAATGAATTAAACTTTTGGGACCCACATTGGAGTTGAGATAGCTGGATTGAATGGCTACTTTATTTACAAAAATTTTCATGTGTATTTTCATCTTTTATACTCACATATGGCAGAGGAGGTCAAATCTCACTTCAGACTCTTATTTGTAGATGGTTTCAGAATACAAGACCAATGCTTCCTTCCTCCTACTCAGTCATTTATCCAAGGTATTAGAGTCTAGTTGATGTGGGCATCTTACTTACAGTCCTACTGCTGATACAACCTCCCTTTTCTCTACCCGCTTTCTATGTTTTACATCTGGCATAGGAACTGAGATAGAACCTCTATATTAATAAAACCTGTGGTGAGTGAGCAAACTCTACCAAGTTTTAGAGGGTTGTGTGGAGCACTTAGAAGTTAAGCTATGTGTCCAAGATTACAAAGCTAGAATGTGTCAGAGGTGGAATTTGAATTCAGGTCTCACTAGTTTTGAAGCTACAATTTTGAACCCTACACCACCCTGCTTCTTGCTCGGAGAGCAGTAATCAAATCAATATTACCAGTGCTCCTAGAAAGGCATAGGCAGCCAACCTACTTCCCTATGATTCTATTCACTATCATGTTGACTGCCTGGAGCAAGACCCAACTTCCTAATACATGTTATATTCCAATTACTTTTCTTTACTCATACTAAGGGCCAAGGAAACAAACCCATTTACTTGCTCTCCCTGTCATCTCTCTCTTTTTTTACAGGTTTTCTCTTGTGACTAAAATGTACTACCTTTTAGGATATCTAATTTCCTTCAAAGTTTAGCTGAAGCAGAACTTTTCTGTCATTGATATTATTGTTATTCAGTTCTTTTAGTTGTGTCTGATGCTTCATGATCCCATTGGGGCTTTTCTTGGTAAAGATACTGGAGTGGTTTGTCATTTCTTTTTCCAGCTCATTTGACCATGAGGGAACTAGAGCAAACAAGACTTGCCTGGGAGTCACATATCTAGTAAGTGTTTGAAACTGGATTTGAACTCAGGACTTCCTGACTTCAGGACCTTTGTTCTATCTACTGCATAATCCTATCCATGCTATCCTTGAAATTTCCTTATATTTCCT
Source organism: Macrotis lagotis (assembly GCF_037893015.1). Taxonomy (NCBI): domain Eukaryota; kingdom Metazoa; phylum Chordata; class Mammalia; order Peramelemorphia; family Peramelidae; genus Macrotis; species Macrotis lagotis. The sequence continues at coordinate 131,511,701 of NC_133664.1, forward strand.
TATTTTTGTTTTTTTTTAACTCAGGTTTTTAACTTTCAATGTTTTGTGTGCTTTTGCACACAACTGGATCAAGTAGAAAGATAACCTTGTTTGATTATGTGAGGAGTTACAGATGGTTCAAGACAAATGGAAACATATTCTTTATTTTTTCTTCAAAAGAGATACTTGTAATTCCAATCTCTTTTCAGGGATAGACTAATGGAAATAGAGAAAAGATTTATAAAACAGGAGAATGTAGAGAGAGGAGATGGCACCTATGTTCCTGATTTTTAACTTGCCTCCCTTGAGACTTTGGGGAATATCCCCTTGGATAAGATGAGGTTCTCTTGCTTGAGAGAGTAAGGATCTTCCTGATTTTCAGTTTTCCCATCTGTAGATGACATACATCTTAGGTCCCTTTTAGGTATAGATCTATGATTCTATAAACATTTTTGAGTGACATGCTCAGTTTCTAAAGTTAGGAAATTTCATATTCTTAAAAGAATAATCACTGCTATGATTTTTCACAATCATAAGTTATGATTTTTCATAACTCCCCACAATCACAACTTGCTGTAATACCACATCTATTATATTTTAACCATCCTAAATGAAGAAGTGCTCTCCATTTGGAGAAGAAACTCAAAAAGAAAGTTATTAAGCTTCTTCTTTATCTGTCATCCTAATCATGACTAAAAAAATACTCCCTCAAATTTCTGCTTAATCTAATATCACATACTACTTGTGAAAGAAAGACATTAGTTATATAGTAGGTAAAATTAAAGTACAATTTAGATGATTATACATTGAATTTCTATAAGTTTTTTGTGTTCAAATATTGAAAAAATAGCTAATACTTTCTCAGCATACCAAATGATGAGCTTATAATATCAATAAATCAATCCTATAAATAATGCCCAAAGATGCATTTTAGCCAAGAGCTTCAATTTATGAATAGTGGACTCAGAATATTAGAGAGAGAGATAAGTTTTCTTCAACATTCAGCAACCTTTGACTTGTTGGTTAAATCTGGCTTGCCACCTGCTTTAAATTCACTTTTCAATGTAGTCCTAGTTTTCCAATCTCTGGTTGTTTTATTGAATCTATTCATTTTATGGATGAAGAAACTGAGGTCCAGAGACGTTTACTCATCTAATTTATGAGACTGCCCCATGCAAGACAACCACAAAAGCTAGCATCTAGATTGTGGTTTAAATTTTACAAAATAAGTTTGCCTTGCCTTTCTAGTTCATTCTCTCTCTCTCTCTCTCTCTCTCTCTCTCTCTCTCTCTCTCTCTCTCTCTCTCTCTCTCTCTCTCCCCTCTCCCCTCTCCCCTCTCCCCTCTCCCCCAATAACTAGTGGATTTTCTAAGAATCAAGAGAAAAGAGAATGAAACAAAAATGATTCAAGGACTATTTAACAATTTGAATCACAAAAAGTAAAAAGTCAAATTATAAAAGTGATTATATTCTAATATCTTTTTCTTTACAACATACCTGAAGTATTATGTGATGCCAAATGTAATTTTCTCTCATTTTATAGACAAATTAGGTGAGCTTTGTCAAGTTTTGAAGTGATATGCCCACAGATCACATAGGTCACTGATGGTCCAAATGTCAAATCTAATTGTTCTCAAATATGTTGTTCAATGAAATTTGCTTGATAATGTTTTAATTCAAGGTCTTTCTTAAGTTTTGGATGAAATTTTGGAAAAATCCCAAGGCCACTTCCTTTTTTCTACATACATTTTAAAAATTAAATTAAATTTTTTTGTTACATTTTAATTTCTGAACTGTTTCCCTTCTTCCTAACCCAGCACTAGAGAAGACCTCATATATATATATAATATATAAAATGTGTATATATGTATATCACTATATTTATACATACATGTACATGGATATATGTAAATACAGTTACACACAAATACATATATATGTACTTATATATGTGTATATATACATATATATATATATATATATATATATACATATATATATAAAACCATACTATACATACTTCTCTCTGGTGATGGATAGCATCTTCCTTCATAGGTCCTTTATAGTTGATTTGAATATGTTTAATGCTCAGAATAGCTTAATCATTCCCAGTTATTCTCTGAATAATATTGCTGTTACTATATACAATGTTCTCTTGGTTTTACCTACATTAACCATGGTCATTTCCAATGTTTTCAGGACTACATTTCTAAAATTTTGGGGTAGTGATGTCCATGTGATCCATTGCAAAGTGATTTAGCAAATGACTGCCTCTCTTGTCTCTGCCACCAGCAAGGATGAGGTCACCCTATGTTTTGGTCAATTGGTTGAAATTTGGGAATTTGAATTGAGGTCTACAGAAAATGCAGTAGTGATATTGGGCCAGAAATCACTTTTTTTTACTTATATTTTTTCAAGGTATTTGCTCTCAATGATAAGGCTACATTTGCATCTCTGATCTCTTTTTTTTTCGTGTATCAAAAAGGGGTTTTGAGTACTAATTATATGCTTCCAACTTTTTAAGTAAAGGAGATCTTACAAACAATTAAAAAGACCATGTTCATCTCATAAAAAAGCTACAAGTGTGGAGAAGGCTGTATTACTTACTTTAGGTTAATATGCATCTCAGTCTGTGTGCTCGATTCACTAATTAGAGATGTCTGTCAAATGCTACACAAAGCATGCCTATCAAGAAGAATGTATTTCCAAGAGATCAGCTTAGAAGCTTCACTAAAGGAAAATTCAGCCTAGTGAGGTCCATGCGAGACCTGCCCAGGAATGTGAAAGAAGATCAGTAAGGTTAGTATTTAAGAGCAATGCCATGCATCCAGTATATCATAAGAGAAACAAAACTCACAAGCGGAACTATGTGGTTTCTTATGCTGAAATACAGATGTCAGTTTTAATAGCAGTGTCTACTGTAGCTGCAGTTGATAAACTCAGTTGTTCCACGCTGCCAACTGCTAGTCAACGTGGCACGCTCCCACAATTGATTTCATGCTGAAATGACAGTGTGGAAATAGAGCAGTTGGGAGCTGGGGTACAGTTTCAATATCAGCCTACGTCTGGCAATAAAAGTTCAAATTCCAAATCACTAAAAATGGGTCAGAAATTTAAAAACACTCCTGATAACATAAATATAGGGATCATAACTCAATCTTTTTTATTGGCACATATTGAAAAACAAAGCCACATATGCAAGAACAAATGCAGTGGTGTGATTTTCGATGCCATAATGAGGATAGTAATTCACTTTTTCTTAGTGTTTTAAAGTTGGCAAAATGCTTTTCTAGGAAAGTGAGTATTTGTTAATGTATGTGTTTGTGTTACAGATAGTAGTGTTCCTTCTTTTGGGACTGATACCTACCTTTCTTCCTCCCAGACAGTGCTGTAGTTGATTCTTTGACAGGACACTGTACTGGCAGTTATGAGGCTGCCATGTTATTTCTCTCCAATCACAGGTTCTATTGTCTGAACAGCTAAGGCATGGTACAATCCACTGTCCTGTGGGGATAAAAAGTTGAACTTCTTTTAAATTTCCTTTCTCCTAATGGAATTTTTGTTTTAATTCAAAATTTATTTCTAATTCATTTATTTATCCATTTATTCTACACTTTTAATGCATATAATGCATATACAATATAATGTTTTGTCCATTGTACTTGTACAGATATATTCCAGTACCCCCCACAAGAATGCTCATGTTTATATAGATGCTTCAGATAAATTTTAAAGGTTAATAAGCTGATTCATTAGCAAATGTAGAATTTTTTTGCTGTTTTTTTTTTAATTTTCACTGCCAGAAACAGAGAGAATGAATTTAAAATATTTACTGAATGACTATGCATCTTTTTTTTTGGAGGGGGGAGGACATTTACCACCATCCCAATCTGGCCCTAAATTTTCATCTCTGTTCCTAGTGTAGAAACTGCCTTTATCTTTGTAGATCTGAAACATCATCTATTAGAAAGTTTCCTTGGGTGGTGAATGATTAAATGAATAGGGTAGGTCTTGAATCAATGTTTTCTTAATTCTGTAGTAGTTCCTCTATTCATTTTGCTACACTACCTCCTCACTGAACAATCATGTTTTAGTAAAAGAACTTTTCATTCGTCATTAGTTTTTTCTTTTTTTCTCCCAATTGTATTATTAATCAAACACTCTACTTTTGAACTAGAGTTGACCACCCAAAGAATATTTTTACTAATTCTGTCTTTGACCTTTGAGATTATGATGTTCCAGATCAATGTCCCTAAAACTTAGTCTCTTTGCTTTGCTTTTCATTATTTCAGTTGGAGAATCCTTCAGTTACTAGAAAGTAGATGGAGATTTCATTATAAAAATGACTAAGTTATAGGCACTTATGAAAAAGATAAAATATGTGAATTTTGTAATTGGGGGTCAAAGTCCCTTTGAATGTTTCATCTCTGTGAGGAATTCCTAGTGTGGAAACTTCTTCTATCTTTGTAGATCTGAAACATCATCTATTAGATGGGGTCTACTTTAGGTGAATTAGCTTAAGGAGTGGTTCCTAAGAAAGGTAAAAATAGTAAGAAACAAACAAGTTATGGTTTAGGTATATAAGATTCATTTTAAATTAATACCAAGGAGGAAAAAAAAAGAAGGGGAGACATCAGGAATTAAAAAACCATGAAAGATGAAAAAGAGTTTGAGGACAAAGAAGGAAAAAAAAGGAGAGTTTAGATTATAATGCTTCATTGCCTTCTCTTTGCTGAGAGACTGATTCGAAGTGTCCCTTCCTCTTTCCTAGATACCAATGACAAACTTGGCTGTTCAGCTGTTCTCTCACTCTTGCCACATGATTAACTTTTTCTGATTAGTTGCTGAACAGTTTCTTCTATGCCATTTCTTATAAGATCAGGTCATAAAATCTGTTATAACTAATTTGTTTCTTCATCAATCTGTATCTCATTCAATTTTGATTAAAATATGGGGAGAATATTTGCATTAAAATCAAACTTTGCTATTGAGTTATATCCTGAGGTTGTTAAAGGTACTTCAGTTGTTCAAGAAAACTGAGTTCTTCCTCTTGGTCCTATTCAATTCTGGATGTATCTCACTCTCCCTCTGAAGTGCCTTTCCCAGACATGTATAATGATAAATTAACCCAGTGGACTAGCCTTCCAGTCTCATCTTATTATAGTCTGGGTCTTAGGTATTTTTCATCCATTTGTTTTTTCCTGAATAAATTGTTAGAATAATTTCTTTTGAGAAGAAATTTCAAAAGACTTTTGGGGTATCATTCTTTCATTGTCTTAATGCAAAATGATTCTTCTATACCAATGGCACACATCTCCTTATTTTATGTCTCTTATTTTATATCTGTGTCTATAGACTTAATTTCCTCTACGGTTACATTTCTCAAGGAAACTGTGCAAACTGACATATGGGCAGGAAATTCTTTTTGGGAGAAAATTCATCAAGCCTATATTTTTCTCTATATAATCCAGTTATATTTTGTGATAATTTGAAAACAAAATAGGTTTTTTTTTTGTTTGGGGTTTTTTTTTTTTTTTTTTGCTGTGTGGTATGATTAGTGGAGAGAAAGAGAACTAGCCTTAGAATCTTGAAGACAGGGGTTCAAGTTTAGCCTCTTCGACAAACTAGCCATGTGACCCTGGGCATCTCTTAATCTATCATTTCCCCAGCTAAATCTTAGACCATGGGTTGCACAGTAGTTACTAATCTCTAGTGACAGAGGGAAATTCCTTATCAGGGAGTTCACTGCCTAAATAAAATCTCAGATCTAGCCCAAAACTAAATCAATAAACAATAAACAGAAGAGGAATCTTGTATTTTCTATATCTTTCAGTCAGTGGTGTGACTATGGAGATGAAATCTGTTACAATAAATTGCTTGCAAAAAATCTGTCTTCCTTTTTCACATTTTCATTAACATTTCCTTCAATGTGTAGGGATTATGTTAAATGCCAAAATAATATCAAGATTTCCAGTTAAAAATGAAAATCAGACCAACAGTTTATTTGGTAGCATATAAATGAGACAAAGTTGTTCTAATGACTAAAACTGAAAAACACCCGCTGAATTTGGTCAGTTCAATTTATACATTGATAGCAGCATATTTATGAAATGTACAATAATTTTTTTTCCTTCTTTTTTTACAGATTGTCCTAAATGGGGCACAAATATATTTCTGCTAATTAAATAGTGTTTTGAAAACCAGGATAATATTTCTCAAGGAACAAAAGACCAAGTTTCCATTAGGTGATCTCCTATTTTAGTCTTAGACACACATATATACACACATACATATACACATACAATAAACCCTGCAGGCAGCAGCACATTGTTCATAAAAACAGTGTATCTCACTGGTCACATGCCTCTGAGGCTGAAGAAACAAGCAGCCAGTTGCATGCACAATTAATCAAATATGGGTGCAATTAGTTTGTGGGTACAAAATTGCATGAACATTGAAAGGAGGAGGCCTAGTTGAATCTCTTTGAAAATTTGCCCCAACTAGTTCATACTAGATATATTTTTAAAATCACTCAAACTCCTTGCATTTTTGTATTTGGTAATAATATTTTTATTATTGTGAATTAGTAATGTTGCTTGAAATCATCATCTGAATAACATCTGTAGAATTTGGATTCTTTGACATATAAATCATACCAGCTAAAACAGTATGTCAAAAATAGAAATAAAAATTCTATGTTAAGTATTTGAACATTGGATAAAACAAAATTGCAATCCCCAAAATAAAAGACAACACATGTTTTGGGAAATGACACTGTGAAGAATTAAAATGATCACTTTTGGGACATTTGCTGGTATTTGTTATGATTGCATTATATTTAGAACAAGTTAAGTTTCAACTGATTAGATACATCATCTTAAGATAATGTAACTAGGAAAAAAGTGTAAGAGAAATTCACAACTCAGTCATTGTGAAATGTAAAATGGTAGAAGATATACCATTGACTTTGATTATACAAAATTTATAAGATAAAATTTAATTTCCAAGGAGGAAAATGTGTTGCATTCTATAATGAAGGCACTGTAAATTTACCTTTTTTCCCCTAAAATCTTTCTATTTCTCTATCGTATAGATAAAATCAAAATTGCATACTTTAAGGGGAATTTGCAATCTATGGTTATTCTTTAAATACTCCTTTCTTTGTCCAAATCTATGTGTATCTGTCTTCATCATTTAATCAAACAACACATTTCAGTCAATATTTTTCAAGGAGCAAAGAACCAAGTTTCCATTAGGTGGTGTCCTATTTTAGGCTTACACACACACACACACACACACACACACACACATTTTGGTTGTAAAATTAATTGCATTGTATTTTGAAGGTCAGTCAGGAATTAAGCATGAGAAAAACATCAATTATCCCAAAAGTGTGTTTCACTGATGGTAAGTGAAATGACATTTTGGCAACTGAACCATTGGCAAAGTGAGGTAATGGATTCTAATCTGGCCAAATGGCTTTGCGATGTAATAGAAAAACAATGTATCCCCAGCAAATCTGAACTAGTCAACAGTTCCACCAGGGTTCTGGAATCAACTGTGTGGTTAGCAGTAGGAAAAGATTTCTCCTAATGCCACTTACCATGATCTCCCCTCCCTTTGGCAAGAGGGAATTCTGGTATCAGGGAAGCCTTTTTTTGACAGCAAAAACAATAATATTCCTGTAAACACTGCCCAAACTCTTGCCTCATTTTTCTTCTTAGTTTTTGTGCTTTGTGGAACCTAAACAGGGTCTTACAGAGTGCTCTGTACACAGTAAGTGCTTAACAAATATTTGCTGAAATTATTTCTTCACTAGCGTCTTATTATAACACTGTCTGACTTAAGATGAAATTCAGGCTAAACTGGGTCCATCTTGGGGTTCATGCCCTTACAAGACTTTAGTTAGTGAAGAACTCAATAGGACTTAGTTAAAGGGTAGCTTATCCCATAAGGCATAGATGCTAAGACAACTTTGTGGATATTCGAAGTAAACTTAACTTAAATGGACAGAAGGACCATCTGGTGGTAGAGGAATTCCAGTAATTGTCTTGAACCAGCTTAGTTAAAGAGCTATTGCCTTGATTTAGTAGTCAAAGTGGAATTATACAACTTTGTGATGGTCATAAATCACTATCTGATGAAAATATTTAGCTGTACACATCAATGTCTCTTATGCCTGTGTATTTGAGCACACCTCACTGATTAGGGTATCACAAATCATACTGCACAATGCATCGATCTCTCCCTCCCTTGACATTACTGTAATTCATTATTTAGAACACATGTTGGTGAATGGTTATCCGCACGTAGCTGGCATGGTCCAATTTATAAACTGTGCATGCGAAATTGCAATTTGCCTTACCCACTTAAGAAACTTATTGTTTCAAGTTCAAGCTGTGGTGTGAAGTTCATGCCAAGTCTAGACTGGCTTCTGAGTATTTTCTCAGATCTTTTGGATGAGAGAAGATCCATGAGGGGGTCAATAGGACAGGGCAGCAACCATGGATCTAACCCTTCCCACAATCTCCATGACTCTTTTAATTTCCAAATGAAATCCTTCTTTGTTGATATTTATTCATTCTCTATGCTAGGTCAAGATGTGAGAGGGTGTGGTGTGTGTGTGTGTGTGTGTGTGTGTGTGTGTGTGTGTGTGTGTCTGTGTGTGTGTGTGTGTCTGTGTCTGTGTGTGTACACTCTCATAATGGGTGATTAGGGTCAGGAAGACAATAAGGGCAGAGACAAACTATACTAACACAGTATTTAACTTAGAATTGTCTAACACCTCATGCCTGTGCCTGAGCTTGAAGTTTGAAACTGGCCTATTAATTTTTCTTTTATAGAAGAACTTCATTTATAATTTTCAATGCAGAGCTATATATGAGAACATGCAAGTACACATCCTTTAACTGCTGGTTAAAAATGTTTTTACAATTAAAAGAAGTCTTTTAAAAATGTTAATCAGGGGGCAGCTAGGTGGTGCAGTGGATAGAGCACTGGCCCTGGAGTCAGGAGTACCTGAGTTCAAATCCAGCCCCAGACACTTAGTAATTACCTAGCTGTGTGGCCTTGGGCAAGCCACTTAACCCCCATTGCTTTGTAAAAAAAATGTTAACCAGTATAAACTTTCTGAATAGATCTTGAATCCCAGAGAGATCTTAAGTGACTCAAAAATATCTCAACAACTTAAAAATATATAATCAATTTTATTATCTATCATTTAAAAATATATACCATGAAAATACTTATCTACAATGACAAATATATGACTATTTTTATATTGGTTTAAAGTAATTAAAATAAAAACAAAAACAAAGGAAGGACATTCATTCCACAGAAATACAAATTTCTCAAAGCAAAAACATTTGCTTCATTTATGTCCTGAAATGAATAAAACAATTCTATATAGATTTATATAAATTTTTTTTTCTAAATAGGCATGTTATGCAGGTGAAGACTCACCTTTGGTGTCCCCAGACTTACAGATCTTTAGTTCAGGTTGGGAAATGGTTGCAATGTAGTCAGATGACAGAGGCTGTAATCCACAGGTTTCCTCTGGGTGAATCTTCAAACCACAATCCTATGTGAAAATAATTTGAATTATATGACATAGTAGACATCATAACCTGTTGTAAAGTGGATAATTAATGTAGGTACATAACCTTTATAGATAAAGAAAGTCATTATTTTCTTTAATCATTAATGATGATAATTTCTCTTTCTTCCCTCCCCCAATTATAATTGACTTAACTAAGGTAGTAGATGACTGATTTGGTTTCATTTGTAGCAATCATTAGGGGTTAAATATTGATTTTAACTATAAAGTAATCCATCTCTAATGGATATTTCTTAGATTTACCACTCTATTTGTGATAAATGATGTTTTTAAATGGATGGATACTTTTACTTCTAGAAGTTACAGATATGTATCTATATATCTATACATCTATCTCTCTATCTCTATCTCTATCTCTATATCTCCATCTCCATCATCTCCATCTCCATCTCCATCTCCATCTCCATCTCCATCTCCATCTCCATCTCCATCTCCATCTCCATCTCCATCTCCATCTCCATCTCCATCTCCATCTCCATCTCCATCTCCATCTCCATCTCCATCTCCATCTCCATCTCCATCTCTATCCCTATCTCTATCTCTATTTAGTCCTTTACATTCAAAGAGAATGAATGCATAAAGTTACCAGCCTCACTCTCTCTTCCAGTCACTGAAGTCCAGTGGCAAGACAGAAGTAAGGACAACTGCTGATGATCCCAGATGTGGAAGACCTTGGTGTCTTTGATTCCTGACCAAATTCTAAGCACTTGACCTCAGCTGCCTTCATGCCCATTAGAACAAATTATTCTTGTCTGTCAATTCTACTGCAGAATGTCTTCACATACTTGGGGTAGACATTTCCCTAACTCACTGATGGATTTGAGGACTGTCAATTACCCTCAACCTATGCACAAATTTTTCATGTGTATATTTTTGTCAGTTAATGTGAGATGGGAGAGATTTAGGGAGTTTATAATTTGGCACATGAGTAGAATCAAATGCATGTAATTTACCTTGAAGCATATTCTACATATAATTGACAAAAATAAGCCCAGTTATCACCAAGTTTAAAGATAAAGGCAAAATCCCATTACAAAGAAAGTTCTGTATGATGCAGCTGTTTCCATATTCCAGCATATGGTCCACAGTAACCATGCCATGTTGATCTTGTTACAATAAATTTTCTATGTTGAGTAATTGGTCACACCAAGGACTTTCTTTGAATCTCCATTTAAATAGTCGTTATAACACATAGTATTTGAGTATGAGCTAGCCTCACCACAACTCTATTACTCTGCATCAGTAAATAATTTTATCATTTAATTGAATTTACCCTTTGCCACTCCACAACCACTAATGAGATTTCTAAACTCAATACAAAACAATCCAGGAAATTACAAGAAGAGGTGCTATACTTTTTAGCTTTTTCTTTTGGATTCCTGGTTCATATAACTTTAACATAGTTTCATCTTCAATTTCTGCTAAGTGTCAAGGAAAGTTGTAATGAACTTTACTAAGACAAAATTCCACTTGAGCCAAAAATTGGAAGCATCACACTTACAAGAAAATATCTGCTATATTCAAGTATATGTATGTGTATGTGTACATGAATATGATCTATGATATATATGTATATGCAAAGGACAGAATGGTAGAGTAGATGGGGTCAGTCTGGTAGTCAGAAAAAGTTCATTCCTGCTTCTGCCAATACCTTTATCACTTCTCACTTCTTGTTGGAGACTTTTATAACACACACACAAATGCACACATACACATACACATACACATACACATACACATACACATACACAGGCACACAGTCTATAAAATTCAAGAAGCCTCAGTGGCTAACTGTTGTCTCTTAGATCAAAGTCTCTTCTACCTGACCTTTAAAGCTCTTTGCTATCTGGTTCTAACCTATGTATCTGTGCTAATTACATAACACACTCTCTGATATACTCTAAATTCAAATCAAATTGACTTATTTCCTGTTCCTTGTATACTTTCTATCTCTTGACTCTTTGCCTTTCTTTGCACAGTCTATTAGCTTTGTACAGTCTATTGCCTTTATCATCCCACTTTAAAATGTGAGTGCTTACCTCCATCATTAATCTGTATATACTTCATATTTTCCCATTACTTATCTATTTGTCTTCTCCTTTCCCAAATGTAAGTTCCTTGAGGACAGGAAGCACCTAATTTTTGTCTTTATATTTCCTTAACTGAACATAACATGCAGGACATAGTAGGTATCTCATAAAGGCATGGGGCATCGAATCAAAGTTGAGGCCAAGACATTCTAACTTTAAAAGCTCTCAGGCAACTTCCTAGAACTCTTCAGTTATAGTTAAGTTGCTAATCATTATACTAATATCCATTGGAACAAGAAAATTCCATACTGGAATTTCCTCATAAAATATGCACATATTTATATGTGTGCATATAAACATATCTATATTATATATATTTATAAATATTGACATTCATATACACAATTCTAATAAACACATTTCTAATTCCATATTTCCATATCTGTTATTTGGCAAAGAAAAAGATGACCAAAACTCATACTTTTGAAAAGGATCTCTTAGTAATGAAAATGAATTTCAGTGGGAAAATATAAGGTATTGTTTAACCAGAACTTCAAAGACAAGGACATCTTCTCCCTCATCACTTATCTAAATTACAAATATTTAGTGCCTTCAAGAAACTTACATTACTGATTTGCAAATGCTTTAAAAATTTTTTTTACATTACTTCTCCTTTCACCTCCCAGACTGTTTTGTTATGTGAGGATGCAATGCAATGACCAACTCAAATTGAGCATCCATGATGCTCCAGTATCCTGAATTATGCAGAAATAGCCTCACAAACATAATAAATTCACCAATCAAATAATTTAAAAATGATATTCATGTTTTGAAATTTTGGTTTGATCTATTATAAAGATAAAAGAAAACACCAGAATTTGTTCTTCTTGATCTTGTTATTGTGAGTCGACCAACTAATCTAATGAGTTTGCATAGAAAGACATTTCTATCCATTTGATTAAGCCCATATCAGCAAATGGACCAATTTCTAAATATGAGTCATAATCAAATTGAGTATAAGAGAAATTTGGTAAAGTTAAAAGAAAAATAAATTACTGCAGTCATTTTTTTTTGCAAAAGTGTGTATATTCAATGTTTTCAAAGTCATTGAAGCATAAGATCTTAGAATTGGAAAGGGTTTTAGATATTCATCTAGTTCAAATCCACATCCAGGCCATGAATCATTTTTTTGACTGTATTTGAATAATTAGGGCATTCAAAGACTTTTACTTCCACTCCATAGTTCTTATAGGATGGCTCCAAATAGAAAGTTCTTCCTCATATGGATCTCAATTTGCTTCTTTGTGACTTTTCACATTGTCTTCTGACCACTGGAATAATCTAATGCATCAGAAATCTTTTCAGGTATCATTCTATGATTCTGTGATACTAAGGGCATTCTATTTTACATCAGAATCCATCAATAGGAAGATGATAATCATGTCCTCCAAGGTTTTTAAAACTGTCCTGAACACTCTTACCCTCCTTTAGTCTTTTCCTCCAAAGACAAAGTTTTTAGATTCTTTACTTTGCTGTTTGCCCTCTTCTGGATATATTGTCATTGATCAAAGACTCTGCTAAGTAAATGTGGTGCCCAGAATTTAACATAATACTTCAGATGTGGTCAGACCAGTACAGAGAACAATGGTTATATTACCTCCTGTGATCTGCAAAGTGCATTTCTAATAATGCATTAGACTTTTTTTTTCTTTTTGCTAGATCACACTGTTGGCTTATAATCAATTAAAAAACCTCAGTTCTTTTTCACATGAATGACTGTCAAGCCAACCAAGTCTCCACATTCTGGACTGGTACAACTAAGTTTTTGAACTTTTAAACTTATTCCTATTAAATTTCATCTTGTGAGTTTCAGCCCAGAATTTCAACTTAAGATAACTTTGGATCAAGTCTGTCTTCTGATGTATTAGCTAACTCTCTTACCTTTGTGTCATCTGCTAATTCAATAAGGATGACTTTTATGTATTCATTCAAATCACTGATAAATACTTTGATGAGCACAGAATCATAGTACTCTGCTAGAGATGTCCCTCCAAGTTATTATCAATCCATTAATCAACATTTTTTAGGGCTTGATTGTTTGGTAAGATTCACCTCACTCAACGATCCACTTTACTCTGCATTATTTAAAGCCCATATGAAAGTTTGCTGAAATTAAGATAGCTCCATATGGCATTCCCTTTATCTATCAATCTGATCTTATCAAAAAGGAACTTTAATTAGTTTTTATAATATGCTTATAGAGAATATATGCTTGGTCCTTGCAGAAAACCTATTTAGTGAATTCTAGACTTTTCCCCCCTGGGAATCATTGTCTAACTTTTCCTTTTCTTTGTTCTGGAATCTCCTTTAGAAACAGAAGCAGATACATTTGCACAGATGAATTATACCCTCAAGTGACTGAAAGAACATGCATCTATGATCTTAGAATGACTTCTGATATATTTGCTGTTTTTTATCTCCAAAGATTATTAACTGTCATTCTAAGATCAAAAACCAGACTTTTCTGATATCCATGTCAGAAACAAGACTATAATGTTAAACAAGCAAAATTAATCCAGCATCAAATCATATTGTCGCTGAACAGTGTTGTTGCAATAGAGCCCTTCTAAAGAAGAATCACTGCTTCCTGCAGATGTGAAAGCTGATTAGATATGAAGACCTGTCCCATAAGCTCAAGAAGAACATCAGAGGAAGACAAATTCCAGTACCCTTCATTATCTTGGGAGCTGGCCAGCTGTGCTATATCCTCTAGTAAATTCCACTTAGATACATAAAATATATATGTTAGAATTTTCTTTAAATGGTTTAGTGGTGAAGTTCACCATATTACCATTCATATAAGAAAGTTTTTTGCTGCTAAATATTAGGGAAAGAGTAGGTCAGAAGTATTTTTCCTAGGGTGCTAGATTTGAAGTCAGGAAGACCTGAGTTCAGATCTACTATCTGGAATCTTGGACAAATAATTTAGCCTCTGAACATCAGTTTTTTCATCTGTAAAATGAAGTATGTATTAGATTATGTGTTAAATATTCTTTAAGTTCAATTCTATATATATGATCCCATGATTCTGAAGTTAATTCATTTGATACAGGATTTATACTAAAAAGGAAACTTTTTTGAATCTCTTATTCTCTTGGGTTCTATTCACTTAAATTCAACAGATAATTAACTCCTATTGTGTTATCTTCTAATTGCCATATTCTACAGTTCTCTTTCCACTATACCAGTTCCCATTTTTCTTGACCTCTTTGTAACATTGGAAATTATCTACTCTTTCCTAGATAGTTTCTTCTCTCTAGGCTTTTGTAGGACTACTGTCTCTTGGTTCTCTTGTCTGTGTGCTACTCCTTCCAATTCCCTTTGGTTGATGATCCTCCATAGATCCTCCCTAGATGAATGAAAAAACAATTACTCAGACCTTAATATGTACTGGGTAGTGTAGTGTGAGTGTCATTTTCTTAGACACTCCTCTCTCTACACACTTTCCTAAAGACCTCATCAGTTCACTAAGGTTTATTATCTCTATGCAGATAACTCTCAGATACATACAGACTTTTCTTTCCTTTTACCTCCATATTTATATCAACTGCTTATTGGATATTTCAAAATGTGCCTATCCTATAAACATTTTACATTCAGTATTTCAAAAACAGAACTCATGAGCTTCACATTCTGAAACTCCTCATCCTCCCCAGCTTTCTTATTTCTATCAAGGGTCTCACAATCTTTTCAGTCTCTCAAATTTGGAGTCAATATTGACTTTTCACTCTCTACTTCCAATCAGTTTTGCTTATTCTGATTCTAAAATATCTCTTCAATCTCTCCCCTTTTCTTTACTCACAGTGATATTAGCATGGTTCAATCAATCATTAAGCATTTATTACATATGCTATATGCTAGGCTCTGTATTAATCATTAGGGATACAGAGACCCCTTGTCTAGACTATTGAAACAGCCTCCTTATTGGTCTTCCTACCACAAGTCTTTCCCATTCTCTGCACAGCTACCAAACACATCTTCCTAAAGTACAGGTCAGATTCATTCACTTGCTCAATAAACTTCAGTACTTCCTTATCACCTCTAAGACCAAAACCAAAATCTTTTGTTTGGCATGGGAACTCTTAACAACTTACTCCAAATCTACCTTTCTTGATTTATTATATAGTTTTCCTTTTTCCTTTACTATTTGATCTAGCCAAAATGAATCTCTTGGTATTCCTCACAATTAAGATTCCATATCTTCTCTTAAAAAATACAACAGCTAGATGACACAGTGATTAGAACATCAACCCTGGAGTTGGGAGAACCTGAGTTCAAATCTGCCCTCAGACACTTGGCACAAGGTTATCTCCAGGAGTTCTGATTCACATCTGGTTAGATGACTCTGGAGGAGAAGTGAGGCTAGTGATTTAGCATAGTACCCCTTTACTCAAATCCACTTCCCTGAAGTGATGATTTTCTTCAAGAAAGGACAACAGCATGACTCAATGGGAAGATAACAGAAAATCTGAGTTCCAGTCAAATTTGTGATTATTACTATTTGCATGACTCTGAACATTTAAAAAACTTTTCTGTGTCTCAATTTCCTAATCTATACAACCAGGAGATTAGAATAGATGGTCTCTGAGATCACTTCTAACTCTAGAACTAAGATATGATCACTTGTTCTTGCAATGTACCCCTTCCAATTTGACCTCTTTAAGGTTTGGTTTCCTACAAATTTTAGCCCATGGTACACTTCCTGAATGAAACTACTCCTTTTCCACTACCCCTCCCAAGCCAACTGCTTATACTTTTTCCTCAAATTACCTTACATTTATATATATATACATATATATGCATATATATGTGTATATATATATATATATATATACATATTATCTCACTCAATAGAACATACACTCTTGGAAGACAGAGATAGTTTCATTTTGGGTTTTGTAACCTTATAACCTGGCATAGTGCCTTATGCATTGTTGTTGTTGGTTGTTGTTGTTATGTAGTTCTGGAAGAGGATCACTGACATACAGAGGGTGATGTCTTTACAGTTTGTGAGTTGGACTTAAATTAGCCAGAGTTATATTAAGTCATCAGCCTCACTCTCTTCTCCAGAGTCATCAGAGTCCAGTGGCAAGACAAAAGTCAAGTTGACTTTTGAGTGACCTTGATTTTTTTTATACTTTTTATACTTTTTATACTAAAGTCTTTCCCAGGTCTCAGTTTTTTCAGCTTACATAGTAGATACTTCACAAATGTTTATTAATTAATTGAACAAAGAAAATATGGAAGTGAGATAAAACTGAGAAGACAGAATCAGAGATTTAAAGTTGGAAAGTGGAAAAAACTTAGAGGCTATCTAGTCAATAACTCTTTATATAAAAAAGTGAAGTACAGAGAGAGATTAATTTGTTAACAATTATTTGAGGCAGGATGAATCCAGATCATCCTGACTCCAAGTTCTGGGCCCTGTCTACTATAGTATATGTTATACTGCCTAAGGGTAGTGTAGATGTCACATTGTGGAAGTACTTGAACACTCACTATTTGGTGGGCAGTAGGGAGGCATGGAAATATTTTGAACAGAAGGCTTGTACAATTAGATATATGCCCAAGAAAGATAAGTCTGATAGTTTGGAGAAGGAAGAAAATAGGAATAACAAGTCTTATGAAGGACCATTATAGTAATTCAGGTAGTGGGAATAATCATATGAGCTATAGTAATGTCAGTAAGAGAATAAAAGAGAGATCCAATGTGAAAGATCTGTGTGAGGCAGGAGCAATAGAATACTGCAATAATTGATTAGTTATGAAAGGACAGTTTTGAGTAATAAAAACACCAATAAGGAAGACTGGGTGAATAATAACAAAGTCATTTAATAAAAATATTCAGAAGGAAGAATTTTGGGTGAGGTGGGAAATTAAAGAATAAGTTTAGTCACGAGCATGTTCAATTTGAATGACTGAGAAACATGCAGGCAGAGTTGTAGTCAAGGGAATGAAGTTGAGGTTGGGAATACAGATTGGGAGTCAAGTACATAAAAGCAATTAGTTGAAGTGGAGCTTTCATGAACTGAGAGAGGGAGAGGGAGGGGAAGGAGAAGAGGGAGGGGAAGGGGAGGGAGGGTCACTGATGGCCTTTGAAAAAACAATTTGCACAATATGCTAGAGCAAGAAGCTAGATTGCAAGGGAATAAAGAGAAAACTTGTTAATGAAGAGGAAGTAATATCAGGTGTAGATTGATGCTTTAGAAATTTTGTCTGTGAAGAGGAGGAGGTAGATGGAACAGCAAATTAAAGGGATTGATGGGTCAAGGGAAAGTTTTGCAGGATTGCTGATGCAGGATCTTGTTTATAAACATATGAATCCAGTGGAGAGGGGGAAATTGAAGGTGCTTGAGAGGGAGGAGTTAATTATTAGAACAAATTCCTAGAAGATGCCAGAGGGAATAGAATCAAGGATAACACTAGAAGGATTAGTTTTAGTTAATCTCCATTAGAGTTTTTCCTTTTTAAACAATGGTGCTTTTCTAAAAGTCTCAGGCATATACATATATATGACTGATCAGCTTTGCCCATTATTAATTTTAGACTTCCATGGTATAATATACACATACAACTATCTATCTCACATAATTTCTTATTGCTTTCTTTTATTAACTAAGTCTACCTTATTGTCTAAAATTAAGTCCACAGTAGCAGTACTCCCCTTTGCTTCCCCTAATTTCTGAAAGATAAAATTGTCATTTGACTGAAAATTTTATCAATTATTTTGCTTTTAAGTAGAGTAAGGTTTCCAGTAGATGTCTAAATACTCCAATCATTCCATTACTACATTTCATCTTTGTGTCAGATTTTAAACTTTATTACAAAAATATCATCCACATCCTCTGTTTAGCTTGGTGGTATATAGTATATTCTTTTAAGGATATAGATTTTAGTTTTCCTTTCTCTTTAAAGTTCATTTTGTTTCTTGAATTATACTTGGTGTAATCTTGGGCTATTAATTTTGTTCATAATTTTCTTCTGTTATCTTCACCTGACATCTTCTAGGGCATTCCTGCTGTTCCTTTCTAGATTGTATTGTTTTCTTAAACCTTAAATCCTTTCCTGTTATTTTATCTGGGAAATTTCTTTATTTTTGCCCTCAAAATTTAGTTTAAAGCTTTCATATTAAGATTAACAAGGCTCCTGCCAAATACATTGCTTCCAGTCTTTTTTGTGAGGCATTCTATCCCTTGCCAAGAGCTTTTCATTATGGTTATTGTAAGCCATTCTCCAGGAAACCAAAGCCAGCTCTTCAATACCATCTATATAGCCAGCTGTTCACTTCCCATATCCTCCTTTCTTTCACAAAGCCACGACCTTCAAACAGAAGAGATGAAAACACCAGCTGTTCCCCCAAGTCCTTCAGTTTCCTACCCAGGACTTCAAAGCCTTCAGAGATGCATTCCAGGTTTCTTCTGACTGTATCATTCTTTCTCATATGAACAGGCAGATATAGGTAGTGATCAGTAGTTTGATGAATCTTGGCAAGCTATGCAATTTGTCTAGGATAAACACTACAGGAAGACAGCGCATAGACTTTTTCTCTTAGTGCTATAATAATAGTTCACATTTATAAACCCTTTCAGAGTTTAAAGAGGCAGCATGTCCTAGTGTTCAAAGAGTTAGTTTGAAGTCAGGTAAATGTGTTTAATTCCCATTTTTGGCAAGTACTGGCTGTGAGACTCTGGGTTAGTCACTGAACCTTTCAGTGACATGGGCATCTTTGTAATTTTTCAGCTGTGAAATAGTTATTGATCTTCACTGATAGAGGAAATTCTCCCTTTGGAGCTCCCATCACCAAGGAAATCATGGGTCCAGATCTTATCCCCTTTCTGTCAGAACATATAAAATGATTCCCCTATAACACTATAGTTCAGATAAGGAAAATGAACCCCAAGTACATTAAATAATTTTAATTAATTAATAATTAATAATATTTTAATTAAATAAATTAATTTAATTAAATAAATTTTCAGCGTTACATAGCCAATGAAGTGGCAAAATCAGAACTCAAAATCCAGGTAGGTATTCTGGCTTAATAATTTGTTACTTTCTGCTTGTTTTATTTTATTTTTATTTTTTACTAAACTTTGCTATCTTTCTCTGAAAGATAGCTCTCACTTGGAACTCTTAAACTAGTCTTTCAAAACTATCACAGCATTTGCATCTTAACTTCATTTGTCAGTTTGGTCAAAAACTTCATTACCTTATCCTGGCCCCAGTATTTCTTTACCTTCCTTTCTAGTTCCATTCATACTTCAATCCCTAGTAAAGAAAGCAAGAAAGTTGATATTCCAGTTCTTGAATGAACAATCATTAGCAATTTTCTTGGTTGAGTGGAGGACATCATTTATGGATCTGATAGTATATTTTTATCTGATTTAGATAAGCTCTGAGGTGTAGGTTAAAAAGTTAATATACTGAGATAATGTGGCAAGGTGATGGACTATTTCCCAAGATATTTGGTAGAATATTAGTTTGAATTTAACCATATCAATATGTAATAAACAAACTGATTTTTGGAAAAAACTTCAAGTTAGAGCATAATCTCTGAAAGAACAAGGGCTATATCTTCTTTGCCTTTTTATCTCCTCTTGTCTAAATATTAATTTAAACATTTAAGTTTAAGTTTGAATGGAAAATTCTTTCTAAATGACCATCCTCTACTGTCCCACACCTCTAAGAAAAGGAAAGGCAGAATAGAATTTCATTGTTTAAAAGTTTATTTGCAGGTTCTTTAAGAAAAATAAAAAAACCATGTATAGAGTAATTATAATAATACTAATGAGAAGAACACTGATCAGAAGCCAAAAACTAGTAAAGACTAATTTTGGCTCCAGAAAATTGAAAATTAAATATAGTAGGTATAGAGGTGGAGTACTATAGGAGCAGAATGTTACTCATGCTGTCAGATACAGGTCACTTCATTGGTTGTTTTAATTTAACTTTTTTTGTTATAAGGGAAAAGAAAGAGTCCAGTTCTGGGAGATAAGCTAGGCCTGGATGTTACTGATAAAAAAGACATCAAAAATCAATTTTTATAAAGAAAGAAAATGAAATGAAAAATATTTAAGTTTTTTTTACCTCTTTTCTAAAATGTAAATATGAATTTGAAAATTGCAGTTATATAGTTTTAGTTTGTAGTCTTCATTGTTTAGTGTTGATTACTTATTTCAGTAGATAACTTGACAATCTACTATTTCACTTCAATTATTACTTTTAGTATATTACTAAAATAGTCAAACTCTTGAAGTGATAGGTAGGCATTGCTTAGGTTATCAAGACACTAATGTCCTAACAAATGATCCTATCATTTAAATAAGATAGATGTGTGTTTTTTGTGATAAAGCTTGATCTTCCTGCCTGATTTCTTGGTCTCAGTTTCCTTTATTCATATTATTATTCACATTGTAATCCACATGGCTTGCTAATTGTGAATGAATCTATAGCTCTGTCTTTCACTTTTTTCTTTTCTCTATATTCTTCTACCTGGTGACCACTGGTAAAGAACTGGGCTTGAATATAAATGTGAGTGTAAAAGGTGAATATAAATCCTGTCTCAGAAACTTAATGATCGTGTGACCATGGGCAAATCACTTAACCTCTGTGAGCTTTAGTTTCCTCATCTGTAAAATTCAGATAATAATACTTATTTCATACATATATATATATGTATAATTCTTTGCATATTTTAAAGCACTAAAGAAATACTAGCTATTATCACCATCACCAACTCCATCACAATCATTATCATTGTTATCATCATCATCATCATCATCATTGTCCCATTGTCATCACTGTTGTTACCATCATCATAGCACATGGGTTTAATTACTTTCTCTTTGCAAATAACTCCCTGAACTATTTTTCAATTTTAGTCTCTCTTTTGAGCTCTAGCCCTTATATAACCAGCTACACATTGGGAATTTTGAACTGGATAGATGAAGGCCTCTCTCATTTAATTTGTCCAAAACAGAACTCATCTTTCCTCTTTAAACTCTCTCTTCTTTTGAACTTTCCCATTTTAATGAAGAGCACCATGTTAGGTGACATCTTTATTTACTTGCTCTCATTAATCCCACTTAGTCAATCAGCTGCCAAATCTTATCTTTAATACTTCACAAGACTCATATCCATTCTCTCTCTCTCTCTCTCTCTCTCTCTCTCTCTCTCTCTCTCTTTCTCTCTCTCTCTCTCCCTTATTTCAGAATTCTCACTTGGACTATTGTAAAAGTCTCCTAATTTCCATCATTTAACCAGAACCTACTTTAAAAAAATCTTCCACTAACTTTCAAAATGATTTCCCAAAGCATAGGTCTGATCATATCATTCCTCTTTCAGGAAACTTCAATGGTTCCCTATTATCTTCATGAGTTCTGCTCTATGAGCAAATATAAACTCTTTTTCATTTTATTTATTTTTTTATTTTAAAAATATTTTAGTTGTTTTCCAATTATATACAATATTAGCTTCTACCTATCATTTTTGTAAGGTTTTCAATTTTACAAATTTTCCTCCACCCTCCCTTCTCTCCTCCCATCCCTCCACAGATGGCAATCTGATAATCTTTTCATTGTTTCCATGCTATACATTGAACAAAATTGAATGTGTTGAGAGAGAAATCATATCCTTGAGGAGAAAATAAAATACTAGAGACAGCAAAATTATGTAGTACATAAGACACTTTGTAAAAAAAAATGAATGTAATAAACTTTTGTCTTTGTTTAAATACAGTTCTTTCTCTGGATATAGATAGTATTCTCCATTGTAGGTGCTTAAAATTGTCCCTGATTACTATGTTGATGGAATAGGCAAGTCCATTAAGTTTGATCATCACCCCCAAGCTGCTGTTAGAGTGTACAATGTTCTTCTGGTTCTGCTCATCTCACCCAGCATCAGTTCATGCAAGTCTTTTCAAGCTTCTCTGAATTCCTATTCCTCCTGGTTTCTAATAGAACAATAGTGTTCAATAACATATATATATATATATATATATATATATATATATATCATAATTTGTTTAGCCATTCCCTAATTGATGGACATTCACTCAATTTCCAATTCTTTGCCAACACAAATAGGGCTGCTATGAATATTTTTATATACATTGTTTTTACTCTTTTTCATGATCTCTTCAGAGACCCAGTAGTGGTATAACTCTTTCATTTAAAACTCTTCACAACCTGGTGTCCCAACTTACCTTTCCTACATTATTACAAGTACATAATTTTTTTTAGTTTTTTTTTGTGAGGCAATGGAGTTAAGTGGCTTGCCCAAGGTCACAAAGCTAGGTAATTATTAAGTGTCTGAGGCTGGATTTGAACTCAGGCAATCCTGACTCCAGGGCCAGTGCTCTATCCACTGCACCACCTAGCTGCCTCACAAGTACATAAATTATGTCTGGCCATACCGACCTTCTTGTCTTTCTTTATAATCAGCATTTCATTTTTCATGTTGCACTTTGCATGGACTATCCTCCATGCCTGCAAAAGTGTTTCCTTTTAATCTATGCCTCTCAGAATCTCTATTTTCTTTTAAGTCTTAGTTCAGGTAATATTTCTTATTAAATGGAGACTTTCCCAATAAACCTAGCTTTCCCTATCATTTCCTTCATTACTTTAAATCTATTTTTATATCAGGGAGACTGGCCATTGTGGGCCCAGTCAATGGAATATGAACACTGAGTTTGTTCTGTATAGAGAGGAAGGCTCTCTGTTATTCCCCATCAGACCTTTCAAGAAGTTGGTTTCCCAAGCCTTTAGGATTGTCAGCAAGCAGATCTTCCAAGGACTGAGACCTCATTGGTCAGAATCATGTGATTTCCCCTCCTATTTAATAGTATTTTATTTTTTCCAATTATATGTAAATAAAGTTTTCAATATTCATTTTTGTAAGATTTTGAGTTCTAAATTTTCTCCCTCCATTTCTTCCTCCCTCCATGACAGAAAGCAGTATGATATAGTTTATGCATGTATAATCTTGTTAAACATATTTCATATTAGTCATGTTGTGAAAGAAGAATCAGAACTTTGATGTGCATTCAGACTTCATAGTTCTCTGGATATGGATGGCATTTTCTATCACATATCTTTTGGAATTATCTTTAATACTGAGAAGAGTTGAACCTATCTTAGCAGATCATCATTATAGTGGTGCTATAACTATATACAATATTCTCCTGGTCCTGTTTGCTTCACTCAACATCATGTCAAATCTTATCAGGCTTTTCTGAAATTTGCCTGTTCATCATTTCTATTAGAACAGTAGTATTACATTACATTCTTATATCACAGCTTATTCAGTCATTCCTCAATTGCTGGCAGCCTTCAATTTCCAATTATTGCCACTACCAAAAGAACTGCAATAAACGTTTTTGTACAAATAAATCATTTCTCTCCATATGCCTCACTCTATTATATCTCTTTGGGATACAAACCTAGTATTGGTATTGTTAGATTAAAGGGTATGCCCAGTTTTATGGCCATTTGATTGGAGTTCCAAATTTCCCTCCAGAAAGACTGGATCAGTATACAACCCCACCAACCAATTTTCCCACATTCCCTCCAACATTAGCATTTTCCTTTTTTGTCATATTGATAAATCTGATAGCTGTGAGGTGGGTACCGCAGAATTGTTTTAATTTGCATTTCTCTAATCAGTGGTGATTTGGAACATTTTTTATATGGTTATAGCTTTAGTTTCTTCATCTAAAATCTGCTCAGAATAGGGTACTTATATATGCTTGTACTTATATGTGCTTATGTTTTCCTTTATAGAGAAGACATTGTTTATTTTTGCTTTTTGTGGCTTGAACTCTTAGAACAGCACAAAGTATAGACTTGATACTTAATGAGTGCCCCAGGGTTGGTTCATCAGTTTAGATAGAAAAAGTGACAGAGGTCAATTCTATATTAGCAAATTTAAGTGGAGCGTTGAAATAATTATTTGGAGAAGTTAATCCCTCCCACATTTACTTTTGATTGAAATTTCTAGATAATAATGACAAAAATATGCTTATATTTAAATTCTCTAAATAACAATAATAATGATTGCTAACATTTATGTAGTATTTATTTTGCAATAGGCACTGCACTAAAGTGCCTTATTATTATTTCATCTGCTCTTCACAACAGCTCTGGGGTGGATGGTATTATTATTCTCCCTTTACAGATGGGGTAACTGAGGTAAACAGAAGTTAAGTGATTTGCTTGGGGTCATGCAGCAAGAGTCTCAGGGCAAATCTGAACTCAGGTCTTTAGAACAATAGATTATCCACAAAACCACCTAGCTGTTCCAATTCTTCATTCTACTTTACAATGGCTGATATATATCCACTTGGGAAATGTAGCTATTATCTATGAGTAAGACTGAATGTTATGTCTTAGGAGATTCTACACTAGAGGTAATCATAATAGCAAAAGGAATATAAAGTTTATTGGGATAAATTTTGAAAGTAAATTTTTTTTTAGTTTATTGACTAGAAAAGTAAAAACAAAAGTGAAAAATGCAAAAGAATGGGGGGGGGACACCTCAGAGAAAACACTAAGACTAAGATGAAAAATATGAGGAAATAAGTGAAGTACTTTGAAGACCCATGGAGAGGACCTTACAGGCAAAAGTGATCAAAGGAATACTGAAAGAGAAATAAATTAAGAATCTAATAAATGAGTGCTAAAATTTCCTTGTAGAAAATGAAATATTTGGAGTGATTTTTGAAAACTTTGAATAGACTTTCTACCAATATAGGAAAAACTGAGAGATCAAACATGACATTATAGAAATGAAAGTAATAGATGATCAAATGGCTAATGAGAATTTTTATAAAGAAAAAAGAATATAGGGGAAAAAAGAAACATAAGAAAAATTAGCCTAAGAATTTGTGCCCTAGCTATATACAAATTAAGGAAGAGTGACAATGGCAGAAAGAGGGAGAAAAAACAGAGACAAAAAAATGGAAAAGGATAATGATTGCTTGATCTATTAAATGAGGAAAATTAAATTTTGGGAGTTAATGATGCTATTCTAAATCTTTTATTCATCCATTGGAAGCGAGTCCATCATGAAAATTTTATATCTATCCATATATATGCATACATACATACATATGTGTATATGTGGATTATAGATTTAAATTTAATTCTGGATGCCCTAAAGGCCATTTAGCTTAGTGTCTTTATTTTAGTGGTGAGGAAACTGAGGTCTACAGATTCTTGAAGGTAGCAAACGGAATCTGAACTAGGGTTCTAGCACTCCAAATTCATTACTCTTTTTATAATACCATGTAGAATAAATTTGATCCCCAGAAACAAGAGATAGTCCATGGCTATTTAATTATTAGAAGTATCACAAGAGATGAAAAAGTAAGGAGAAGAAAGAGGACTGAGGTCTGGGAATAACTTGCCAACATAACAGCTATAAGGCTAGACATTTAATTTTTATGGATCTAAAAGCACTTATTTGAAATATGAAAAGGTTGAATTAAATGGTTTTTAAGGTCTTTTCTAGAAGTAAAAAAAAATCAGTGGTTCTGTGAAATAAGACTTTTGCAAACCACATGTATTCAAGACTATTTAGATCATAAAACTTAAGAAAAGTAAAACCACTGATTTCTTTGGGGTTTTGACATATAGAAAAACAACATTATCTAGTTTTAATGCGTTTTGTTCAATGGTGGCTCAAGGTTTGACCAAACTGAATTGAATCAAACATACAAAGTTTCTGATTTGGAGCTCAATTTATATGAGATTTCACAAAGAAGAAAGCAAATTCCTGCTTAGCTTGCTATATACCTGAATATCAATCATTTTTCTGCTCCTGCAATTATTTTCTCCATTTAATCTTCTATGCTTAAATACATGTTCTATGAACTCTTTCCCATCTGGCTACAAACATGTCTCCCCAACTCTAGAAGATTCTCCTCTGTGCTATCCCAAGTTTCTCCCTGCCCCTCTTCATGACAAATTTCTTGAATAAATGATTTATCAATTTTTTCCTTTCCCATCTCTTCTTCTTCACCCCTATTTTCTGTCAACCCTTTATAATTTACCTTCCAGATGTTACTAATTCCTCTAATCACCAAATCCAATAACCTCCTAGCCCTTATTCTCTTTGATATCTCTCTAACACTTGACATCCCTTTCTTCTATGCTCTCAGTCTTTAATTCCAAATCTCTTCTGGTTTTCCTTCTGCCTCTCTAAACAGGTATTCATTCCTTATATTTCTACTTTACCTTCACAAGTTTCTTCCTGGTAAATTATATATCATTCAAATGCTATCTTTTCCAGAATGCCTTAACTAATAACTCCAGTAAATAATCATATTTTCTCATTTGGACTTCACATTGCATTTTAATTGGACATCTCCAAATGTGTATTATGAGGCGTCATAGGTATCCTAGTGGAAAGCATTGATCTTGAAGTTAAGAAACTGAGTTCAAATCCTGTCTCCAACACTTGCTAGTTGTGTGTGCCTGAACATGTCATTGAATCTCTCTCAGCATTAGTTTCCTCATTTATAAAACCAGGGTAATAATGGGAACTATCTTACAGGGTTATTGTAAGAATCAAATAAGATAACTTACATAAAGTGTTTTATAAAACGGAAAGTACTATCTAAATCCTAGCATTATCAACTACTAGTATACACTATAGACTATTAGACTATAAGTTCCATGGTAGACTATGAGTTCCATGAGGCAGAGACTGTATCTAGCCCAAATTTTCTATCATCCCTTGTACCTACTAATGCTCTGCTTCTGGTGGATAGTTAAAAAATGCATTCTTAATTGAAGTAATTGAAAATAGTCACTATGTAAGAAGAAAAAAAATTTAAGCCTAAGACAGAAAGAGGAATGGATATTTAGTCAGACATATTTTAGAAAGAGTCAAACAAGATAGAGTATCATAAGAAGTGACAATAAAAATCAAGGTAAACCTTAATTTTGGTTTTCTCAGAAATACACATCTTTTTTTTAAGAAAGATTTTATTTTGAGTTTTACAATTTTTCCTCCATTTTTGCTTCCCTCCCCCCTACCCTGACAGAAGGCATTCTGTTAGTCTTTACATTGAGAAACACATATCTTCTTAACAATATATCAGGGCCTACTTAAATTT
This sequence comes from Macrotis lagotis, assembly GCF_037893015.1. Taxonomy (NCBI): domain Eukaryota; kingdom Metazoa; phylum Chordata; class Mammalia; order Peramelemorphia; family Peramelidae; genus Macrotis; species Macrotis lagotis. The sequence goes on from NC_133664.1 coordinate 131,539,503, forward strand.
AGAGAAAATACATTTGTTTCAGCATTGAAAACATCACTTTGGAGCTTGTTAAAAAGGTTCTATGAATTTAGGTGTCTTCTGGGGGAGAAGTGCTAGGGTATCTACTGAGAAATGGGATCAGAGAGTCTTACACTTAATTAACTGACCAATTGGCGAAGTCATTTTCCTGGGTGCTTTTTCTAATAAATTCATAATTCTTTTATTTGAATTTTAAATATTTAATTTAATTTTAGCTATAGTACAATTGCATTGTACTTTACACAATAGATTTATTTCTTTGTGATTATGTTCATAAAATCATAAGATGTTGCTGCACATAGTAAAAAGTGTTTCATTTAATCCTTCCTGTTTCTTCCCCCAGGTTAAAGATGAAGAAACTGTGATGCAATGAGAGGAAAGGAGAAACAATATTGTGATATAATGAATGAGCAAAAAGCACTCTCTTTACAGACAGAAGACATGGGCTCAATCTTGCCTGATACTTCCTATTTGCATGACCTTAGTCAAGTCCCTTAAGTTTCCTGTATTTCTCATATGTAAAGTGAAGGAATTAGTCTAGATGACCTCTTAAGTTCCCAGAAACATTATACTGAAAGAAGAGCGATTTCAGTTAAAAAAAAAAATCCTGCAGAGTTAAAAAAAAAGACAAGGAGAAAAATTCAAGATCACTTAAGCACTGGTAGGATAATGTAGAAGAGAACTTGGAATATGACATTCCAGGAGATAAAGGAGATCAGATTATTGTCAAGAATCAAGTAATTAGCAAAGCTAAGTATAATCTTACAAGGGAAATAATCTTTAATGAAATAGAGGGCTTTCAAATATTCCTGGTAAAGATACCAAAGCTGAGCTGATATTTTGAACAATCAGAGGCAAAAGAAATACAGGAAAGTAAATAGATGAGAAATTGGAAATAATTATTCAATGAAATGATTATATTCAAATGAGACAGAAAAAAATTTGTCCCCTTTAGGCCCTTAATGTTTCAAGACTCATGTGTGTGTGTGTGTGTGTGTGTGTGTGTGTGTGTGTGTGTGTGTGTGTGTGTATGTGTATAGGGGTGGTAAATAATTTGGAGAATCTAGGGACATTTTTAATATTTTTTGGTGATTTTGGAGAAAAAGAAGAAGAAAGGGAAAAGCCTACATTAGAGAAGAAGGAAAGGGGTAGAATTTATTTTTCTTACATAATATGGCTATTTGAATCTAGATAAAGATGGGGGGGTGGTTACAAATGAATCTCCCTTTCATTTGAAGTATATAAACAACTTTTTAATATATTCATGGTTTGGTGAAGAAATACATAAGACTCAATAATGAATCAGGTGCGATCTAGGAGAGAGAAAAAGGGATTAAGAAGGAGGGTAGAGGAGTGTGAAGGGTCCAATAAGATTTTTTTTTGCAAGGCAAAGGGGTTAAGTGGCTTGCCCAAGGCCTCACAGCTAGGCAATTATTAAGTGTCTGAGGCCGGATTTGAACTCAGGTACTCCTGACTCCAGGGCCAAGTGCTCTATCCACTGTGCCATCTAGCCACCCATCCGATAAGATTAAAAAAAGGAAGGGTAAGAATTTGTGATTGGGGGTTAGGTGAGGGGAAGAGAATAATGGAATAGAATCAGACTGTACAGATAACTAGTATTGAGTATAATCTTTTCTCTTTTAATATTCTCATTTAAAAATCTATTTTATTTTATTTTCCTGACCATTCATCAAAAATTTTATTGCTTTCTTTTTTTAAAATTTTTTGGAAGATTTTATTTTGAATTTACAATTTTCCCCAGTCTTTCTTCCCTCCCCCCACACTCCCACAGAAGGCAGTCTGTTAGTCTTTACATTGTTTCCATGGTATACATTGATCTAAGTTGAATGTCATGAGAGAGAAATCATATCCTTAAGGAAGAAATATGAAGTGTGAGATATAGCAGAATTACATAATAAGCTAACATTTTTTTTAGTTTTTTTTTTTTTTGCAAAGCAATTGGGTTAAGTGGCTTGCCCAAGGCCACACAGCTAGGTAATTATTATTAAATGTCTGAGGCTGGATTTGAACTCAAGTATTCCTGACTCCAGGGCTGGTGCTCTATCCACTGTGCCACTTAGCCGCCCCAAGATAACATTTTTTTTTTAAAAATAGTTTTTGGTCTTTGTTCAAACTCCACAATTCTTTCTCAGGATACACTCCACAATTCTTTCTCAGGATACAGATGGCATTCTCTGTTGCAGATACCACCACATTGTGCCTGATAGTTGTACTGATGGAATGAGCAAGTCCATTAATGTTGATCATCACTCCCATGTTGCTGTTAGGGTGTACAATGTTCTTCTGGTTCTTCTCATCTCATCTTGTTCATCATCAGTTCATACAAATCCTTCTAGGCTTCCCTGAATTCCCATCCCTTCTGGTTTCTAATTAATTAATAAACATTTGTCTTTACTTCCCTGCCCCCTCATTAAAAAAAAAAAGTAAAACCTTTTTCATAAAAATGTGCAATAGAATCTAAATCTGTGAACCTATGAATTAGAACCAAGTATCTGTTGTATACATGAATGACTGACTAAATGAATGAATGGATGGATGGATGGAGAAATGAATGAAATTAATTCTAACTAGGCAAAAATCATTGTCCCAGATTTTCTTCATACACTAGCTTAAATCTATAAACTGACAGTTTCAAGTGGAGAAGACAAGATCACAGAGTAATAAAAGACATATTTGTGCATGTTTGTACTGCAAAAGGGTAATTACCAATAGTTGGAAATGAGTGAATAAAATCTTAATCACAAACTCTGAAAGGTCACAAAAGATAAATATATGACTATGACAGAGACCTTTGGTTCTGGAAGGTATTGTCCCCAGATTCCCTGGAGTTTAACCAACCTGCTGAGAATGGAACAAAAATCAAACACTCCCATTTAGGAACATAAGCTATTCTGACTTCGTATATTTATATTTGTGCTAGCAAAACATTTGCAATTGACATAGTTGGCTTATTTAATTTGGCTCAATTTGAATTTTAGGAAAAAGAACAGGCAACCATCCAAATCATTCTACTTTATATGTCTGTATACTTTGAAGTAAGTGTTACTTTTTTGGAGATACCCTTTGTAGACCCCCCCCCCCATTCTTCTTCACTGGGTCTGGTTCTACTTAAATGAATGTTTCATAAATCTTTTTTCAAATTTCTAATTTTTCACTTCATTAGCACCATTTATTAAAATAGAAGTATGGGGGGACGACAAGCTTAGCACCTATTCTATGTGACTAAATTTTGAAAGACTTTTATTTTATGACTTTTTTTGATGAGAATGCAATTTTTAAAAAATCTACTCCTCTCAAGTAAGTAATTATTGAAGGTTCATTGAGATTGTTTTGATAAATAAATGGGACCAAGCATGTTTATCCATGTCTCCATGACTCCTGTTGAGGAACTCTGAGCTGCAATGAACTGTATCAATTGGGTGTCTGCACCATTTTTTGGCAGTAATATGGTGAGCTCTGAAAAGGTTGCTGGTGGTGGGTACAAGACTGTTTGAGTATGGGAGAATCAGAAGGTCAAAGCTTTTTTTTTTTTATTAGTAATGGCATTCTTAATATTGATGAAATACTAATGTCAGCAAGACATCAAGCCTTGGGGAGAGTGACTGATCTTAAAAAAAAAGAATAAATTAACAAATGGAGAGCAATTAAAAAGAACTAAGGGAAACATATTATGAGGATAATATAATCTAATTAGGTAACAAATAGGTCTTTTGAAAAAGGGAAATTATGTCTGACTACAGGTAAATCAATGATGGATAGATGGACTTGCTCGATGATGATGATGATGATGATGATGATGATGATGATGATGTTTGTCCTTCATTATTAAAGAAAAACATGACTTCAAGGAATTGATGCCATGACAAGCAAATAAATTGAATTTGAGTGACTGGGTGCTGTGCAAAGCCACCAGTGTTAATTTCTCCTCTGGAAACATCTGCATCCAGTGGTCAGATATGAATCAGGACATGCAGTAAGATACTAGCAATAATGGAACAGCTTCTTTTTCTGTGTTTTTCAAAGTTACTAAAATGAAATGGAAAATTTCCATTTCCCCCTTTAGTTTAGATAATTAACTACCAAATTAGATAGGATGAAGTTTTAGTTATCATGACTGCTCCAATATTTTTGAAAGTACCCTAAATATTTCCTTCAGAAGTGCATATGAGCCTCTATGCTGTGCAGAATTAGGGCTGGAAAATCTTGTGAAAAGGGTCCTGGGAAATGTCTTATGTTCTCCACTTCCGGTAAGCCAGAAATCCTAAGGAAGACAGCCTTTCTTGTGGTCTTTCACCACTTCTGTTTCTGGTTCCAGATGGAACCCAGAAGGGCGGATGCAAATGCAAATGAAAAGAAAGTATGAATTTACATTTTTGGTCATCTGAAAAAGCTCAGCTCAATTCCATTTGAGTTGGAAACAAAGAAGGTTGGGGTGGAATTAAATGTCTTTCAATGGGTTCACTCATTCTGTGCAGTATCTGATCCCATTTGAAAAATGTTATATGAGATGCTAAAGGTTCATACCTTTAATTTGTAAGCCAAAACAAAAATTATAATACCAAGATATATGTTTTAAATAGATAAGAAATGCACATTTTCAGATGAAGTGAACATTCAAAATCAGGCTCAGAATGAAAAATATTTATTGTATTCTAAATGTATAAACAGCATAGTTGCTGACACTGAACAATAGATGTTGATAATGAACAATAACATACCACAGTTTAAAGCCTGAAAAAGATTTTATGTACATCATTTTATTTGAGCCTCACAAAATTACATGCATCATTATTAACTTTAGGCTTATTTTTTTCTTTTTCTTTTTTAATTTTATTTATTTAAGGCAGTGGAGTTAAGTGATTTCCCCAAGATCACACAACTGGGTAATTATTAAGTGTTTGAGGTTGGATTTGAACTCAGGTCCTCCTGACTCCAGGACCGGTGCTCTATCCATTGCTCCACCTAGCTACCCCCTTAACTTTTTTTTCAATGAGCAAAAATCTGTTTTCTCTATGTCCTCCTACCTGACCCTCGTTGAAAAAACAAACAAGCAAACAAAATCCTTGTAATAAATATACATGGTTAAGAAAAACAAAGATACTCATTTGCCATGCCCCACCCCCAATAATTGTCTCATTCTTAACCCTGAGTCCAGTGCCTTCCTTTCAGGTGTTGGGCAGTACAGTGTTAACTTTTAATCTCTTTCTTCTGTTCAACCATCTCAAAAGTCTGACTTCAAAGCATTCAAGTTGTAAAAATTCAATTGAGGCTATGTCTGGCACAAAGACATCAGGATGATTCACTATGCATGCAATCAAACTTGTTTGGGGTACCCTGTAGACACTTTCTATGCAGTCTAGGCTTTATAACATCCACTCCCTCTCCCCTCCCTAGAAATGATTACAGACAAAGTATTACTTTTCAATTAGTCACAGTCAGGACAGAGCCACCAGCAGTTCATTTATTCCTTCTGTCTACTCTTTCATCTGGTGCAAGTCATTGTAGATCTCTAATGAAGTGCAAAGCTGACAGAATGAGAAACTCACATGGAAGCCCCTGTATTAATTGCTGAGGACAGCACATGACGATTTTTCCTCTTGTTTTAGATCTGTGATTTCATCAACATGGGGTACCCCTAGAATGGAAAACTACTCAACCAATATGTCAGCAATGTGTCTATAGCTTAGAAATTGGTGGAGATATTAAGAGATTAAATTACTTGCCTTGAAGGGCACAGTAGTTAGTATCTGTCAGAGGTAGCACTAGAATCCAAGTCTTCTACACTCCAAGGGTAGTCCTTGTCCACTCTTTCAAGATGTCTCTCACTAGATAATTATAACATCTTAATTACTTAATTACTTACTCTTTTGCCAAGGGTGATTTGTCTTGAGGGTCACAATGAATTTCATATAGATCTCAGAAAAGGGACAAAAAAACCCAGAGTTCCTAGTGGGTTTATTCAGAAGAATAAAGCAAATTCAGTCTTTTAGTCTTGCTTGGCTAAAAGATACTCATGCATTAGGACTGTAAAAGATATTTGGAAATAATAGAGAAAAATGGAATCTTCTTATCACTTTTACAATGTCTTTACTAATGACACAGAAGAAGCTATTGCCCATATCTGGGAGAAATGAGGGTATACATTTTCTAATTAGTTTGTTGCATCTACCAACCATTTAAGAAGCACGCTTTAAGTACTATATTCCAATACTATGATAAATCCTGAAGATAAAAGGAAAAAGCAAAAATCCACTTCTTTAGATGATCCTGGCTTGAATCCAGATTGATACAGAATCCACTTGATACAGAAGATATAGATCTCTATATATCCATATCTATATACACATATATTTAGTGGGGTTAAAAGACATACCCAAAGTCACACAGCCAAGTAATTATTAATGGTTTCTTGAGATTCAATCAGAATTTGAAGCTATGGGACAAATCAAAACTCTGGGATATATTTTAGAAGAGCGCATTGTAACCAATCTATTTTGGAAACAGGAGCCCCAGAATATAAGTTAAGAACCCTGGAAAAAACTAGAAAAATTTGTATTAACCTTTAGAAGATAAAGAATAAAGTGATTTGGATATATCTTTCTGTTTATCTGCATCTATGATTTCAATGACATGGAAATGTCTTGGTATGGAAGCTCCCTTCCAAATGGAGATTGACAATTCTCCTAAAACTTAATCTTTCAATGTCCTCTGGAAGCTCTCTAAGGAAATATCCTTACTTACAGTTAAATAAATACAACAAGCTGACAAAAATATTCAAACTATATTATGTTTCAGGAGAATTATCCCATAATATGTATTTGACTTGGAAATTCAATTTTCTTTCTCTAACTTTAAAAGTAATTTCTGTTACCACTGAACAAATATTTGAATATTGCTATCAAGTATATAATAAACTTGATTTAACCACAAAACATGGTAAATCTACCCAAATTCTGTCTCTTAAAAAAACAAATGATTAAATTAGGATTGAATTAAAAAAAAACAAAGAGTACTCATTTAAAAAAAAACCTATATATATTCAAAGGAAAATTAGCCCTTTCTGAATGATAATTATCTATGTACAAGCATAAGGTTTTCTAGATATACTCTCAATTTCTTTCTTGGAAGTCAATATGCCTTTATTTGTTTTATTTTTATAAATCTTCACAACCATATCTATATTACTGATTTCTGGGGGGTTAGTCTTTTAACTTCCCTATGCCTCAGTTTCTTAATCTTCAAAATAAGAGAATCAAATTAGATTCTTTAGTTCCTTCCAGCTCTAAATCTATGATCTTATGATCTTTCTTAGGGTCCCAGGAGCTCTCCATTAAATTTACCGACACACTCAGAGAGCACTGCTGGGTTAACTTGGGTGTATAATCTTACTTGTTTGTAACTATGAATGTACTTTATGAATGTGCTCTATTCATTGAATCACCTGAGTTCAAATATGGTCTTAAACACTTGATACTAACTGTGTGATCTTGGGTAAATCACTTAACCTTGAGTGCCTCACATCCAGGACCATCTCCAATTGTCCTAATTCATATCTGGTCACTGGACTCAGGGAGGAGAAAGTGAGGCTGGTGACTTAGAACAAGATTCCTCTCCCTCAAATCCAATTCACATGCCTGTCATGGCATCACCTCCCTGATATCATGGTCTTCTTCGAAAAAGGACAAACAACAGCCCTAATCTTAGCTGTTACTTCACGGAGGTTTTGCTCCTTATAAAGGGATATGGTAGAACAGTCTTTCTTAATGCTGTTTAGATCAGATTGTTAAAATACACCTCAGTATAAGGTAAACAATTTTTTTTTGGTATAACTTGATCCAGTGATTAATAGACCCTGTACAGAGCCCCAATTTTCTTTTGAAGCATGCATATAGAGATAGATTAGAGAATATAGTATAAAAAAGACTAGGTTGTACTACTAAAAAACCTTTATAGTCCAATTAATTCTGCATCAAGATAGATTCTTTCCTATGACCACAACTATAACTACAAACAACTGTTTATTTAATACAAATCTCATGAAAATTGGGGTAGGCGAGAGTAGGCAGATGACTTCCTTACTAATGCTGCATCAGTAGTATGATTTTTATTTATGGAGCATTAATTGGGAAGAAGATATAGATCTCTATATATCCATATCTTTATACACATATATTTAGTGGGGTTAAAAGACATACCCAAAGTCACACAGCCAAGTAATTATTAAGTGTCTGAGGTTGGATTTGAACTCAGGTACTCTAGACCACAGGACCAATCCTCTGTCCACTACACCAGCAAGTTTCCCAAAGGATATATATTTTTTAATGACATTGCCCTGCTGCTAACATTGATAGTTACAGTTAGTATACAGTACAATACAGCTACTATAGCTACAGATATTTAACAAAATATCAGTCAATTAACTGTCAAATTTACAGTTACATTCAGAACATAATGTTTTAACTAATAAAGGACTTTCCTTCACAAATGAAGAATAAATAAACCCTGACTTGTACATTTGCTCGTTTTCTTTTTGGCTGTGATTGTTTGCTAACTATTTAATCTGGAGCTATAATATACATATGACAATCTGGAACTGATTAAAGATCAATTATATATAGTCATATTTGAGGACTGCATAAAGCATATGGTGTAAAGCATAAAAGTAGGCAGCAGTGATCTGAATATTCAATTTATCAAACATTTCTAATGTGCAATATACTGGGTTGGAGCTAGACTGAAAGGGAAGAAACCTGAGGGAAAAATATTGGCTTTCGGGAGCAAAAGCTGATTGATTATAAAGTCATTCCAATTAAACAGTTGACATTTTAGGGAAAGGTAATGTGCTACCTCTCTTCACATGGGATCTAAAATTGAGATTTCGATCATATTGTAAGAGGGAACTTAAGGGAGCACAATCTCTGTTTATGAGAGGAGATATTCCACAGAAACACCACTGTGGACAATATTGTAGACATTTGGCTGCTGCAAGTGACCCATGTGTTTTTAATTAGGTCATTTTTTTCCTCAAGGAGAACAATGCTGTTGAAATTGCACCATTGCTCTTCAGCAGTTTCCACATTTAATTGTACTGGATGAAGTGGTTTTATTTTTTTTCATATCATGCCAGGCCTGGTGTATCTTTATAGGTCACCTCTCACCAAACAAACAGGGATAGAGTCACTCTTAATGACCTGCCTTTAGATATGCTCTGGGTTTTCTCTGTCCTTAGACTAAATTCACCAAAGCATCCCTCTTTGATATGTATCGAGTTGCTTTATTTACTTGCATTCTTTTTGTAACATTAATTTAAAAATTTTGAGTTCTAAATTCTCTTCCACTCCCCAGGTCTTCTTTCAGTCCCTTAGAAGGAATCAATATTATATACAATATACATGTGAAATCATGCAAAATGTATTTCCATGTTAGCCATGTTTTCATTGATTCTTAATCTGTAACTATGCTTTATTTCTTAAAGTTGAATTCCAGAATATATCCATGTCATTTCTTCTGCTTATTTCATTCAAGGACTCTTCATTTTAATTCATTATTCAATGAATCTTTGACTATTCTATTATTATTAAATGTACCCAGATAAATGTCAAATAATTGATTTTGTTTTGGGTTGTTCCAAATTGGCAAGGATTTTATGTCTCTACTCATTGGCTCTTTTTTTTTAACAGAATGAAATCATAGATTCTGTTGTAATTGACCTTAGAGAATACCTGTCTACTTGGTACCTGAATAGGATCCCTTCCCCCAACAATATCCCTGTCAAGTGGTCAAATAGCTTCTTGAAGACCTATAGCAATAGGGAACCTACTATGTTTTGGAGTAGATTTGAGATTTTCTTAATTAAAAAATGGGACTTCTCTTCCCCTTTCCCTTTCTCTCTGCCTAGCCCTCCAACTTCCCTTTTTTCTTGGCATTTAGGGAAAAAACACTTTCATCTTTTCAGAGTGCAAGTTATTTGATCATCACAACAATTCAATGAGGTTAATGCTATAGGCATCACTCAGATTCTATAGATGAGAACACTTAGTCTGAGAAACTGTGAGCACCACTTATGGTTACATATCTAGTAAGTGTAGGAAAGAGTATTTGAACCAAGGTCTCTGTTGATTTTTAAGTCAATATTTTTAAGACCAGTATTATTTTTATTCCTTCATCCTTCTCAAATAATGTGATACATATATCTGTTGATACAGGTACAAAAAAAGCTGTTTTGATGATCAAATTTCAGCTCCTGGGAGCTAGAGGCTATTTCTTCTTTGTTTTCATATCTCTCTAACACCTACCAGCACTCTTTTCACATAGTGGATACTTAATAAATGATTATTGACTCATTATAATACAGTTTAGAAAATGATAATGTATGAAGGAAAGATAAAAAATGACCTAAAGGATCAAGGAAGGGATGATCATTTTTAGCCGGGGGTGGTGGTGGCCTGGACTGGGGTGGATCAGGGAGGGCATCTGGAGGAGGTGGCCTCAAAGTATAACAGATGGTAAAAAAGGCAGACATGGTAATAATTAAAACAATGGTCCGACAGCACTGTCTCTTTAACATCCCTTGACCTTGATTTCGACAGCAGATGTGGTCTCTTGTATTAAGGATGATAAATCAGGAATACAAATGAGTATTTTGCAATGATCTAGAGACTATATGGATCAATTAAGCACTGCATTTCATATTCAAATTTCAACTGCATTCTAGTAGCATATCAAATTTTAGGACAATGAAACATTTACTAAAAATGTCTACTAAAATCTGTAATAGTTCATTATGGATTAAATTATTGATAATTCAATGAAATCACTAGAATTCTAATATTCTAGAAGGATTAATGAGGAGGCTATTATTGACAGAAATCTATCTACCACCTGCCATGGGGCCTATGGTAAGGAGGCTTAAGTTAGACATTGACCTACATTTCAGATGACCATAATAAATGAAAATGATTGGACTAAGAAATCTTATGGGACCATTCATACTCTGATGAAATCACATGAATTAAAAAAAAACTCAAACATAGCAGCAAGCATCAAAATAAAAGAAAATAAAGAATGAATGGAAACATTCATTTGGGTTTTATATTTTAAATTAGATACAAAAGAAATTGTGATGACAGACATCTGTTTGGCACAAACAAGAAATCTTTCCTAGGACAAACAGCTTCTCAAATGAATTAGTTTGAACTTTCCATTTTTCAGTGTCTCAAATTATACAATTGACTTTCAATTACTTGTTCTAAGAACACACCCTTTTCTATTTCTGTTTATCTTATTTTTTTCCTGTGTATCATTGCACAGATTATTACTCAAGACTAAAACCTTGCTACTAAATTTGTTTCTCATTTTGGGGACTTTTCTAGACAGGAGAACAGGTCCTATATAAAGACTGCTGTTGTGTTTCAGTTGTTTTTCACTCATGTCCAACTCTTGATGATCCTATTTGAAATTTTCTTGGCAAAGGCCCTAGAGTGGTTTGCCATTTCCTTCTCCAATTTATTTTATATATGAGGAACTGAGGTAAATAGGGTTAAGTGACTTGCCCATAGTCATACATCTAGTTTTAAGCATACTTCAGTGGCTAATAATAATGATAAGGGTGATGTGAGGGTAGCAAGAGTATCTTTTGAGCCCACAATGAAACAGGATCAATTGCAAAATGAAGCAAATCAAAGTTTGTTTGAAAAAGACAAAATAACACAAAGAACTGACAAACTATTACTGGGAAATAATAGAATTAATTTTGATAAGAGAAGCAAAGAAATTCAGAGTGAACTGTCAATTGGAAAGGATGGTATTGATTCTTCTACAGTGATGCATGAACTTCTTTAAGAAGGAAAAACTGAGACAACCATTAAAAATTTACCAATAATCAGTGCTTGGAAGGAAAATGTATTTGCTATAGGCAAAAGAAACATAAAGACTGTAGGACTACAGACTGGAAAAAAGATAATTTTTTTAATTTATGAAATGATTTTTTTCATTCAAGGTTATACCAAAGCTGTTAGAAGTATTGGTAAACCTGTAAGAATCAGACATTGTCATCAGATTGTAAAAAGTTACTCCTCCAAAATGTTTTGGGTACTCAGAAATTTTAGTTGTCCTGGAAGTCTTTTCCTCATTAAGTGAATGATGAACTTTTGTAAATATATTGATATACCGAGAAACAGAATGGTTCAGAAATTACAGAAATTCTCAAATGAAGGAATGGTCTAACATGACCTTGCACCATACAATATATCATGAATGATTAAGAAATTTATCTCTGAGATGGATATGCTTCAGTGGTCTGTAAACTTAACAGATTGAACCTTCACTGAAAACCTATAGGTCACAATTAAGGCTAGACTTGGAAAAACAGTCCATTTGCCAAAGGTATAATTAATATTCAGTATGATAAAAGTGTGACTCCATGAGGTCAAATTAAAGAATATATATGTTAAAATCCTGTAAGCTCCATGCCAAGTCCTACAAAAATCATATGATGATATGAAAAGCAAATTAGATTTTAAACTTTTAAAAAGAAGTAAAACAAGCTGCAAAGTTTATTTTATGTCAAAACATTTATATACTTGAATTTGTTCCAGTTAATTAGTGCATAACTATAGATAGATAAAATATATAGATATAGATATAGATAATACAGAGGAGGAAGAATTAAAGAAATGAAGAATTATTTTTACTTGGGGCTTCTAGAGAAGTTTCTAAGACCCAGTGGGTGATTTGGGTTTAGAAGAAGAAACAGGGCAAAACAACTGAACTGGTAGTATAGGCAAATCAAATTTAAGAAATTGATGTCATTTTAGTTCCATATGTATAGATTCACAAGTTTCTAGAACCTTTTGGGGAACATTTACTGAAACCACTGCCTATATGAAAAAAAATCTTTTTTATTTATGACACAATCAGACAAAATCTTTATAAGCACACCTCTTCTGTTTGTAATAAAATGCTTAATTTATTTTTTCAAAATGCAGTGAATAGCCAAAAATCTTTTTCTGTCACATTTTTATCACTAATTTGGGAGTAATATAAAATGAAATATAAGAAAATAAGATATCACTAAATGGGAGAAACAGATGGTGGGAAATTCCTTGCCATAAAATATTTGCCAAAGAACATTAGAAATGGAATCAAAGGCTAATTAAGATTTAGAAAGTACTTATGAAAATGAAACTCATAATAAACTTAAGAAAATCTATATAACATTTTAGTAGATTGTACCCACTATGGGTTGTAGTTCCTTGTCCTCCCCTACACCATCTGGCATCTGGCATAAAGACTAAATTAATCTTATAATCAGTGCATGTACATATATGTAATATTATCTTTTTTTTAAAAAAGATTTTTCTTTTAGTGAATGAGATCTATATTCAAGAATAAATTTTTGTTGTTCAGTTGTTTCTTCATCTGTGTCTGACTTTTTGTGACTGCATTTAGAGTTTTCTTGGCAGAGATACTGGAGTGGTTTGCTATTTTTCTTTCTCTAGATCATTTTACAGATGAGGAAACTGAGGTAAAAAGGATTAAGTGACTTGCCCAGGGTCAAGATACTTACACACCTAGTAAGTATCCAAGACCAGATTTGAACTCAGGAAGATGAGTCTTATTGATTCTAGACCACTGTACCCACCTAACTGCCCTCAAGAATAGGTTGGGTTCAGATAAAAAGACTTGATAATGGAATATATAAAAAGTGAAAGAATTCCTTTCAAATGGCTTTTAGTAGTGTGTTGTGGGTAGACAGCATGGTCAGTTAACCAACTTAGAGCTAGGAAGACCTGGAATCCAATTCTGTCTCTAAGACAAACTTGCTGTCAAGTAATTTAATATAAGAAGTAGGTACAACATTGGGCCTGGAGTCAGGAAAGGAGTTCAAGTCTTGCCTCTGACATTAGCTATGTAACCACATGCAAGACACTTAATCTCATTTACCCCCATTTTCTCAACTGTTAAGGCTCAGATAATAACAGCAACTACCTCATAGGGTTGTTTTGAATCTCAGATGAGATAATTATAAAAAGAACTCAGTAGACAGTCTGGCAAAAAGCCTTCTCCCCCCACCCCCTTTTGCAATTTAAAGATAAGCTATAATTTTCATCTATGCATTGTTGAACTATTATTCATGTGAAACTCTTTAAATTATTCAATAAACCTTAGCTTATCAAGATCAACAAATTTCAATGGAGGCACTTATGAGAAATGCTTGTGGATATAAAACTGACTCTTTTTATATTAAGAAGATGAAAAATAATTTGAGTTAAAAAGTATTAATAATTTCAAAAGGAAAAAATAAGAAACAAGAAACTCCAGCTTCAACATGAAGCTTATTGCTATTTCTTCCAGATTAATAAATGGAGAACAAAAGAAAAATACCACTATTTTTTGCTATAGATACTGTAGATAGGGCATTGGCTCTGGTGTCAGAAGGACCTGAGTTCAAACTCAGCTTCAGATACTTATTAGCTGAGTGACTCCAGGTAAACCTTTTAATTTTGCCTCATCTGTAAAATGAGCTGGAGAAGGAATTTGTGCTAGCATTTCTGACAAGAAAGCCCAAATGGAATCATGGAGAGTCAAAGAGAACTGATATGACTCAACTGCATTCAGAAAATTTTGAAAACTAAAGTACAAAGACCTATTTTAATACTTTAGCATAACTACATAGATTTCCCTCCAATATTTGTTTGGTTATTTAAAAACAGTTAATTGGGAATGGGAATATGACTGTGATTTGGGGGGAGGTGGGGCAATCATCCTTTGTGTTCATTTACAAAAAGAAAAATAATCTAATTTGTCAATCTTCAAGTCTTAAACAGAAGATGGGAAAGGGATGGGTGGGGCTGGTATTTACCACAATTGTGTTACTTCTGGGAACTTGAGGTAAAGTGGGTCATTTATACTTAAGGGATATGTCCTAGCACAATAGTAATGATGTCTTAATGTTGTGGGATTGAGCAACCTTGGATGGGCTTTTGCTTTTGTTTTTGTTTTTAAAGGTAAACACAGAGATGGGCTATAACTTGCAATTTATCTGGTATTACTTTTGTTCATAAACTAATATCTTCCTCCAGTATGAAACAGCATACTTCTTGTTCTAGTTCTACATTAAATCATATTAGGAAAGAAGACAACTTTTGTTTTATTGCCCTGTAAATTCTGTATATCATCTATATCTATATCTATATCTATATCTATATCTATATCTATATCTATATCTATATCTATATCTATATCTATATCTATATCTATATCTATCTATCTATATCTATGGAGGCTTTCTTATATAAATTAGTGTCTATAGACCTAGAAACTGAACTGATCATCTAATTTTTTTAAGTGGAATCTATAACCATTGAAGATGTGGTATGTATACATGTAACCCTTTCTGTAGATGACCAAGGCTGGTGGATTGCCTAGGATCCAGAGTTCTGAGTCACAGTGGTATCTGCACTATCTGGCACTGATATGATATCCCCATGCTACCATGGGATGGGGTTAACAATCAGCTTAAGTAGGGATCTATGGGAAACAGAGAAACTCAAAGCTCCCTTTATGATTGGTAGTAGAACTGATCTGAATGGCTGCTGTACTTCCATCCTGGGCAAAATATGTAGATTCAGTCTCAAACAAGTAAATCAAACATGCAATTATTGAGAGGTAGTCGAGTCTAATGAATATTGATCTGGATTTGATGGAGGGAGGCCTAGTTTTGAATCTATCACTGATAATTACTGTGTAATAATTCAGCAAACACCCTAGAATTAATCTAATGGGGTCACAAAGAGTCAGAAATGTTTGAAGTAACTGAATAGCAACATTTTGATTTATACAATAGCTATCATGAATCATAGAAATTGAAGGTTGGAAAGGACCTCAGCAGCCAACTGGTCCATTGAATACATCCCAGGAATCTTCACTATGCCATACCAGGCAAGAGATAGTCCAGCTTCAACTTGAAAACCTCCAAGGAAGGGAAATTTATCACATTTCCAGCTCATTTCACTTTTGGACAGCTCTAATTGTTGGAAAGTTTTGCCTGGTTTTATCCTAATTTGTCTTCTGTGCAATTCCTGCCCTCTGGCACAAATAGAACACATTTAATCCCTCTTTCAAATGACAGCCCTTGAAATACTTGATAACAGCTATTATGTTCCATCTCCCACCCCTTCTTTCTGTTCTTTAGGTTAAACTATTTTACTTAAGAATTTTCTGTAAATTAAAATTTGGAAAAAATTATTTTACATCCTCTATAGGAACTCAAAATCTGAAAGAACCTTGAGAAAGGGCTATGGTAGAAATGATATTAGATTAAAATCAGAAGACTGGAGTTTGAATCTTGGTTTTATGACCTTGGGAAGTAATTTAATCTCTAAACCATAATTTTATCAGCTATACAATGAGGAGGTTTAGTTTCATAAGATGAGTATTTCAGTTCCTAGAAATCAAGGGAGTAATGATTGGTTATTGCTGATGTTCTTATTTGTCCTTCATTCTTGAAAAGGACAAAAGACCTTACAAAGGTGATGTCTTGACTTGCATGTGAATTGTATTTAAATAAGGCAAAGTTGAATAAAGTTATCTGCCTCATTGTTTCTTCTAGAGTCCAAATTCCAGTGGCAAGATAAAGTCAAGATGACTGGCAGTATTGGTATTAGGCAAAACTTATTGGAACACTTTTGTTGAGTCTTGTAGGAATTGAGGGACTTTGACAGATGGAAATAAAAGGGAATTCATTTCAGATACAGAAAGGTAGCTTGTAGTCGGTTGTAAAGCTCCTTAAATGACAGAGGAATTTCTACATGCTCCAAGAGCTGATTAGGAGCCACAAAGGTCTGCTGATCAAAAGAATTACCTGGTCAGATCTATGCTTTAGGAATGTAGCTTTGGCAGCAGGTTGGGAGCATGGAATGTGACAGATAATTTGATGGTGGAATAGAAAAGACTTGGCAACTAATTGGATATGTGGAGTGGTGGAGAAGGAAGAGTTGAGGGTGACTCCAGATTGTGAACCTGTATTTCTAGACTCAAGGTGGTGTTCCTGACACAAATAGGGAAGTTGAGAAAAGAAGATTTGTGGGGAGTGGGATAGAGATCATGAATTCTTTTCTGGAAATGATGAATTTGAGATGCCTGTGGGACATCTAGTTCCAAATGTCCAATAGACAACTGCTAAATTTGCTCAACTTCAATTCTGATTAATTTTAATAATTCACTTAATCTTTCTGAGCCTCAGTTTCTTGATTTGTAATTGAGAAGGTTGATCCAGATGACCTCTAAATTCTCTTCTGGCTCTATAGTTCTGAGTTACCATCACTATTCTGTGCAAATAATACATTTCCTGATTCTTTAAAGTAAATCTTTAATTTTATTTTACTTTCAGAATTTTAGTCTTCAACTCTTTAATCATCATGAAATTTATTAGAGAAAGATGATTTTTAGTTTCCTTATGAGCTTAAATTGGTACAAAAGGTATTTAGCATTCAGAACACCAAGCAATTTGTTTTTGAACATCAACATCCAGGAAGACACACTTCCCCAATTCTTCTTCACAACCTGCCATTGCTATTCGAATTACTTTCCTCCTTAGTTCTTTATTGATAGTGGCTGAATTCTACAGGGACAAGAACCAGGATTTCTATAGGACATATTGGTTTAATCTTCTGGCAAAATTTCCATTGTGGCAGAATTGTCCTCTACTATCCTTTCCTTCTCTGATTATCTTCTAAATTGCCACTGCTATCCTTCCCTCACCTCCATTGTTTCTGCTTAAGGTGAAAAGCAATGCTCTATGCAGTTTTGTTTGCATAACATATTATAGGATTACATATTAATCAGTTTCAAGCTTACTCCAAATCTCTTTTTTAAAGGGCTTTTCCTTTTTGCCTTCTGAATATTTTAAAATCACTATTACGCAAAACAGAAGTTTCAATTTCAAAACAAAAATAGGTTGTGGCTTTCTTAGAGCATGTAAGGTGTATAAAGTATCACCTTAAATTTAGTAACCATATGTAAATACTTTGGAGAGACACTTGAGAAAACCCAAGAAATTGAAGGTCTGCCTTGTCTTAAAGACCTAATTTTTATTTCTTTGTTTGAAGCCATATCTTATGCCACTCCTCTCTTCAGAGCTGTCAAAGAGGTCAATTATCTTAAATTTAAGTGGGGCTTGGCTGTCAGAAAAACATCTGGAAGTGTAAAGGGAGAGGTGACCACCCAAATGGAGTTATATGTAAAGCTTTCCTAAATGTCAACTAAGGTGTTGGTCAGAAGAATTTATTACAGGTATTTGGCAAAGTACAAACACCTAGAAAGGAGAATTCAGAAAAAGATGACATATGTAGTTTACAAAAAATAAGCTCCCACGTATCTAATTCTTTAAATTAGGAAAGAGGCTTTATCTCATGGTTTTATCTGATCTTTACCACTCTTGAGATATGTGTTCTTTTTTTAATCCCATTTTATAGAGATCAAAGCTCTGTAACAAAATTTGTCTAGGGTCAAAAAATAACTCAGTTTATGAGAAAGGATTTGAACTAAGGTCTTCTCCATTGATTCCCAGATTGGGAACTCTAATCACTGTATTACAGTTTTTCTAATAAAATGGTTATCATAAAAATATCATATTTATCATGTCCCAGACTGAAAGCAATGAGAATAAATTATACATATATATGTCTTGATTATTACTGTTTTATTAATCAAAATGGTTTCTTGAGGTAATGTGCAGATTCCTAGAGTGAATGATCTTTTTACATTGTATTATGAGAATTATGATTTATCACAAATAAAAGTAAACATGTTAGAATAAACCCCCTGCCACAACTATAAATATATCTCACATTAAGAAGTATCATAAAATTTGTTTAGAATTCAAAAGAAACCTGAAATCATTACTTCCACTTTTGCTTTTCTTAAAGAGAGTATCTTTGGAGAAAGGAAAAGTTAGAAAAGGGTAGTCCCATCCCCATTTGAATAGACTAAGATTAGATAATTGGCTGCCTGTATTTACATCTATCTTACTCCTTTCTAAAAGAAAGAGGTGTTAATGGCTACATAAAGCTTCAGTATATGTTGTAAAGGAAGCACTATATAATCAAGTGTTATTTTTGTCTGTAAATGACTCCATGTCTAGCACTAGCCAGAAGAGTTTTTTGCCAGGAAATTTGACCTGCATCATGGGTTTAATGAAGCAGTAACTTTTTGTTTATATTTCTTTCCAGTTTTAAATGTTATTTTATCTGGGGAAGATGAGATAATGCTACTCATTTTTTGGGCCCATCTCAAGTCCTAACCAGCGTACTACCATTACTAATAACAATTAATATTTACATAGCAATTTAAGATTTGCAAATTTATATTATATTTTATATATATGTATATATATAAAGTCTCATTTGGTCTTCACAACAGCCCCAGAAAGTATTTTTGAAAACTAGTAAAAGATGGGCAGCTAAGTGTGCAATGAATAAAATGTCAGTTCTGGTGTCAGTGAGTTCAAATCTGACTTCAGACAATTATTAGCTGTGTGACCCTGCACAAGTCACTTAACCCTGTTTGCCTCAATTTCCTCATCAGTAAAATGAGCTGGAGATGGAAATGGCAAACTACTCTGGTATCTTTGCCAAGAAAAACCCAAATGGGATCATGAAGAGTTGGACAGGACTGAACAACACAATGCACAGAGAAGACTGAGGCAGAGAGGTTAAATTGACTTGCCCAATGTAACATAATAAAATCTGAAGTGTGATTTGAATTCAGGTCTTGGCTTTAAGTTTAGAGCTCTTATCACTATAACACCTATCTAACTGCCATAGAGAAATCAACAACAAAAGCTTGACTTGATTTAGATATCAGGAGAAAAGTCACCTAGTGTGATACCTGGTATCTTAGAAAGAGTTCTGAGATTGGGAATCAGATTCCTCTGGGTCCCAGTCCATTGTCAAGAAAGGATCTAATAAACCTCTGTCAGTTTCCATATTTTGGTGTAGAGTGCCAATTTGTATTCACCAAGAAGAATATCAATAAGGCTGGTCCTGGACAAATTATGATGTCAGAGAAGTCAGAATTTCAGTAGCAGAAAGTGCTCTGCACCTGAAATAGTCTTTTGCTATACCTTACCTATGTAACTCTGGGTGAGTAGCCTGACTCCTGTCATTACCTAATCAATAGAACTGTGAGATTGGACTTACATGTTCTTAACTTGAGGTCTGGTAATTTTTTTTTAATTTTGATAACTGTAGTACTATGTATTTTAGAGAAAGGATCTGGGGATTTTACCAGACTTCCAACAGAAATCCATGAAACAAAAAAGTTTAGGAACCTCTGAATTAGATCACCTTTGAGGTCCCTTACAGTGTTAAATATATAATAAGGTAATTCTCAACTTCTTTATCTACTCCTTTTCCCACCCAACTCTCCAGTTTCAGGTGTTCTTGCTTCCAGTATCTTGCTTGCTAGTGATTCCCCTGTTTTTCAAGTCTCTCTCTCTCTCTCTCTCTCTACTATCAAAAAAGAAATAGCTTTGACATCTCCATTTCCATTTTGATTAAAATTCATTCATATTTTCACCCTTTGAATTTTAAGTCTTTTATCTCTAAATAAAGAATGAAGCTACTAGACTAAAATCTCATATATCCAAAGTTTTTGAGTTTGGTCTATTAGTGACAATCCTGCCAGGGTCATTTGCAGAGAAGTCTTCTCAGATTGAGACAAGAAGTGCAAAGTGGTGGTTTTTTAAGGGAGTGATAGCCTCTTTGTACAAATATTCTTATTATGAATTATCCCCTGTGATGGGATATCTCTCTGAGTTAAGGGAGGGGAGTAATGAGGAGAAGATATATGGTATCTCCACTCATAACTGGCAATTTGGGTGCATAGGGCAAGCTTCACAAAATGCTGCCAGGGCAATCGACATGAAATACATCTTCAAATCAACTTTTTAAGAAAAATTTGGTTGAAATAAGGGCAGAGACATCAAGACAATGATGTTTCACATCCAGCTGACAGAATGTTATCTGCTAACTTCCAATTTAGGTAACCATTTTTAGTAAACTCCATTTTTTTCTTTTCCTTATTCTGATAGAGGAATATGTTTTCAGCAACCTTAGTTGCCAAATCTACTGGCCTTTTCTCAGGTTTCATTCTCCTTGACATCTCTGCATCCTTTGACACTGTTGATGACTCCTCCTTGATTTTCTCTTCCCCCTAGGTTTTCTATTCACTACTCTTTCCTGGTTCTCCTTCCAACTAATTGCTACTTCTTTGTCTTTTGTTGGATTTTCTTCTAGATTATACTTTTCTAACCATGGGTCTCCCATAGAGTTCTGTCTTGGGTCTTCTTCTTTTCACCCTCTATATTCTTTCACTTGGTGTTCTCATTAGCTTCCTTTGATTTAATTTTATTTATGTTGATGATTTTCAGGTCTACCTATCATGCCCCAACTACAACCAGAGAAAATGATCAGATCGAAGACCTGAAATATTTTGTTTATACAACAGTCAGGAGGTTATCCAGTGTTACTGGATAAAAGAGTAGTTGGTGGGAAGGTGAAAGAATGTTGGAAAGGTAGGAAGGGGTTGTGTGTGTGTGTGTGTGTGTGTGTGTGTGTGTGTGTAGACATGTGCATAGCTAACTATATCTATCTATCTATCTATCTATCTATCTATCTATCTATGTATCTATCTTTATCTATATCATCTATCTATCATCTATATGTTGTCTCTCTCAGTAGATTGTAAGCTCTTTGAGAGTAAGGATAGTCTTTTATTTCTTATTATATCCCCAGTGCTTAGCACAGTTTCTAATATATATGGGTCACTTAATAAATGTTTACTGATTGACTTTCTGATTGTGGTTTGGGAGCAGCATGAAAATTTAGGTGTTTCATCCTAATTATGACTTTGGCACTCCCAATTTGGATTCACACGGGGTGACTGCTCTGCCCTTCTCCCCAGTCATCATATAGTAATTGTTTATCACAAAAATTGAATTCTCAGCAAAGAGGTTAAAGATTAGGGGGCTAATTCTCTGCTTTCTAGAACTCTGAATCTTTCAGCTCATCAAAGCAGATGGATGATGAGTACTCTGTGGTCAAAGTCCTGAAGGAATTTCAAGCCTCTTATGCCAATGAAGTGGATGGCCTGGCCTACAAAAGTAACATTTCTCCCAACCATTAAATCTATACAAAAATAAGACTAGAAAAGTGAACATTGAATTGTAAAGCTTTATAGCATGAAAATTAAAACATGATATTTTTGATTCTATATTTTCTTTCAATGCTGTTGTTAGGTCAGACAGTTTTCTTCCCTAGCAGGACTCAGAGAAAACAGACCAATGCTATTGTTTTTTCTTTTCAGGTCCTGAGGCTGACCATTATATTCCAAGAGAGAAGCCAGAATGAAAACAGAGGATGAGAGAATTGACAGGAAATGGGAACCAGGATGAATTTGGGCATGGCTATAGATGTGGTTGGTATGGGCAGAAACTTCAAAGAGTAGAAAAAGAGTAGGCAAGTCCAAAAATTACTGAAGAATAATTTTCTATATAGTTTATAAGCAATTGCTTTTGGTTGAGAAATATATAGTTTGCTAAAACAGAAATAACAAACAAATAAACAACCAACAACCTGATCCATTTCTACGAACGTGTGAGAAGGATTCTTGAGCATCTGTTAAACAGCTGGGTAGCCTAATTGGTTAAAGCCAGGTGCCAATGATGTTTCTGACACAAGTTCAATACCACAACAGGGCAATTAGGTCCATGCTTTTCCATAGCCATAGACAGTAATACTATCTTCAAACAGCTGGTTTACAAATGCTGGTCATTGTGAGAATGGATTTGGTTTAAGGATAACTTAGACCTGCCATTGAAAGATCAATAGAAAGTATCTTATAGATAATGGGTCAGTAGTAAAAAACAAAAACCCTTTGAATATTAAAAAAGTTACAATTTTAAAAATCACCATCATTCAGTTTATTAGTGTTAATCACTAATAAGTGGTTTAGTTTTACTACTTTCAAATCTTAGACCTTCCCTCTCCTGCAATTCTTCTTTAATTTCTCTTTGAAGTTCATTCCCTCTAGCTATATATCTGCTCAGATCCTTGTTACCTTAATTGTTTGGTTTCTGGGTCACTTTACCTCCTTTCTCAAAGAATTTAGTACTTACTGAATCACAGTCTTCTCCATTCTTGCTCTTGTCTTAATACTTGGGAAATTAAATGTGCACATGTATATGTGTGTATGTACACACACACACACACACACATATATATATATATATGTGTGTGTGTATGAACAAATATATACCTACCATTATATGCATACACACATATATGTATGTATTTCTGCATTTGTATTTGTGTGTGTGGACAAATATATACCTTCCATTATACGTATACACATATATTTATATATGTGTTTATTTCTGTATGTGTTTATATATGTTCTATCTATCTTTCCATCTCTCTATATATCTATATAAATTTATTTATTTATGTCCTCTTGAAAACTGACTTCTGGTTAATTAAGCATCTCAGTCTTATGACCTATTTATTATCATTTTAATTATCATTGTAATTGGGGGTGAGGGGGTATAATAAATTAAGTTCATCCACGAATGAGTCAACTTTATGACCTTGAACTATGAAATTTAACTTTCTTTTTTTCTTTTTCAAGGTAATGGGTTTTTTTTTTCATTTACAAGGCAATGGGGTTAAGTGACTTGCCCAAAATCACTCAGCTAGGTAATTAGTAAGTGTCTGAAGTTAGATTTGAATTCAGGCCTCCTGACTCTAGGGTCAGTGCTCTATTTACTGTGCCACCTAGCTGCCCCTGAAATTTCACTTTCTATTATGATCTCCT
Organism: Macrotis lagotis; assembly: GCF_037893015.1. Classification (NCBI taxonomy): domain Eukaryota; kingdom Metazoa; phylum Chordata; class Mammalia; order Peramelemorphia; family Peramelidae; genus Macrotis; species Macrotis lagotis. The sequence continues at coordinate 131,563,416 of NC_133664.1, forward strand.
GTACTTCCATGTATAATTGCCTCCCAAACCTCTTCTTTGTCTTTACCAGTCTGTCTCCATTGCTCTTTCTTCTACCAATTTATCTCTGCTCTTACCTTTCTTTCTTCTCAATCTTATTTGCATAGTTATCTATTTCAAATAACCACTTATTTTCTTTTTTCTTTTTTTAGGTTTTTGCAAGGCAAATGTAGTTAAGTGGCTTGCCCAAGGCCACACAGCTAGGTAATTAATTAAGTATTAGAGACCGGATTTGAACCCAGGTACTCCTGACTCCAGGGCACCACCTATCCACTGCACCACCTAGCCACCCCCTACCCACTTATTTTCTATTCTTGATTTTTACCCTCTTGATCTTACCATCATTTATACTGTCATTTTTTAATGTTGTATTACACCTATCATCTATTTCCACCTTTCTGAATACAAGAGAAATTCATAAAATCTTGTTAATTGATCCACTACAAGTTCATATTCTTTTTCCTCCCCTGAGTTCCTGCAATTCTTTTATTCTTCTTTGGTGGACTTTATATCATCAGCACTCCCCTATCCCCAGCATCTGTTCCCAAAGTTCTTTCCCTTCATGCTTCTATAACAACATCCCTATCTCTCTTTTCTTTTATCAGATAATCTTACTTCCTCATTTCTAGAGAAAATTGTGATCATCCATCAGGAGCTCCTCCATCTTCCCAACTTTACCTTTCAAAATTTCTTTATATCTTTGCAAGTCCTTTCTTTGCTCTTCTGTGATAAAGAGGTGACCCTATTTTTATGCCAAGGCCAAGCTCTCTCATTTCCTCCTATCTCTCTCAGGAGTCTGTCCCCTCAATCATTCCCTCTCTTCTCTTTATCTTCATTCTTTCCTCATCTCCTGGCTTCTTCCTCATTGTCTCTAAACATGCTCACATTTCTTAAAAAAAATCCTTTCTCTAGAATATAAAGCCCCATATATCTTACTGGTTTTATTTCATACTATTTTACACATTCTACATTGCAGGCAAACTGGCCTGCTATCTGTTCCTAATAAGCAATCTATTTTACTACTTCTGGGCCCTAGTATATTATGTTTGGAAGACATTCGCTATTCACTCCTACTTTATGGAATCCCTGGTTTCCTCCAAAACACAACTCAGAGGCCACCTCCTCATGGGATTGCTTTCCTGATCTCTCTGGGTTGTCAGTTCTCCCTCCTTCTCTTGAAATTAGTGTATACAGTAACAGCAATATTATTTTAAGAATACCTTTTGAGTGTTTGAGTAAATAATTCATTCTGACTTATAAATACCTCAATTAACTACAAAGGTCATGGGAAGGAAGACATTTTCTGCATCGAGAAAAAGAAATGATAAATAGAAGTATGTACAGAATGATTTTACAACTATATATATGTATTTATTTATTTGTATCTAATGATAATATACATGATAAATTTACTTTATATATAAAAGGAATAAGTTGAACATAATAGTTTTATGTACAATCATCTTTTTTCTCATACTATGTTATGGAAATGCTTATTTTGTTTCACAAATCAAAAATAAAATAAAAACTTAAATTTATACATATTATTTTATAGACTTTATATTTGGCTATCTCCTATTTATTTTATCTCCCCAGTCACTCTATTTGTTTTCTTGAAATGAAGAATATTTTAAGTTTGTCTTTGTATTCATAGCACCTAGTGCAAAGTCTCAAGAAGTATAAAAGTTTGGTGAATTGAATCTAAATGATATGAATGTTTAGGGGAACATTATGGGAGACCTGAGTTCAAATCTGTCCTCAGATACTTGCTGATTGTGTGTCCCTGGCCATGTATCCCTGTTTGTATCAGTTTCCTTATCTGTCAAATGAGTTTGTAGAAGATAATGGCAAACCATTCTTTGCCAAGAAAACCCCAAATAAGATCACGACCAAACATCAAAGAAAGTGATACAGGATTTCAGGAAGAACATTAGCTGTTCCAGAGTCAAAGGTACAGAGAAGTCAAGTAACACTTCTCAGTCAATGATATGCCACGAATTCTAAACACTGTGGGTATAAAGCTCTTAAGGAGTTCACCCTTTACTGAGACAGACAACATGTAAACAAGTTAGGGACAGGATAAAATAGAAACAGTCAATAAAGAAAAGGTACTATAATTTTGGAGTATCAGGAAAGACTTTCTGAGATGGGAGATTTGGATCTTTAAGGAAGTCATGGAAATTGGGAGAAAGAGATGAAGAAGAAGAGCATTCTAAGTATGGGGGACAGTCAGTGAAAATGGTCTAAGCTGGGAGATGGAGGGTCTTGTTGAAGGAAAAATCAGGAAGGCCAATATTATTGGGCTACACAGTATTTGGGGTATGAGGTTGAGGGAAGATATAAGATATAACAAAACTTGTGGTCAGGAAGAACTGAGTTTGAATCCTGTCATAGGCATTTAATAGTTATGCTAACCCATGCATGCAATTTATATTCTTACAGCCTCAGTTTCTAAACCTGTAAAATGGGGATAATAATAATAACAACAATAACAATAATATCTACTTAAGATTGTGAGGATCAAATTAAACACTATAAAGTGGTTTTCAAACTTAAAAATGCTAGACTAATGATGATGATGATGATGATGATGATGTCTAACCTTTGATTAGGGATTTTCAAAGGCTAATCCCAACTCTTCAGTCAGCATTAGAGTTATGCCTTATAGGACAGTTTGTGGTGCATAGGAAAAAACACTGCCTTTCAAGTTAGAAGACATTGATTCAAGTTCTCTGCTTCTTCCATTTACTAAATAATGCCTCCCAATTTTTATAAACCAAAGAATCCACAACATTAGATAGGCAAATTTTATAGATCACTACAGAATAAGTGATTAAGTATAGGACTATTGGGCCTAAAGTTTGTAGTTGGTTATAGTGGGTCAGTTGGGTAGATCATGTTGCTAATTTGGCCAATATTAAAGATTTAAATCTCATGTGAGCAGCATAGTTTCAAACTATTCTATGACCCTCTCTATTCTATGAAATCTTCTCCTCTAGTTCCCTCCTTCTTATGTCTTTTTTACATTCCTGCTCATTTAATATTGCTTATAAAGTCCTCTAAAACGCAGGACTTTAAGATGTGTGGTTTTCATGGGGGAGACAATGATTTAGTCTCATTGTTCTTCAGTTTATTCTCTTACTTCACCTATTGCAGAATTTATCCCATTCATTCAGCAATTTCTACTAATATCCAAACAGACAGCAAATATACTGTTAAGAATATAGATAGAGCTGGTGTAGTTGGGAGTCTGTCTTACTCCTAACCTTGGGCAGTCATCTTGTAAGTGCCTAGTCTCAGTTGGAAAGGGAAATGGGCCAGACAGAGCATGTATGGGTCAGTGCAAATCAATCACCACAACTAGGAAAATATTTCAAAAGGTTGAGGTTCACATCCTACTGACAACAGGTCAGTAGAGTAATCTTTATGGAGTATCACATATCATTTTTCCCCAAAATAACAGCTGTCTATTCCAAGAAAAAATTTACAAATATGCATCTGAAAGAATGGTTCCTTTACTAGAAGTTCTTAATAACAAATAAATCATAGCTCTTGGGTTTTGGGAGGTAGAACATTTTCTTACAGGATTGTTGTGAGGACTAAAGAGGAAAAATGTTTGTAATGTGCTTTATAAGTAGAAAAAGTACTATACAAATGTCAGTAATCATTATCTTCACCATCAGTTTCTTTTTTTTCTTCTTTATCATCATCATCATTGTTTTACAGGCCGGTCCTAACCTTCAGATGGAGTGTATTTTTTCCACAATGAAAACATGAGCTAGCAGAGATCAACTTGAATTTAAAAATTCAAATCCCCTCCACCATTGCTTTAAAATGGTTCTTTCTAGGATTGTCTCTTCATCATTAGCACTTGTAGAATTTATTGCTTACTTTCAGAAGTTAATAGTGTCTTTGGTTTATGCTTTATGTTTTTAAAGATGTAAGACCACAAAAGATGCCAGTATATTAACATGGAATATATATGGATACTCCATTCTTTTTACATATATATTTTATTTACACTATGTAAAGTTCTTGGGAAAGAAGCACGCATCTTGCAATTTATTTGCACTACTTTGCAAGGTGAGAAAGTGCTTTACAAACTTAATACATATTAATTAAATTTCTCTAAAGTATGGTAAACATAGGGAGGTCTAAATGTTTATTAGTGTACCCTAAGATTCATAATGAGATCTTAGATTTGTAGAGTTTTGATTTCCAATGACTTTTACATTCATTATGTCATTAGAATTATGCAATAAATGGGAGAAACTAGCTGGAAACAAAAAAAGGAGAGAAAATTAAGACTTCCTTCACTCTGTTGGTCTAAAATTTGAGTAAATTCATCCTTCTCACTTATTCAGAATAGAAGGGTATTTAGAGGAAGGAAAAATGAAACTATTTAGTTGAAGGATAACTGTCTAGCCTTTGAAAATCAATGTGTATTTCATTGAAGAGAGCTGCAACCTTTCAGTAAGAGTATTTTCCCCTGCTGTCTTATAACTATGTCCTGCACTAAATTTAACATATCCCCAGACCCCTATTTAATGCTCACAGCTGGGAGACAGGAATAGTCCAGCAAAATCTGTTTTTCCTAGAGTTCCTCCAAATCTGGCCTTAAATAATTTATTTTCTCGGCTAGAATGGTCTTTAAATAGACTCTAAAAGATTTGATGCCCACTTGCTGGTTCAATCAGAGCAGTGAATTTTGTGGGCTTTATTAATCGTGCTCTTCTTCAAAAGCCATTGATTAACCGTTTACCTTATGGTTCAAAGCCTGAGAGATTATCGCCTTCACTAGCTAACAAACTGCAGGTATAGCTTCCTCATAAGACAGCAGTAGATTGCATACAGCTAAAGCCAACTGAGCAGATTGAAGCTTCAATTTACCCCTGCTCTTGGTAGCAGACTGTTCACAGCAATCTTCTTGTCATCCATCTTATTCACCTGATTCATCAAGCAACCAATAGCAGGACTTTTCCACAGTATTACAAAAAGATCTAATTATATCTGAAAAGTGAATAATGTTCTTACTGCAAGATTTTATCCAATTGGATATACTGACTTTGGCCAATACTCACACAAAATTCAGTAGGTGCTATCATCATTAGCTATATAGGAAAATGGCATCCTTTTTTACAATCATTATTATATTTTAGTTTAACTATGGAATAAAACAAGAATTTTAACAACATAGCACAATAAAAATGGCATCAAATTAAAGCAGCACTAAAGAATAAAAAAAGGATTTCTATAACATAAAAAATGGCATCTTAAATTAACATATGCACTAAAGAAAGAACTAAAAGGAATAAATGATTAAATTGCATAGAAAAGTTTTCTGTCCTTATAATATAAAGCTTTTTACTTCTACTAGACCAGAGTTTCTTAGCATGGGATCTGTGAACTTTCATGTTAATATATAGATTTGTGTATACACATATAAACATATATCTGCATGCACATATATGATATGCATGTGTACACATCGAAGTATAGAAATTATATATAGAAATATGGCATTATTTATATGCATATATAATTATATGCATATACAAATATAATAAAATATTTTATTTTGCTCATTCAAGACCATGATACTAAGAACAAAGCCATAGGTTATATCAGACTGCCAAAGAGTTCTGTGACACAAAATGGCTGAAAAACTGTCAAATTAATTTACAATATGTTCATGGGAAAATAGATTCAAAATCAAATACCAGTGAACCCTAAGATTCTGTAATAAATTAAGGCACCAGGGGGAAAAAAGGCATGAGAGGTGCTTTAAAAATATTAATCCTTTATTCACTTAAAAGTTATCTTGCTGAACATGATTATCCCCAATTTTCTAAATCTACAGTAGTTCTTCAACTGTTTCCAAAACTTCTTGGATGATGCAAACTTTTACTTCTACTTGGCTGTAACTTCACTTATATATGTGGAAGGTCCTCCACAAGGATCTTGGTCTGACTGGACAATGAAGGACAAAACCACAGTGAGTCATTTTTTCAGCTATAAATAACAAATTTGACCTATAGGCAAGTGACCAGAGAGATGGAACAAAGGTGGGCTGATATTAAGGACTCAGTGGCCAGAGCTCTGACCCAGTACAGGGGTGTCCAGAACTGAGTTTCTGGCTCAGGTTAGCAGAAAAGGGTCTCCCAGAGGGGCCAAAATCTCAAAGTCCAGAACCCCAAGTCATTCAGGGCAAATTGTGCATGTGCAGTCAACTTCCCAGGACAGTAGTCTGGGTGAATCCCACAGATGTTAGAAACAAAGAGAGTACTCATATCCTGAAAATGAGACAGCAACTACAATTGGTCCAGTGTAAATTGCCAATAGATTGTCAGTCAGACCTCAAACACATACTACATTCAATAACATTTATTAGGCAACCATAATGTGCAATATATAATGTATTAGGTTTTAGGGATATTCCAACAGCTAAATGATCACAGTGACAGGTATTTCCCTCCAATTATGCTTATCACAAATCTGCCCATCTTCCCATCCTTTGTGACTCTTGCCCACATATTCTTAAAAGATAACCAGAGGAGATTCACTCAACATTCTAGGGTTTTTTTTCATGTTCTCTTGATATTACAAAGATAATAATGGAGTAGCCAAATTGCAAGAGTAGAAGGTAATGGACCATCTGTGTGGTGGTCCACTATCTTCTACTCTTGCAATTAGGCTACTTTATCTTTTTTTTTTTAGGGGAGCACTACTTTTCTATATAAATATTTTGAACAGATGGCTAAAGACAAAGTGTTATAAAAAGCAAAACAAAATAGTCTCTCTCCTTAAGGAGTTTACATTCTATTATATTATTAAATACTTTTCATCTCACACACTGTATTTGGAAATTTTATAAATGTTTATTTTATTTGTGTAGGATTATTTTCTTTTCATTTACAATTTTTTCTTTTGAATTTTAATAGAAACATTTTAATAAACAAAGAATAAAGGTGTTTATATAAGAAATCATGAATATCTGTTGTAAAGTTTTTAAGTGTATGTTAAACAATATGGTGACAAAATTACTCAATGATCTCTTTGGTACTCCTTGTTGGTTGTGTTAAACTTTCTAATCAACAATATAAATCTATCCAGTTGAACTTTTTGTGACAATTTTGGTAGGAAGTCAATAATAACTTAACACCTTGAGTTATATATTTAGGTTATTCATTAGTATTAGTTTTGTTATATGGCATGATATGCTCAATCTCAAAAGTCTGAAAAACTGAGGAAAAATGTCTTTCATAATAAATTATTTTTCATTATCCATATAGTGCTTAGATATTTATTATTTAAAAATTTGTAACAGTTAATCTTGATAGGCCGGATGTCATAATAGTTGAAAAATAGAGATAATTTCTATGCCTCATTTTAATCAATAGTTTCAAATTTATGCACTACTATATTGATTAAAAACAACATAAAACCAGCCTAATACTATTTTGCTTAAGAACTTTCAAAAACTCTGGGGAACAGTTTCTGCCAAGAATACATGAAATAGAAAGAAAAGAATGAGAATCTAATATGGAAAAATCGATTAATTCAAATTTCTATTTTAGGAAACACCCTACATTGATTTTTGTGTTCTTGGTATCAAAGCTTTCTTACCCAGACCTGTCATAGGTTGTCTGTAGTCTAATCTTGAGAATTATGATGAAACTTCATTTCACAGATAATAGCCTCAAGTCATCCATGACTTACTAAAGAAGGAATTTAATTATTATCATTCTAATTGTATTAGTTGAAATTGACCTAGTGGGAAGCCTTTACATAAAAGAGAATAAAAAACTTGTACATGAACTGAACAAGTTTCAAAGGTATCAAAGGTAGTTTGTTTTTTCAAGTAAAGAAACCCAGATTGTTCAAATTTTCCATCATTTAACCTGGTATCCCCAATACAACTTTTGGCCAGTAGACTACATCTCATATTTCAGTTTTTGTCTCTTTTCTTTTAAATATATTATTGAACATTTGTTCATATGCATTGTAAAAACAAATGGAAATTATCCGTAGCAATGACAAAATAGAAACTACGAATTTTACTTAGAGTCAGAACGGATCATTTTGGGTAACCATAAATTCCAAGTCTCTACATTTCAGTCTCTTTGTCAACTTGTAAGTGATAAATGAAATGGAGCAGTAGTCATAGAGGGTAGAACAGAGAAAGTAATCCATCTTAAGCATTATATATGCTCTTGGTCTGATCCTAGATCCAAAGAGAAACTTGATCCAGATTTTAACAGTACTTTGGTGTCTTGGAATGACTTCACTTGATCAGTTTCCCAGAAAATATAGGACTCATCCTAGCAACCCAACTTCTAGTATGCCAGAGAAAGGGAACATTAATTCCAGAGTATCTGAAGAAAGGCTATGCTTCATTTTATTAGTTTTGTCTTGAATTGGATTTGTGAGTTATATGAAATGGCAAAAAAAAAAATCAATTCAAACTAAACCAAAACAGAACAAAAAGACCTTATTGTTTCTCTATGATGTGTTCTTTATTGAAAAGCTGCATGGAATAGTGAGAGGAAAGCTGGAATTGGAATCAGGATGATTTGGGTTCAAGTTCTGGTTCTGACACATACAACCTGTCTTATCTTGGGCAAGTCACCTAGCTTCTCAGGACTCCAAATATTCAAAGATAAAAAGTTTCAGAGCAGGTGACAATCTACATTGGTAGAATTATTTGATTTAATAGCTCATTGCACTGATTAAATCATGCATTGATTAAATCATTTCCTCTACTAATAGATATGCAAACCAGACTAATTTGGTTATGCCTAGTTGAGGTAGCATATATATTGTCCCAAAGAGACAGCTCAGTGAAAAAAAAATTGGGCCTAGAATTAGAAATACCTAAATTCAAATCTAATTTCACATACTCATTAGCTATATGACCTTGGACATGTCATATAGTCTCTGTTTGTCTCTGCTTTCTCAATTATTAAATAGGTATAATAATAACATCTCTCTCTATATATAATAGTATGAATATATGTTGATATATGTGTTTGTATCTTATTGACTTTGCTCCCTACAAATTTATGCCACCTAAAGGTATTTATGATTATACATTGGTTTTTTTTATTTATTTCTTATTGGCTTCCTATTGCATTCCCTAAAATACTCCTTTTTTATGCTCCTAATTCCATCAGGAAATAAATTGCATCCCATTCTACATCCCTTTCTTTTTTTCAAACTTCAGTTATCATCTCCTTTCTTTAGTCTTGAGGAATAAAATATTGCTTATTTTTGCCAAAGATAATCACTCCACCTGAATCTTCATTCTTATTAGATTGTGCTACTTCCATCAGGACTCTAGTCTAGCAATCATCACAGCTTTAACCTTGAAATGTCTAATCTCATTTCATTAGATCATTAATGAATATATTGTTAATTGGCATTGGATAGTTTCTGGGGAATAAAAAAAAAATCAAGATGCATTTAAGGCCTTAAAAGGCTTATAGGCAACAGAGGAGATGAAATAGATATAGATAAATAAAAACTTAAAATTGGCATAGACGCTACAATACTGTAGGAATTCATTCTTATTTACCAAAACCTGCTGAGAAAAGAACAAAGGATTTTGGTATAAATCAGGTTTATTGAATTGTAGATTATTTACCCCAATAAGTGTCAAATGAATACTTGACTTAAAAAAATCAAAAGAGATTAGTAACCTTTTAACATCTGTGACTAAGAGAAGAATTTTATTGTATGAAACTAAAAATAATATTCAATAAAATCAGGAATATGCTGTTAATTAGAGGAAATTTGTTTCTTCAAATATCTATGATAAGGTTCTGATAAAGATCCATTGGAATTAATTACTCTGTAAAACAAACAGCCATTTACCAGTAGATGAGTGGTCAAAGGCTAAAAAAAAAGTTTTCAGAAGAATTGCAAACTATCAGCAATTGCAACTTTGTTATATATATATATAACAAAGTTGCAATTGTGTGTGTGTGTGTGTGTGTGTGTGTGTGTGTGTGTGTGTGTGTGTGTGTGTGTGTGTGTATCACTAAGAATAAGAGAGCGGTAAATCAAAGTAACTCTTAGATCTCACCTGATCCAAAATAGATTGACAAAGATGACAAAAGATGGAAATAGTTGATAATGGACTGGCTATAGGAAAGACAGAATACCACTGTTGGTGGATCTGTGAATTGGCTCAACCATTATAGAAAACAATTTATAACTTTAATTTTAAAAAGTGACTAAATATTCATATTTTTAACTCATATATTTCACTGTTGGTCATTTATCTCAAGGAGGTAAAGGATATAAAGGAAGATCCTGTATGTAGCTAAATATTCTTAGCAGCATTTTTTGTGGTAGCAAAAAATTAGGAATAAAGCAGATACATATTGATTATAAAATAGCTAGTAAATTGTGGCATACCAATATTCCTTTGATGAAAGAAATGTTGACCATGAGGAATCAAGAGAAGCATTAAAAGATATGGGATGAATTAAATAGAACCCAGAAAAAATACACAATTATTAAATAAAATAAATTAAAAGAACAACCCCCCCAACAATAGAATGCTGTGTAATTATGATAATCAAGGTTGATTCCAAAGAAAAGATAGGGAAAATGCATCTCTTCCCCTTCTATGAAGAAGTAGGTTACTGATGGATGTGGAATAATGCATATTCTGTCAAACTTGATTTGTTGGCTTGTTTTGCTGAACTATTTTGATAATTTCTTTCTTTTAATATTCTGTTATAAATAACTTTCCAGGTAAAAAAGGAGTAGGAGGGATATATTTAAAAATGAAGGTAATATTAAAACAAAAGATAGCAGGACAATTAAAACAATAATCCAGGAGTTCAGGAGTGGAAGAAATTCTGTCTAAAATGATTATAGAAGGTAGAATTTGATCTGGATCTTGAGAGAGAGAGGTATAAATTTGATAGAGTCTGGGGGGGGGGGAATGGAAAGATGGTGGTGATTCTTAAGAAAGAAAAAGCAGGGACAAAGGCATGAAATACCAGCACATATTTAGGGAATTGATAGTTTGATTTGACTGTAGGATAGGCCCAGAAGGGAAATAACTGAAAATAAGACCTCAAAGTTATTTATATCTGTATTTTATCTCTTGATTGTATTATAAATTCTTAGGAGTGCGAACTGTTCTTTGTATCTATTTCATTATCCAGAGTAGTGCTCTGCACTATACATTAATAATGAATATTTGTTGAATGAACAAGTGGTAAGTTGGGATCAGATCATAGAGGCTAAGGAGATTATTCTTTATCTGGTAGAAAATTGGTGAGCCATTTAAGGTTTTAAAATAGGAAAGTGACATGATAAAAACATTGGATTATGAATCTAGTAGCAGATAGTATGAATTTTCAAAGGTGATCATGGGGGCAATGCCTGATTCAAGTTGTCAATTATGAGGCTACTTCAGTAGTTCAGACAAAAGACAATGGAAGCCTAAAATGGAAGAGTCATTATGGACAAAAAAGTCTACAGAACTTGTTTGCTGGAAGCAATGGAATACGGGAGTGTGAGGAAAAGTGAATAATCAAAGATAACTCAGAAATGCTGGGAGAAGGATGGAATTGTTAACAGAAACAGAAGTAAAGAGGAGGTGCTAACTTAGGGGAATGGAGATAGATTTTTGGAAGAAATATATTGAATTTTAAGTTGTTAATATCATGATATCTAAGTGCAAATATCAAATAAGCAATTACAGAGCAGAGGATGGGGAGTTAGAAGAGAGGTGGGCTGTGATATAGACTTGGAAGTAGTCTGTATACATCATGGAGATATGCATGGATAAGAACAGAATGGAGAGATTATAGAGGAACTGAATGTTTTGGCTTAATAGGTCTAGGATCTTTATTTTTCTGCATGATGGATTTTTTGAAAATGTTATAGTTAAAGAAACACTACTGTGAAGTGATAGAAAAGCCACTGATTTGTTTAGCTATCTTTTCTGTTTCTTAAGTACTTGAGTCACTTCAGGCAAATTAAAATTTTTTAGCTCCAGTTCACTCATTTGTATAAATGGGGGGGGGGTGAATTAAATAACCTCTAAATGCCATTCTAACCCTAAATATCTACAATTCTAAGATTCAATAAAAGAAGCATCAATTTTTTTAAAGAATGCCACTGAAAGAATTTGCTAAGATAATGATAAGAAGTTGCTAAGGTATAATGATAAAATATTATAAATTCTTTGATATTATTACCTTCTGCCTTTTCCCTATGTCATCTTTTATTTTTCTAGGATTCTATATTTCTTTGTAATAGTTGGAACTGACCATCACACCTTACCGGAAGTGAATTATAAAAGCAATCAATAAACATCATGTTCAATGTTAAGTGTCTTTGGTTGTTTCCTTCTCATCTGAATATTATTATGAGCACAGGAAAGAAGAATCACTGAATAAAAATGTTTGTCTTGTGTTAAAAAGTACATGTAGAAAACAGTATACTTGCTCTCAAATTGTTTCAACTGCTGCCTCATAGATAAATGACTGAACACCAACCCTACCAAAAAGTGTTTGTAATTCCATGAACATGTAGTTACAATGTAACCCTGGTTAAAGGAGAAAGATCATGCAAAAGGAATAATGCTCTACCAGAGTATTTTAAAGAAATTGCTAAAATTATTGGAGCATTTTATTTTTTCTTCATGTCATACTTCCCAACTCCTTTATCTGTTGAGAGGGACAATTAAGAATAAATCTCTATTGAGGTCTGAAACTGATATATATATATCTCCCAGAATTTTGGACTTATTGAAACTCCATATGAAAAAAAGAAAGACTCATGCAACTATGAAACCAATACCCATCAAAACTTGAGTGAATTTGGAACTTTTAGGTTTTGCACTACACTCATCAGAAAGCCACAGGCATTCCACCACCCAAATAGTCTGGAGAAATGATAAAGAGAATAACTAAGAAATTCATATTATACAAGATTCTGATGCTGCTTGCCATTCTTACTTCAGTAATAACACAAACGAATCCAACATTGTTATTCTATGCCTTTTCTTGTTAAAAAAGTTCCTCTGATAAAAATTTAGGCAAGGTTTTTAATTTAATGTGCAATATTTAAAAAATACATATTGTAATATACCTCTTTTAATGAGTTGTGTAATTTATAATTTATTTTTATTGAGTGCAGATGGGAGGTTGACTTTTGTAGAATTGATTCTAGAAATTTTCCATTATATTTTGTTAATCCTATTAATGATTTTTAGTGACAGACCTTGTAATCTTTGATATTTATCCTACAGCTATTTTCAGTATATTTTAATCATTTCTCTCTTGAGATTACCATATATATGTGCTATTGATTCTATACTGCAGTTTTCATTTTCTTGAGGACTTACTAATCAAATGGAATGGGGGTGGGGTGGGAATAGCTATATATCAAATAGGGGGTGATTTGATTTTGTTTAAAAGTTTTCTTCCTGAGAAGAATATATTTCTTGAGAAATACAGCATTTCAAACATAAAGTATGTACAAATTTAACCTCTTGCTGCTTGATATCAGTGATGTGATAGAGAAGTCATTTTCACTGATAATTTTGAATGATCAGGGAAATTTGATCTCTTAACATCTGAACTCTTTGAGGGCAGATGATGTTTTGCTTGTTTGCCTTTGCATGCCTGGCACTTATAGCAAATGCTTAATCAATTGTCTGTCTGTCTGTCTGTCTATCTGTCTGTTTATCTATCTATCCACCTATCTTCCTACATACCTATCTATAACATGAATGTTAGATGAATAATAAAAATTACCATGTATATTATTAATCATTATAAAAATAAACTTTCTGTTTTTTTATTAGGTAACTGATTTAATTCTTATATTTTTGTAAGATATTTCCCATAAATGATTTCTCAAATCAGGTAAAAATTCCTTGCAAAAATATAGTCTTCATCAATACTGCTGTTTCACTACTATGAAATTACTTCTAATATTACACACTTCTCTGAGTGCTGATCATAATACAAAAATATTGCTGCTAAGGACATTCATTCTGTTAATAAATACTCTGAGTTCTAAGAATTTTTGTCTAAAATAAAGCAATTATAGAGTAAAATAAATGTCCATGCTACCTCTAAAGATTTAGGACAAATATACCTAACATAAAGTTTCTGGCCTTGTACTAATGTTAAGTGTTTCTGGTTTTACTTAACAATGACCCTAAACTTATTCAAAATCTCCAGGGCATTTTTTTTTTGTTTCTGAAGAGATGATCTTTCACAATATTAATGAAGACTTTGAATTCATTTCCTAAAGAGGTATATGAAGTTAAATCAAATACTTTTTTCCATCATTTCCCCAGTGCCTATCTTGTGAGATATATGGCCCTTACCTCCAATCAATTTTGACATTAATAGGCTAAGGGAAGAATGCTGTATCAACAAGGCAGACCAGATGGACCTTAAAATATAGAAATGACTATAGGGCTGGGGAGGAAGAAAATGAGAGGGAATTGGGGAGAGGAAAGAATGAGAGGTAAAGTATGAATTTTTCTCATATTAATTTATAAATTCATTGTAGTATTATTCACATGATCACTAAGATTTAATAAATTTCTGTCATATTTAAGATTCAGACTTTAGATTTGAAATATGGGATAATTCAGAACTGGTTTTCTCTTTGGGATTATATAGTGATGGAGTTTATCTGGCTTAAGGGGAACATTTGAAACTTCCAGAAAAAGAATGTAAACTCTTCACATATAAAAATTAGGTTTAGTTATATTTAAAGAATAGTTTTGTATTAATGTAAGATATTAAGTATAACTTTTTGGGCTACCATATCTTCCTCCTTGCCCCCACCCCACAACTGGCAATGGCATTTATGTTTGGTCTCTTGGGGATGGGGAGGGGTATGAACAACTACTTCAGATTTTAAATATTCTCTGTTTACAATCTTAAAATTATAGATCATTAGCCATACCAGTCTATTCACCTTTGATTATGCTATTAGACAAAACAAAGGTATTTACTAAAATTACAGAACATGAACAGTAATAATAAAATATTCTCTCCATAAATCTGGAATACAAACTCCCACAAAAGCATATGGCACCATGGGAAGAATGGATGCATAAAAACACCAAACAAATAGAGTACATTCATCAGAGAACATGGCAAATCACACTTTTGGCAATTCAGGGACCCAATGTTCTTTCCTTTCTTCTGGAAGTCACATATTATTCTACCTGGGCCTAGCTTCCTGCTGAGTAGGTTATTTAACTGGGATACCTGGCCCTGCTCCTTGCTGCAGCTCAACTCCCAATTATCAGGGCTAACTCTTTCTTGACTGCTAGTTTTGACTATTCAGTTGAACTCTCTAAACTTGCTCTCTCCTGGATACTGCATTTACCTGAATTTTTCTGCTTCAAGGCTACTGAAGCAATGGAGGTAGAAGGAGGAGAAAACTCCTCTGCCCTATAAATGCCAGGGGTGGCTAGGTGGTGCAGTGGATAGAGCACTGACCTTGGGGTCAGGAGTACCTGGGTTCAAATCTGACCTCAGACACTTTTTTTAAGGTTTTGTTTTTTTTTTTTGCTAGGCAAATGGGGTTAAGTGGCTTGCTCAAGCAGCTAGGTCATTATTATTAAGTGTCTGAGGTCAGATTTGAACCCAGGTACACCTGACTCCAAGGTCAGTGCTCTATCCACCGCACCACCTAGCTGCCCCCTGCCTCCTGGGACACTTAATAATAATTACCTAGCTGTGTGGCCTTGGGCAAGCCACTTAACCTCATTTGCCTTGCAAAACCTAAAGAGAGAGAGAGAGAGAGACAGAGAAGGACCTCTTCTTGACTGACTCTTCTCATAGTTTGAGCTTCTTAGGTGCAACATGGGTATTGCTGATCATTCAGTCAACTGAGGATAGTTTTCTTGTTATTCAAATAATTTGATTGAAATATTTCTTCACACCTCATAAAGTAGTAAAAAAAAGTATAATTACTTCTTCATTTTTCTTATACTAGCCCATAAAATTCAGAAAGGTATTTACAAGATGGAAATTGGTCCCACAGTTTTGATCTTTAAAAGTCACTTGGGGTGAAAAATCACTCAAGTTTTTACATGATTCACATTCATATTGAATCAATACAACTCAAATTCTGAAAAGGATAAAACTGCAACATCTCAAAGTCATTGTTACCTGGGGATTCAGTGGAAAAATATAATGTATACCTCCTATGTTTATATGACTGTCACTTCATTGGACCATATAACTGAAAATTAAAGGAGCCTTCTTGATTTTCTAAAAATTAGGAGTTCCTAAGTTTTTTTTGTCTCATAGACTCATTGAAAGAATGGTAAAGCCTATGAGAAAGACCCTTCTTGGAATAATGTTTTTAAATAATTGAAGGAAATGCTAAATATCAGTTACAGATTAATGAAAAGAAAGACATAATCCAACTTCCTCTTAAAATTTATCCTTGGAGGGTGGCTGGGTTGCTCAGTGGATAGAGCACCGGCCCTGGAAGACATGTTCAAATCCTGCCTTAGACACTTAATAATTACCTAGCTGTGTGGCCTTGGGCAAGCCACTTAACCCCATTTACCTTGCAAAAAAAATTTATTCTTGGACCTCAGGTTAAGAACTCTTGATCTAGATTAACATCTAATTTTATATATGAGGAAAATGAGGTCCATAGAAGATAAGTGATTTGCTTTATGTCATAAGAGTGGCTGAGTCAGGATTTAAACCCCATGTCTTCTGATTTTTAATTTAGTATCCTTTCCTCAATGACATTATTTTCCTATTTCTTTATAAAACTAGAATTATTAGAAGGAAAACTATTTTGTTTATTTATCACCCAATGAAAATATGACCCAGGTTTTTATTTAGTTGCCAAAAATCATTTTTATATGTTAATTCAAATAGCTTCCTTAATTTGACTTCAGTAAATTAAGATATAGGGTGATAATACTGATTTAATTATCAATTTCAGAAGACATCTGGTTGGGTTTTCACATCATCACATATTGTTATATATAATAAAATCATGGAAAGTTACCATATACAACCAATTACCATAAAGTCTTTAGAATGCAGAATAGAGCTATCCTGGACAAATATAATTCCAATTCCAAAAATGGAAGAATTTTTATTTATTACTCATTCATTAAACCCATATTTTACAACAAATCTAATGCTTAGCACATTGTTCAGTATATAGAAGTTTAATAAATGTTTGTTGACTTATTTGTTTATTATCTAATATATGGCAGCCTATCATGTTTTCCTGCAGTGTTCAATTTCTGAACTTTCTCAACTCTCCTCTGACCATAAGGGATGGTTTTTTCACTCAAAGAGGAAAATTTATTTCATTAACTTAAAATTAAAAAAAACTTTAAAAAAACAGAAAAATTGCTTGGAAGTATGAATGATTATGCAAATTGGGGTTACTGGGTTAATGGGGTAAGATAGCAAATTACTCAAATGGATATGTTTATTTAAGTCATTCCTGCTGTATTCAGAGAAGCTAGTTTCAATCCTAAAAACCAAGATCATACATCTGTGGTTATCTTGCTGTTTCCCAATTCCTTCTTTTCCTTTTCCAACTTTGCACCCCACAAAGGCTTTGATTCCTTTATGGAATAAATACTATTTCTATTTAATGGATTGCACTAAATGTAATGTGTGGTGCATTTTTCTGATGATTTTGCTATATGTTTGCATACCATTATATGTCTTCCAAATCTTCTAAGGGCTTTGTTGTGCATACTGCATTCTGCTCTCCAGAAACCAGAAAATTACAGATCCACACTGGCACAGAGACAACATTTTGATTGAAGCATAACATATTAGGAATTACAAATATAGTCATAAAGACTCCTGTTTGTAATAACCATAGATAATTCAACTATTATTTTATAGACTTTAAAATGAGGTTTAATTCTAAACTCAACAAATAAAGTTCCCTTAATAATACAAATACAAAATCAAAATATAATGTATAATAATACAATAAAGACCTATAACTTCATTGAGGTAGTAATTCTTCAACTGACACAAATTATTATTTCTCTAACTTTTAAGTTTTAGGAAGCCTTAGGATCATTGGGGATAATTGACTTCCTTATGGTCACACATCTAATAAGCATCAAAGGAGAGATTTGAACCCAGATTTTAGCTAATCTTAAGTCAAACATCCATCCTAAGAGCAACTTTATTGCTTCTCTTAACATGGTCTTACACTTGCATTAAATTTTATAATTATAAAGAACTTTAACATCCATTAGCTTATTTTCTCATCTCATTCACTAACAATATGAAAAAGGAATACCCTTTTTGTTCATTATTTATAAAATTATATTTAATATTATTCGCAGAGCATTGTGCTAGGCACTGATTAAGTTACATAACATGAGAGACATTGTGGTACAGTGGATAACGGGCCAGAATTAACAATAGCAGACCAGAATTCAAATCTTTCCTCTAATATATTAGTCATGTAAACAGAGAGAAATCACTTTACCTCTCAGTATCCTAAAGGCTAGGTTAGAGATGAGCTGTGAATCTGTTTAGTGGTTATTGTGATATGTCCATTGTGGTTCTCTACTAAATTACAAGCTCCATGAGTGTAGAGATTTTGCTTTAGAATCAGAATCATAGACATGAAGATCAATCTATCCAAAAGCAATTTTTTTTAAATGTCCACTAGCTGCCTAACACTGTTCTTAAGCACTGGGTATACAAATATAAAGAATGAAACAAACCTAATTGTAAGAATCTTGCATTCTAATGGGGGAAGAAAAAAAAGACATATAATTTTAAATAGAATAAATATAAATACAAAATTAAATACAAAACAGTTTGAGGAGGGCACCAGCTTTTGGAAAGGTTCATGAAGAAAAAGGAGACTTGAAGGAAGAGAGAGGGATTCTATTAGGTGGAGCAGGGAGGAGGAATACTTTACGATTTGTATAGGCTTAAACCCACATGGAATATGTATGTTCTTTCTTTTTAGTACAAATTTGTGATTTCATCAGTGTGGCATGCCCCCATTGTAGAGAAGCTCTAGTTAACTAACTGGAGATAGAGATAGATAAGTAAATAGGTAGGCAAGTGATGCATAGATACACATAATAGAGAGAAAGAGAGAAATAGACATATCTATTCATATGTCATATTGATAAAAGTACAAGGAAGTACAAAATATTCGGGCAAATCACTTGACTTTTTGATGCTCCAATTTCTTCAACTATAAAATGGAAGAGTGTTAACTTGGCACTCTACACTTGAAGCTAAAGACCTGAGGTCAAATCCCAGATCTACCCCTTGTGATTTTGAGCCCATGTGACTTTGAGCAAGTCATCTAACTTCTCTGGGATTCATTTTTTTTAAAGATTCTTTCTTGCTTATTAATACTCATGGATCTGTACTGAATCAGCTAAATTTTTTTTCACTCGTTCTCCTTAGGGCCAACAATAAACATTGATGAAAAAACTTGACAGCTCCTAGCTAAGTGACATAATTTTGTCAGTATGTAACAATTCACTATCAATATGCAGTTTGCAATTACTATGCAGTAGTTACTGATGTGTCTGCCTGCCTCAAGTCTTTCCCCACTTCCAACCATGCTCCATTCAAACACAAAAGTGGTTTTCCTAAAGTATATGTCTGACCATGTCACCACTCTACTTAATAAACTTTAGTGATTTCTTATTGCCTCCAGTGTAAAATACAAAATGCTTTGGTTGACATTCAAAGAAACTCCTGCTTTTCCAACCTTCCTGTAGCTTACTCCCCAAGAGTGACACTAGCCTCTTGGCTGTTCCATGAACAAGACACTCTTTTGATTTTGGATAGTTTCTCTGATTATTCCCCCATACTTGGAATGCTCTCCCTTCTCAATTATACTTATTGACTTCCCTGGCTTTCTTTAATTCCCAACCAAAATATCATCTTTTAAAGGAAGTCTTTTCCAAGAACTCCCGATTTTAATGCATTTCTTCTGTTAATTATTCTCTATCCTGCAAATAGATTGCTCTGTATACATTTGTTTGCATGTTGTTGTCTCTCTCATTATGTTGTAAACTCATTTAAGGACAGGGACTGTCTTTTGTTTCTTTTTGAATCCCCTTACAATTGCAATTGTTTATTGATTAATTGATATCAGACCAAAACTAGCAACCAGTAAATGAATGCATTCTATTCACCTCACAGTCAGCCACTGAAACTATTACTGAGAATTCTGGAAAACTGAGCACACAAAATAGTACCAGAGACAGAGTAGTAAAGTAGAAAACACATTGTATTTGGAGTCAGAGCAAAACCTACCTCTGCTATTTATATGGGATTTTGGGCAAGTCACTCAAACCCTCTGGACTTAAATTTCCTCCTCTTATAGTAATAATAGGGTCAGATTAGAGTAAAGGTGTCAAACACAAGGTCTACTGGACATCAGCAAAAGTCCCTAGTGACATTGAACCATATTAAAATGCAATTGGGAAATATCTAATAAAATAAAACTATGATAGAACATAGGTAATGTTAATATGTGGTGCCAACAGAGATCCTTCTGTATGGTGGTACCTATTTCAATTTGAGACTGATACAACTGGACTAGATGACTTTTGAGGACTCTTCCAGTTCTAAATCTATGAAAATATGGATCTTTGATTTCAACAATGTGGGGACTTTAGTAGATGGACTTTGTGAGCTGCTGTAGCTGTACATTTTTCAAATTAATGGCCAAGCTTCTCTGTATTTAGAGAAGTTGGCACCCCTAAGACCAAAAAACAACTTGTCATCAGCACTGTAGTTGGTCATTCTGTTTTTTTTAGGTTTTTTTTTTTGCAAGGCAAATGGAGTTAAGTGGCTTGCTCAAGGCCACACAGCTAGGTAATTATTAAGTGTCTGAGATTGGATCTGAACCCAGGTCCTCTTGACTCCAGGGCCTCCAGGGCCGGTGCTTTATCCACTGTGCCATCTAGCCGCCCCCTGGTCAGTCTGTTTTGCTGGGATTTACCAGAATTTGCTCTTCATTGACATAGAATTAGATAACTAGTCTCCTTTAAATGAGGTTGAAGCACCAGGGTGGTGCTGCAGTGGGGGGTAAATAATTTTGGTGATAGTAATCTTGAATTATATCATTAAAGGAAAACAAACATTAGAAAACACACATAATGATTTTCTGTACTGAATATAGCAATAAATAACTGACAAGATAATATTCCTTAAAAGCTCAATAAGAAAGATTTAATCCAACTTTTGAAGTGTATTAAAAAACAGAAATAATGAAAAACAGCTTTGAGACTGAATGAAAATTACAACATTTTTGATTTTACATTTATCTGAAATTGGAACAATATTTGACTGAGCTCATATTTTAACTGATGATATGCCCTGTATTTTTTCAGGAGTTTTAAAAAAATCAAATTGTCATTTTAATAATGAGGGGGAAATGACTAAATGAAGTCTCCACAAAATTCAATGAAGTATTTAACTGTGGTTTACTCTCCTTCCTGTTCACTGAATACAGCCACACAAAAGAAATAATTCCTAGGGTGGAAAATAATTGCTATTTTCCCGTATCTTTTCTAATCCGTGTGGTTTTTCCCCAAGTGAGATGCTTGAATCTTTAGTCATCAATAGTCTAGTAACTCTTTAGTTGCCTTCTCCCTAATTCAGTTTGTAATCAAACTGTTTGATTAAAATGGAAATCAAGAATGAAAAGATAGCATGTGTTATGTTTTACTAATCATCTGAATTAAACAGGTGAGTGCAACATAAGTTCAGTACCATCTGATTAGTTTGATGTTGTTAGTTCAATTTTAAGATGCAGTTGGAATCTAATGCTATCTGATATTTATGGTTTTCTAGAGGATGATCCCAATTTAATGGGATGCAAAAGAAATGTCATGTGATTTGAATGGAATTTGTTAAATAAGTGACCTGTAAATGACTCTTCAAGTCCCTCTGTTCCACTTAGATTGTGGATAGTGCAAGTCTTGTTTTATATCTACCTCTTGCCTTTCTTCATGCCTTTTCCTCCTTAACTAAGAGTTCTGAGCAAGTTCCCTATCTTCAGGTCAGTTTATACTGATCAGTTCCAAATGACTATAACATTTGTGTTTACATTTAACCATTGTTTTGCACATGCAACATATAGTCTTATTATTATTAGATACTGTTTCATGTGAGAATATTTAACTTTTTTTTTTTTTAGGTTTTTGTAGGCAAATGGGGTTAAGTGGCTTGCCCAAGGCTACACAGCTAGGTAATTATTCAGCTAGGTAATTATTAAGTGTCTGAGACCCGGTGTCTGAGACCCGGTGTCTGAGACCGGATTTGAACCCAGGTACTCCTGACTCCAAGGCTAGTGCTTTATCCACTACGCCACCTAGCCGCCCCAACAATATTTAACTTTCTAGTTAGATTGTAAGCTCCTTGAAGGTTAGTAAAGTATTATTTTGAACTTGTCATTATACCTAGCATTGTTCTGGAAGATAAAATCCATGTTTAGTGTATTGAATGATACTAAAAGTCTCCAGATTTATATGTCACATTTTACATATTAATAAAATGTTATTAAAATGCAATCTCAAAACATGTAATTCAATTCACCAACTATTTATTAAACAATGAAGAAGAAGGTATAAAAAGATAAAATGAAATCATCCCTGCCCTACTGGAGCCTAAGTTCTATTGAAGGGAAGACAACAGGTATGCAGATAAGAGTATTTACAAAGAAAATGTAAAGTAATTTTGAAGGGTGTGATAGGGGACTACTAACAACAGAGGAAGATGTGTAGAAGGTAGTACTTGGGTTATGCTTTGAAGAAAATTGAGGATTTTTAAGAAGAAGAGATGGGAAGGGAATATATCCTAGACATGGGGGAAAACATGTGTCTGAAGGCACAGAAGTGGAAGGCAGAATGTTATGGTGGGGAACAATTACCAGGTCAGTTTGACTGTGGAGAGAACAAGAGAGGGAAGACTAAAAATGTAGTTGAGAAATAGATTCTAGGTGGCTTTAAATTCAGTCTTAGTCTGGAATAGTGTACCTGTCAGATATATGGAGAAGAGAAGAATTTATGATCATAGAAGAGATAGAGTATCAGAAGACATAAAATGAATGGTTTTCATTGCATATAAATGAAATGTTTTTGCACAAACAAAATCAATATAACCAAGATTAGAAGGAAAAGAGAAAATTGGGAATTTTTTTCTTATAGGAGTTTTCTCTGATAAAGTTTTCATTTCTCAAATATATAGAGAACAGTTAAAATTATAAAGGATAAAAGTTATTTCCCAATTGATAAATGGCCAAAGGATATAAATAGACAGTTTTCAGATGAAGAGCTCCAAAACTATCTAGTCATAGAAAAAATGTTCCAAAATTCTACTGATTAGAGAAATACCAATTATAACAACTGTGCTGTATCACCTCAAAACTTTCAGATTAGCTAATGTGATAGAAAAAGGAAATCACAAATGCTGTAGGGGAAGTGGTAAAAGTAGGATAATAATGCATTGTTGCTACAGTTGTGAACTGATACAACCATTCTGGAGAATAATGAACTGGAACTATGAACAAAGGGCTATAAAATTATGCATACCTTTTGATCCAACAAAACCACTACTAGGACTGTATCGCAAAGAGATTTTTAAAAAGGAAAAGGACACACGTATACAAAATATTCATCTATTTGCAGCTCTTTTGTGGTGGCAAAGAATTGGAAATTGAGGGATATCTGAACAAGTTGTGGCAAATGGTTGTGAAGATATAATATTGTGTTATAAGAAATGATGAGTAGGATGCTTTAAGAAAAATCTAAAAAGACTTAAATTAACTGATGCATTGTGAAGTGAGAAGAACCACCAGAACATTGTACACAATAATAGCAATATTCTGAAATGATCAACTGTGAATGACTCAGCTATTCTTAGCAACGAACTAAGGCAATTCTGAAAGTCTCATGATGAAAAATGATATCTCTATCCATAGAAAAAAATGATAGAGTCTGAATGCTGATGAAAGCATACTTTTTGCTTAACTTTATTTTTCTTGTTTTTTTAATCTGTGTTTTCTTTCACTATGACTAATAAGGAAATATGTTTTTCATGACTGAACATGTCATGTATAATCTATCAAATTGTTTGCCTTTTCATTGAAGGGAGAGAGAAGGGAGACAGGGAAAGAATTTGAAATACAAAATTTTTAAAAATGAGTGCTAAAATTTTTATATGTAATTGCAAAAAATAAAGTATTTAAAGAACTTTAAAAAATAAAATCCAGGCTGAGGACTGTGCATTTTGTGCCTAGAGGCAAATGCAGTCACTGAAAACTTTTTTGAGTAAGGAAATGATGTCATCAACAATTTTGTGGAACAATGTTATGAAATTCAAATAGAAATTGATCCAGTTAGACTATATGCTGACTTGGGAAAACCACAAATTAATATGTTATATTATTATATTTTGATGCAGCTAAGAGATGCATTGGCTAGAGCAACAAGTTTGGAGTCAGGAAGACCTAAACTGAAATCTGATTTCAGACATTTACTAGCTTTGTCATCCTGAGCAAATTACTTAATCCTATTTGCCTCAGTTTTCTCAATCTGGAAATGAACTTGAAAAAGTAAGAATTATAGCTGTTTGGAATTGAACTTGCTGATATGGGTATAGACTTAACTGCTGCTTCTGAGAAGGAACACCTAAACTGGAGGAAAGAACTGATTAGATATTGGCAGGAGGCTTGGAAGACAAGAATGATTTCAAGGTAATAAATTGTGATGTCTAGAAAGGATGAAGATGTCTTCAACAGAAATGGGAAATTTGAAAGCAGGATGCATTTGGGATTGTGTTTTAATAAGGTATCCATTTTCCCAATTGGTTCAGTTTTGGGGGACAGTTCATAGGATCACAGACTTGGAGCTACTTGGGACTTTAGGAATTGAAATTTCATTTTACAGATGAAGAAACAGAATAAGGGAATTCTTTGGCCAAGTTATGACATTTTGTCCCATAGTCCTTGATATATTTACTATTCTGTAGTTATATGTGTATGTACATAATTAAGTGTATATAATATATGTGAATGTTCATATATACACATATTTTATATGTATATGCATACATACACATAAATAAAATATATTAAAAGGATTCTATATATATAAATAAATAAGTACACACACAAACACACACACACACACACACACACACATATATTTCTACATCCAAGTTTTTAGAGGAATTCTGTCTCATTTCTCTTCCCCCATTAGACTATAAGCTCTGTGAAAGTAAACTCCTTGACTTTTCTTTAAACAGTTGCCCTATAGCAACAAACACCCCCCTTAGGGATGTTTAGTACATTTCTTTTGGCTGGCACTTGTAGCTAACTAATAAAGTTGAATTTGTTTTTTTTAATTAAATGTTTCATTAAAAACTTAATTGAATAACAGCTCAACCAACTAAATTTGCTTGTAAAATATTTATGTCTAAATTAATTCCAACATATAAGAGGTCATGACTTTTCAGTCAATTCAAGAAATTTTAAATCTTTGCAGAAATGGTGTTTGAATACTAAAATTTTCATTGTCCTGTACCATTCCACATCCTACTGACAATTTAGACTGGAAGTAAAATTTCCAAAACAGTTTCAGAAATTCTGGCAATCTGGAAGGAAAGAATTTGAACAAAACTAGTCAATTCATTCTATGTCAAAACAATCTGAATAAATCTCCATATTTGATAAGGACCATTGGTTCTATAGTTCTATGCCTCCTGTGTTTTGCCCATTGATAATTGTTAGAAGCACATTCATGTATTTCAGCAAGAGTTAAAAGGAGCAGCTGTATATATCATACACACACACACACACACACACACACACACACACACACACACACAAAGTATATATATATAACATTCAGAAAGCCTTGAAATCATCATTAGTAAAGGTAATTATTTAAAGTAAAAATGTGAAAGCAAAGTACAATTCTAATACATTACACCTTTGATTCACTAGTTATAGTCAATCAACCAGTCATCCTTAGGAATTTATTAGGTACCTGTTGCATGGCAGGCAAAGTGTTAAATATTGGGATTAAAAATAATGCCAAAAACAAGGCCCCTGGCTTCAAGGAACTCACATTCTAATGGGGGCGATAACATACAAATATTATTTCCATAAAGGATATATGCAAAGCAAGTGCAAAGAAATCCCATAGGGAAGGTACTAGGAGTAGGTGTGGGTATATTGGGGAGAGGTATGGATGTTTGGGGGTACTGGGAAAGACCTCATGTATATTGTGGAATTTGGAATGTCTTGAAGAACGGCAGGGGATTTCAGAGCAATTTCAAGACTTTTCCTGTTGTCCCAAAGAATAACCATATATAATGTGATGTCCTATGTAAACTTCATCTTTACAAATGAAGCAAATATATCCCATTAAATCTGAACTGGATTAGAATAGAATCAGCAGGCGTTTTTTTTAAAAAAAAGAATTAAGGCTCATTTACAGAGAAAGCCAGGGAAAACACAATTGAGTTTTCTTGTTGAACTAACACTTAGCAACTGCCTCCTGTGAGAATCTACCTGAGGGTTTTTCTTCATCTTTGATGAAAAAAAACGTCAGACTGTTTTTGATGAATGAACAAATATATTGATATAGTCTACCTAGCTCCTCTGGTATTACTTTTAAGATTATATGTGTGTATATATATACACACATATACACATAGCTTCAAGCAATGTAGCATCATGAGAACTAAGGGAAAAAACCCAACCAAAAAACCTTCATGTACTCAGCTTGGGTCAGCATGTTCTTGCTCTCTCTCTTTTTTTGTGTAGGCTTTTACACTGGTTTTTATTGTTTCAAGACTGTCTTGTTGTCTCAAAGAACAGTCATGTTTATATCGAGGATGTCCAGTGTAAAATATTTTTTATGGATGAAGTTAACATGTGTGATACAGCTGATACTGATAGACATAAAGTCCGCTTAAAGTAGTTTCCTCTGTTGATTTTGGAACAGATGTTATATTCCATTTAGTGCTGCTGGAGATCAGCCATGTCCAGGGGAGTCTAACTAGGAAATATATGAGCAGCTGTGTGATTAGAACATGTCCAGCAAATGGACATATACCTTGCATCTACCTGGACTTATCCACCAACACATTAGAAATGATAGTTGTTAGTTATTCCTTAAGGAGAGATTCAGTTGAATTTTTTTTTTAAAAAACATGGAAACAACTGATACTTGTTAAGTTTCAAGTGCTAATCAAGGGACTTCATTTCATACAGTTGATATTTTACTGACTGAGATGTGGCTGATACTTAGGGAAGAGAAATGAGATTTGACAGCTTTGCATGCAACCTTCTCAGTGATGTGGAAGGGAACATTAAAAACAAACAAACTAAAAAAAAAATCCTAACTTACAGACACATTGTTAAATTGATATTATAACTAATGTATGGTCTATAGCAATGCTTCTTTAGAGACAGAAATGAGCTTCAAACATGGGTAATTTTCCAATTATTGATTAAACATAGAGAAATGGTTTATAGTAGGTATTTTCCAAGGTTGTGATATATTGGGAGTGTTATTGTGATTTTTTTTTATTATAGAGCAACTCTCAGAATAAACCAGGAGTACCTTATAGCTCATCCAGTTCTGTTTTATTAAATTCAATAAATATGCATCTACTTTGTACAGGGTAATATATTAACTGCTGAAATGGCTACAATGGAAGATTAGGTTCCTATATTCAAGATGAAATTCTAGTAGAGATAAATATGTTTCAAGGTCTTTTCCTCCCCTTTCCTCAGATGTCAGTTTTGATCCAAGTACATATCTATTCTCCCACTTTCCATAGAGGTCAAGTTCAATAGTAGTACTGACTATATCACGTCCTCCTTGAACCCTTCATTTCAGTGCCCAGGCAGTCACAGGACTAGCATTGTGCCTGTCTCATTGGGGAAACCTGTGAACATTTCTGCCCATTTTCCTCCCCATGGATTTCTGGCAGTCAGCAGAAACTCTACAAGGGACCTAGTTGAGACCTTTTATTAGTTCATCAGCTGAATATTCCCATCTGACATTTTTGTAATCACTTCCACAGTCTTTCACAAGATGAATTAGACTACTTGATTTCTATCTGAAGACCTGGATTCCATTCTTTCACAACACTCAGAGGGTCAGATGTGTCCACTGTTGAGCATGGTATTGGTGGGCTTTTAGGTAAGATGTTTCTACCACTTAGAGTCCTTCCTTGCTGGGCATTCAGTTCTGCTACACTGGGCAACATCTCAAACTATAACTCTTCTTCCATTTGATATGTGCAGTGAGATACTATGAAAGATGTCATTAATATTCCTATGAAAAGTACTAGATACTTGCTAGTTTCCAGTGACCATATACATAAAGTCCCAATGGAGAAGTCCAAGGCTATGCTTTTGCTGTTGTTTAGTCATTCAGTTCTGTCCACCTCTTCATAACACTATGGACCACAGCAATACTGCACATTGGGTTTTTTTTTTTGGCAAAGATACTGGAATAGTTTGCCATTTTCTTCTCCAGGGGAATCAAAGCAAACAGAGATTAAGTAACTTGCCCAGAATCACACAGTAAATGAATCCAGATTTGAACTCAGGTCTTCCTGACTCTAGGTCCAGTGTTCTAACCACTAAACCACCTAGCTGCCTCTAAGGCAAACAGTGGTTAAATAGCTTGCTCAGGGTCACCCAGCTTATTCTGCTTATTGAGAAAATAAGAGAACATCCAGAATTTTGAGGAAAGGAGTGGGGTAAGAGATACTGGATACACTCCATGTAAGGACACCATAGACAAGATCAACTACTAGAAGTAGTGTAGCAGAGAAAGATCATAAATTAAAACCACAAAATGAAGAAAGGATAAAATAAGACTATTTCATTCCATTTCACTCCACATCCCATTCTTCTCTTGTGTAAAACCTCAGAGACTGTTTTACTTCCAAGTATTCTATTTTCCTATTTAGATCAGATGTCAGCAGTACAGATTCTGAAAGTGGGGATAGAGATAGGTCATCACTTAAAAAATGAGCCTTTTAACAAGCTGTGACATATGATTGTGATGAATACTTTGTTCTATAAGAAATGATGAGCAGGGTGCTCTCAGAAAAATCTGGAAATTAGATGAACTGATACAAAGTGAAATGAATAGAACCAGGAGAATACTGTACACAGAAACAGCAATATTTTATGATGATCTGCTGTGAATAACTTAGCTATTCTCAGAAATATAACGATCTAAGACAATTCTAAAAGACTTATGATGAAATGTGTTGTATATTTCTAGACAAAGAACAGATGGAAGTTGAATGCAAATAAAAAATATTTTCTTTATTTTTCTTGGGAATTTTTTTCTTTCTTTCACAGAATAATTTATGGATGGAAATGTGTATTGCATCATTATACATACATCACCTATCTGAAATTGCTCACCTTCTCAATGAGTTGGGAGTAGTGGTTAGGGAGAGAGAATTTGGAACTCAAAATCTGAAAAATTGTTTTTACATGTAATTGAGGGAAAATAAAACATTAAAGTGAAAAAAGAAAAACGAGTTTTTACTGGAGGTAAGAACTTTCTAGAAATTGAGTTGTGTGATTTCAATATCCAATTCCAGGGAGTCACTCAGAACTTTTCATCTATGGAACTGATACAGTTCCAAGCAACAGAATATGGAAGTCTTATAAGTCTCCATGCAAGATGAAACTTCACTGGGAGGGAAAAATACAATTCTTTGGTGCCATAATCTTGAATTGAAAGACATGAATGTACTGATTCTAGAATCTACTGAATTCTAGAACCACTATCTCAGCAAAGTTGTTCTTCCAAGTGGCCTATTGTTGTCTGAGGGTATCTCAGACATAATTTTCCTGTTTTCCTTTTACAGTGCAGGTAACATAGAAAAGAAGTCATTCATTCATAATCCTGCTGAAACTAATTAAATCAGCATTGAACTAGCTGTCTATTGAAACATCTACAGTAAGTTTGAATCTGTGTCTTGAAGGAAGACTTATTCCACAAGGGTCTCATTTTGATTTGAATAACTTCTCTAAATATAGCCAGCAACATTTATGCGCAAAGAACTGTCTTAAGACTTAAATAACCATAATCTTATTTGATCCTTCCAACAATTCTGTGAAGTAGGTGTTATTATAACCCTTATTTTATATACAGTTGAGGAAATTGAGGCAGAGGGAGATTAAGTAACTTGCTCAGGGTCACAAAATTAATAAATATCTGAGGCCATATCTGAATCAGGTCCTCTTAACTCAAGGTCCAGTGCCATCTAACTTCCTACAAATCTTGTATAACCATTTTGGAAAGGTAAAAAAAAAAATCAACAACTAAAGTATCCATATCCTCTGATATAAAAATTATACTGATATATATCCATTGTACCATCTAACTTCCTATAAATCTGATATAACCATTTGGGAAAGGTTTTAAAAAAAGTAACCAAAGTGTCCAAACCTGATATAAAGATTATACTATAATCTACCCTAAGAAAATCAAGAAAAAAAGGTCCTATAGATCAAAATATTCATAGCAGCACTT
Organism: Macrotis lagotis; assembly: GCF_037893015.1. Taxonomy (NCBI): domain Eukaryota; kingdom Metazoa; phylum Chordata; class Mammalia; order Peramelemorphia; family Peramelidae; genus Macrotis; species Macrotis lagotis. The sequence goes on from NC_133664.1 coordinate 131,594,011, forward strand.
ATGATAGCAGAGAATTATAAGCATAGGGTAGTCCAATTGATTTAAAAAGCCAATTGCTAATAAAAGCAATAAGGTCATGGGATATTATTTTGCTGAAAGCAAGGGAAGAGTTGAATGAATTGTTATAGAGTGAAGCAAACAGAAGGAGGAAAGCATACATAATGACCTCAGCAATGTAAATGGAAACAACGAAAATGAATCCAGAAACTTAAAATTGAATATTGTTTGACCAAGATTGGTCCCAGAGAAGAAATTAGGAAATGTCTCCCTTCCTTCCTTGGAGCATGGAGGGGAATGTTAGGCATGTGCAACATTACATGATAGATTGACTGGATAGTTTTTTCTTTCTTCCTTTCTTTTGTTATTTGTTACTCACTCTCTCAGTAACTGAGAAGTGAAGGAATCTATTTGAAAAATAAAGCTGAAGTAACAATAAAAGATGTCATTTTTTTTTTAAAGAAAAAAAATTTGGCCTAGAGCACAGGCCTAGGGATATAAACTTGGAAATCACCTGCATAGAGGTGATAGTTGAAACCATGGGAGTAGATGATACTATAGAGAGATAATAGAAAAAAACAAGAAAGAGATTTTTGAAACACTATATCAAAAGAAGAGGAGTGGGATTAGAAACCAGTAGACACTGAGAAGAGATGATCAGGCAAATTAGAGAACAATGATAATGCAGTATAAGAAGTCAACAAAGGGGGTCTCTAGAAAAGAGCAGTTAAAAAAAGTAAAATTGGATTGTAAAAAGAAGTAATTTTTGCAACAAAAAGAAAATGTAAAAGAAAATGAAGACATAAAATTCCTAGAGTTAGTGGTTAGGAAAGGAAAGAATTCATTAAATGTCCAATATCACATAGCTGGTAAATATCTAGAAGATCTTCCTAACACCAGGACCAAGGTTCTGTAGACTGGATCACTTCAGGTGTTAATGACCTTTGAAAGAACAATTTCAGGAGAGTCGAAGGAGTAGAAGAAAGATTATATGGGATTGAGGAGCAATCCTCAGGAAATAGAAAGCAATGACTATAGGTTATACTTTATAGCATATTATCTGGGAAAGGAAATGAAGAGTTTCCTGGATTTGTAGCAGGGCCTAGAGAAGAATTAAACAATAAATTGCATGAAATTGAAGCAGGAGCATAGGAAAGGTGGTCCATGGCGGGGAGGAAAGGTATCAAGGGAAGTGTAGTTGTTAAAGTACTAAAATACTAATGGATCATAGCATTTAGGAATGAACCTTAATTATGCCAGCATCACCTATTGGGCAACCCCAGGCATGGATTCCAAATATAGAATTATGGTGAGTCTTTGGTATATTTCCTAAGATCAATTTACTCCCCCTCACAGGTAATTCATACAAAACTGAATCTTGAACAAGTTTCTTCTATAAGTAGTTTTACCTAATTTTACTAGGTAAAAGTTTCAGGCAATATAGATTTTTATTGATGTCTTTTATTTTTATATTACCTTCATTTTGCCCTCTGATTCCTTTTTTAGAGAACAAAGTTTTTTTTCAAGAAGAGAAGAAATATCAGTGAGTTCAATTAGCATATAAAATTTCCAAAATTTTATGCATTGCTTCAAACCCATGGTGCATATGCTTAGATGTAATCTTTAGTTTTGCTAGGTAAAAATCTCAAGGCTAACATAGAATTTTTAGAATCTGCTTTAGAGTTGATTGAAATTAATTTTTAATCCTTGAAATGCCCCATAGCCATGCTGTGCTTCTTTATTAGGAAAAACATTAGGATTATTTGTAATCTATTCTCCCTGAGTTTTCTCTTAAGCTAGTCTATGCCTAGAAATGCCTTTCTGGTTTTAGCTTCTCAAGATATCTTCTTTTCACTAATACTAAGTGAGAGAAATTATTTTTCTATTAAATTAATAACAAGTTATTTAGCTAGGATCCAGTTTTTTTTAATTCTTTAGTTCCTTATTTAGAGCCTAACCTCCAAAAGTCAGTCAGTCAGTCTCTGAAGGACAAGGCTAATACATGATATTCTCCTGGGAAATATACTCATTGAATTTGTGGTGAGACTCCACCTTGCTAGAAGATCTTACTTATATTTAGGGTGTAAATAGGATCTAGCCTAGGTGAATTCCTATCCCAAAGCTGGGAGCTCATGCCCTTGTACTTCTCCACTGGAGTTTACAGTGACCCAGCTCAAGAAGGAAAAAGTCAACCAGAATGATCTTGGTAGAGATGATTTTTTTTGGCTAGATTTCTGTGGGTGATTGAATCTGATAATCAAGCCTTATTCTTGGCAGGAAGAGTTGAAGACTTTTTGTCCCACTCCTTCATTAATTGTTTACCAATCAGGGTTGGTTTTCCTCTGTCAGGGATACCCCCCCTTTTCTAAAGTTATAGTAAAGCTTCCAATTTCTTCAAGTCTTTGGTTATCAAGAGAAACCACTGGTCATCAACTGATTGATTATTAGTTAGCATAATTAATAAATTGATTATTAATTACCTAGAAACTTTATTTCTTGGGTTTTTCATTTATCACACAAGGCAAAGTGAAAAGAATACTGGTTTGAATATCAGAAGATAAATTCTTGGGACACCCTCCTCTTCACCTGAACAAAAACCACAACTATGTTTGGCTTTGGTTTCCTCATCTCTTATGTGAGGATGATCATTAAGACATCCAGTTCAAAAATTCTATGATGCATAGTCTCTTTCATGAAATCTTAGCTCTGATCAAGTGAACAGGCTGTGTGGAGATGGGAGGGGAATTCCATGTGTGAAAAATAATTAAGCAGACTCATTTAACTGAAAAATAATGTGATAGAAATGTGAAATCAGTCTGGAAAGATAACTTGAACACAGAATGTGAAGAATTGTAGAAAGATGAGTTTACATTCTATCCTAGGGGCAATAGAAAGTTTCAGGAGCTCCTTGAGTAGAAGGAAGATAAATTTTTAGGAATATAAATTTGGCAGTTATAAAGAAGATGAATTAGAGTGAAGAGAAGTTGAAAGCAAGAACAATTAGAAGGCTACTGTGATAGCTTAGTGTGGTAGTTATGTGGGTAGAGAGAAGACAAATGAGAAAGATCTTTTTACATTCTGCTCAAATATATATTCCTTAGAACTCCCTCTTCAACCTTATCTAGTCTAGTAGGATAATACATAATTTATTTGATTAGTGTACTTATTCATGCTTAGTCTTCTCTTTAGGACTGTACTTACATGATATAAAAATGCCTATAAATAACCATATAAACAGTTGAGAAGCAAATATGAATTTGTTCACTGGCATATTTATTTTTAAAAGTGTCAGACATTTGAGCATTTGGGAATATTTCAATGAATAATTGAATTTTTTTGCTTTTCATGTAAGTAGTGACATTGTGTAGCTGTAACCTACATTTATTTAATTTATGACAATCTGCATTAATGTTCTTTATTAAATTGACAGTTACTCAGCAGCAGGAATTTTGTTTGTTCTAAAGAATTCTGAATCTGTTATAATAGTGTTTCAATATTTAATAGATACTGTTTTGGTTTGACTTTTGATATGATTTTTGTTTCAAGACTTGTAACAATTTGCAATATTGAGGTTGATTAACTCCCTCCCCTATCCACAATGGTCATAATCATATAGCTATTATTAACACTAGAAACTTGCAATATCTCTATATAGGGAGAGCTATATGAGTTTTCATTCTTCATTAATTTCTTTTTGCCAGCAACTATGGTATTTGTGTAGGAAATTTATGGTGTGGAAAATCCATTTCCATTTGTAAATCAGCTACTAGTTGGCAACATCTTTGAAAGTTACCTGGGGACATTGAACTAGTTATACAGTTACTATACTCTGGAGAAGGTACTTGAACTCAGCTTAGTCTGATTATATAATCAACTACTATCTGCTACATGTCTTTGCAGTTAGAAATTTGTATTAACCAGAACTATATATTTAATTTGTGTTCATAATATTGTTCTTAAAGTCCAAGCAAGAAGATCTTGCATTCTGAATCAAAAGAGAATGATCATTTTCATAGAGCTTAAAGTTGTGTATTTTATTATATTCTGATTATTTGACAATTGGTTTTTCATGGATGGTAATGCTCAGTTGATCAGAATATTTAATTATGTACTCAGTTCCCTTACCAAGTCAGGGAATAACTTATTTTATAGTCACATACCCATTTGACTGTACTGGAAAGTATTAAATACTTTCATTGCCTCATGATATTTGGATAAACACAAAGAGCTATGTATTTTAGTTTAATTTCTACTGTGATCTTTGTTACTACAATTCCCTTGTCTAAGTTGGGAAGATTCATTTCTGATGGAAGTAAGGAAGTATGTAATCAATGCACATTACATATATTATCTCATCATTCTTCACACCAAGCCTGTGAAGTAAGTGTTTCATCATTCTCACTTTACTGATGAATCTAAATAAAGTTAAGTGACTTGCTCAGAGTCTCATAGTTACTAAGTGTATGGGACAGAATTTGAACTCAGAATTTCTTAACTCTTAATCTAGTTCTATAGATAGTTTGGTATAGAAATGTACCACTCTAAATCATTGCAAGTGATTTTCAAATGACTAGAGACAGTCTCCAATGCATATGTGGCTTTTTTCTTTCAGGAATAAATGTTACAAGAATAACATTTAATATTTTTTTTGAGTGCAAAATCTTGGAGAAGAGCATATTCCAGTGGCAAGAAGGTTGGATTTTGAATCCACATACCTGGGACAGACTCTGGACCACTCAGGTGCTACTAACTAATAAGGTCTTTCCTGAGCACTCCAGTTGCTATTGTTCTCCTTAAAATTATGTATAACTTTGCATGAACTATGCAAATTCATAGTTAGTTATAAATTTGTTTATCTGTATTTGTCTTGTCTCAATAGAATGTAAGCTCTTTGAAGTTCAAAACAGTTTTGTTTTTGTCTTTGTACCTTTAGTGGAAGTAGATTGATGTGTATATAGTAGGTATATAATAAAGGTTTATCATCATTGAAGGTGTAGTTTTGGACAATCCCAGAACAAAGGACACATTCGAGTCTCTCCCTTTTTCCCTGAAACCTTCCCACCAAAAAAGACATTTCCATAAGGCATGGAAGAATGACATAGAGAATGAGTAGATATAAATCGAGAGAGAGTAGTTATCTAAACAAAACTGGGGGAGTGGTGTCAGTTATATATAGAGAAGGGAATGTGTGGGATGGTATGTATGTATGTATCTATCTAAATACAATACATATACAAATAAACAATATACATATATGGAAATTGTTGTTTGTCCTTTGTTCTAGAAGAAGTCCATGACATCAGGAAGGTGATGGCACGACAAGCACATGAATTGGATTTGAGGGATACTGTGCTAAGTCACTAGCTTCACTTTCTCCTCAATAGTCTTATAGATCCAGTGACCAGTTAGGGATCAGAATGACTGGAAATGACCCTGGATGTGAGGCCATCAGGGATAAGTGAACTGACCAAGAGCACACAGCTAGTAAGTATTTGAGGATCAATCTGAATTCAGGTCCTCCTGACTTCAGGACCAGTGCTCTGCCCAATGTGCCATTTAGCTCCCCTATATATGTGTATATATAAACAATGTGTGTATATAAATATAAATGCTGTGCTGCATGATTCTTAATTTTCTGTATTAAATTCAATTAAATAGCATAAATAGCATTTTTATCACTTTAATTTTTGTTTCTTTATTGATTTGAAAGCATTAAAATATTTTATCCCCAAAGAGAATACTGAGAAAACCAGACCTTTGCTGTAGTTTAATTTAATTTAAGTTATTCAACTTTGAGGGTTTGGTATTTGTGTGCTTCAAAGAAAAAGATAAGATTTGGGTCCAACCCACTAGTCTTTCATTATCAACTAAAGTAAAAACAATAAAAATCTAGAATCTGGCACATTTCAAAAGAAAGTAGATACAATGTAATATTCTAATTATAAATAAAGTTGTATGTTTATGCATTTCTGCATGAAAAATGAAGAAAACTGAATTAACAACCCTGGAATTCTCAAAAGGAAATCAAATTTGCTGGCACATTAAAAGTTATGCCTATGATAACAATTCTCAATACAGTATTGACAGTGTCCCAAAGAAATATACATGGGGATTTAGCAAGCTGTTATAAACCATTCATATTCATGTACTCAAGAAAAATGGGCTTTCCACCAAAGGAGAAAACATTTTCTTCTTCCCTTTGGCATCATAATTACCATGCAAATTCTGAACACAGACTGGAACAGTTTAAGAAGCTTCACACATAATCAGGTAACATTTTTTTTGAACATAGTGCCATTTTTTAAATGGCCTGGAGGATGATAGGCAAGAAATTCATTCATTTTCTGACTGTATTTGACACCCCTCCAATGAAGAATCTGAATGCCAGGTAGTCTTGGGGAGGAGGCTGAGAAGTGAGACAAAATAGTCTAAGTCTTACAGAAGCAGAAGTTTAAAATTTGTATCAGAGAAAGCCCCAATATCTTGATTTCTGTGTTTTACAAGTCTACAGGTAATGGCAGTTCTGCTTTATTATATAACAACCATATTTCATAATTCATCAATAATACCACATGCAAATTGAATAGAGGTATAGCATAAAGAGTTCATAATTTGTTCTGCATGAACACGAGATATCCTATAGACAGTATTTCAAAATTTTGAGTATAAAATAGTATAAAATAGTGGAATAGTGTAAAGAATAGACTAAGAGAGAAGATAGGTTCAGTTCTTGGCTCTGCTGTTCAATTGTTCTTTGACTTTGGATGAATCACTTAAACTCCCTGATCCTTCTTTCCCTTATCCATAAAATTCAGACAATACTACTTATGGTACTTATTGAATCTTACAAGACTTTTGTGAGAAAAAGCTTTGTAAAACCCTAAAGTATATACGAATGTGCATTTTAACTAGTATTAATCACATTAGAATTGTTTATATCTTTGTACACAGTTCTGCTACCAAGCATCATTTTTCCTATACTGTGGCTTTCAGAAAAGGAGTAATATGCACTCTAATATATTTGTTTATAGAACATTGTTCTTTTGGGACCAAGGCCAAAATAACAATAAAATTTAGCAAATTACGAGTAAGTAGCTTGTAACATGTGATATTTTATTCAGTCTTGTGCAGATGAAGATATAAACAGTCACAGCCACTGAGGAGCTTATAACCTTAAACAGATCATAAACATAAGTGATGAGGTCACCCAAACAAATAGAAAGGTTGTACATATCATAGCATAAACACTGTCCAAGGATATGGATTAAATAAATATGCTTTTTCCCACCATATGAGGGACAAGCACATTTATACATGAAAAGATGACCTTGTTACACTGTTTAATGGAGTACATCACGAGCATTCCATTGATAGGGAAGGCACAGGGGAAAAGAACAAATATTTAATAAGATCCTACTATGTATCAGACACTGGGTTATGTGCTTTAAAATATGAAATTAATTTGATTTATCATTCTATTCTCTCTGATGCTTCTATGAAATCTGGGACTCAAAATAATCTTCAGATAATAAATTTATTAGACATATATATTAAGAAGGCTGAGTTACCTTCAGCTTTTGGGAAAGAAAAAAAAGGGACTAAGTAGGCTAAGCCTACTGTATATTGCCAATGTGGAAAATACTTTATAAATAAATATTATCCCATTTGATCTTTGTCACATATCTGAGAGGTGTTTTTAATTATCCCCATTTTACTGTTCAGTAAACTGAATCAAACAGAAGTTAAGTGACTTGCCCAGGGCCACACAGCTAGTTAGTATCTGAGGCTATTTCTGAACTCAGGTCTTCCTCATTCCAAGTGCAGTGCTCAATCCAAATGCATAGGCAATTCTAACTCTCTTCCTTCTTGGAGAAAAATATTGCATTAAAAGTCTGATTTACTTATTATGGATCATTCAAAAATTATTACAATAATATATTGAAATCCTGCTATAAATAATAAAGATTATTTCCCCTATGAAAGGTAAAATAGGCTGATGGTTAGCTCATTGAGCTTGGATCATGGAAGGAATGGATTCTAGTATAGCCTCTGATAAACACTGGCTATTTAATTATTGAAAAATTACTAACTTCTCAGTTCTTTAGAAACAGCTTTGAAGTTTCAAGTTGCAGAGAATGCCATCTACATAGGTAGAGGGAATTTTTTCTGTATCAATAAGATCATAGACCTAGTTTCTATTCCTACCTTATTTTATATAGCATAGGACTCTCTGACAGTAGTCCCATGCAGACTCTCAATTCATGTGAATGACTTATATTATACATTCCATCTTAAATTGCTTCAATCAATTTAAATGGGTTTGATACAGTATATATATATATATATATATATATATATATATATATACATATATATATATATATATATATATATATAGAGAGAGAGAGAGAGAGAGAGAGAGAGAGTTAATTTTAAAGCAAGAAAGACCTAGATTCAAGTTTCACTTCTGACACACAATGGCTCTCACTTTGGGGAAATTACTTAATTTCTCAACAACCCTCTAAGACTATAAAATTGGATAGAAAGCATAAACTTTCATCAATAAAGATTCCTCATCTGATAATTCTCTGTGAGAGAAATTATTATTAATAATATTATTTGTGGAAATTCAGATTTTCCTCTTTTCTTTTATTCTCATTTCAATACCTCAGCTTCTGAAGGTTGAGCTAACCTTCTCTATCCATTCTCCACTCAAGTAGAGAAGCCATTATGTTCTGCTCAGATTGGGGGGGTGATAAATTCTTTGAATGAATTGCCCAAGACTGGGGGTAACTTAGAAGTAAATGACATAATCAAAGTTCAGCCCTAGCCCCTCATTGCAATATTTATTCTTTCATTAATTGTTAACCAATCAGAGTTGATTGATACTTTCAGGAATACCCCTCTTCCAATGGGCATATAAACTGTGAGTCAGCCACCATGATTGCCTTTGGTCTTAGAGAGACAGAAAAAAATGACTATCCTTTTATGAAAAAAAATGATTACTCAGAAATTATGTCTCTCAAAATTTTTTAAATGCCACATCTATCTCAAGGAAATCACAAGTCTAGTCATTATTCCTAACTTACTGACTCAGTATGTAACTATTCTCATCCCTGCTTTAGAAGATAAGGATACATATCAGAAAGGTAAACTAATCACATTTTTAAGTCAAAGGAATTTTTGGAAAATTAATAATTTGGAATACGTTCTCAGATGTTAGTTTTATGACTGAACTTTGGCAATTAACAAAATTAGATCCTTTGCCTGCTTTGTGGAAATTTATTTGAATACCAGAGTATAGACTCATCCAAATAATTTTAGAGATGAAAGGGACCTTAGTGGATGCCTAGTCTAATCCTTTCAGGTCATAGCTGTGGACACTTAGGCCCAAAGAAGCTGTATATTGCTTAAGGATTCATGGCTAGTAATGGAGGCAGGACTGTATAATCTCTGAGAAGATGACACTGTAATTAATTTTCAGATGTTTTTTTACTCCATAAATTTCATTTTGCTACTTTTGTTGTTATTCTATAACTTTTATTTTAAGAAACCCAAACTCAAAATTTAGAAATACTGTCTATAGGATATTTCTTGTTCATGTAGAATAAATTTTAATTTTTTCCCTGGATCCCCACTTTTTACCCAATAATATAAAGTAAGCAATTTAAATAGCTAAAATTTGCCAAATAGATTCATATAAATTATAAAATATTAAATTATTAATTTTTAAACTTTAAAATGTTATAATTAAATATTAATTTTAAATTTCTTCTTTCTTGACTCATCCATCTACCTATCCATCTATAATAATTCAACAACAATTTTTAATGTCCATTATGTCAGTGCATCAAATCAGCATTGGGATACACACACACACACACACACACACACACACACACACACACACACACTGACCACATGGAACTTATACTCTAACAAAGGAGATATGACAGAGAATAGGCAATTCAATAGACATTCAATAACTACATTGCCAAATAGACTATGGAAAGATCAGAAAATGCAAAAAATAGTTCGCAAAATGCAAATTTATAAAGATTATTTCTAAAATTCTTATTTCTTGTTTCAAAAGATCTATGATTTCATCAGTATGATAATTATCCCTGCCAACAAAAAATACAGATTTGTAATCTCGCCAAGTCTTAATAAATGATCATCATAAGCTTCTGTGATCAAAAAAGTATTCATCTGGTGTCCATCTTTTCAAATTTATATAGGCTGGTCTTCAGATGAAGACATATTACCCAGGTCCCTATTTGAAGATATTACAGTTCAACAGCCTATCCAGGCTTTTGTTGTACTATGAAAACCTAGGGTTATCTTTATAGTACAAAAGAGCGTGAGGGTAGGATATTAGAAGTCCCTAAATTCTTAAGTTATAAGTGGGTTTAGAAATTTTCTTCCATATCTATTGCTAAACACTGAGTCAAACCTACCTAAACTATTATGAGGCCCATTTTTACTACTGCTTACCACATTAGCTCCAGTCCATTTCTGAATGACCCCTATTCCCACATAGACATGCAGAGACCAATGGACATTCACTAGGAACCTAAAACATGCATAGATGAATTAAATGTTAAAATTTCAGATTCAGAACTAAAACTGAGAGCAATAGCTAACATACGGGATGAAAGTCAGGAGCCAAAGTTATCTTGACATTTTACTAAATTTAATTAGATGAAATTCAGTAGGGAGAAATGTAAGGTCTTACATGAGAGTTTAAAAAATCATTTTTAGAAGTTAGCAGAGCCAAAATTAGGTAGTAATATGTCTGGAAAAAAATCTAGGATTTTTGGTACCCGGAAAACTTTCTATGAGCCACTGGTGTGAGATGCCAGTCAAAGAAAGTTAATGATGTCTAATACAAGAGGCTTATCTCCTAGGAATAATCTCACTATCTCTGGTTTGGTCAGACCATATCTGGCTTGATCATCTCATTCAGTTTAGGGTAAAAGAATGTCTAAAGGATTTTAGTAAGCCAGACTTCATCTAGAAAGGAATAAACAACTCCATGTCAAATGATGGATTTGGGAATGGCTAGCTTGGAGAAGAGAAGAATCCAAAAGACTATAAAGTGGTTTAAATATTTGAAGACTGGTTTGGATGGGATTTGAACTCTCAATTCCTAGAAAACAGAACTAGGCAGAATGCATTTTTCAAAGAGGCAGATTTAGGTAAGAAAAACTTGTTAACAGAGTTATTCAAAAGCTGCAAGGTGAGTCTAAGGAAATTCTCCCATATTTTCAAATAAAAACAAAAACTTATTGGTCATGTTATGATGGGAATTTGGGGGGGTATGTTTGACTAGAAAGTCCCTGACAATCCTAAAATTGTCTCTTCCCTTGAAGAGTGTCTTGGAACTGGCCCATAAGGAAACCTTTACAATATGGTATAAAAGAAACCCTCATTAGATGCTACAGGGGCATAGTTCTTTGAGGACAATAGAGAGAATATGGGATTAATTATATTATTTAACTTAGAGGTAGTGTTCAGCAAATCATCCAGTCATTTTGGAGAATAACCAAATCAAGACAAGTACAGGGAGTCATTTTGAGTTAAGTTTTTGGATTTTGCTCCTCCAACTGCTTATGAATGGAAGAAGAGGCTCCCCTGCAGTGTGGTTTGCAGCTGTAGGGCATGGGTAGGTATTCACAAGCCCGGTGGGGGCACCCCAGGGTCATCAGGCCTCTCTTGCTGCTAATTGGAGATTGGCAGCAGATGGAATAACTCAGAGTTGCTGTCACAAGATGGGCTTTTCCTTAGTAGCAGGTTTCTGTCTGTCTCAACCACAGATGGTCTCTTCATTTTCTGTCAGCTGCTCAAGCTAATTAAAGGGACAGACTGAGTTTACCTTTCTAGTACTTGGAACATCCTCTTCCTTTCTTTACTTAAAGGATGAAATAATTCTGAACTCATGTCCCCATTTATACTGGTTTAATCCAAATTTCAGGGGATGTCCAGGGCAGAGCTGGTAGCAAACTCATCAGGTATTCTCCCTGCTCCCCCGCCCAAAATATGATATGCTTTTGCATTTCCATGGAAGCCTAGGCACCTCTGCTGTCTGTATGGACCTAAGCCTCTTTTCAGTAGAAAATGCAAGTCAGATGAAGAAGGATGAATTTTTCTCTTCCAAAGATGAAGAAATTGATATTATTTTAGACTCCTGCAGATAGAAGACAGACCTTTAAAACCCAACTAAAGAACAGTTTCATTCATGAAGCTTCCACTGATGTCCCAGATTGATAACTCTCTTTCCTCTCAGACCTCTCATGGCATTTTGTCTTTCACTCTAATGCAATTTTCATTATTTCAATATTTTATTATTCATATATTTCATTATGATTGTTTACTTCTTCTCCCATAATAGAATGTAAGTTCCAAAGGGGCAAGGATCATACATAAATAAAATATGTATCAACTCAGCACCTAGTCCAATGCTTTTGGACATTGTAGTTATATGATAAATGTTTACTAAATGATTGCAAGAATGTGTATTCTTTCACTATAAAGCAACAATTATCTAAATCCTTTTAGAAAGCTTATTGAGAACAGAAATAAGCTCTTATTCATCTAGGCATCCTCCTCATTTCCTAGGACAGAACTTGACTGAGTAAAATTCCAATAAATATTTGTTAAATGAATAATAATAATTCATAAGCTTATCAAACCCTTTCCTCATTATAATTATGTGAAGTAGACATTATAAATACTACTGTCCCTATTTTACAAGTGTGGGAACTGAGGCTTAGAGAAGAGTGATTTGATCAGGATCACAAAGGAAGTTAGAGTCAGAGCTGGGATTTTAGCTCAGGTCTTTCTCCAAGATTTCTTCCAGAATGTCTAACACTCTTTCTATTTTGTCACAGTAAGACTAGCTTAAAGAAGAAAAGAATGAACAAAAAATAAAAGGCAGTTCAATGACCTTGCAAATGGTGTCATCATTTATTCTTTTAAAAAAATCTGCTTAATTTCTTTATAATAATGTCAAGAAGAGAAAATGAAATAATACATTAAAAACAATACAGAATAAAAACCCCAAAATTTCTAAAATATTCATAATGATCTCTAAGTTTCCTTCCAGGTCTAGATCCTGATTTATGATCCTCCATGGGTTTTCCCTCTTTATTTTGGGTACTTTTCCTCATAAGAAGTATAAAGTAATTTTAAGGTTTTTTTCCCCAATTTATTACAAAATATTTCACAAGTTCTTCAATGTATTCATTTGCTGTTAAACTTTTCACTTTAGCATTTTCTGAATTTCTTCCAAAAATTTCTTTAAATGTGAAAAACTCCCATTAAGCAACTCATTGAATTTGTTACAAACTCAGACACCAAAATGTATTTCTATAACATCATGCATCATTGTTACTCACAAACTTGACCCTATTCACTAAAAGGTTCTGGTTGTGAGAATTCAACTATCACCTTGGTAGTTATTTATTATCCTCCATTCTAGAGAACTACCTGAGAAATACCAAGCTCTGTTTTTTTTTCCCAGAAAATTGACATTTTATCTTCCAAACTCAGCTTTCCCTGGGTAGCCATGCTTATTAGTCTTATTAGATGGTTTACAAAGTGTATATTACAGATTTCATTCATCCTCCACTGGAGTAGTATTTTGTGAGATGAATTATTTAGAATGTAAAGTTCCTCCCTTCCCATGAGGGAGGGGCTTGTCTCCAAAACAACCATGCCTACTTTTTGTCCACTATACAACACTCAACCATTTTGACCCATTCTAGAGATGTATAAGCTTATTACTTCTGTACAAGGTACTGGCCTTGCCTTCAGGGAAGTTATAACCTACCATAGACATTCTAGAAGCAACTGTCCATGTGGCATTGGGAAAATCCCTCTTCCTCCCCTAAACTTCCCTCAATACAGACAACATCCTACCTCCATATTATCTCTTCTGGGTCAGGGACACAATGGAAGTCAGGATCTGGACTCCAGGGCAGTGAATGGTGAGTGACAGCCTCATAGATCTCTTTTTCATTTTCTACAACACATCATGTGTTACACAGAATAACTGGGTATGGATAGTTTATGGCTAAATTAAATTAGATTATCTTTGTCTCCAAATCTACTTCCTTTCTATACTTCCCCATTATTAAAAAAGAGCACCCTCATCAGATTCAGAATCTTGATATCTTCAATTCTTCATTCTATCTCATTCTACATAGTTAAGTTGCTGAATTCTATTGATTCTAAGTCCACAACATCTCACATACATTCTCTTCTCTCTTCTTACAAAGCCATGACCCTAGATTAGGACCTCCCCACCTTTCTCCTGGACCATTGCAATAGTCACATAATTACATAATTACTCTTCATGCCTCAAATCTTACCTTTTGTCAACCCATCTTCCATAAAGCTGCCAAATTGAACTTTCTAAAACACAGGTCAGATTACATCATACTTAAATTTGATAAATTCCATTTTCTTCCTTTTGACTCAAAGACAAAATATAATTTTATTTTTAGCATAGTAATATGCTTAAATAATGTTTGTATAGAGTATTACATGTACCATAGATTATACTAAAATGATACTTGGCATTTTAAAACTTAGAAATAGTCTTTATATTCATTATCTTATTAAAATCTCACAAATGTCCTGGGAATATAGTTCTACAGATGTTATCATGTCCATTTTACAAATGAGGAAACTGGAGATCCAAACTGAATACAATTTCTATCATTGATAATGACTAGTTGTGTGATGAGTCATAATCAGTGATAGAAACTGTATTTAATTTGCCGAATTCTGAGTCCAGTATTCTGAGCTCTAGTCTATGTTGCATCTTTTATATGCATTATAAGAAAATTTAATTCATAGGATGAAATTATAAGTAAATTTTCTATAGAATAAGAATTAAATTTATTATTAGTTATTCTGCCTCGGAGAGATATGTTAAGTATATTGATACTGTGCTAAGTGCTGGCTATGATAAAAAAATACAAGCAATGAAACAATCTTTGCTCAAGAATAGCCTATATTCAAATGGGTGAAGACAATATATAAAAGAGGCAAGAGAAAAGGTGGTGATGGTGAGGCAGTATCATATAGAGATGGTTGGGAAATAACATAGAATTGGGCAAGGCAAGCAAAAGTTTGCCTTATGAAAGAAGAAATAATTTTCCTTTTGAAAATCCCAAATTCATATCACTAGTTACATCTCTGTCTTCTTCTCCAGATAAATACTTTCCCTCCCTCCTAGAGTGTTTATATCTTCCAAATATTTGTGAACTGTTATCATTCCCCACCCACCCCAGTTCTTTGACACCAAGCCAAGCTGGACACATTTAGCTCCTTTAATCTTGGCTCATAAATCAACCCTTTCATTCTCCTAATCGTTTTTCTTGCTTTTCTCTGAACTCCATCCAATTTGTTTATATCCTTTTGGTAATGAGCTGACTGAGATTGACCATAGTATTCCAGGTGTGACCTTATTTTTACATTATGAGGGAAGCTAGCAAAACCCTACAAAATCCTTACCTGGGGTTGGAGTGAGGAGAGTTATCACTTTTTTGTCATTTTTTTTGTGGCATTTCATGTACTACCTCCCCTTCCCCTTTCCATTTCAGTTTTCCTAACTGTGAAAAAAAAAGCAATACAAAAATTATGAATGACTTTATTCTCCAAATTCTTTTATTGAGGAGTTGTTTGGAACTGTATACAAATCTTCCCATAGAAACAGTGCTTCATATGGTGGTTGGTTCCCTTATGTCAATCTATTAGGTTTATTTAGCTCTTAATGTAGCAGAATTATCATGTTAGTCTATTTCTAACCTAGAACAATATTTCTATGGAAAACAAATTCTGAATTAAGAATGGAAAAAAATCACATCTTTCCATGCTGGAAGTAGGAATCAAACTCTTTGAGTTCCTTTGAATGCAACTTTGTTGGTTGGATTTTAGGTCTCTTGGATTCAATGGCTCTATGGATGCTCCAGAAGAGGGAAAAACTAAGGCCTCTGGAGGTATGAATTTGGATGAGTGGGGCAGGGAAATATGATGACTCATATGAGACATGTTAAGTAAGGTATCTGTAATTTAGAGACATATTTGTTCTTATCCCTGTGGTAATTTCTCCTTCCCACAATGAAGTCACTTATGCTTGTGAGGATTGAACATAATTGGAAAGAAATATTTGTTCTACTCTTCTCTGTATAGAACATTACTTAATATGTAGTAAACACTTAATAAATATTTGTTGATTATAAACATTTTAAGCACTATCACAGAAGCCTTTTATTTGGTTTTATAAATCCCTTACAGAGAAGTAGCATGAAAGACCTCTAGATTTGGATCTAAGAAAACAGAGTTTAAGACCTGGCTCTGGATCTTACTAGACATGTGACAATGGAAAGTCACTTAACCTCCTTGAAACTCAGTTTTCTCATCTATAAAAAGGGAAAAATAATGCTTTCACTAAGTTCAAGAAGCTCATTACTAACTTGGCCACATGATGGTCACAGAGCTTAGACTAGAAAACACCTAGATCAATCAGTCAAAACCAAGGATTATTGTAGGTTCAAAAAAGCATTCTGCAAATCTTAAAGTTATCTATAAAAGTAAATATCCAGACTTCCAGCCAAGATGGTGGAGAGAAAACAGGCACTGTGATAAGTGCTCCTCTTTCTCCTCAATAACAAAATGAGAGGAACCTTTTTTTTTTTGTAAGGCAAAGGGGTTAAGTGGCTTGTCCAAGGCCACACGTTTGAGGGAGGTCGGATTTGAACTCAGGTCCTCCTGACTACAGGGCTGGTGCTCTATCCACTGTGCCACCTAGCCACCCCAAGAGAAACCTATTAACAGAAATTTGATAAACAAAACCCAGAAAGAGAAGCTAGGAGAAGAACATGTACCAAGAAGGTCTGTCTCAGGGGACCATGGGTGAATCAGGAGAGGAGAGTGGAGGATCAGTGCTAGGACAGCAGCTGGGGGAAGCCAGAGGGCTAGTCTCTGACCTAGAGACTTCTGTGAGTGGCGAGTGCGAAATCCAATTTTAGCTGTGTGGTCTTTGGCCAGGAGGAGAGGAGCTACAGGAGGGTGAGTTCCAGTACAAAGTCTCAGAACACACCTGGGGAACAACCAGCTGGCCCCAGAACCTGAACTCCATACCTTCAGCAGAGCCATTTGCCCAGAACAAACAATAAATACCTCCCCCCACCCGGGTTACCCCCTCAAGGCAACAGAGTTCATTCAACAAAAGAGATTAACTCCCTAGCCCAGGGCTGAGCCCAGTGTTCAAGGTCAACTCAGACCCTGCTGTTGAGGACCTCAAACACTCCAGAGAAGGCAATTAGCGCCACCTACTGGTTGGCTCTTGGAATTACTAAGCCAAATGAACAAAGCCTCTAGGATCTTCAGAAGCAAAGTTCTGGGAGCCAGCTCCCCCCTAAACACAAGAAACTAGAAAGGTGAAAAAACACCAGAGAAAAGGGGAGTCCATGGAGAAATACTTAGAAAAATAGATTCTAACCCAGAGAGATCTAGCACTGATGAGGAGAATATGAATTGGTTTCCAGTCCAGAAAGACTTCCTTGAAGAAATCAGGAAGGGGTTTAAAAATCAAATGGAAAAAAATGGGATAAGAAACTCAAGAGAAAATTAACACATTGCAAGAGAAAAATAACATCTTGCAACAAGAAACCAAATCCTTGAAAAATACAATTGGACAAATACAAAATGAAAATAATTCTCTAAAAGAAAATGATTCTCTCAAATCCTCAATTGGGTAAATGCAAAAAGAAAATGGTTTTCTCAAAAACCACACTTGGACAAATGGAAAACTCCTTCAAAAATAGAACTGACTAACTGGAAAAGGAGTTGCAAAAGATAAATGAAGAAAAATCTTCTCTAAAAAAAATAAATGGAATCAGTGGAAACCGATGACTTCATGAGACAACAAGATTGTGTTAAACAAAACCAAAAGATCTAAAAAATAGAAGAAAATGTAAAATATCTCATCAGCAAAAACACTGCTCTCGAGAACAGATCAAGACAGGAGAACCTGAGAATTTTCGGCCTTCCTGAAAACACTGAAGAGAAAAAAAAAAGCCTGGACTTAATATTACAGGATTTAGTGATGGAAAATTGCCCTGATATCATGGAATCAGAGGGCAAAATAGTTACTGAAAGAATACATCGATCCCCTCTGGAAAGAGATCCTAAAATGAAAACACCAAGGAATGTTGTGACCAAATTCCAGAACTATCAGGTAAAAGAGAAAATCCTGCAAGCAGCCAGAAAGAAAAAAATTTAATACCAGGTATCCACAGTAAGGATTACACAGGACCTGGCTGCAGCAACATTAAGGGATCAAAGGACCTGGAATGAGATATTCCAAAGAGCAAGGGAGTTTGGAATGCAGCCAAGAATCTACTACCCGGCAATGCTGAGCCTTCTCTTCCAGGGGAAAAGATGGGCATTTAATGAAATAGGAGACTTCCAAAATTTCATGATGAAAAGACCAGAGCTAAGTAGAAAATTTGGACATCAAACAGGAGGCTCAAGAGACACATGAAAGGTTAAAAAAAAAGAAAAAAGAAAAAGTTGCTATCCAATAAGATGAAACTGACTATATACATATATATATATATATATATATATATATATATATACCCACTTGGGAGAGTCTCATAACTCTTGAGAACTGTAACTATATTAGAAAGAATATAAACAGCCAAAAGTGATGGACACTCATAACTTTTCTGTGACTCAAATAGAATGATTTAAAAACAATACCTCCTTAAAAAGGGGGACAGTAGGGATAAGGGAGGATTTAGGGAGGATGGAGGGAGACTGAATGGGGTAAAAGTGATTACATCAAGAGGTACAAAAGACCTACTGTAATTGAGGGGAAGAAGGGAGGAGGTGAGAACCACCTGAATCTTCATCTCATCAGATTTAAAGTTAAATTAGACACAATTAGTTAAGTTAAGAAATTTATCTTAGCTTTCAAGCACTAAAAGGGGAAAAGGGGAGGGTGCCATGGGGAGAGGGAGAAAAAAAGAGAAACTAATAGAAGGAAAAGAAGAAAGGGAAAAGGGAAAGGGGAAAGAAAGGGAAGGGGGTTGATATAAGAGGGTAAACACACTGAAGTAGAGGTATTCAGGAAACAAAACACTGGGAAATATGAATAAAAGGAAAAAAGGGGAAAAATACAAACAGAAGGAAGATAGCAAGGAGGGCAATAAAAAGTTAGTAATTATAACTTTGAATGTGAATGGGATGAACTCTCCCTTAAAACATAAGTGGATAGCAGAGTAGATTAAAACCAGAATTCTACAATATACTGCTTATGAGAAACTCATTTGAAGCAGAGAGATACAGATAGAGTAAAGGTAAAAGGTTGGAGCAAAATATATTTTGCTC
Source organism: Macrotis lagotis (assembly GCF_037893015.1). Classification (NCBI taxonomy): domain Eukaryota; kingdom Metazoa; phylum Chordata; class Mammalia; order Peramelemorphia; family Peramelidae; genus Macrotis; species Macrotis lagotis. Next base: position 131,613,415 of record NC_133664.1, read on the forward strand.
AACTAAAGTGAAAAAAAGCAGCGGTAGCAATCCTTACCTCAGACAAAGCAGTTGCAAAAATGGATAGCAATAAAAGAGATAAGGAAAGAAATTATATCCTCCTAAAAGGTACCATAGACAATAAAGTAATTTCAATACTAAATATTCATGCACCCAATGGTACAGCATCCAGATTCGTAGAGGAGAAGTTAAAAGAGCTACAGGAAGACATACACAGCAAAATTCTACTAGTGGGAAACCTCAACCTCCCACTCTCAGATTTAGATAAATCTAATCATAAAATAAACAAGAAGGAAGTTAATGAGGTAAATAGATTGTGAAAACCTAGATATGATAGACTTATGGAGGAAATTGAATTGGGATAGAAAGGAATATACCTTTTTCTCTGCAGTACATGGAACTTATACAAAAATTGACCATGTACTAGCACATAAAAACCTAATGATCAATTGCAGAAAGGCAGAAATAGTGAATACATCTTTCTCAGATCATAATGCAATAAAAATCATATGCAATACTGGCCCAGGGAGATATAGACCCAGAAATAATTGGAAAATAAATAATCTCATTTTAAAGAATGATGGATCAAGCAACAAATTATTGAAAGAATTAATGAATTCATCCTAGATAATGACAATAATGAAACAACATACCAAAACCTATGGGATATACTCAAGGTGGGTGTCAGGGGCTATATTATATCTTTAAATGTTTACCTGAATAAATTAGAGAAAGAAGATATATAAATGAACTAAATATGCAACTAAAAAATTTAAAGAACAAATTAAAAACTCCCAATTAAATACCAAATTAGAAATTCAAAAAATTAAAGGAGAAATTAATAAAATCAAATCCAAGAGTTGGTTTTATGAAAAAACCAATAAAATTGATAAACTTGTGGTCAATTTGATTAATAAAAAGAAAGAACAAAACCAAATTGCTAGTAACATAAATGAAAAAGGTGAACTCACCACCAATGAGGAAGAAATTAAAGCAATAATTTGGAATTATTTTGCCCAACTATATGCCAATAAATTTGACAATCTAAGTGAAATTGATGAATATTTACAAAAATATAAGTTGCCCAGATTAAATGAAGAGGAAATTAAAAAGCTAAATGACCGTATCTCAGAAAAATAATCTCAACAAGCCAGTATTGAACTTCCTAAGAAAACCTCTCCAGGGCCAGATGGATTCACAAGTGAATTCGAGCAAACATTTAAGTAACACTTGCTTCCAATTCTATATAAACTCTTTGGAAAAATAGGTGAAGACAGAACTCTGCCTAACTCTTTCTATGACACCAATATGGTGCTGATACCTAAATGGGGAAGAGTTAAAACAGAGAAAGAAAATTATAGACCTATCTCCCTGATGAATATAGTTGCAAAAATGTTAAATAAAATCTTAGCAAAATGATTATAAAAAGTTATCGCTAGGATAACACATTATGATCAAGAAAGATTTATACCAGGAATGCAGGGTTGGTTTAATATTAGGAAAAATGTTAGTATAATTAATTATATCAATAACATACCTATCATAAATCACATGATCATATCAATAGATGCTGAAAAAGCTTTTGACAAAATACAGCACCCATTCCTAATAAAAATACTAGAGAGTGTCGGAATAAATGGTTTGTTCCTTAGAATAATAAGCAGTATCTATCTGAAACCATCAACAAGCATTATATGCAATGGGGATAGGCTTGAGGAATTCCCAAGAATATCAGAGGTAAAACATGGATGCCCATTATCACCACTACTATTCAATATTATATTAGGAATGTTAGCTTCAGCAATAAGAGAAGAAAAAGTAATTGAAGGAATTAGAATAAGGAAGGAGACAAAACTCTTACTCTTTGTAGATGACATGATGGTATACCTAGAGAATTCCAAAAAATCATCTAAAAAAAACCTACTAGAAATAATTAGCAACTTTAGCAAAGTAGAAGGATATAAAATAAACCCTTATAAATCCTCAACATTTCTATATATGAATAGCAAGATACAGCAGAAAGAGCTAGAAAGAGAAATCCCATTCAAAATAACCTCAGACAATATAAAATACCTGGGAGGCTACCTGCCAAAGTAGACTCCAAAACTTTTTGAAAACAATTACAAAACACTTCTCACACAAATAAAATCAGATTTAAATACCTGGGCAAACATCAACTGTTCATGGATAGGTGGAGCTAATATAATAAAAATGACAATTCTACCAAAATTAAACTAATTGTTTAGTGCCCTACCAATCAAAATTCCAAAAAAAAGTATTTTAATGATTTAGAAAAAGTCATAAGTAAATTTATATGAAGAAATAAAAAGTCAAGGATTTCCAAGGATTCAATGAAAAAAAGTGCAAAAGAAGGTAGCTTAGCCTTACCAGATCTAAAATTATATTATAAAGATCAGTCATCAAAACTGTCTCTTATTGGCTAAGAAACAGAGTCATGGATCAGTGGAATAGACTAGGTGCAATAGCAGGAAACGATTATAGTAATCTGCTGTGCGATAAACCCAAAGAGTCCAGCTATTGGGACAAAAATTCTCTCTTCGATAAAAACTGTTGGGAAAATTGGAGATTAGTGTGGAAGCAACTTGGATTAGACCAGCACCTCACACCTTATACCAAGATAAGATCCAAATGGACATAGGATTTAGACATAAAAAACAATATTATAAGCAAACTAGAAGATCAAGGAGTAGTTTACCTGTCAGATTTATGGAAAGGGAAGCAGTTTATGACCACGGAAGAGATGGAGAGCATCATTAAAAGCAAACTAGATAATTTTGATTACATTAAATTAAAACACTTTTGTACAGACAAAACTACTGTAACCAAAATAAAAAGAAATGTAGTAAATTGGGAAATAATTTTTGCAACTAGTATTTATGACAAAGGACTCATTTCTAAAATATACAGAGAACTGAGTCAAATTTTCAAAAAAACAAGCCATTCCCCAATTGATAAATGGTCAAATGATATGCAAAGGCAATTTACAGATCAGGAAATCAAAGTGCTACATAGTCATATGAAAAATTGCTCCAAATCATTACTTATTAGAGAATTGCAAATTAAAGCATCTCTGAGATACCACCTCATACCTTTTAGACTGGTCATATGATCAGAAAGGACAATGATCAATGTTGGAAGGGATGTGGGAAATCTGGGACACTAATACATTGGTGGTGGGGTTGTGAACTCATCCAATCTTTATGGAGAGCAATTTGGAATTATGCCCAAAGGACAACAAAAATGTGCATACCCTTTGATCTAGCAATACTACTGGGTTTATACCCTGAAGCAATTATGAAAAAGGGTAAAAACATCACTGGTACAAAACTATTTATAGCAGCCCTATTTGTGGTGGCAAAAAATTGGAAATTAAGTGAATGTCCTTCAACTGGGGAATGGCTTAACAAACTGTGGTATATGTATGTCATGGAGCATTATTGTTCTATTAGAAACCAGGAGGGATGGGAATTTAGGGAAGCCTGGAAGGAATTGCATGAACTGATGCTGAGTGAGATGAGCAGAACCAGAAAAACATTGTACACCCTAAAAGCAACATGGAGGTGATGATCAACCTTGATGGACTTGCTCATTCCATCAGTGCAACAACAAGGGACAATTTTAGGCTATCTGCAATGGAGAATACCATCTGTATCCAGAGAAAGAACTGTGGAGTTTAAACAAAGACCAAAGACTATTACCTTCAAATTAGGAAAAAAACCATTATCTTATTATGTAATTTTACTATCTCAAATTTTATTTTTCTTCCTTAAGGATATGATTTCTCTGTCATCACATTCAACTGAAATCAATGTATAATATGGAGCCAATGTAAAGAATAACAGAATGCTTTCTGTGGGGGGGTGGGGGAGGGAAGCAAGAATGGGTGAAAAATTGTAAAACTCAAAATAAATAAAATCTTTCTTAAAAAAAGTAAATATCCATTATATTTCTAAGGATCTGTGAACTTATCCATATTGATATTTCTTCTAACCAGTAATGGCTTGTCTACCCAATCTGTGTGACTTATCTATGTTTTCTTGAAAATGAGTTAATCTTACATCATAAAATGTAGAACTTTAATTTTTTCCCTCTCTTTTTATAGTGCTTTCATTTATACCACAAAAAAGATGCAAAAGTAAGTGATTAGGATCAGATTCCTTAAGGATATCTGGGAGAATAGATAGATGGGAGAGTAAATAGATAGATGAGATTAATGGAACAATTTGATTAATCCTTTCCTTTTCCATCAATTTTCTATATTTCCTCTCTTTTCACACCAGTCTACAATCTAATGGCAAAGATAAATACACATATGAGATTGTTTTATATATATATATATATATATATATATGCATACTAATGTATTGATAAATTTATATGCATGTTCAATTTTACTTTCTAGCATTAACCTTTAATTTTTTTGTTTTAGGAAAAGAATAAAAACTTTTACATCCTATTTCATTAAATACATTTCTGTAATTTCATACTATAATGCAGTTATTATTTGTTAGAAATCAAGAATGTATTCAATTATATGAAATTCAGAATATGATAGTATCTATCCATGAAGGGCAGTTTGATGATAGAGTGAATGAGAGTCCTAGGTCTGAAGTCAGGAAGATCTGAATTCAATTCAGCTTTAGACACTTATTAACTTTTTTGACCTTGAGAAAATAATTTAACCCTACTTGCCTCAGCTTTCTCTGGAGAAGGACCTGGAAAAACTCACTCCATTATCTTTGCCAAGGAAACAGACATGACTAAAATGGACACCAGCAATGACAAACCCAGGATATCTACCTTAATTCAGAGAGTTTCTTTATGTTTTTACATTTTATAGTTCTCCAGAGTTCTAAGTCTGACTCAGATTTAGATGTTCTAGATGTCTTCAATCAATCTCAGTTGCTTCTCTCCTCTGACTGGAAGGTTGGAGGGTAGAATACTATATACTTCCCAAAACCTTCCTTTATAGAGGGCTCAGAGCCTTCTAGGTAATTTCATTCTCCATCAGCAATGCTCTTTGGCTTCAACTCCCTTTTATGGAACGACATGCCCCATTTCTATGTGTATTCCCATTATCTTTTTCATTTTCATTTTTGTGTACTGTTGTCTCTTGTTAGACTGCAAACTTTTTTTTGTAAGACCATGGGGTTAAATGACTTGCCCAAGGTCACACAGCTAGGTAATTATAAAGTGCCTGAAGTCAAATTTGAACTCAGGTCCTCCCTACTCTAGGGACAGTGTTCTATCCACTGTTCTGATTGTAAACTTCTTGAGGGAAGGGACTGATTCTTTTTCTTATCTGCATTCCTGTGGTTTATCACAGTGTCTGGCTTAATAAATGTCTATTTAATTGAATTGGCCTTAGGAAGATCTGAGTTTAAATATGGCTCAGATAACTTAACAGAATGACCCTAAACACTTTACTAAATAAATCACTCCATCTCAGTTTTCTCATCTGTAAAATGGAGATAATAATAATATAATATACCTCCTAGGGTTGTTGTGGGGGTCAAATGAAGTAACAATTGTAAAGAACTTAGTATAGTGCCTGGTCTATAGTAAGAGCTGCATATATATATATATATATATATATATATATGTGTGTGTGTGTGTGTGTGTGTGTGTGTGTGTGTGTGTGTGTGTGCTATTATTAATAATGCTTATTATTTAGCACAGTGCCTGAGCTCTCAAGTTTTTGTTTGTCTTTCATTTTTGAATAAGACCGATGACATCATAGGCTGAATTGGATTTGTGAGTTCAGAGTAACACAACACCCTTATTCTCTTTTCCAGAATCACCATTGTCCAGTGGAAGGACTAACAATGGCCCAGGAGATAGTGGATGACCTTGGATCTGACCTGCTCCAAGCCATCCACAGAGATGACTTCTGCCAAGTTCATGACCATTGGAACAAATTGTTCCACTAAGGAAAATCTTCATATGCTAAAGGTTGACACCCCTTTTCCCCTTATGTGGCCCTTTGGTTACCCTCTATTTGGCTTGGTCCATCTACTGAGAGTGTTTATCAGAGGGTGTGGCTGTGCATGCTCTGACTTCTTGGAGCTACAACTGAAAGTTAAATGACAGGAGGACACCAAAGATAGATGAGCAATCCTGAAAGGAATTCAGCAAACCCTCACATCAGAAGTAATAGTTCTCATTGAACAACCATATATCCCAACCACAGCTAGATAGTTCAAAGGATAGAGCTTCAAACCTAAAGTCAGGAAGATCCGAGTTCAAATTTGACCTCAGATACTTACTAGCTGTATGACACTGGACAAGTCACTTAACTTTGTTTACCTCAATTTCCTCATCTATAAAATAAGCTGGAGAAGGGAATGGCAAACCACTTCAATACCTTTGCAAAGAAAATCCCAAATGGAGGCCCTTCTCTCTTCAGTATTTAGTAAATATAGATTTCCTTCTTTCCTTATCAAACACTTAATATTATATCTCCTTCAATAACATATTTTTTTAACGCCTCATCACATAGTGTTGATAATTTTGGCTTTTCAAAAGCTATGACAGAACCCAAACTTTGATAAGATCTTTCAGTCTTAAAGAATCTTGATTATAGTCCAACCATGAACTATATAGCTTTCATTATAAGATTAGCCTGGCTAAATTAAGAAAAACTCAACATCATCTAATGAATTTTTCTACCATCGAAATTCATCAAGGCCATCAATTATGTCATAGGATGAGTGTCTATGAGAGTGAGTATACAGAAGAAATAATACTTCTTTAATGCATTAGAATAAATATGCATGCACTGGCTTAGAGATGTTAGTTCAGGAAATAATTGTGACAGCTTCACATAATTGACTTGAGTAGCAAAAATAATCAGTCCTTTTTGATATTCTTAAAATATACAAAATAATTCATGTGAAAGTCAAGAAATCATCCTTATGATGCCATTGATCCCTTTTGAGAATGAAGGATGAACAACAACTACAAAACAGAAAAGATAGAAATTAACCAAGGTAGAACCAATAGTTTTGAAATCTCCTTGTGAATTCTCTGTAGTTTTATCTTTTAACTAGTCTATTTATCAACAGCTACATTGAGCACCCATCATATACTTAGCATTATGTTATACCTTTTGGGGGCAAAAAAGGTTATAAACCATTCTCTCTTCCTGTTCACAGTTTAATGTCAAAATATAAAAAAATACACAGATGTAACTGCACTATGTAACTTTATAGCCAAATTAATGAACAAGACAACACAATGAGGAATTTTTTTTGAGATCTAGCATATAGATGATAGAATGCTGGTCTGGGAGTAAGGAAAACTTGGGTTCAATCCCTGACAAACAATTACTAGTTCCATTGGTCATCAGCAAGTCACTTAACCTTTTTGAGCCTCAGTCAAGAGAGGCTCAAAACTCTGAGTTACAGATGAATTGCAATTTATATGAGGGAGTTCCAATAAAAGTCCAATAAAAGCATAGATTATTGACATAATTTTATAGTCAAGAATTAATTATAGACAGTAGAGAAAAAAGAAATCAGTTTGAACTGGGGAATTCTAAAAGATTTCACATAAAGAGCAGAGTTGAAGGATGGGTTCAACTAGCTGGATAAGGATAAAAGAATGTCCTAAGGTTGGTGGGGGAAGGTGAGGGGAATGTAACAAAAGGAATCTATTTTTGTGTGTGTGTGTGTGTTTCTGCAGGAAAAATGCACTGATTCCTAGGTATCCCTAAAAAGTTTCATTTTCTTTTTCTTTCACTTTTCAGATATATTATTTTAGTTCATTAGAATATCTAGTTCATTAGAATTATCTTTTGGGGATTTTTAATAGCCTTAATTTGAAAGCAAGCTGTTTAATCACAGGAGTTGCATGTGGAAATTTATTGTCTTCAATTATCTTGAAAACACTTTTACTAAGACCCAAGAAAGAAAATTAGTATTTCAGTATTTGTTGCCATTTTGTCTGGTAGGGCAGTGTGGTTTCTTGCATGTTGAAATGCTTACTGGGGAACAATATCATGTAATATAATGAATTGTCAAATACTTTTTGAAAGCCTACAGTCAACAGAGCACTCTGAACTAAGTGTTATGAGATGATATGGATGAGAAAAAGAAGACATCTCTGCCTTCAAGTATTATGCAGTATAATTGTGGACATTCCCCATGCATAAAACATTAAAAGACAAGAGAACAATTACCAGGCAATGCATGTATTACCTAGACTCATATTTTTTCTGTTATAAACTTTAAAAAGGTTAACCATTAGAGAATTGTGAGTCATTTAATAATAAATTTATATTGTTGCTGCTAGTCTGACTGGTGGAACCAGCTGGGTTTACCATAAGTAAAACCATCTGAGTCATCAATTTTATGCATTTTATTATAGGTTATCACCAGTGGCATCCCACTGGGCCCTTTTTCTGTGCACAATAGACAGACAACATTTAAACATAACCCAAAAGACAAAGTTGGAATGACCAATCACAAGCCAATATTTTTTTTCTTCAGGGCCTCAATTGCACTTTAAAATGTAGAGGAACACAAATAATATATGAATTAAGTCTAGCCAAGAATAGTTAAAATAATTTAATGATGCTATTCTATCATTCTTCCCAAGTGTTCTTCCATAATTTATTTTGATTCCATAATAGATTTATTAAAGATATCAAATGGAAAGAAGATAAGGTCTTCAGAATATTTCCAAATCAGAAATGAAAACTTCTTAGGTTTTTGAGCGATTTCTGAAAGAGATTTGATGGAAATGATAGTTCAGCTGTGAGGTCATCAGATAGAATGACACCTGTGAGAGAGTCATATATAAAGTAGGGAAATATTATACTACTCTATATATTTACATGAAGCACATATTTTTATTTTATATAGGTGAATGCTGGGAAATTAACTCTCAACTTTGAATGATTCTAGCTCACTCTTGTTTAAAAAAAGAGCGAGATCTAAAAAAAAATTGACAGGAGTGAGCAACTTGAATATATTTGTAGTCTTAGGTATCCTAAATGGTGAGTTATCCCACATCACGTCCAATCTATTTCAATAGTCTGCTGATTTTCAGCTGCTACAAGACTTTCTCCAGTCTAGTTTCAAAGTGATCTTGCTAAAGCACAGATCTGTTTTATTCAGGTTTCTGAGGGATCTTTCTAAAGCACAGCTCTGTTTTAAAATAAACATCTTTAGTATCAAAGATAAAAATGCATTGGTATTCAAAATCATTCAAAACTTCTCCCCAACTTTTCAGTCCTCTTATGTATGTCACACACACACACACACACACACACACACACACATCCACTCTCTCTCTCTCTCTCTCTCTCTCTCTCTCTCTCTCTCTCTCTCTCTCTGTCTCTCTCTGTCTCTGTCTCTCTCTCTCTCTCTCTCTCTCTCTCTGTCTCTCTGTCTGTCTGTCTGTCTGTCTGTCTGTCTCTCTCTCTCTCTGTCTCTGTCTCTGTCTCTGTCTCTGTCTCTGTCTCTCTCATTCAGGGAAACTAGCATTTCTATTGTTCCTTGAGCAAGCTTCTCCATCTCCCACACCAGACATTTTCACTGACAGTTCTCATGCCTAAAATTCTCCCCCACCCTTTCGTCTCTGCTTCTTAGTTTTCTTCTAGTCCCAGTTAAAATATTTCCTTTTACAAAGAGTCTGCCTTAGTTCCTCTTTATTCTAATGCCTTTCTTCTGGTGATTGTTCCTGTTTTTTCCCCCTGTGAATTGCTTGTTTGTGCATGTATAATATTTACACGATGTCTTCCACAGTAGAATGTGAACTTTTGGGGGCTCGGTGATACCATTTGCCTTTCTTTGTATCTCTAGCTCCTAACATAGTGAGTTCCACATAGGAGGTGCTTAATAAATTTTTATTAAATGCCTGACATTTGTTCCAATCCACTTTCAAAACTTCTAAATAATTTCCTATAGAAAAATTTGAGTTTAAGATTAGATTCCTATCCCATAGTACCCTTAATGTCATCTTGCAAATAGATAAAGAGACAGAGACAGAGATAGAGACAGTGTGTGTGTGTGTGTGTGTGTGTGTGTGTGTGTGTGTGTGTGTGTGTGTGTGTGTGAGAGAGAGAGAGAGAGAGAGAGAGAGAGAGAGGGAGAGAGAGAGAGAGAGAGAGAGAGAGAGAGGCAGGGAGAGGGAGAGGGAGGGAGAGGAAAGGGAGAATATTTGGCAAAATGAAATCACTTCTTTTATTGAAAATTCTTAGCTCTGATAGACAGTCAAATAACAAATAGCTAAGTTTTTTTTAAATTTATATAGTACAAAAGGGTTTGCGAGATACTTTCCTTATAATAATTTAGAGAAGGTAGAACAAGTTTGAGTAATTGGGGTAGGGGGAGAGAGAGAGAGTTGGAAAGGAAAGGCAAAATCTATGATTATGATTCTGTTGGTTTAGGAAACTCAGGGTCCAAAAACTCTCCATCAAAGTATGTAAATGCCACAATGAATTGCAAAAGTTGATATTTAGAATGGATGTCAGCTACCATCTAATCCAACATCAAAACAAAAGAAATATTCACTACAATTATTTGACAAGTGGTTTGAGAGAGTTGCCTTAGGAACTGGGGATTAAGTGACTTGCTCAAGGTTGGTTACTCAGGCAGGATGTGTTAGGATAGTCTTGACTTCAGGGTTGCCTCCAGATCTACAGCACAAGTACTATTATCCTTAATGTTATAAATAAGGAAAAAGGATCTGAGAGGATATTTGATACAGTGGGGTATGGATTTTTAGTCAGAAGACTTCAATTCTAATCTTATTTTGATTACTTAATCCCTTACTTGGATGAATCATTTTACCTCTCTGGGTCTTAGTTTTCTCCTTGAAGGTAATTAGAAGATAGAATTGGAATTGGGTGATTTTTAAGATCCCTTCCTACTTTAAATCCATAATTCTATGATTTTCCCCAAAGTCACAAAGTTCATTTAGTTCTGGAACTAGGATATGAACCTAGATTTCCTGACTTTAAGTCTAGAACTCTTCTTTTGCCACCATGTTGTCTTCATGGCAAAGTAATAAAAAGTAATAAATAAATAAATAAAAGTAATAAAAAAAAAATTGCCCATTACCTATTATAGAGACCTCTTAAGTATGCAGTACTTGCAATTTGAATAAAAAGTCCTTTTTATAGCTGAATCATGACATATTAAACTGAGGTGGTGCAGTGGATAGAGCACTGGTCTTGGATTCAGGAGGATGGGAGTTCAAATTCAGCCTCTGACACTAACTAGCTGTGAGACCTTGAGCAAATTACTTAACCCTGATTGTCCCACATTCAGAGCCATCTCTAGTCGTCCTCATTCCTATGTGGCCACTGGACCAGGATGGCTCTGGAGGAGAAAGTGAGGTTGGTGACTTAACTGAGTCCCCCTCATTCAAATCCAATTCATATGTTTATCATGGCATCACCTCTCTGACATTGTGGTCATCCTCAAAAATGAAAGACAAACATTATTATAATTTAGCAGAAACACATATGATTATAAGCTAAAATTCAACAGTTTTCAATGTGGGCCTGTTAATAGACAACTTGTTTGTCTGAAGACACATTAGCTAAGTTCAGAGATGTATATTACTAAAATATTATTCAGCAGATATGATTTTTTCCTAGTCACAGCAACTTACTGATTCACTCAGCATTTATAAAAATAATTTTGTGATACTCATTGACAGAGGTACAAAGTTTAGATAAGATTTCTGCTCTTATAGATCTTATAATTCAATAATGAGGATAAGAAGAAATGTTGATAAATATAATGAACAATGAGGGGAGAGTGATTCATGGAGGCAATCTAATAAAGTATGAAGAAACTGAAATTTGTCAATAGAGAATTTATGGTGCTGAAATCAATGGTTTTTGAATTGCTGGAATAATGTAAAGGTATTGACTTTTTGAAAGAGGTCTCTATAAGTAAAAATAAAGTCAATGCTATTGGAAAACTTTTAAGGTTGTGAAGAAGTACAAATATTTAAGTTCTCTTAATTGATAGTATTAATACTTTGGCATAAGAATTTTCTAAATCTGGGAGGCTAGGTGGCATAGTGGATAAAGCACCGGCCCTGGAGTCAGGAGTACCTGGGTTCAAATCCGGTCTCAGAAAATTACCTAGCTGTGTGGCCTTGGGCAAGCCACTTACTTAACCCCCGTTTACCTTACAAAAAAATTAAAAAAAAAAAGAATTTTCTAAATCTAATAAAGGAATGAAAATCATTTTAAAACCAACAGTCTTTCTATTGATTTTTCATAATGTTACTTTCTAAATAAATGACACTCATTTAAACAGGTGTCTTTCTTTTTTTTTTTTTTAGGTTTTTACAAGGCAAATGGGGTTAAGTGGCTTGCCAAAGGCCACACAGCTAGGTAATTATTAAGTGTCTGAGACCTCATTTGAACCCAGGTACTCCTGACTCCAGGGCCAGTGCTTTATCCACTACGCCACATAGCCACCCCCTTAAACAGGTTTCTTAACATGAACACAGACAAGTATGTATTAATCTTAAACTAATTGCATATATAGCAGCCCAAGGTACTTTTGACCAACTTTCTCTGCCACTGTAGACCTGGTATTTTGGTTTCTATATGCTCACAATTAACTTTGGGGCTTGAGAGCTTTAAAATTTTAAAGTTAGCTTTTTTGTCAAATGACACTCAGTTGAGACCCAGTTCAAATATAATTCTCTTTTTTAGGTTTTTTTTTTTTTGCAAGGCAAATGGGGTTAAGTGGCTTGGCCAAGGCCACACAGATAGGTAATTATTAAGTGTCTGAGACCGGATTTGAACCCAGGTACTCCTGACTCCAGGGCTGGTGCTTTATCCACCATGCCACCTAGCCACCCTGCAAATATAATTCTTAAGGTAAAGAAGATAATTCTAAATCTCTATACCAATTGGAATATTTCTTCATAAGGGACAATGCTATTTCACCAGTCATTCCTGGGTTAGGTAATTTTTAGTGTTTCAAAAAGAGACTGAATCTTCTTTAGAAAGTTTTCTAGAAAGTTCTGAGAGTTTTAGATATATCAATCATTAAATAAAATCATTTTTATATTTGATCAGTGATGTCATTTTAAGCTGAGGAGAGAAAAAAATTAAATTTTCAGCTTTTGCCTTCCCCAACTGGGCATAGTAGTAGATACAGATTTTTGGTTAGAAAAGTTCTGCATCTAGCAAATTTTGGAAATCCATGCCCTCTGTTAAAAAAGCTATTTTTACATTTAATAAAAGAAGAAGCTATTTAGAAACCAAAGAATCAAATGATGAGAAGAAATGTACTATTTTAAAGTACCAGTGTATAATAACTAGACAGACTCAAATGAACATTTAAAAAAAAATTCTTAATAGCATTAAAGCCTAGAAAATAAAATTGGGCAATAATAGGCAAATGAATGTAAAGTAGCTTTGAATTAGTTATATCATGAGTTCCACTACAAAAATGGACATCTATACAATATTTTTTGTCATATGAATTCTGATTTAAGCTGTATTTAATAGCAACTAACCATCATGTATTTGCAAAAAAAATAAGGGTAAAAACAAAAGGGTAATACTTCATTTCTGGGATGAGAGAGTACATTTCAAAGTTATGCAAAACACAGATGGCTTTTAGCCCTATTAAGAGATCAAACTAGTTTTCAGCTAATTACTTATCACACCTGTATTTGTGCTTCCAAGAGTTCTCATGTGCTTCAATGCTTAAAAAAAAAACAAAAACAAATTTCATTTCTCCTACAAATCTAGTTGTGACATTTTCAAGTGATGAACACAGATGTTCAATTAGTATTTATAAATTAGTTTCAATTACTTATCAATCTTCATAGACTAAAACAACTTATTTGTACCTTTAAACCTCCTTACTGCTTAGGGGCAACTAGGTGGTGCAGTGGATGGAATGCTGATCTTAGAGTCAGGAATATGGGAGTTCGAATCCAGCCTCAGACACTTGATAATAACTCTGTGACCTTGGACAAGTCACTTAACCCTGATTACCTTGCATCCAGGGCCATCTCTGTCATCCTGAGTCATATCTGGTCACTGGATCCATATGACTCTGGACGAGAAAGTGAGGTTGGTGACTTAGTACAGCATCGTCTCACTCCAATTCATGTGCTTATCATTTTTGAGAATGAAGGACAAAAACCTCACTACTAATGTTTATCTATATTTTATAATCCTTTGAAGATACAATTCTGGTATGCTTTTGGTGTACTGACAATTGATTCTTTAAAGTGCAGAAACTATATTTTGTTCAATCAAATCATATTTTTTAAGTCTTATTTTTATTAAGGCAATAGGGTTAAGTAACTTGCCCAAGGTCACACAGCTAGGAAATTTTTAAGTGTCTGAGGCCACATTTGAACCCAGGTCCTATTGACTCCAGGGCTGGTGCTCTATCCACTGCACCTCCTAGCTGCTGCCCAAATCATATTTTTTTTTATTTTTTTGGCAAGACAATGGGGTTAAGTGGCTTGCCCAAGGCCACACAGCTAGATGATTATTAAGTGTCTGAGGTCGGATTTGAACTCAGGTAATTGTGACTCCAGGGCAAGTACTCTATCCACTGCTTCACCTAGTTGCCCCTCAAATCACATTTTCAATGAACTAGAAGTGTTCATTATTTTAAAGTAGGTTTTCTTAACCTTTTTTGTGTCAAGAAAATTTTTGTCAGTGTAGTAAAGCCAATGGATCCTAATGTAGAATAATTTTTAAATTAAAAATTAAATGAAATGCCAAGTTTATTGGAGGCAAATAAATATAAAGCTACAGTTGGACCCTCTGAAATAAATCCACCAACAGAAACCCCAGGTTATGAACCTTTGCTAAAAAGGACTAAGGTCAATTCTTTTATGAAATGAAGACTACTTTGCCCATATGAGGTAGGGATTAAATTTATTTCCCTTTACCTCAGAAGCAATAGGTAAAAAGCTGCTAAGACCAATTTTAACTTAATTTCAGAAAAATAATTCCTGTCAATTAGAACTGTCCCAAAATGACATGATTTCTCATTCCTAGAGGTCTGCCATAGGAAACAATACTCACATAAGGGAGATCCCTTTCGAGTATAGGTTGAATTAGATTGGTGCCAAAGCTCTTCCAATCTGAGATTCTGCGGTTCTTTTACATATAAATAATCACTCCTGATCTTGCATGGACTAGATAATTTAGATTTTTAAAAGCAGATAAATTTATATTACTTAGCCAAAAACTATTACTTATGAAATAGAGGAGCTAAACAATAGATCCCTTTCATTCATCTTTCACAAGAAAATAAAACCTTGATTTCTAATATTCTTGTTATCAAGAACCTTTAAAAAGGCTAGGCATGGTCATATTGTGTAGGAAATACTAAGTAAGAGAACTTGTAAATAGAATTGTATCTGATTAATGAAAGATAACTGCTATCTAGCCTAAAGACCATTTCTGAACAATGAGCTTGAAATGGATGACATTCAAATTTGTGAAGTATTTTATATTTTTGTCTTCTTTCCCTCCTTGATTTATCTTGTATTTCCTGATCTGTGGATCTGCTTGTATCCCCTGGTAGAATGTAAGCTCCTTGAGAACAGGGACACTTTTTTCCACCTCCTAGCTCAATTCCATTCATTTAATAGGTGTTAAATTAATTCTTATTAGATTAGATTGAACTGGATTGATTAGACAGTTTTCATTGCGGTTATTTCATTTCTGAAATTATTCTTTTTTATTTCCTAATTCCCCACAAAATCAAACCTTCTAACTTTAAACCATTAAGGAAAATAGACAATGGATGCAACATAATCATTAAGTCTTTCAAGTGGTATTTATACTGTGCTACATTTCGACAACCCTTGTTCTAACATGATTCCTCTATTGCTAGAATGACACATAAATCTCAGAAACAGGCTGAAATTATTGGAAAGTGAAGGAACCAGGACCCTGGTTGTCTTCCAAATTCCTCCTCCTTTTCCATAAAGAAATGGAATCTGTTGACAGGGCCTTCTTCTTTTGGTTTCATCCTCCTCCCCACTGAGAAAATAGGAAGGCTTCTTCTGCTCTTTTGCCATCAAATTGGCTGCTCTCTAATTTCATGACCCTTGAGTTGATCCTTCTGTTCTTCCTATTAACAAATGTAAGCAAGCCAACTTCAAACAGACTACAACAGGTCACAAGGTTTAATGGGCACAGAGATAATCATCTAAATTACATTTCTGGGCCTGATGAGTTAGACAGGCTTAGAGGGTAACTTTACCAGCTTTCACTGTAAATCAGCTAGGTTTGTGAGTCTGAGCATGTATCTGCCTTCGCCTGCCTCCCAGAGGGCCTGGGTTCTATTGACTGATTAGGGAAGGCAGCTGCATTAGTTCCTTTCTCCCATGGGGTGTGCTGTGTCTCTCCCTGCCAGCCCCAAAGGACATGAAAAGCAAATATAACCACAACTCAGACACCAGAGGGTCTCTTCTCATCACTGTGGGGATTATCTTTCCTTTTCTTGGAGAAGATATTTAGCACAACAGTTGCTGCCAATATTCATGATCTGTTAATGCTTAGGGGGATTTTTATATGGTAGGCCTTCTTTAGCACATAGGGGAAAAATTTGTAACCTCTTTTACATTCTGTGATGAATTGAATAATAAAAAAAGTTAGGAGAGCTCTGGTATCACTCTAAAAAAGAAAGAGAATAGAGTAAATGTCACTTGTGAGGACTGAGTTTTTGAACCTGCATTTTGTACTGGCAGAATGATGATGAGTGATTTCTCCAGAGAAATCTCTCCTAATTTCTCTCACCAAAACATTTGTTTCACACACCTCATTATTCTGGCCAGTAGATTTATGCTTGATAAGGACAAAACTTAGAAAGTTAGATCTACTCCTCTTTAAAGCAAGAGTGAG
Source organism: Macrotis lagotis (assembly GCF_037893015.1). NCBI lineage: Eukaryota > Metazoa > Chordata > Mammalia > Peramelemorphia > Peramelidae > Macrotis > Macrotis lagotis. Next base: position 131,630,300 of record NC_133664.1, read on the forward strand.
CTATAATTATTCAAAAATTGGGATTTAATGCATCAAATGAAAGTAGGTTCTTTGTCAGTGTAGACAGACTCAGACAGTGTTTTCTACAATAGGAGCAGTCATAAGGCATAATGAACCTTTACGGGCATTATTCAATAAGCAAGAAACATATATATATATGAATAGATGGATTGAATGTTATAGAATTAATGGGGATACAGAGAGGAGAGACCACTGCTATTGAAGACTGAAACTCAAATTAGCTATGTTAACTTGTGCAATTCACTTACCTGTCTGAGTCTCAGTTTGTAAGTCACTAATGGGACTACCGTCTCATAGGATATTATGAGAAAAATATTTTGTTAACATTAAGGTTAGATAAGTCCCAGGTATATGTGATATATTTATAATAAGAATATTACTATTAATGTCATTGCTTTAGATTGCACCCCACAATGCAAAAAATCAGCTTAACTAAACTGATTTTATGGTAGGCATTATGAGGAATACAAACAAAAACAATAGAAAACTTACAATTTCTAACATTCTGACACTTTCAAAGACAAAGTATTCATGAAAAAAGTCAAAGGCAGAAATAATGATTCAACCAAAAGTATAGAAAAAGCATAGATACTTCAAACTATGGTTAAAGAAACTCAGAATGATTAAACCCAGGTCTTGGGGGGAGATATGACAACTGTTCAAATATCTGGAAGTCTGTAATATGGAAGAGGAATAACATTTGTTATACTTGTTTCTGGGGGGAAGAATTCAAATCAAGGGGGTAGAAGCTACACAAATTTTATGTCAACATAAAAATGTCTATCAATGACTCAAACTACTTCAAAGAGAAATGGACTGTCATAAAGACAGTGAGTCATCCTTTCCTGGGAGTCTCAAATGGAAGCTGGAAGATCACTTATTGGGAATCCATCTAGGTAGAGATTGGACTAGACCAACCCTGCGTCTTGGTGTTAGAGTAGATATAGAGCACCATCCCTGAAGACAGGAGTTCAAATCTGATGTCAGAGATTTGACATGTACTAGCTTTGTGACCTTGGGCAAGTCACTTAATTCTGATTGCCTCACCATTCAGGGTCATCTCCAGTCATTCTGATTCATATATATTAAACTCAGTTGGCTCCAGAAGAGAAAGTGAGGCTAGTGACAACACAACACAACACTTTCTCACTCAAATCCAATTCATGTGCTTGTCATGACATCGGTTCTCTATGTCATGGTCTTTTTTTAGAGAACAAAGGACAAATACCGTCATCATCATCATCATCATTATGATCAACCCTGTTGGGATGTCAACTGGTCTCCTTAGATTCTGAGGTTCCTTCCAAACCTGAAAACCTACAATCATAAATCATGAAACTATATTTTTGTTTTATCTCTACAAAGAAGGTCAATGTATCATCTCACCAGGTATCATCCAAATGAAAAGTGTTTTAGTCAAAAATGAGCTATTTGACTTTTACAAATTTCAGTCTTAAAATATACAATTCTCTCCATGCAAAAATCAAAATAATCAACAATACAACCAAACAGAAAAAGCTGACATGTGGAGTGTTTTGATTTCAGAGATAAGTATTTATCATTTATATTCTATAATGTGAGATGTCCTATGAGTACTGGATAGCATCATTGGGGGAAATAAAAGGGTAGTGAAAGATAATGTTTAGGCATAAACTTAGGAGGAAAGATATATGTTTGGTTTATTTATAAATGATATACAAATAAATAGCTCAATAAATTAAAAATAGGAACAGGGTAAAAAATAAGGTGATGAGAAAAGAAGTATTTACTAGGCCAAGGATATACATTACCCAAAACATTCTGATATTGATTTCCTTGCTTTATTATGCAGATTGAAAGAACTATACTTTTGCTTTTGGTAAAAAAAGTTCACTTTTTTCTCGTAAGGTGCTTTTATGAAAGACTTGGGAATTCTCAAATAAAGTTATCCTCCAGGTGCATTATTTTATTTGTTTAGTCATTCTCCAAATGATGAACATCAAACCTTATTTCCAATTCTTTGCTATCATAAAAATGTTGCTATAAATATTTTGGTGTAGATTCATTTTTCCTTCTCTTTTTGATTAAATGATATTAATTTGAATTTAACGAGAGAAATAAACTTAATAACTTTGGTTTTTTATTTAAAGGGAAGATCAAAATTTCTACTTTCTCTAGCTTATGACAGCAAATGAATGTCACACAAAATTTTGGTTATTTCAAGAGTTAATTTCAGGGGGATAATAATTTATCATGCACATTATTTTAAAGGAAGACTTAGCAGAGACTAAAAGTCTTATAAATTAAAATGTTAGTTTTAATGAAATACTTTCTAACTTTAATACTGTCCTAATTTATTACCATTTCTTTGTTTCCTTAAGTAGTCTTAGGTACTTTCCTCTTCTTAATAGTGTTCGTTGTATTAATTTCAGTCACTTTCAGTTGGGTACAACTCTTCATGACCCTACTTAAGGATTTTTTGTTTTGTTTTATTTTAAGGTATGCTTCAATCTGTATTCTTACACTGTTAACTCTGTCTTTGGGGATAGATATTACTCTTTATCATTAAGTCCTTCAGAGTTGTCAGACCTAGCATTACTGAGAAAAGTTAAGTCTTCCCAGATGATTATTCTACAATATTGCTGTTATTTTGTATATAGTACATTTACCATTGTATCTGTTCATTTAAGTCTTTCCAAATTTTACTGAGAGCATCTTCCTCATCATTTCTTGTAGAAGACTAGCATTCCATCCTAATTACATATCATAATTTGTTTAGTCATTCCCCTACTGATGAGCATTTCCTCAATTTCCAGTACCTTGCCATCCAAAAAATAACTGTTAGAAATATCTGTATACCTATATAGAGCACTGCCCTTGGAGTCAGGAGGATGTGAGTTCAAATCCAGCCTCAGACACTTAAATCGTACTAGCTGTGTGACCTTGGGCAAGTCATTTAAACCTGATTGCTTCACATGCAGGGCCATCTCCAGTCTTCCTGATTCATACCTGGTCATTTGCCCCAGATGACTCTGGAGGAGAAAGCAAGGTTGGTAGCTCAGTACAGCAGCCCCTCCCTCAAATCCAGTTCATGCCATGGCATCATCTCCCTGATGTTGTGGTCTTCTCAGAAAATGAAGGACAAACATTATTATTATTTTTTTGTCTGAAATATAGACTTGGTAATGTGACACTGTTAGGTTAAGGGGTAGGCTTGGTTTTATATGCTTAAGGGTATTTTTTTTAGGTTTTTGCAAGGCAAGTGGGGGTTAAGTGGCTTGCCCAAGGCCACACAGTTAGGTAATTATTAAGTGTTTGAGACCGGATTTGAACCCAGGTACTCCTGATTCCAGGGCTGGTGCTTTATCCACTGTGCCACCTAGCCTCCCCGTAAGGTTTTTTTGACTAGGATACTGGAGTGGTTTGCCACTTTTTCCTTCAGTTCATTTTAGAGATAAGGAAATGGAAACTTTTCACCTAACAAGAGATAAAGAGAATTTTTAAAAGATAAAAGATAATTTTGATTGCATAAAATTGAAATACTTTTTAAAAACTAATGCATTAAGAATAAGGAGGAGGGCAGCCAGATGGCACAGTAGATAGAGTACCAGCCCTAGAGTCAAGAGGATCTGAGTTCAAATGTGGCCTCAGAAAATTAATAATTGCCTAGCTGTATGACCTTGGGCAACTCACTTAAAATAAACAAAAGAAAAAAATGAAAGAATAAGGAGGGAAATAGTTAACTGAAAATAAACCTTATGTCAAGATTCTCTGATAAGTGGATGATTACATATAAAGCAATATTATATATATATATATATTTTTTTCTTAAGAATACAGACCAATAAAGTAGTGATAATAGAGAAAAAAAACATTTCCTGAAAGAATTACAAATTATTATCAACCATAAAAAAGACTGTTCTAAGTCACTAATAATAAAATCAAAACAATTCTTCAGTTTTATGCCACTACTAGAAAATTGAGAAGACTACCAAAGATAAGAAGAATCTGTTTTGGAGATCTTGGGGAAAGACAGCATATAGATGCAATGTTAATGGAGGTGTACCTATCTGGAAGTACATTTGGAATTACGCAAATAAAATGACTAAAATGACCTTATCTTTTGACCCAGCAATTCCATTGCTAGACATAGGCCTAGAAGAAGTCAAAGGCAAAAATAAAGACTTCCTTTACACCAAAATATTTATAGCAACATTTTTATGATAGCAAAGAATTGGGAATAAGGTTTGATGTTCATCATTTGGAGAATGACTAAATAAATTTGATGCCAATGTAATGGAATATGAAATTTCTATAAAGGTGATGAGCGTGAGGAATGTAGAGAAACATGGAAAGACATATGAACTGATAAAAAGTGAAATAAGAACAGTCAGGAAAAATTTAAATATATATATATATACATATATATATATATATATATATATATATATATATATATACCACACACACACATATGTGATTACAATAATGGAAATAGAAAGACCAACAAACATAAGACAGCAAAAAAATGAATGTTGTATATGTAAAAGGAAGCAAGCACAGTAGCAAAATATTTGAAAAATCCAAAGACTCCAGTTACTAGAGGGAAGGAAGAATTTATCACTATCTGACAAAATTATTGAGAAAGAATGGCAAAAATTAGGTTTCGACCAGTACCTCATACCATATACTAATATACCATATACCAACATAATCTCTAAATGTATATGTCCCTTAGATATTAAATGATAGACCAATTAAAGGAGGAAAGAGGAAATTACATTTCATATCTTTGGATAGGTTAAAAGTTCATGCCTAAACAAGTCAAGGAAAGAATCATATAAGATAATAAGGTTTATTATACAAAATTTTAAAAATTCTATATAAATATTTAAAACTAAAAGGAAAATGGGTAAATGTGGAAAAGATCTTTGCAACACATCCCTGGTAAAGGATTAATATACAAGATATTTAAGGAACTGATATAAATTTATAACACTAAGAGCTGTTCTACAGTAAGCAAATGGTCAGAGAATATAAACAGATTGTTCTCTAAACTACAAGGAATATGGAAAATGCTCTAAATAAGTAATAATTAAGTACAAATTAAAGCATCTCTGGCACTGAAACATCCATCAGACTAGCAAATATGACAAAAGAGGATAGTAGCAAATATTGGATGAACTACGGGGGAGGAAAGATCTATGAATTAGATCTATGAATTAGTTCAAACATTTTGGAAAACAATTTGCAACTATTCTCTCTAACTAAATCATGCCTGTTCTTTGATGCAGCCATACTACTATCAAGGCTTTTCTAGCCAAAAGAGTTCAAAGAAAGAGGAAAGAGGACATAAATATTTATATTTACACACACACAGACACAAACATATTGATAACACCTTTCTTTCAAAGTCCTGAATTGGAAATTAAGAGGGTTATCTCCTTTTGGAGAATGGCTAAAGAAATGACAGAATATGAATATAATGGAATATTATTTTACTTTAAGAAACTATGAAATGGACAGTTCAGAGGAAACTGAGAAGGACCCAGTGAACTAAGGTAAAGTGAACAGATTTGCAAAAACAATTTATGCAATGATAAGAACATTGTAGAGAAAAACAAGGAAAGGGAAGAAGATTAATTAAGCATCTTACCTTAAGCCAGGTGTTTTATAAATTGTTTTATAAATACTTATAAATTTTATAAATACTGCCTCTTTTAAGTCTCATCCAAACTCTTTAATGTATTAAAATTCCCATTTTACAGTTGAGGAAACTGACCAGACACAGTTTAAATGACTCACCATATCATATAATTAGTAAGTAATTTAGGTTAGATTTGATCTTTCTGATTCCATTGTCTATGCCATTTTACTATCTAAAAACTCTGGTTAAGGCAATGTTAAACACCAAATCCAGAAGACTAAGCATAAAATGTATTACTCACCTCCCACCAGAAGATGATGATTTAAGATTCATTTATGTATAAAGAGTTTTTATACATTTTGAGATATGATAATACAGAATTTTGTTTTACTATATTTATGTATGCATATTATTTTGTTTTTCATAATTTTTTGTTGTTCAGTGGGTGGATTATAAATGCATATGAAAATGACAAAAATATTTAAAACAATACATAAAGCTTGAATACCTCTGAGCACTGTGAAATTATAAAGAATAATCTTGAACTCCCAAAAGAAATACGAGCAGACTGTTTTACAGAGGTTGGGGTCCATAAGTGTGGAGCATTGCTTATAAAGTTATATTTTTTTAGTGAATTGATTTGTTTTACTAGTTTTTCTCTCTTGTTGTTTTTATTTCTTTTAAAAATGTTTTAAAATTCACAAAACACTATGTAAACATCTACATATATACATATACTGGATACTTTGGTACTTGTCATTAATTTGTTTCAGAACTCTTGATGAATAATGAAACCAATGAGTAGGCAATGATTTTTTTTCATAAGAAATAATGTAATTAGAAATAATTTGAGAAATTTTATAGAACTTGCACATTTGACTGGATTAATATTAAGTAATGATATTATTTTGTAACTCAAACCTTAAAACTAAATAGTCAAGGATAAAAATCAATTGATTAAATAAAATAAAATTTAACTTTACCTGTACTAAGAGGAGTTACTAGCATAATGTTTTGTTTTTTTTTTGTCCTTCACTTTCACAGAGGACCATGGCATTAGGGAAGTGATGCCATGACATGCAATTGAATTGAATTTGAGTGAGGGGATGTTATACAAAGTCACTAACTTCACTTTCTCCTCTAAAACCATTTGGGTCCAGTGCCCTGATATGAATCAGTGCAACTGGAGATGGCCTTTTAAAGCTAAGGTCTTCCCCAGGTCACAGCTCGACTGAGGCAAAACTCATTCATTTATTAATATTAGGTAAGAGAGAGATAATGCAATGAGACCAAGAATGGTCACTTTTGCTTAGGCAAAAAAATACAAATAAATAAATAAAAATAAATAAACTGGGAAGGCAAGACCTTCAGGGTTTCTTAGTAATTAAGACTGGTTAGTAAGAAATTAAGCAAACAATTTCATTTTCTTAATTAAAAAAAATCAATCATGGAGGGGAAGCCCTCAGGATTTCTGGCCAAAAACAGGGAAGCAATCAAAGCCCAATAATGAGCAAGTGGGCTTAGCCAGGGGTTCTGTACTGTTTGTGAGCTACATAGAAAGTAGCAGTAGACCTCTTTTTCAAAGTGAGAGGGAGCAATTGAGTGGAGAGTAAACGATAAGCATTTTCTCTTGCAGGATAAAGTGACTCATACAAGTTCTAACAAGTGTTACAAGTCTTGAATAAGCATGAAATGCTGAAACATTTTTTGTCAAAATATGACAAGTAATGGGTTTGATGAGTTATGAAACTGATAAATATCGATATTACATATATATATATAAAATTATATATATGTAAAATCTTATTGAAATCTCACAACAATCCTGTGAGGTAAGGAAGTAATTATTACTATTAGTAATTAGTGATAATAATAGTAGTGCTATTACTATTCCGATTTTACAGATGAAGAAACTATGGTTGAGATACTCCGCGATTTTTTTTCCAGAATCAATACTACATGTCAGGTTGATGATGGGAAAAGACCCTCAGGGAAATGGGGCTTAAAGACTGATCTATGGGGTTTGTTTGTTTGGGATGGGGAAAAACTCACTAACTCTAACTCAGGAGGGTAATAAAGCCTTAAATTTTAATTCACAAGATATTGCAAAGTTCATATGTTATTACAGAAAGTTCACAAGTTACTACATAAAGCTGTCTCTGGAGAAGCAGCAAGATAGAGAACTGCTTAAAGGATAGGCTGATTAGCAGAAGTTGAGTTTAAAAAAGGCTGAAGTGGGCTGCTAGGTGGCATAGTGGATAAAGCACCCACATCGGAGTCAGGAGTACCTGGGTTCAAATCTGGTCTCAGACACTTAATAATTACCTAGCTGTGTGGCCTTGGGCAAGCCACTTAACCCCATCTGCCTTGCAAAAACCTAAAAAATAAAAAAATAAATAAAAAGGCTGAAGTACCAGAGGAAAAAGGAAGGAAAGAAGCTTTAGCTCAACATAGATCCAGCCATGTGGAGCTGGGGCCATATTGGTAGTTATAAGCTGGGAAAGGAGTGCTCAAGTTAAAGAGGGAAAAGGGAAAAGAAAAGAAACTTAGAAGGGAGAAAGACAAGAGAAGCTTAGATCAACATAGTGCCAGCCACATGGATCTGAGGTCATATTGGTAGTTATAAACTGAGAAAGGAACACTCAAGTTAAAAGGGGAAAGGAAAAGAAAAGAAACTTAGAAGAGAGAAGAGAGAAAGAGAAGAGAGACCAGCCATATGGGAGCTGGGGGCATATTGTTCTAGCTACATGTTGACTACCATGTATATGTAGTGAGAGAGAAAACCAGGGGAGTTCACTGGATATCCAGAAGAGAGAAAGACAAGAAGGAAAGAGAATATGAGAGAAGACACCTTTGCAGCGCGTGGGACAAGGGTGATGATTGAGAAGTGGTTTTTAGCACCCGGTTCTAGGTATTCTCCAATGCCTATGCCATAGGGGTGATTCCCAAGGCATGGCTAAGACAGTACTCATTGCCCAGGAGCAGCATTCCAGCATGACCAAAAATTCAAGGTGGCTTAGGAAAGGGAAATAGAATGGTGACCACCCTCTAAAGTACAAAATAGCCTCAAAAGAATGCAGCATTTTCTCTGCCCTGATTTAAGGTCTAGGCTAAGTACTGGGAATTCAAAGAAAGAAAAGAGCACATAGCTAGAAAATATTTGAGGTAGAAGTTTAATTCATGGTTTCCTGATTCTATGTGCAGCATGCTATTCACTATGCCTTTTAGCATAAAAATGCAAATGAAGGAGGAATTTTAAAAGATTTGTAACTATTTCCAGGTGCTTTGGTAACAAATAGCTTTTTGTTGGGGGGAGGGAAAGGGAGAGATTTATTTTTAGGATATTTGATAACCATAAATTATCATCATTATTAAAAGTATTTATATGGGTTCTAAATGTAAGCTGTTGCTAAGTGGAATATGACATTCCTAGAATGTTTTCCTTATACATGGAGCATTTATATTTATTTATTCATATGAAGGGAATCTCTTAAAAACAGATTTTTTTATATGCTGAGACAAGCTGAATAAGGTAGCTAAGAAAAGATTTATATGCAACAATGTACAGAAGAAACATGAAAATATCTCTACTCCCCCCAAACCCCCCAAAGTTTGCCCTGTTATAGAGCAACTAATTTAAAGGGTCAGAGAATTAATAATCTACATAATATGGTTTATATTTCAATTTGATAAATATAAGTATATACATTTAAACAATGTTTTGGAAATTCTTTACAAACTTGAAGCATCATATGAATGAGAAGCAGTGCAACATGGATTCTTCCCTTTCCCTATCCAAAACCAGAGAACTGACCCTCAGAATGACGAAGATCTGGGTTCAGGTTCCACCTTTGATCCATATTAACTGTTTATTTCTGGGCAAATCACTTAAGCTTCAAGTGTCTTTGGCTATGCTCTTAAATTATGGGTTGCATAGAGCGTTCTGACCTCCTTTAGTAACGAGAGTTTCTTACAATAATTAAATCACAGGTGCAGTTTTAATCTCTTATTATTAAATGCAAAAATATATATGCATATACACATACACACATATTATGTTTCCTGTTTTAGAGAATTGCAAAAAATCCCTATTGATGATTACTTTCTCTGGAGCAAAGAAGATTTAAAAAGGATCTTATTCTTATCGGAGTACAAGAAGTTTTCTTCTTAGAACCTATACTATTTTATCAGCTATAAGGAAGAATCCATTTAATACTTATGCAATGGTTATATGAAAGTCTATTCATTAGTTGTAAATTGACAGTTGGTACAAAAGGCTGGTTGCCATGCTTAGGGCTGTATACAAACACAGACTTTGCCCTGGCCTGAGAACATCAAGAGGAACTCCAACATAGTGGTCTATTTTGGGGTCTTCATGTGTGTCACTTTTTTTTTATTCTTTGTCAAACTTGGCCCGTGTGTGTATGTACTCAGTTCCTCACTCCCATTGATTTAAAAAAGTAAAGACAAAAGTGTTTTGATCAAATTTTTTTTCTAACAGATTTTCTCAGATATTGATGAATTGCTGATATATGAAAAAAAGTTCCAATTTTGGGAGTAATCAATGTAAGAGTTTGCTTTGTAATGATTTGTGGCTAATTATAAAAATTATGCTTTTAATTAATTGCAAGAAAAATTTTATTTAAAAATGGCAGTGGAAGAGAAAGTAAAGAACTTCAAGTTTAACATAATTTTTATTTATTTTTTTTAGATTTTTGCAAGGCAATGGGGTTAAGTGGCTTGCCCAAGGACACACAGCTAGGTAATTATTAAGTGTTTGAGGCCGCATTTGAACTCAGGTACTCCTGACTCCAGGGCTGGTACTCTATCCACTGCACCACCTAGCCGCCCCAAGTTTAACATAATTTTCAAGAATGAGGGAAAGTAATGGAGACTATATGTTCAAACAACAAAATATTGTTTCCAAATAAAAATCTTTGTTTTTCTAGTCAGAGAAGATATAGCTTCTCTCATACTTAATGAGAGTTCAAAGATTTTGTCCTTTCCACTGCATTGTAGGTATGTCTCAACTCTCTAGTTAGCCTAGGAAATCCATTCTAAGTCCTAATGGTGACAAATATTTATATATCACTTTCATGCTTTCAAACATTATTAAAAATGTTATCTCATTGAATCCTCACAATGATTCTGTGAGGTGGTTGTCATTGTTATTCTTATTTTACTATTAAGGAAACTGATTCTCATTCTCTTGTCCTATGAGGTATCCCTGACAAAGTAATGTGACAGTTGTGTGATGAGGCTATGCATGTGAATTTAAAATTATATGGGATAGGAAAAGATCTGTGGTTTTATTCGTCTAGAGAATTTTTCAGAAAGAAAATTTTATCTTCTCAGTGCAAGTCAGCACATTCTTGGCAAATTATAATCTTACAGTTAACCTGTGGTATCATAAGATTAAGTGACTTGGTAAGAAATGTAAAGCAGGTATAGATATGAGACCTCTAATGCATTTTTATGAATATCTTCAATAGTGATAAATCATCCTTGGTGGTTGGATCCCTCTCCTCTCCTCTCCTCTCTTCCCCTCTCCTCCCCTCCCCTCCCCTCTCCTCGCCTCTCTTCTTTCTTTTCAGTTTAACAAAACCAGAAAACATTTGGCACCATATGTAGTAATAAGGTGGGTAATCAAACTGAGCATCATCATTTTTCTTCAACTTCCTCATTTTGATTGATGACACCATTGTTCTTCTAGTTACCTAGGGCCACCACCACCACCACCACCTCCATAGCAACAACAAAATAATATTATTAATGATAATAATAATAGTAATGATGATGAAATCTAGCAATTATGTAGATATATAGAGTCTAGATAAATGCTAGATATCATCATTATGTGCTAAGCATATTATAGATATTATTTCATTTGATGCTCACAATAACCCTGAGAGGGTTATTATTATTTCCCTTTCACAAAATGAGAAATCAGAGAAAAGAATATCACAAAGTTTGTGAGTTGGCCAAAATTACATAGTAAGAGTGTGAGGTCAGATTTGAACTCATGTTCCTGATTTCTGGCCCACAGCTCTATCCACTGAACCATCTAATCATCCCCAATTTTTCCCTTTCCCTATCCAAAACCTGAAGGGTAATATGGCATGGTTATATGGAGAACTGGCCTCTTGCCTCTGATACCATGTGACTCTTAGCCAAGTCTCTTAACTTCTTAGTGTTTTAGACAAGTTTCTAATTTTCTAAGTGGCAGACAAGGTGCCAGCCTATGTTGGTAGAGGGAGTTTCCCCATTTGGAAGTTCTGAGATCAATTAAATTATAGATTTTTCCCCTAAAACCTCTACATTAGTTAGTATCCATTTTTAGTCTTTGTCCTGTCGAATCTATTTTCTATACAATTGCCAATTTGATAACCCCAAAACACAGGAATTAATAACAAAGCACCTTACAAATTTCTCAACTGATAATCATGAAAGCCTGATATGGATGTTGTTATTACTTTGATTTTATAGAGGATGGAACCGAGACTCCAAAAGGAAAAGTGATTTGCCCATGGTCACATAGCTGGTAGGGCATCAGAAGAAGGATTTGAATCCATTTCTCTCCTGATTTCTTGTTTTCTTTTCTTCCTACTACATCACACTCTCTGACCATATCATTTTCCTACCCTAAAAGCTCCATTGCCTTACCTTACAATGTCTTGTACATGTCTTCAAACAGGTTATTTCTTTGCAACTTGGTTTTCCAGTTATTAAATAGGCAAGGTGATCCTTGGCTATTCTTTCCTCATTGGAATTAATGAAATAGTGTGAGTGGAAAAACCTACATTTCTTTGGCAGAAAAACAAGGTCTTTTAAAAAAGCCACACATATAGATAATTCACCCTTTTTCCCTACATATCTCATCAGAGACTGCCAGGAAGATGACACGCATTATTAACAAACACTGCTATCAAAATTATAACACACACACACACACAAGTAACTTTTTACTGGCACTTTTGATTTTACTAAAATCTGTCATCTAATTTAGTCGAGTCAGACATGTAGGAGAGACAAAAGATACATTGAAATAATCCCTAAAGTATATAGAAATGTCTATTATTACTATTGTTATTATTATTACTCTGTTATTTGTGTTTTTGTGCAATCTAATTTGACATTATTTATAATCACCTATATATGCCATTGACAAAGACAAAAGTGACAGTTATTGCCCTCAAGAAGCTGACATCACAGGGAAGGAAGGACAGGAATAGGTTCCAAATATATAGGTAAATACAAGATAGGTGAAAACAAATATAAATAAATTCCAATTAATAAAATTTAATCTAAATCTAAATATGTGATGTTTCAAATACAGAACATACTTTACTAAAATATATTCAGGAAGAAGTCAATGTGAAAGTCTATGTTATATACTTAAAGGCTATATGTTTTATATTTATATTCCTAATGTCTAACACAGAACTTGGTATATAAGTGGTTAATAAATGCTTGGTAATAGATTGATTTTTATATATAAAACATAATATATATGTACATGCTTAAATGAAATATTTATTGGAGAAAACTGACATTGAAAAACCTTTATTTCCCTCCACCACTTCTTAAACCTTTGAAATTGAAGTCTCTTAAGGAATTTCATTTAAAAATCATCAGTTGAGTGAAAGTCACATGAAAAAAATGTATTTTATTTTCCAGATCATTAGGCATGGTAAGATCCTCCTTGTAACTGGAACACAAACATGCAGAAGAGAAAGAGGAAAGTAGAATATAATGTGAAAATGTGCATTGTTGAGCTCTGTGAAGTTGAAGAGGAGGTTCCCTAGGGTGAGAGGACTTCTGTGTTTGAGAGCAAGGTCACTGTCCATTTGCTTGACTCAGCAGGGTGGCCCCTAAAAAGGGTGTGAATGGAAATTTTTAAAAAAAGACAAACTAGGAATATTTTCTAAAGGAGTTAAACATGGTTAACAATATTGTGGTATAATTCTTTCTTCAAGACCTTACTCCAGTCCAGCTTAGAGTACTGAGATTAGTTAAATCTACTAGTATATACTAAGTCTGATTACAAATGCTAGCCCTTGGAAATATTTTGTTCAGCCTTATACATTTGGAAATAGATTCAAAATTACCTAATGAAGTTATTGCTCACTTTTAACAAAAATGATTTATGATGAAAGTCTTCCCAAGGAAAATATAAAAATGATTTTGAATAATATACTGTGACTATATAATCTCAGCATACGAAGTAATGCCTATGCCAAAGTTTGTAGGACTCAGTCATTACCTGTCTACCTACCTATCCAGATGTCTCCAAGAGATGCTTTAAGTAAATTCATTTATTGAGAAAATACTAGATATGGTGATTTTTTTGTCCAGAAATGAAAATAGACATGCTGTGACTCTATGTTTTAATGGGGAATGGGATGGCATAGAAACTGAAATTTATAGCAATCAATTCCTGAAGTCCTTCTTGAATACTATTTTCTACCTGCTCCCCTACTTTTATTTTCACAGAATGGTTATCAACAACTTAAGCCTGAAGTGACTCTAGTGACCACACTAACTCTAATTTCATGTAATTTGCAAGTCATGTCTTCATTCATTTGATATCATTGTCTTCTTGTTTGAACAACAATAATACTAACAAAAATAAATAGGCAAAAGGGAAATGAGAAGAGCAAAAGCGTAGTCATTAAGCTTAAAGTTTAAAAGCACCCCTTTAATAACTCATGTAGTGTTAGTGGAATTGTGAACTGAGCCAGCCATCATGGGGAACAATTTAGAACTATGCTTGATAAGTGAAGAAAACTGTTTGACCCAACAAAACCACTAGTCAATCTGCACCCTAAAGAAATTTTTGAAAAGGTGGAGGAGGACCCATTTTTATAAAAAAATTATTTATAGCAACTCTTTTTGTGTAGGCAAATAATTGGAAGATGAGAGGACATCTAACAACTAGGCAATGTCTAAGCAAAGTTGTGACATATGATTGTGATGGAAGACTCAAATTAATTGAATTAAAATTTAATAGATCAAGCTGCAGGCATATTATATATATATAATATGCAAGCTATAATAAGATAAATTTGTGTAATATAGATTTTATAATCATGTATGTGGATTCATATATAAGTTGATAGTATGCTAGAATGAGTAGAACCTAGGATTAAATCTGACATTTATGGCACCTAAGGCACATCACTTAACATATCTGGGCTTTAGGTTTCTTATCTTTAAACTGAGAGATGCCCTAAAGTCTCTTCTAGGATCCTAAATTGTAAATACTTTGGGTTTTTAAGAAGTCTAGTTATTCCATAGTTATGGGATATGAAAACTGGATCTATGGAATTTGTCATTTAACCATAAATCTAATAACATGAACTTTAGTTATTCCTATACCTCTCCCCCAGATACTGACTAAATCTGATTCACTTTTTCTTTTCTATTTGTTCTTAGGACTGCAAAGCTTTTCTTTCTTCTTTTGCAATATTTTTTTCCAACAGGTCTTCCTAGCTTTATTCAATGTGCTTTGTTTGCTTGACTAAAGGCACATTTCGTAAAAGGCATTTTTTTTTGGTATACAGTTAAAGCCTGGCTCTTAGTGATGATCACATTTTTCTCATTCCTCAAAACCCTTTCATGAAAGTCATAATACAATAAGAATCACAGATGAAAAATACTCTTTTTTCTCTTTTAGTCATACATAAATAATTTTCTCACTACTAGATGTAATTAGGGGGACCAGATTTCCATGTTTGAATTGGCCCAAGAAGGTCATATAAATGCAGTTGGCCAACAGCAAGACATATGCATTATCAGCTCTAGAAAACCTAGATGGTCAGTAAATGAGAATATACATCTGACTATGTCTATGTTGACTATGCTAAGTTGTAAGCCCTTGAGGAACTGTCTGTTTTACTTTGCTTTGTATTCAATCAAGCATCATGTCAAATGAACACTTCATAAATGCTTTTTTATCATGCAAAATAATCAAAAAAAGTACACAGGACTTTTAGGAGTATAATAGGGTCTGGAAAGTTCTCTCCTCACTTTCCCTCCAAACCAAACACACACAAGAAATCATGCTCCCAAAACCATGTCATGTTTTTCCCCTTCCAGTCTAGGCTGCTTTTGTACTTGAGAGGAGAATATTAGGTAGAGGAAAAGAGAAGAAAGAAAAGCAGTGAGGTATAATGAAAAGACCATTGGTTTTCAGGATCTGATACATAATCAAATACATAATCAAATGAGACATTACCTGGAACATCATAGATACTTAAAAAAAAGTCTTGTTCCCTTCTCTACTCTATCATTACCTTAATTAGCTATATGATTATAGGAAATAAACTTAAGCTCAATTATCTTCAATTTCCTTAATTGTGAAATGGGAATATTAATGCTTGTGCTATGTCTTTTAGGGTCCTTGACTTTACAAAGACTGTATAAAAGTTAGCTATTGTTAAAGTGGAGGAACAAAATAAAAGAAATACTCTGGAGCAGTTTGTAATCTTCAAAATCAGGAATTAGAATTAAGACTGTCAAAATAACAGGAAATTCCTTTTCTTTTCTCCCTTTCCCCCCATTGCAAAGGCTTTTTTTTCATGTTTTTTTTTTTTTTTGCAAGGTAATGGGTTTAAGTGACTTGCCCAAGGCTACACGGCTAGGTAATTATTAAGTGTCTGAGACCGGATTTGAACCAGATACTCCTGACTCCAGGGCCGGTGCTTTATCCACTGTGCCACCTAACCGCCCGAAAAGGCTTTTTATGATTCATAAATTCAGACTTTTAGAGCTAAAAAGAGAGTAGATGCTCCTTTTATATTATGAAAAGTTCATGTGTTAAACTTTAGAAGTTATCTAGGATAATGTCCTGAACATTAGGTTCTGGAATAAATATTTGTTAACTTATTGTTTAGGTAACTGCACTTCAAGACAGTTACAAAATTAATAAGTTGTTGATCTGAAATAGAATTCACATCACTTGATTCCACATTATTTCTATTACATTTCATGACTTTCCTTTGCCTTCCCTCTATTTTTCCTTCAAAAGATTTAGATATCCAATTAAACTGAATATGACTTCCAAATGGTAGAAATCACCAGTTCAACTGAAAATCTGGAAAAAAAAAGAAACTAATGAGCATATGTAACAGAAGAAGCAGGTAGCACAGCAGGTAGAACACCAAGCTTGCATCCAGGAAGTTCTGAGTTCAAATCCAACTCAGACACTTAAAGATATGTGTTTCCAAGTAACTCATTTACTTTTTCTTTGTTTAAATTTCCTCATATGGATGAAAATAACAGCACCCATCTCTCAGCATTATTGTAAGGATTCAATTGAGACCATGAATAGAATACAAAACCAAGAATCAGAAAGAGCAAAGTAAATCTTATTGCAGACACTTATTACCTATATGATCCCTCCTTGTTGCAGTTTCCTCTTCTGTAAAATGGGGATAATAATCACATCTGCCTTATAGGTTATTGTGAGGATAATATAAAATAATATTTGTGTTTTGAAAATATTTAATAAATATAATTATTGTTATTTTTATTATAACACTCAATATAATTCTTGGCACTCTATAATCCATGTTAGCCCTCAATTCTCTTAATGATGCTCAATGTCAAGAAAAGGTCAGCTCTCTTCTTCATTATATTAGCTCTCCTGTGTCAACAATAGTATTTTTAAAAATGTGTTTCTTCCAGTAAAAGAAGCAGATGTAATTTGGAGAACCATGGGAAGCAGATGTGCTAAGTACAAAAGTTCCCCCTCCCCCATCCACTATTTATTATTATTTTTGGAAACTTAAGAATATATTAACTCACAAAGTGGGAGATTTTAATCACCGTTCCAAGAGCAAAATTCATAAATCTCTGAAATGCAGAAGGTATCAAACACTATCTCCTTCCCTTAAGAAAATGGAATGTTAAAGAGGTCTTCAGACTTTCACTGTCTTCAAAGTGATATTAGTGATGGAAAAGATCAGTTCATCCAGGTCCTCCTGTTTTGTGTGATGCTCATGGGAATAACAGTCCCTTCTGAGGGCTGCAGTAATTTTTTTAGACTGCTCCTAAATGAATGCTGTCAACAAACTCTTCAAAAACCATAAAGTAAAATTAAACATGCTAAATGTAGTGACCTGGAAGAATAGATTCAGTCTGGGACTTTTAAAGGGTGGGAGAAATAAATCCCTGTTCATATTTATCTGGTGATTGAACATTGGTCAGAGATTCCTGATTCCTTTCTTTTCTTCTCCCCAATAGTCTCCCATTTCTCATTCATGTTGTTCTCACTGGCTGCTACTTTTTTGATGCCCCATTTTTGTCCTTGGGGACTGAAGATAAAAACTTGATTCTGACCAAGAAGAGGCAAAAGAACAGTTCTTGCAGAAAAGTAACACAGCTTATTTCCTGATACATTTAACTTTGTCCTAAGAAAGAATTTATATTCTAAAAGATTTGCATCATTTGCCTATTGGTTGACTTGCTAAATATGGCAAGGAGCAAACTGAAATTTTACCAACAGAATTGAATTTCTGGTTTCCCCCCAAATGTCCATGATCAAATATGATCTACATTTTTATATTCAAACAAGTACTTCTCACCAATTTAGTTCAGTTCAAATTCAATAAATAATTATTAAGCAATTGCTTTGTGAAAGGTACTATGTAAGACATGGTTGATCTAAAAACAAAACTAAAATACTACCTCCCTTTAAAGAGCTTATATTCTGCTGTAATCTTTAAGGGCATAGGTTGTTACTATAGCTTGTTAGCTAGATGTCAAATTCTGAAGGTAGAATTTTATGCTCAAATAAATTAATTTCCTTCTCATAATTTTTAAGATGCTAAATATATTTTCCTTTTACATAGTTCAAAGTTTTCTGTATATAGTAGATTCTTTCCATCATTATGAAACTATTTTTATGGTAGGTCTAATTTTACATCAATTATTTAGGGTATATAAACCAAAATGAACAAAGCATAAAAAATGTAAAAAAAAGTATCTGTTTTTCATGATATACAAGGTATTGAATTGGGTCAAATGATGAAAATGATTAACTGGAAATTGCTTTAGGGTGTAATCATGTTTAACAATAAAAAGAGTGTATATGGGAAGCTATTTTAATGCTTACTACTATTGACAATATTCTGGCTAAGCAGAGCTCTAGTCTGCAAACTATTTTAAAAGATTTAAATGCTGGATATCAGTAAACATGGTCAGACATTAGAGATTGCATGGCTCCTTGGACTAGTAAAACATTAGACAATAGAAATCTCTGTAAGATTATTTCCTAGTGTTACCTCCATTACCTACAATGATACATTAGTCATTATGAATTATGGTATCATCTTACATAAATAACATCTTACTCCCCACCAAAAAAAATCAGAATAGTTTGCTAAGCAACAATCTACATTTTCTTGAAGTGAATTGCTGAGTTCAACCTTACTCAACCTTTCTAGATAAGAGATAAAACTAGTTAAAGGATATAAGAAGAGGCAAGCTATGAACATGTGAATTAGACTTGTTCTGTTTTTTCATTAAAACTGATTTAGAAGTTTATTTATAATTTATGTTCTATGCATTTTGTCAACTTTTATATAACAATATATAACAATAATTCGATTTTTTGTAGCAATAAAATCTAAATTTTCTGAATCTCTATTCAAAACATTGTGTTTATCACTGAAAGCAACCTTTAAATACAAATTCAGGATATTATCAAAAGGAAAAGATCAAAATCTATGTTGATAAGACCTGAGATCTGTGACTCTAGGATCAAATAAAGATCTGAGAAAGATGGAGAAAATCAAATATTAAGTCTAAAGAACTGGTTCATTTTTACCCCTCTTTTTAATTTATATTCAGTTTGCTATTCATTTGGTTGTAGTGCTATCTTTGGAAGTCAAAGGACCAGGTCAAGAACTGACTCTTCTGCTTATTATTTATTTGTGCTACCTAAGTTCTTCAGGCTACCTCATCTATAAAATGAAACTGAATAAAGCAGTCATGTCTTGTTCTAGGCATATAAACCTGTTCCTGGGTGAGAACAATAGTTTTTTCTTCCCAGAAAACTGTTGATATTCTTTTAACTAGTGAAATGACCAAAAAGGAGAAAAAGAGTGGGAGTATAAAAGGGAAAGTTCTGACACTGATGAAGATGGGAAGAAATACAAATTTAGGTCAAATTGGATTTTTCAAAGCTAAATTTTTAAAAAGTTTGTGGGTGGTTTAAGAGAATTGCTCTTATTGATTTAACTTTGTTTAATTCATTCAATTCAGCAAAGATTTTGTAGGTGCATATTAGGTAACACTATGACAAGTTTAAGAGGTATAAAATAAAAAATAATAGTCTCTGCCCACAAGGAGTACATGTTCTAAGGCATGTAGTGTTCCAGTTAACTGAAATAAAATATCAAAGAATTAGGATATAACAAAATAGACTCAACAGTAGTAATTGTGATTTACAATTTATACCCGAAATTCTTTTGTTTAAAATATGATTCATAGCCACAATTATGAAAAACAATTATGGATTGTATAAGAGTTTTCTATAGAGTAAAACTAGATTGAAAATGACTCAAGAACAGGGGGTCATATTTTAGTCTTTTTGTAGTCTCACATTTAGGATAACAGAGTGGTGCAATGGATAGAGAACTGGCCTTGGAATCAGGAAGGCCCATTTTTATGAGTTCAAATCTGACCACAAAATACAGATAATGCTGAAGATGATATTTGTCCTTCATTCTCAAAGAAGACCAAAACAACAGGAAGTTGATAACATGACAAGCAAGAGCACTGGACTTGAGTGGGGTGCTATGCTATATCACCAGTCTCATTTTCTTCTCTAGAGCCATCTGGGTCCAGTGACCAGATATGTATCAGGACAACTGGAGATGGCCTTGGACAGGAGACAATCTGGCCTCAGACACTACTAGTTGCATGATCCTAAACAAGTGATTCAACCCTATTTGCCTCAGTTCCTTATCTGTAAAATGATTTGGAGAAGGAAATGGCAAATCACTCCAATATCTTTGCCAAGAAATCCCCAAATGGGACCAGAAAAAGTTGGACACAACTGGAAAATGACTGAACTCTCTAACCTCATATCTCCATCCTAGACCTCCACTGTTCCATCCCTGCCTTAATACAGTGCATTTTATAAGTAGTAGTGACTGTGTTGGCTGAAGGCACCTTTCTTTAATGAGATACAGTTATATAAGGAGAAAAATTACTTTTCCTCATCTATGACACAAGGGGTTTGGATCAAATATCTCTAAGGTCACTTCTAGCTCTAAGAATCTATGTCCCTCATGTATATTGTGATGAAGTAGAGGACTGGCATGTCTCTACCATAGTAACACAGATGTTTTCCCCTATTCTTTTGGAACAACTCAGAGTGTTAGGGAATTTGGCTAGAAGTATCCTCTTTGTACTTCTTTTAGCATGGACTAATTGAATGACTTATTCCAATTACTTTTTATAAATAAAGCAGTAAATTCCACTGTGGTTACCAGTTAGAGAAAGTAGCTGATGATCCCAGTTTCAAAATACAGTTAAAATAGTTCATATTTGGACAAATCTTTATTTAATTCTATTGTATTGTTCTTGTTTGTAGGCTTTGAATAATATTAAATAGTTCTGTCTCTGTTTTTATCTCTTTATTTCTTAGTCTTTTTATATAACCAAAACCTTTTATCTATCTTTGTCTCTTTATGTCTCTCATTTTATCCCCTCTGTCAGTTCATCTGTCCCTTCTTAGTATTTTCTATCCCTCCAATACTTCAAGATTGCAACCACAAAACCCTTTTAAAATTGATTGTGAATATCTTATCTCAATATGAAATAGACACATAGTCAAAAATCATAAAAGATATTATTTGATTTTTTTCAAAACATATGTCCAAGATTTCTTTAAAACTATCAAATTGGGGCGGCTAGGTGGTGCAGTGGATAGAGCACTGGCTCTGGAGTCAGGAGTACCTGAGTTCAAATCCGGCCTCAGACACTTAATAATTACCTAGCGGTGTGGCCTTGGGCAAGCCACTTAACCCCAATTGCCTTGCAAAAACCTAAAAAAAACCCTATCAAATTGATTTTTTGTCTTATGAATAAAATCCTTGAACCCCCTTAAATGATGCTCAATAAATTAAATCTAAAACATAAGTATATGTTGTTCTCTTTCACTTTTATAAAAGCTTGACTTTCAGGAGTTATTCAGCTTCCTAGCAGTATAGTGCATTATGAAAGTCTTTTTATCCTGAAAATTTCTCCTGCTTATCATCAATTAAATTAAAATATTTCCACAACTTCTGTTAACAGTTTTCTAATTGTTTTTTTTTTTTTAGTTTTTGCAAGGCAATGGGGTTAAGTGGCTTGCCCAAGGCCACACCGCTAGGTAATTATTAAGTGTCTGAGGCCGGATTTGAACTCAGGTACTCCTGACTCCAAGGCCAGTGCTCTATCCACTGCACCACCTAGCTGCCCCTCTAATTATTTTTTAAAGCATAATTCTCCATGAAACTTAGTTTTTTGTTTCCAGAAAACAAAGGGTAAATGTATTTAGATTTGGAGGAATCAAGATTATAGACCTTAAAGTTTGAAAGGACATCAAAGATTATCTAATTCAACCCTTTTATTTTATAGTTGAGGAAACTGAGACTGAGAGTTAAAGTGATTTTTTTAATGTCACATTTTAATCCATTATCACTGTTATATCAAATTAGCTAGTAGGCTTCAGCCTTTTCCTTCTAGTATACATTTCTCCATTGCCCTTTGGGTCACCAGGGTTTTGGGTTCTTTTGAAATTGTGGTATCTATGATTCGTACCCAAACAACATCACTGGAAGGATATCATAAGGTTCAGTAGTATTCTGAGACTTAGTACAAAGAACAATATCATCTGTAGACTGGAACATTTGAGAATCACATTTCTAGAGAATCCCCTTTTTGTTAGACTGTGGATATGATATCCTACATGAATATGAGTGCATATTTGGTAAATGTATATCTCATTATTTGATCTTAGTAATCCAAGGATCATCAAACACAATGCTCTCTAGAGTACATTCAAACAATCTTATAGATCTTATCATATATATATGGGCTACCTTGTAGGAGAAAAGCTGTTAAGGTGGGATTTGGCCTTACTGAATAAAATGAGTTTATTTATTTATTTATTCATTCATTCATCTATTTATTTATTTATTATAATCTAGAGGCAAAAGCCGACAGGATTTTGTGCCATCTGTCCTTTTGGTCAATTGTGTGACTCTGATCAAGTGATCTACCATAGAATGCATTTTTTTCATCAAAGAAACTCTCAATATATATGGAGATATTCCTATTCAATGATTATGACAAAAATTAATATTTCCAACAAAGGTGATTCATTGAGTTTGTCCTGAACCACTCAATCTCTCTTACTACCTTTTGTTTCCATGAGACAAGAGGCATCAGTGGTTATCTCTGTAGAAATGGGAAAGTTTTTTCTCTATAAACTTTGAAAATGTTGATGAATAATAGATTTTATATCTTTCTCCCAACCTGTTTTTTACAAGCTTTTGGTAGTGAAATAGTTAATAGCGTCAAGGGAAAAATAAGAGACAAAAAATTAAGGATAGTCAACAAACTGGCTTTATCTTTTGGGGTTTTTTTTTGGTTACTGAATGATTGGCTGAATTTTCATTTTAGTACTATGAAGACTATTTTGAATTTAATAACAGAGTTTCCATCTACCCAAATTTAATCTAATATATTTTGATGAGTTACTTGAAAATTTCCTACTTAGTAATAAACCAATTAAAATTTAATTCAGTGTTTTGTGACACAAATGTAGTCAAAACACTCGCAAATAAAGCAACTTAAATTTGCTTAATTTGAAATGCTGACTCCAGAGTTCATCTTTCCAAGTTTAATGAGGTTTTAGAGTTGCTGACATGAAGGGGGAAAAAAATAATATTTTGATGTTAAAATTGTCTTAAAAGCTCAAAACCTCCAACTGGATATCCTTGAACCTAATCTCATATTTCTTAAATGCTTAAGAATTGTTAGAAGACTGGATACATCATCATGTCTACTTCTTTGTTTAGTAACCTTCATCATGGTATCAATTTGCAGTGAAATTAGAATATCCTAGTGGGATTAAACATAAAAGAGAGTTGGAGGAAAGCCCCAGGATTAGAATTTTAAATGAAATCTACTGGGAGAAAGAACACACCACTACTATTGATCTTCTTTTGATGATGCCTGTTGTCAAGTGTCTAGTCAAATGTCTAAAGGAATACTCATCAGTTCACACTAGGTTTATCTTTTTGCTCCTTGAACAGGTGACCTATTGTTACAAGCACAGATATCATTAATTATTAGCCATCTAGCCAATATATATAATACATTTCAATTGTATTACTATATCAATAAAATTAGATATTAAGATCAAAATGACTCATAAATGGATGGGATATATAAGAGGATATACAGGCAAATAACTTGGCATATTTATCCTTCATGGAAATTTTCTGATTTTTTTTCTTTGTCACCTTTATCATTCTTTATGCAAGACAATGAATCAGTCACTAAAGATACAAAATTAAAATGAAGACTCATCTTGTCTTCAAGGAGATGATATTAGATTGGAAGCAACATTCTACCTCAGATCAATTTTGATGCTGTGATCTGATTGTCATTTTACAATATATTTCAATATGACAGGTTCTAATATAATTAAACGTCAAATGATCTTTTTCTGATCAATAAACACAATATCGGAAAAAGTGACTTCAAGTAGACAATACTGAAGTTTAAGCAAGACACTTACAAAATGTCTCTGGGAATATATCTCACTACACTTTTGCAAAAAATTCTAACTAATGTTGAAATAGAGAGGCCTTAATAAATATCAAAGAAATGATAGCAGATTAATTAGAAACATTATGGGAATAATTTACTATATAATAAAAATTTTTGAAGAAGTTAATTATTTTCATATAATCAGAAAACAATAAAAATAAGAAATTAAATGCAAATTAAAATAAAATATTATCCTTTTTACTATATTCTCAAAGCTAACATATGATGTTGTCTTATATATTAAAATTTTCAATTACAATATTTAACTTAGACCAAAATATTTCTATTAGTAATTTATGAGGATAACAAAACGTTGGAAACAAAGTTAGATGACCACCAATTAAGGATTGGCTAAATAAATTGTGGTATATGAATGTAATGGAATATGAATGTGTTGTAAGAAATGCCAAAAATAATAGAGAGAAGCATGAAAAGATTTGCATGAGTTGATTCAAAATGAAGTAAGCAAAGCTAGGAAAACAATGAACATGATGATTAAATGGAAGGAACAACTACAAAATATAAAAGGTGAAAACTGTACAATTATGAAAAATAAAATCCAGAAGAATAATTGACCAATCATTTTATTGGTATGGTATTCAATAGAATTACTAGAATACTGAGCAGTCAATGGTGTTTCATTAAGTTTAACTGAATCACAAATTTGTATGTTATTTTCAAGAAAAAAGTCTTACTTACAATGTTAACCTGTAATTTGTTATTTCAAAAAGGCAAAACCAAGAAACATAAAAGTTCTGTAATATCCTTATAGGTAGTGAAAATTCATAACAAAAAACTAAATGATGACATCAGATATGTTTATTCCAGCACTGAAATCAATGACTATTTGGAAGCAAAGCTAACTTCTCCGAATTATGATAGAGATTCGTCTCCTCTTCAATTTCTACTAAACATTTGAATAATGGAAGTTCAATTACATTATCAAGACCAGAATTATTCAAGATAATACCATTTTAAATATACATTCACAGGAACCATTGTCTTATCTTTCATGTTTCATAATTATTTTTTATCAAGTAAATGAGTCCATTTTCTACCACCTTAAAAATTTCTGAAAATATATTACCTATCACTCTCAATGCTCTGTTTCATGTGTATATTTTTCCAAGTGTCACTTTATCATTATAGCATCCATTCTGTTTTCTTTGTGGAAGAAAGAAATTATACAGTCCATGAGAAGAAGATTACAAATATAGGTGAATTAAATGGATTGAATTTTGGACTTGAAGACAGGGAAAATTTGAGTTCAAAACTGCCTCAGACAGGATTGTTAGTTTATGATCCTGGACAAGTCATTTTACCTCTATGAGCCTTAGTTCCTCATCAGTAAAATGGTGATAATAATAACAGTACCTATTTCATAGGATTGTTATAGAGATCAAATAAGATTGTGTGAATGTCAGTAAAGTATGTATGTAAGTACAGCATTTTGCAAAACTTAAAGTGCTGTAGAAATGCAACTTTAATGTCTTATTACCCTAAATTCACTTATATATAAATTTTAAAATAAAGCATATATCCCCAAGAATCCTTTTCTTGACTGAACCTTGACCTCTTTCATTTTAGTCTTGTTTACTGATTTCCAGTTAGAAAATGTCACATAAACAAGCTGAAGTTAATCATATTTCACTCTTTCATTCCACATTCCATCTTTTTTATATGTAATTATATTTGAAGTTATAGTAATAAAACTAGAAAGAGATAAACGATATCTTTGGGGAAATGAAGATCTTTTAAAGAATTTGATGCAGACTGAAACATAAGGAATGATGTAATGCAGACAGATGAGAGCACTGCACCATCATCAAGTAAGACATGACACCCAGTCTACCTGTAATTAGCCAATCAGTCAGCTATTCTTTTATATTTCATAAGACCATCACTGGTCCTCTCAATCAATAATCAAAAAGTAGCAATCAATGCTATCAAAAGTATACTAAGTGATAGGATTTCCATATACAAAGACAATTTTTTTTTTCAAGAAACAAATTTGATGGTGGGAGGCAATGCATAGTTTCATAAAGCTTTTTAGATCCCATTACCATAATATTAGCTTTATATTTCTTACTTGAAATTATACTTTCTAGAGTATAAAGGAAAAATGCAGTTAGAATTAAACCTGGATTCCATCAAATCTATAAATTCCAAGTTTAAGGAGATTGTTTATGGGAATTTCTTGAAAACCAGAAATCAAGGTTATATAAAGAAGAAGAAAACTAGAGAATAAAGTAGACTGATGAAATGAACAATAGAATAATCTTCCAAAATGATGCTAGTTGCAAAAAAAAAGCATAAATGAGGAAAGATGAATGGGAGAAGAAATTGAAGTTTCTTAGCAGTACTGAAAGTTAAGAAACCTACTTATTCAAATACCACTAGTTTTCTTGCCATCCTTGTATCCCTACTGAGCACTTCATTTATATTTTCCCTTACAATATGCAACCAAATATGAATAATCCAAGAAAACCAGGAAAATTTAACAGAAATATTAAGACAATGTCAACTTTCCTACTAGTTCAAGCTCTCAAACCTGTCATTGTTTCTTTGAATATATAAATTTCTTGTGATAAATATCTAAGATGAGCATCAGCAAAACAAAAAAGGCAATAGTCATTTTAACATACCCTGTATACAAAGTCAATTCAAAGTCTTAGTCTTAGTCCTACTACAATTACTCTTAAATATTCTCAAAATGCAATAATCTATCTTTATTAAATATTTTTCATGCGAACAAAGAACATACTCAGATAAATCAAACAGAAATATTAAAATGTACCTGCATGAAACCACATGCCATATAGTCATTGAACAAGGGTAGACTTGGGCGGTCTTCTCGATAAACAGAGAGTCTATAAGTGCTGAGGACTTCACCATTTGCTTGAGAATCATCTACCACCAGAATTAGAATTTTGTTCATTCCTAATCCTAGAGGATAATTTGCAAAACTGAAAAAAAAGAGGGGGGGGATGAGAGATAATGCCATTTGACTTTTAAAAAAATCAATCAATACATTTTTGCATACTTTCATATATATATGTACTCAGAAAGACTAATTTTGAGTTATGAAAGGTGTATAATTTTAGAAGAAATATATAATAAGAAAAAATAAAGTAATATTGCAGGTCAGATCACATGTCCCAAGAGCATATGAGACAGCAAGGTGGTAAAGTGGACAGTATACTGCCTTGGAATCAGTGTAGACTTAAAACTCAAATTGTATTTCAATTGAATGCCCCTAAGTAAATCATTTAGCCACCTTCAGTCTCACTTTTCTCAACTATAAAATGGGTATAATAATAGAACCTATCCTACAGGGTTACTGTGACAATTAAATTAGGATTTATATAAATATATATATATATATATGTGTGTGTGTGTGTGTGTGTATCTGGAAGGAATTCATGGTAGGTTTCATGACAAAAAAGATAAGAGCAGCTAGAATAATTTATGTTTAATTATATAGTTTTATTTTTAAATTATAGCTATATTTTAATAATATATTAATATGACATCTGTTTATGGGATTATATATACATAAAACTTTGCATACCTTAAACTTCAATACCATGTTAGCCATTATTATTATCATTATATGCAAGGGCATATATTATAATATTTTCACTGTTTCCACTTCATTAATTCCTGATCTAAAGTCAATTTTCAGTCATGAAACTAGAGATATTTACATTTTCTTTTTTTTGGCAAGGCAATTAGGTTAAGTGACTTGCCCAAGGTCACACAGCTAGGTAATTATTTTTTTAATTTTTTTTTTGTAAGGCAATGGGGTTAAGTGGCTTGCCCAATGCCACACAGCTAGGTAATTATTAAGTGTCTGAGGCCAGATTTGAACTCAGGTACTCCTGACTCCAGGGCTGGTATTCTATCCACTGCACTACCTAGCTGCCCCCGTTTCCACTTCAAATGAAATTTCTGTGTCATATTAATTGATCCTCAGAATAAGTTCAGGGTCAAAGAAATGCAGGTGATATAATACTTTTAAGTTTTCCATGGAACTAGTATTTAAATGGGGTTTGACTGATTTTCATAGTTCTATCCAGAAATACTAGCACCTATTAAAATAGCTGATAAGGGGAAACAATGTACCAAAGACTTAGAAAACCTGACTTCCCAGTCAGTAAATTATAGGCAACAAGCTCTACAAGCAGTCTCTCAGTAAAGCCTTCTGAATATTTGCAAGTAGCTCCATGAGGACATAGACTGATTCAACAATTTATCTTTTATCTCCAACAGTTAGCACAAGGCATAACAGAAAGGGGATGCTTAATCAGTGCTTATTGATTTGAGCTGTATGGACAAATATCAGTATTCAGATATGTTAATTAACCATTAAACCTGTGGTTCATGAAGCTTGGTTCTTGGCCTAGAGGCTCCAGAGCCTCTTTCAGGGGGTCCATGAGGTTAAAACAATTTTCTTAAAACATTACTTGCCTATTAAAATACTCTTCCCTTTTCCAACTACATAATTTTGTGAAGCCAGATTTTCTTCAAATACTTCAGCCAAAGCAACAAAGAGCAAGAGATTGAATATAGAAGATTTGAAAAACCAGCTGTCTTCCATTAAACCAGGCATTAAAGAGATTTGCAAAAACATGTAAAACAATACCATCCTTCTTGCCAAATTATTTTGTTTTAAAGATATTTACTAACAATAATTTACTATGAGTATATTACTTAATAGTGTTAAAATACAATCATTTTTGAAAAAATATTATTCATGTCAATATATGTTTATTATTGTTACTTTAAATGAACTAATGAAAATATATCTTAAAATATTATTTGCTTTAATTTCCAATATGATAAATATTGATAGATATAACCTAAATAAAAGTTCCTTGAGATCCTTGATAATTTTTAGTAGTGTGAGTCCTCAATAATTTTTCAGATTATCAAAAGGGATCTTGAGACCAAAACGTCTGAGAATGCTGCCTTAATGAAAACTTTGCCTTAAGCAAAGATTGAACCTTAAAAGAGTCTCTTATTACCTATATCCAGATCCTTATAATAGCCAATATACCTCTGTAGTTTTTCAAAATGAAAACTGAAATTTTACATTGTCTTCTTTCATAATATTATAGACTTGGAACTGGAAGGGAATTTTGAGGTTGTCCATTCCAGTCCTCATTAAACAGATCCAACAAGGTCCAGATGTCCAAGGGAACCAATAAGTGTTTGAGGTGGAATTTGAGACCAGGTCTTCTTGACCCCATGTTCAGCACTCTGTCCTCTCCAAAATTATAGTGACTGAGCAGATAAATGAAACACAGTCAATAGTCAGATGTATCCATTTAATGATAGAGTCCTTTGGAGAGAGGGATGATTTCACAGTCTAGTTATTTCCCTACTTAATCTTACTTCTCAAATCTTCAATATTTCATGAAACTTAAGTTTAAAGTCTGAGTTAAACATCTATTAGTAGTTTTCCATCGGTCAGAAACCATTCAATACATGCATATCTTTGCCTCCATACCTTGACCCTGTCTTTTCATCCAGATGTACTCTGCACTGGCAATTAGATGATTCTGCTCCGATTGTTATTGTTATAACATCAAATGGGACTTCTGAGTAGTAGTCTTTGATCTTTGGGTTAAATTCTGGATTCAAGTCCAAATGTGGATTTGTAAAGATCGGCTTGATATGAGATAGTGTGTCTTTATCTGTTTTAAAAAAAAAGTGAAATGACTAACATTTCAAAATATTATATATAATCAAAGTGATTTATTTTTGCAATTTGAGTGGCCATTCTTATTTTTTTGTGTCTTCAAGGCATTTCAAATTTGTCAATTGTTGCAGAATTCTCTTTATAGTATTTTTGTTGAACTTTAGTTGGAGTGATCCAGCCCATAACCTTTCTGAACCTTTGAAAATGTAATGGTATGGAGTAGGAAATCTATCCAGTGAGTTAATAAAATTCACATGATATTTAAAGTGTACCCTGAGCAACTGTATATATATGTGTGTGTGTGTGTGTGTGTGTGTGTGTGTGAGAAAAGAAGATGGTATGCTAATGTTGCCTGAACTGTGAGAACTCTAAACACCATTAATTGGTATGTAAGCAGCTAGAGAGGTGAGCATAAGCTGGTACAGACCCTAGAAGGATACGTGCAAAGTATATTCCTCCAAACATACAAAAAAAAAAAGTGTAAATGTGCATATCAGCTCAATGTGTCCAAAAAACACTGCCCCCTCTTTCCAGCTTCCCTATTGCTGTTAAGATGATCACCATCCTTTCTATGTCTTAGAGTTGCAACTTTGGCTTCTGCTTCCATCTTCATTTTCACTCTCTGAATATCCAATCAGTTACCAAATCTTATCTTTTTGCCATAAAAATAGAGCTATGACTGTAGTTTTTCTTTAAAAACTGAGTATCTCTATTTTTCCAGGACCAATGCTGATTGGCACAAAAGTTTTAATCAGCTCTGTCATTCTAATCTTGGCTTGTACACCACTTGAGTGACTTGCCCAAAGTCACACAGGCACACAGGTGGAAGAGCTGGCATCTGAACCTAGGTTTCAGTACTTCAACCCTGCATCTCTTTTCACTGAATCATATATCAAAGGAACTTTGGCATGGCTTTTTCTCAAATATCTCTATGTTGTATCAATTCAATTCCAAGTCCCTCCAGGATCCATGAACTTGTTCAAAAAGTTGCTTTTTATAACTATTTCAACATAATTGGTTTTCTTTTGTAATCCTATATTTCATTTTAAAACTTTCTGGCAAAGGTTCTGTGTATGCACATGCATGTGCATGTGTGCTCATACACAGATGCATACACACACACAGCTAAGAACCCCTGTTCTACCTGTGACCAGGGACAGAGAATACCTTTCTCAAGAAGAATTAGAAGGAAAAAGAGAAGGAGGAGGAGAGGAAGAGGAGGGGGAGGAGAGGAGGGGGAGGGGGGAGGAGAAGAATTAGTCATCTAAGGGATTCATTTTATATGAGTCCCTGTCAATTCCAGTTCTGGACTGAACTTCCTTATTGATACCAATTCTATATGATATATTTACCTATGAAAATAGCAACAAAAAACTACTGGAGGTGAAAATGAAAAAGAGAATTTCCTCCATATATATAGAGTCCTGTACTCCTACTGTAGAAACTCCTTCCACTAATGCCAATCTGCAAGTTATCTGCTATTTATTGTACAAGAAAGTTGCCTAGGGGTACTTAGAGGTGAAGAGACTGACCACGGTCACCTAGCTGGTGAAAACCAGAGGGAAGAATGAAATCTGGATCTTCCTGATTTCAAGGCCAAGCCCTTCCTCCTATATATTACAACATCATGCACAGTAACTTGAGTCCATCTATATGTCTTAGAGTCACACCTGAATTTGGATAATGAAAAACTACATAGGTATACAATAATGTAAAATTAAGGCAAATCAAGGACTAGATAAATGGTAATTATGTTCCATTAAAAAATAAAAGACAGAAAACAAACCTGAGGTAAAAGTGATGAAATGAGCGGCAATACCAGTCAAATTGTGGTTAATTCAACCAACCATTTGGGCTGATTTAACTGACAAGATTGTTTAGCTCAAATATGCTAACTGTAGACATAGTCAGACTGAAGTTTGGTTATATTATGTCATGTAATTGCTATTTTGAAACTTGGAGGCATTAGGGTAGGTACTATGCTATTGGAATCCATGGTACAAAAGAACCTCACTCTAAATTCATCCCATTAATTATTAATTAATTTCATAAATAAATATTTATTAAACAGCTAATATCCACAAGGTTTTCTAAATACTGGGGTTGCAATCAAGAGGCATCAGGAACTTACTAGCTATGTGACCTTGAGTTTAACCTCTTAAAGTACCAAGTTTTTCATCTATAAAATGGAGATAATAATACTTGTAGATTTTTCTTGTAGTATTCAAAGGAGAATTAAATGTTATAATATGTTGAACTTTGGGAAGGTTAAGTCATTATATAAATATTCATCATTATCATCATCATTAATTACCATGATTATTTTTATTAAGTGCTTTAAAATATGATTTTTAGGTTCAAAGTCATGCCTCCAGAGGACATTGTTTCAGCATTGCTTATTTTGACAAATAGAAGGGTAGGCACATTAGCAATAATATAAAATATTTTATCACTCATACAAAAAAGATCTAGATATATAGAATTTGGAAAAGAGATTCCTTTTCCTATGCAAGTACTATAGGGAATATATTATACACTTATGCTAATTAGTATTCAGTCAAGCAAGAGGATGGCAATTTACTCACAAATGTACAAAATGTTTATAAAATGCATTCCATAAATTTTGTAATTTAATAAAGTCTATAAGTACATATTTTATTTCTTTTTTTTAGGTTTTTGCAAGGCAAATGGGGTTAAGTGACTTGCCCAAGGCCACACAGCTAAGTAATTATTAGATGTCTGAGACCAGATTTGAACCCAGGTACTCCTGACTCCAAGGCTGGTACTTTATCCACTACGCCACCTAGCCGCCCACATATTTCTTTTCTTTTTTTAAAAAAAAATTATTTATTTTGAGTTTTACAATTTTCCCCCATTCTTGCTTCCCTCCTTCCACCCCCCACAGAAGGCATTTTGTTAGTGTTTACATTAGTTCCATTATAAGTACTTATTTTAGAAACACTAATGCTACATGCATTTTGCATTTACATCTTCCTTAACTCGGCAAGTTCTCAGTGGGGTACATTATTTACCCATTGAACCCAAGTCATTTATGGGTGAAATAGGGAGCCATTCTATAAAGTTTGGTTTTATGTATGCATTTCATTTTATTGAAAAGGTTGCACCTCTAGTGTAAGCACTATGCTCTCGAGCCCTGCCAACATCTTGATTTAGACATGACATCCTACTCAATTGACTCACTGATGTTACCTCTTCAGAACACCTGGTGTTTCTTTGGCCACATTCCCATTCAAGTTTTGACTTGAAACAGCCCAATTAACATAGGAAATCTGTGGAGGACCAGCCTGAAGTAGGGTGAGAACAGACTGAAGAACTTATTTGGCAAGACTATGTGGGAGGCAATGACTTTTTCTGTCTGCTTGTAATGAATTTCTTTTAAATCAGGACTTATATTTCCCTCTTGAGGAATGATTACAACTCACATCAAATAGAATATACTACCTCTTAAAACTAATCTGCCTCTTCTGTGACATTACCTCCAAATTTTTTTATCTAATAATTTTTCATTTACAAAAGAGAAAGATTAATTCTTATGACCCAGGGAGAACTAGATAGGCTGGCTTTGGAAAAATTTTCATTTATAAGGAAATGTGAAAGTATTTCATTCAAAGCTGTCCTATTCATTTCTAGGTAGAAACAAAGGTAACAATTCATATCTGGATAACATTCAAGTAGAAACAAAGATAACAATTCATATTTGGATAATATTCAAGTTAGAGAGCTTGAAAGAATGATTTTTTGGGGAGGGGGAGGTTTTTGGGATAATGGGGTTAAATGACTTGCCCAAGGTCATGCAGCTGAACTCAGGTCCTCCTGACTCCAGGACTAGTGCTCTATTCACTCATCTACTTAGTTCCCCCTTCCCCTAAAGAATGATCAATGTCTCTCAGGTTCATAATGATATATCTGCATTTAAATGATGATAAGGATTTAAAGAATAGTTCATATTGCTAATAGCATATTCTCACAACAATTCTGTCAGATAGGCAACCTATTTATTATCACAGTGTTCAATTTTAACTAATCTATAAGTATTAATTTATCAGAATATTCAAATTCACAAATAGGTCATTTTGATAATCAGCATCCCTATCACATGGCATTGTATCAAAAAGGATGATCTTATTAAAAAATCTATAAAGTATATGAAATGATTAGAATGATTTTTCTAATGACTACAAGTAAGGGTAGAAAATTATCTAAAATAAATTTGTCTTTTTTCAAAATTCTACATTTAGAGGTAGAATACAGTTGGTTAATTTTTAATAAGAAAACATTAATTCTATCATGCCTGAAGAATAATTGTCCTTCATGTGGGAGATTCCCAGATTGTCCTCCACCTAAATTCTTCAGTACTCCAACAACTCATGTTTATGTGAGTACTGGCATTACTCCACTATTAAAATGAGCTTTGAATGGGCTTTGAGAATTGCTAATCATTCATCTTTGTACGGCTAATACACTTATGAGTCTCTTGAAATCTAGCTACCCTGATTTTTAGATAACAGGCTTATAGTACATTGAATCCATTATTGGAACTTCTCCATCTTATTAGCACATGACAAATAAGAACATCTTGAATAGGCATCAGACGGGCTATACCTATGCTCAAGTAGATTTTATATGCATACATATATATATATATATATACATATATATATATATATATGAATTAAAATAATTTGTCCTTTGAGAACATCTACTATATATTCAAACTTGCCTCAAATGGTCAGTAAAACTCCTGAGTGAAGCCTGAACCAGATTGAAATTTATTTGGGAAATGTTTAACAAGATAAATAAAAATACATTACAACTAATGTTATTTTGTGGTTTTCTGAGTCAATATAAGGCAATGGGGATCATTCCTATTTGAATCTGACACCACAAATCTAGTCTAAACTTTTTTACAAATGAGGAAATTAAGACCCAGAGAGATTGTAATTTGTCCAAGATTAAAAAACTAATTAGTGGAAGAGTTAAGAACTCAAATTTATTGACTTCTTGTCAGTGCTATTTACTCTATGTCTCAGTTGCACGAAAATTTCGTTTCATTTTAAGTAAAAAATAATCTTCTTTTTTTAGAATGTTCAAATAATACCTCTATTAGAACTTTATGAATAAAATCCCAGGTGGTGAGGGTATTGAGTCAAGATGGCAAATTGGACGCAGTAACCCATTTGAACCACCCCCCTCTAAAAAGTTTTGAAATAATCCCTCAAATCAAATTTTAAATTAGTAGAGTCAACAAAAGGTCAGAGTGAGATATTTTTTCAAACTTAAGACAACTTAGGAGGTCTGTAAGAGAAGTCTATGACATGGATTGGGGGGAAATGTGGGAATAGCTCTAGTGGCAGGTCTTGAAAAATAGCATGATAGTGGCAGTAGCTTTGGGAGCTCTCAGCTCAGAGATGTTAAGAGTAGGATAACCAATGAGAAAAAGATTACACAGGATCAGGATCTTTTGCTGGCACTGAGTGTAGTTGGTGCTGATTGGTACTTTTATGACCCATAAACATTTCTGGATGACAGTTGCAGTGTGGAGAGAAATGCTTAGAGTTGGTCACAAGAAAGGAGGGTCCCTGATTGTAGTTCTAGGGAGATGAGGAGTGCTTGAGCTTGTGGCAATAGGAAAACAAGGACCCTTCCTAGCTAAAGACCAGCATACAAATCAGAAAAGCAGTTATCACACCTCT
The DNA here is from genome assembly GCF_037893015.1 of Macrotis lagotis. Taxonomy (NCBI): domain Eukaryota; kingdom Metazoa; phylum Chordata; class Mammalia; order Peramelemorphia; family Peramelidae; genus Macrotis; species Macrotis lagotis. The sequence continues at coordinate 131,666,199 of NC_133664.1, forward strand.
TCCAAGATTTTACCACCACAGAAGACTTTCAGACCCCCAGAACTAACTCTGAAAATAGCATTCAGGATGTTCCCATATCCATATGAGCAGAGCCCAACTTTAACATAAAGTTCAAAGTCAGGAAACAAGCTAGAAAAATGAGCATACAAAAATAAAAGAACTTGACCATTACTACAGGTTGATCTTGTGGTTGATACATAATAGAAACAAAAAAAAAGTGTCTTCTCCACTTCACCACCTTATATCATCCTTGTAGACTTGAGTACTCTGATCAAGCAACCTCATCTCACAGTTTCCTTAATCTTAACAATTTTTGGACTGCACATCCAAGCTTCCTAACCTTAGATTCTAAGATCAGACTGTTTGAAATTTCATTGTCTGAACAAAGCTTTCTATCCATCCATTCTACACTTGTTTACACAGACTAAACCTACTGTTTTTAATCATTATCAACTGCAGTCACTTAAACTGTCTTGATGCTCCCAGTCTTACTCTCCAACTCTGGCTGTTTTTTTTCCTATCTTGATAGCTGTCACTTCACTGATTCACTAGCTAGCCCTTGTCCTCTGACCTTCTGACATTCCAACACAGCTAATCTTCAACACTGGATAATCTCTGCTATAAAATTCTCTGCTTCTATTCCCATGCTGCTGACCAGCACTGGAAAAAGGAACGTTACTTTCATCTACCATAAATTTATGATTTATAACCTCAGCTGGAGCCTCATTGTTGCTTGATGAACATTTCATCAATAATGGATTCTCCAGCTCACTCCCCTGGTATGTTCCAAACCTCTAATATTTTTCTCAAGCTGCTGGGTCTCCACTCACTCTTAACACTCAGCACATTTTTAATACCTTCTTTTCCTGTTTTCTATTTCTTTTAGACTTCTAGACCAGAGAACAGCTGGGAGTGAGGAGGGGTTAAGAAAGATTTCTTTCTTATCCCACACCTCCCAGGAGTAGTAATGGTAATTTTAAGACACTCACATGGGAAACTTGAAAAGGAAGTTCCTAGAACTCCAGTTTCTGGTTACCATCCTCTACTTTTCTGTTTCCTTTTCTGAGTACTTTTTAGATATTAGAGTTCCTGAAAATGGACTTTCCATGTGAGTTTCAACATTCCCAAGAGATCAAGAATTTCTGAAATTAATTGTTTAGACTAGTGCTTTTCTCACAAAAAAACCTCAAAACTGTAATTAATTTTCCCTTCTGGAGGAAGAAATAACTCAACATCCCACTCCATTAATAAGGAAAAACATTTTTCACCAGAAGATATCTTTGAAGTTGCAAAATTAAAGATATGCCAGGGAAAGACAAAAGGCTTGAACTTTGTCAACCACGACTAGTCCATGCCATTTCTGGACAATCCTTTCATCATTTAGTCATCATCATCATCATTTTCCCCCAACTAGAATCTTAGATTCCTGAGTCTCTCAGTTCTGATAAGTGAACTTTTGACCAATTTGTTGGGGTCTAGGTCTCCATTGTACTCCCCTACTGTCCACTCACCATGACTCCATAGAGTTTTTCCTTCCTCTTCCAATTTCTAATACCTTTCTACATGTTGTTTTCATCAGTTAGAATGACTTATTTGTATTTGTATAACCTTCAGCACCTAGTAATATGACATACTTTGTCTATCTCTGATCTATATTTCTCTTTGTTCTTTTTCATTTTTCCTTCTTTCTTTCTTCCTTCATTCCTTCCATTATTTCATGTTATCTATCTCACCACTAGCTTTCTCTCTTTTATCTATAATGTGTGGATACCTCCTAAACCACAGAAAAGATTTCCTTAAATCCTTCTACCCATTTAAGCAATAATCTCTTCTTTCTTCATTACCTGATTGCTTGAAGTTAAAGTCTGTAGGTTAAACCCTGGCTTTCTCACATCAGCATTAACTTCATCATACCAAGAATTCTTTCTCTATCTCTGTCTCTGTCTCTGTCTCTGTCTGTCTCTCTGTCTCTCTGTCTCTCTCTCTCCCTCTGTTCCACTCTCATTGTCAGTCTCTTAAATTAACAAACTTTAATTAAGCACCCACTATCTTACTAGGAGACAACTGGGTGGTTCGGTGGATAGAACGCTGAATCTGAAGTTAGTAAGACCTGAGTTCAAAATCCTTCCTCAGACACTTACTAGCTATATGACCCTGGGTAAGCTATTTAAATTCTGTTTGCCTTAATCCACTGGAGAAGGAAATGACAAACTCCATTATCGTTGCCAAGAAAACCCCATGGTCAGTATTAGTATGCTATGATCCACAAGATCATGAAGAATTGGACATGACTTAACAGCCACAATCTTGTCTTTAACTTTGCTTTGTTTCTGTGTCTGCCTGTCTCTCCTTCTCTTCTCTTTTATAGTTCTGTATTAGCAGAAATTTAAGAGATGAGAATTCTATTACTTCTTCCATTTAAAAGGCACAAGTTCTATATACATAGAACAATCTTCAATTCAAGAAGTCATATGTGCTCTCTACCCACCCCTAAAGTTTTCCTGTTTTGCCTTCATCATTGTACTAAAAGAGGTTTTTCATGTTTCCATGATCCTTGATCTTATCTTTTCTATTTGAATTCTCCCTTGCCAATCTATTCTCTTCCTACAATTTCAACTATTACCTTTGCAGTTGACCTTTATGCTGAAATTTTGTATATATTTCGTAGATCACTCTCCTGAACTCCAGACTCATATTTCTATCTGCTTACTGGATAAATCTGCCTATATATTTAACTAGCCCCTCAAATTTAAAATGAATTTTTTTTTTACTCAAAACCTCTCCCTCCTTTTGATTTCTCTGTCTATCAATTGCACTATCAAGCATCTATGGTTGAAAGCCTTGCCTTATCTTGGTCTCTTCCTTCTTTCTCACCTCCCACGTACAATTAGCTGCCAAATCCTCCTGGCTCTACTTCCACAATATCTCTCACACCTGTTCCCTCCTTTCCATCTCTATTGCCAATAGAGTGCAGGTCATTATTGCGTCCTTCTTGGACTATTTCTTCTAAGCAAATCTTCCCACTTCCTCTTTCTTCTCCTTTCAATCTATACCTCATGCTGCTGCCAGAATAAATTTCCTTATGCACAGGTCTGATCATGCCATTCCTCTATTTAAAATCATTCAATATCTTCAGGATGTTCCATGGTTTGACACACAACCCAGTTTTTGAGATTTATCTCACATCTAGTTCTTCCCCAAATACTTTTAAGCTTCAATCAAATTAGAGGTCCAATTGGTTTTTGGTGTATACTCTGTACTCTGAACTCTGTGTCTTTGCCATTACCCATTCCTGGAATTCTCTCCCCCTATAAATAATAATTTACAATCCTAAATATGCAAATATATAATTATAATATAAGAATAAGAATAAACTCAAATCTCATTGAACAAATCCTAATAAACAAGTACTTATTCAGTACAAACTATGTGCAAGACATTACAAAGGGAGTAAGGGATACACATACATACACACACACACACACACACACACATACACATACACAAACACACAAACTCTGCCCTGAAGGAACTTAGAGTTTACTGAGGGAATATATCACAGAAACAGAAAAGTAAATACAGTTTGAAGATGGAAAAATCACTGACCACCAGAGGGAATAAATTCTCTTAATAATAGCTTTCTTTAATTCCTTAGTTGGAAAAGATATGTCTTCCTTCTCAGAGATCCTTCAGCACATTGCTTGGATGTTTCTTATCCATTTCATAAAAACTTTTTTTTGTATTACAGTTATCTTTAATCCAGGACAAGTCTTGTAGGACCTTACTGAATCCCTCTTATATCTTCTAAACAAGATACAAGATTATTTTGAAAAAGTCAACTCATTGCCAGGCATCATTACCAGCATCAAAGTCGATGAGATCTCTGTTCTGGCATTGATTTTTTTACAAGACAAATGGATAATATTACACAGCTAATATCATCTTGTTGATAAAGGTAAAATCTAAGTTACTTTTGACTCTTAAAAAGTAATAAACAAACAAACAAAAAAAAGTAATAAACAGAGCCAAGAGATAGCCAGAAAGGAGAAGCACTATAAACAGAAATTTGGACTTTGTTCTCTGAATATGAAGGAGAAGCTTGCATATGTGATAGTGGAGCTTGTAGGTGGTTGTAGGTACCTTTAGACAGCATGACATAAAGTTTCCATAAATGACAAAAGTTATAGACCACATTAGAGTGTCAAGGAGCTCCTGGATGAAGCTTTATGTTTCAATTAAGCAACAGCAAAGAATGAATCTTGATGTGTAGAAGCAGACTTGAACCTTGCCCTTCACTGATTCTATGAGTTGTGTGTACTATGCTTAAGTCCTTTGCCATTGTGTGGAAATCTTAAACTAAAGTTTATAATGCTATAAACTTAGAAACCTGTACTGGGGTACACCAAAGAGGGTCTTGCAATGATTCTTTGAAAAACTGAGACTTTCCTCTTGAAGCAGATGCAGGGTTCAATGTCATGCTAACACAATAAATTGGAAGTCCTGTATGAGTCCCTTGGAAGGTGAAGCTCACCAAAGAGGGAAGGAGAGAGGTTGACTATTAATAGGTTGAAGATTCAAGTCTTCCACGTGGGCCATGCTGAATAAAATAAAGACCTAGATATGAGTCAAATATTCATGTTTCTAGGGGAAACCATGGGCTGGAGCATTTTCCAAAATGTATGATTGGTAAGAAACTCCTGATATTGAACCCAGTCTTGATAAATCCAAAGTTTCTATTCTAGGACATAGGCTACAGTCATTTATGTATATGTTATATTTTCCTACTAACATAAGCTCCATGAGTGCAGGATGTTCTAAACATTCCTATCTTGCTCATAATCTAACCCAGTGTTCCATTCATAATATGGGTTGGGTTGTTTAATTGTTTGGTTTTAGACCAGATCTATGATTTCATTAGTATAGAAAATTTCCAGTGAAGAAACACCCTCTGTCACTGCAGATAAGCAACTCTTCTGTAATTGAGTCTTAAAGTTGCCTAGGGCACTGATGTTGTGATGGCAAGCCTAGAGTTTGACAGCCAGTATGTGTCAGTAAACTCAAGGCTTCCTGATTCTAGGGATGACTTTCTATCCATGACACTAGGTTGTCTCTCTACCTTGGTGTGAAATTTGCTGAAATTTAATTAAAAGTTCAAAGGTTCCCACACATTAAAGAACAATGAATAAAATCAAAACTTATTCAAAGTTTATTAAACTGGATTTGATTATTCTAGTAAGTAAAAAAAATAACAACTTACCATTGCTGCAATTCATCTCTTTGGTCTCACTCATTAAATGTGGTGCTGAAAGGGAAAAGAAAAAACCAAACAAATTTATATTAAATTTACAATTACTAATTTACATTAAAAATTACTAGGTAGAAGGAAACATTAGAAATCCAACCATCAAGTACAGGAAGATTTAAAATTTAAAAAAAAGAAATTTCAATTCCTTTTTAAAAGAACTTTAAATATTTGACTTTCAAGGAAAATCAGAAATTTAAAAAAGAATAATTGTATATCTCATTCAAATCCCCACATCCTGTTTTGTTCAGAGAGGGAAGTAGTAAGGAAAAGATTAAATCAAATAACTTGACCAATTTAGATATTCAATTGTCTGAATCTCAGATTACTGTAGATTTATGATTCTATGATTACAGTAAGAACATTAATTTAGAAATAGCTATGTGTTTCAGTGGATAGAGTGTGGGATTTAGAATCAGGAAGGCCTTGGTGCAAATACTGTCTCAGACACTTTCTAGCTGTGTGATCCTGGTTAAGTCTCTTAATTTGTTTCACTCCTATAAAATGGGAATTAACAATAGTACCTATCTCACAAAGTTATTGTGAAGATCAAATAAGATAACATATGTGAAGCATTTTATAAACTTGTTATATTAATGATTTAAGTACCATTATTATATATTTTTTAGGTTTTTGCAAGGCAAATGGGGTCAAGTGGCTTGCCCAAGGCCACGCAGCTAGGTAATTATTAAGTGTCTGAGGCCAGATTTGAACTCAAGTACTCCTGTCTCCAGGGCTGGTGCTCTACCACTGCACCACCTAGCCACCCCAGTACTATTATTCTTAATCTAGGAACCATGGACAAGAGATGTATTAATAAATTTAGGGGGTCATTGAACTTGGATACAAAAAAAATCTTTATTTTTATTTGTCTCTAAATGGAATTTAGCATTTCCTTTAATTGAAAACATTTTGAGAAAGTTTCATAGATTTCACTAGACTGCTAAAGGGGTACATAACACATTCAATGAATAAAAAAATTTTGAACTATATAGCTTCTATAATAAATCAGAATTACAGAAATTCCATTAGTCTTCAAAGAGTGTTCTGGTTCCACTGACATTATTTGCCCAATATTACCTCTATTCCTTTTATGTAACCAAAAGTCCATTTATAGCTAACATAAAAGTTATGACTTCTGAAATCCTTTATAGCTTTAAACCTACAATCCTGTGAAAATTATAAAAAGAACAAATAAAAGGGGGTAAAATATTACTATATAAATAATTTTTATTTAGAGTTGTTGAATCATTTTTCTTGAACAGTTAGTCATGTTTATCAAGCTTTTAGTACAATGGCACCATGCAAAGTACTGAAAATACAAAGAAGGAAAAAATATGGTTTCTTTTGTAAAAAGATCATATTTTAATGAGCAAGATAATGGACAAATTTGGAAGCTATACAGAGGGTAACTAGAATTTAATTAGAAAGGGAAGTGGGTGGCTAGGTGATGCAGTGGATAGAGCACCAGCCCTGGAGTCAGGAGTACCTGTGTTCAAATCTGGCCTCAGACACTTAATAATTACCAAGCTGCGTGGCCTTGGGCAAGCCACTTAACCCTATTTGCCTTGCAAAAACCTTAAAAAAAGAAAGGGACAGCACTGGTAGAGAAAGAGAGATGAGAAAGGCCCTCTTTAGATGGTGGGATTTGAAGTGAATCTTGAAAGAAGGCAGAAAAGTTAAGAGGTAGAGGCAAGGAGGAAGAACATTTTAGTTATGTAGGCAAGAAAGTGTCATATATGAGGAATGGCAAGAGGGCAGTGTGGCTGGACTATAGAGCATGGGTAGGGAGGAAGTGTGAGAAGAGTGGAAAGATAGAAAGGGGGCAGTTTATGAAGGGTAGATCCTGGAGGTAGTAAGGAACTAAATGAGCTCACACAGCAGGACAATGAATTGGTTAGACCTTTAAGGAAAGCAATTTGGCAGCTAAATGGAGACTAGATTAGAATGGAAAGATATTTAAGGCAGAGGAAACAATGATTATTCCAATAGTCCAGGTAGGTTATGAGGGCTATATAATGGTGGTAGCTATATGTTTGGAGAGAAAGGGACACATAGAAGAGTACTGTTGAAGGTAAAAGTGACCAGTTTAACAAGGGAATGAGTATAATAGGTGAATTCAAGGGAATTTAGGATGACACCATCCTGGATGAAAAGCTTGCATATCTAGAAAAATAATGGTATCTTTAACAATAATAGTGAATAGAGGAAGAAGGAAGATTTGAGTGGAGGGCAAGATGAGTTCTGTTTTGGATATGTTGAATTTGAGATGCTCTTGTGATATATAATTTGAAATGTCCAAAAAAGATGTTGGAAGACTGGGGCTCAGGAGAAAGACCAAGGCTGGATAAATAAATGTGGGAATCATTGGTACAAAAATGATAATTGAACTCTTGGGAATTGATAAGATCATTAAGTTAGTGGATATGACCTGGATAAAGATCCATTAAAGAATACTGAAAAGGAACAATTATATAGGCAGAGAACCAAGTGAGAACAATGGTACAAAACTCTACAGTAAGTTGCACCTTTAAGGAGGAAATAATGATTTGCACAGTGTCAAAGGGTCGACTTAATTTCTCACTCTGGTTTCCCTTCAGTCCTGAACACATGGAATAGTACTTATATTCATAATGAAACAATTCCATTATCTCCTTACCTATGGTATTTTCACCTGCATCCAATGGAACTCTTGGTTTAATGTTATCTGGAAACAGATTCCTGTGAATACAATGCCAAATATATTCTTGATCAACAAAATGAACAAAATTATTTAAAAAAACACATATCTAACATTTCCTATCTTTTTGTGTTTGGTATATATATATGATCTGTGTGTTGATTTTACACACGATATATATATATATGTATATATATACATATATATATATATCTGTGTATGGAGGGAGAGGGAGAGGGAGAGGGAGAGGAGAGAGAGAGAGAGAGAGAGAGAGAGAGAGAGAGAGAGAGAGAGAGATATTATTCTTTGGATTATATTCCTCAGTATTGGCATGTGGCCTTCTGTAAGATGGGTGAAATTTTCATCACACTTGAATAGTAGCTGATTTGCAGAAAATTAAGACACAAAAACATTTTCAGGTGAGGTCTAGAATTAAGGAAGTATTGATAGCAAAGGTCAAGAAAAATACATTCACTCAAATATTTGGGAAAATTTACAAACTGTGAAAATAGCAAGCATCATGTAATATGCTACTTATTTGGAAGAAACAAAGTATGAAACATGCAGCTAGATTGAATGGATAACTAACATGCTGTCAACTACTAACCAAGGACTCCTATTTGAGAATTGATTTGAAGATCCTGGATGATGTACAATGTATGGTGTATTAGACTCTTTTTCTGTTGAATTTCTAAATACACAGATTGATCTTAAAGGAGATGGGCAAAATATATAACAAAGATTGAAATACTGTTCATTTTTTATAAAAAAGGATTATTTTTCCAATTAAAATCAAACAATCCACATTGACCATGAGATCTCAATAACCTGCTCTTTTATCTTAAACTCATGGTCCCTATTCAAAATTCATGGATCATCCAAAAAACTTCCCCTCTAACAAAATATATAATTTACTTACTACTCAAATGAATCTGTGATTACATTCATATATTCCCTTCAGCAATGCCATTCATAATAACCCATCCATACTCGTTTATCCTATGCAGCTCCTTCCCATATCCTCCTCTAAGTCCACAGAACATCTCCTCAGTATGCTGGGAGCTTTCTCCTCACATTGCAAACACACCATGGAGTACCAGGACTTTCCACCTGTTGTATCTCACTCTTACCAATTCTTTGCACATACATTTCTTTGATAAATTCTTTACACCAGTTCATCAAATATTCATTATTTGTTTTATGTTTAAGTCTGCTAACACAAAACTGTGATGCTCACTTTTAATTCTTTGGAAACCATTATCTTCTCTGGACAGCTACGAGCTATCCAAAACTACTAACATCTTGTCATTAAAAAGATAGATCTTTGTTTTTGGGAGACTTTTGACAAGAGGTGAAACAATTTTCCCTCATCCTCATCTTTAGTTTTTTCCCCTAATTTGTTGTCTTCTTATAATGTCTACCCAAGAAACATCCACTGTTGGACAGTTCCTATTAAAATGTTTGAAGTTGAAGTCATGGAGATAATGGAGTCAATTAGCAGTCATTGAATCATAGGGTTAAAATCCATTGGTTACCCTTCAGATAATCTTAATTTCAAGCCCACAGGCATATAACCATGGGAAGATGTGTTTATATATTTGATAAAATTGTAACCTAAATTCTAAACTCCTTTTGCACAGCATCATTTAAATATTCTGCAAGGTCCCTAGGCTATAAGTTGTTCTCGATTCTAATTTTCACTGTGTCACTGAGGAAGTAATGAAAGTTAACCCGGGGCTGTTAACTTTAGCAGCTTAATCCCATGAATGATCTATCCAATATCAACCACTACAGTTAGCAGCAGAAAGTTCACTCCATCCATCTTATAGAGGAAGTATAAAGGTTCAAATACAGACTCTTTGAGGGAAACATTTGCCATTCTTTTTAATCATTCAGCAGGTATTCTTGGGGATAACACTATTTTTAAATGAATTAAACTACAGTAAAAGATAAACCTATTAGCCATATCTGATTTCTACCAGAGTCCTAGATTTGACCAGTCTACCAAATCTACTTTCAATCTTATGCTCTTCTAAATGATTATTAAAGTGGTTGAAGGAATCTCTTCTTGCTACAATTAGTTTAAGCAGAGTTTAGAAGGAAAGCAAAAGTATTGCTTTCTCTTCAGATCCAAAAACACACTGAAAAGGAAAAAAACCTACTAGATTGTGAGATTATAGTTTTAGAGATGGAAAGAACATTTAATATTACTGAGTCTAATCCTACATTTTGTATAAGATCACACAGGGAGTAGAGCCAGAATTCAAATCTAGGTCTTACATGTGAGTCTCTGCTCTTTCCCCTATACTGCATTTTAATGTTTTATTCTACAAAGTAACTGCATAACTTGAGGGAAAAATATATTCGCTTACAATGGAATACTTGGTGTGGAGATAATTCACTACCAAATTATGACTGTAGAAGTGAGTCTAAAAAGTTTGATGACTTACATGTAAATTAAATGATTATTATAAAAGTCCAATATAGCATGCTGGGGTAATTATGACAAGAAATGGCTATTTCTAGGTCAAAGTTAATCACATTTTATCCAAATCTATTCTGAGAAAATACTACTCATAAGTTAAATATTTGATAAATAAATACTCAACTGAAAAGTTGAGAGTAAAGCAGATTTTTATCAATGAAATAACATTTTAATGTACTATGTTGGGGTGAGGGGGCTTCTTTTTAAAGGCACTAAGTCATTTCTTTGTTAAGTAAATAACTCTTTAATTTAAAACTTATGTTTCACAAAGAATCAGAGAATTAGAATTGGAGGATGATTCTAGAGATAAAACCCACCTTAGTTATAGTTGACAACCTGAGACCTAGAGAGATTAAATAAATTGCCCAAGTTCACACAATTAATAAGAAAGAGATCTTCCAGTTGAACGCGGGTCCTTGGACAAAAGAATTGGTATGCATTCCATGATATTTACTATTACTCTGGTTATTTTATAGGTAGCTAGGTGGCTTAGTGAATAGAGTGATGGGCTTGGAGTCAGGAAAACCAGAGTTGAAATCTGACCTGGGACACTTAATTGCTGTTGTGTTGCCTCAATTTCCTCACCTGTAAAATGAACTGGAGAAGGAAATGGCAAACCACTTCAGTATCTTTACCAAGAAAATCCTAACTGGGGTCTCAAAGAGTTAGACATGACTGAAATGACTGAACAGCAACTCGCAGTTCACTTCAATAACTTAGAGTTCAAAAGTACTAGTTTCAAGGTTTGCATACAGTTTATTTAGAAAAGGGTTGGGGAACCTTTTTTTTTTTTTCTGCCAAGGGACATTTGGATAACATCATTCACAGACCATAGAAAATTATCAACTTAAAAATTACCCTACTATATTTGATCAAACATTTAATTAATTCAATCCTAAAAAGCTTCTAGATTTATTGAATTTCAAGTCCTGCCTGTGATTGTCTTATCAGCATGAGACTAAATGATTTCATGAGCCATAGACCAACATTCCCCAGTCCTGATTTAGAAGCCAACATCTACTAATTTAAAACTCTTAACTTCTGTGCTTAGCCCATAATTGGCATTTGTTCCTTGATAAATGAGATTATTTCCCCCTCCCTATTTCTAGCATGTTGATACAAGCAGGTGAATCTTTAGTTACTGAAGAATGATGAATAAAGTAATCATGGAATCTAGGAAGTATAATTTTTATAAACTCTCAATTTTTCTGTGAGCAGATTTTTTTAGCCTTTTCTGGACAGAATTCCATGTGGGAAAATTTGTTTAGTTGTGGGCATTAATGAATCCCACTATTAAAATAATGCTTTCTAAGAATCCCTCCCTAATGTTTTCAAGATATCAACCTGACCAAGGGTGAGATACATAAATGTATGTTGTATATTAAAAGCCATTCCTACCTATGATTTGCTTGTCTCAGAGATGAATCTCTCAAACTGTTCTTGTGTTTCCTACAAAAGAAAAAAAAAGAATAATAGTTTCTTAGAAGTGAAAATTGTCATTGAACAGATTATTAGCAAGAATTGAGTCCTGGTTACTATTAGCTCCCTCCCAGGAATAGAGTTTAATTGTTACATCACAGCTTGCTGAAACTTGAGTACTTGGGAAAAGCTGGCTGATAGAACCTAAATAAAAGGAGATATCAATGTCTCTTTTTTTGTTTTTGTTTTTGCTTTCTAGGTTTTTGCAAGGTAATGGGATTAAGTCACTTGCCCAAGGACACACAGCTAGGTAATTATTTAAGTGTCTGAGGGCAGATTTGAACTCAGGTCCTCCTTACTCCAGGACCAGTGTTCTATCCACTGCACCACCTAACTGCCCCTACCAATGTGTCTTAATATAAGTTATGAAATAAAATACTTTAAAACCTGCAGTATGTAGAATATTGAACATGGAGTAAGGAAAATCTGAATTCACATCCTGACCCAGATACTTGTCCAACCCTACACAACTCATTCAGTTTCTTTCTCTGGAGAAAGGGATAATGATAGTATTGCAAAGAGTTTTTGGCAACTATCAAATGAGACAACTCTGTGGAAAATACTTCACAAAATCTAAAGTGCTATATTAAATATTCTTTATTATTAGGCTATTGTATAGAATGATCACTGGTTATTTGGTTGTCAGCTGAATTGAATATATGACAAAAGGAGGAATAACATTTTTTACTAGGGTGCAAGTTTTTTATTTATTCATTTTTTCCAATTATATGGAAAGATAATTTTCAAAGTTCATCTTTTAATAGTAAAAGATTTTTACTTTGATGAGGTCAACTAATCTCAGGGAGATAAATTGTTTCTTAAAGTCATGACAGATTATAATGATTTCTAAAATATGCTCAAGGGAAATTCTTTATTTTTTCTATTTTTTTATTCTTAATCTTAATATTAATTTTTTCCAATTACACATAAAGATAGCTTTCAGCATTCATTTTTGTAAAATTTTGAGTTTCCTTTCCTCCCCTCCCTCCCCACTCTTCAAGAGAGTAAGCAATCTGATATCTGATATAGGTTATACATGCACAATCATGTTAAGCATATTTCCATAATAGTCATGTTGAGAAAGAAGAATCAGAACCAAAGGGGAAAACCACAAGAAAGAAAAAATTTTTTTTAATTGTTCATGATTTTAATCAATTTATAAACAAGTTCTCACTACTACTTAAATTCACTCTCTTTTTTTAAATTTATTTTTTATTCTCATTTCGTACAAATTTTTTTTTACATTAATAAAATATACTTGTTTACAAGTAAACAAAATACCCCTCCCCCCATGAATATAGATAGACTTGCTTGGGCAAAAAAGTAAAGGGGAAAGAAAAAAATTAAAATTAAAAAAAATAATAGTAATAATTGTAGGTATGGCCAGGTGGTGCAATGGAAGAAGCACCAGCCCTGGAGCCACGAGCACCCGAGTCCATATCCAGCCTCCTAAACCCAACAGTCACCCAGCCATGTGACATGCAAGCCACCTGATCCCCACTGCCCTGCAAAAATGAAGAAAGAAAAACAAAAGACCCAAAATAAAATAAAATAGTAATAATAGTAGGGGTGGCTGGGTGGCAGACAGAGCATTGGCCCTTGATCCAGGAGCACCTGGGTCCGAATCCGGCCCCAGACACCCAAAGATCACCCTGCTATGTGGCCCCAGGCAGGCCACCCAGCCCCACTTGCCCTGCACCCTCCCCCAAATAATAATAACAAAAAATGTTCTTCAGTCTTTGTTCCAACACCATCAACTCTGTCGTGAGTGGATCACATTCTTTATGTTAAGTCCATCACAAAAGTTACTTCCATATTTTTCCAATTTGCCATTGCTGATCGCAACTCCCTCCTTTCTTATTTCTCCACTATCGTACTATATTTTCTCTCTCCTTTCACTCTGACTCTGCTGTAGGGTCGCTGAGTGGCACAGAAGACAGATCCCTGGTCCTGGGGCCAAGAAGCCCTGAGCCCCCATACCACCCCTTGGGCCCAGAATCCACCTGGCCCTATGGTCCTGGGCAGGCCATCCAATCCCAGCCCCTTGCAAGAAGTAAAAAAGAAAATGTGTTATATCTGACCACTCTCCCCCCATGGTCCATCCTCTCCTCCTTTATTCACATCCCCACCCCTTCCCCCTGCTCCCCCCTCCTTCTTACTCCAGATGCCTATACCCCATTGAGCATATTTGCTGTTTCCTATCCTAGCCATCTCTGATGAGAGCAAAGGTTCCCTCATTCCCCCTTGCCTCCCCCCTTCCATATCATTTCAATAGCTCATTGTAATAAAAAAAATCTTATTATGTGAAATATCTTGGACTATTCCCCCTCTCTTTTTTCTTTCTCCCTTTCCATTTCCCTTTTTTTCTTATTGACTCCATTTTTACACCATATTTTATCTTCGAATTCAGTTTTCTCCTGTGCTTCAACTATAAAAGGTCCCTCTACCTGCTCTATAACTGAGATGGTTCATATGAATATTATCAGTATCATTTTTCTATACATGCAGTTCATCCTCATTAAGTCCCTCATATTTTCCCCCTCTCCTCCAATCTCCATGCTTCACTTGAGTCCTGTATCTGAAGATCAAACCTTCTGTTCAGGTCTGGCCATTCCAAAAGGAACCTTTCAAATTCCCCTGGTTCATTGAAAGTCCATATTTTTCCCTGGAAGAGGACATTCAACCTTGCTGGGTAGTTCATTCTTGGCTGCATTCTAAGCTCTTTTGCCTTCTGGTATATTATATTCCAAGCCCTACGAGCTTCCAATGTAGTTGCTGCTAAGTTCTGTGTGATCCTGACTGCAGCTCCACGATATTTGAACTATGTCCTTCTGGCTGCTTGTAATATTTTCTCTTTGACTTGGGAGTTCTGGAACTTGGCTATAATATTCCTAGGGGTTGGTTTTTTGGGATCTCTTTCTCGGGGGGATCTGTGGATTCTCTCCATTTCTATTTTGCCCTCTGCTGCTAGAATATCAGGGCAATTTTCCTGTAGTAATTCTTTGAAAATGATGTCAAGGCTCTTTTCCTGATCATGACTTTCAGGTATTCCAATAATTTTCAAATTATCTTTCCTAAGTCTGTTTTCCATATCAGTTGTTTTTTCAATGAGATATTTCACATTTTCTTCTAATTTTTCATTTTTTTTGGTTTTGAAGTACTGATTCCTGATTTCTGGTAAATTCATCAATCTCCCTGAATTCTATTCTTTGTCTGAAGGATTTGTTCTCCTCAGAGAGTTTTCTTATCTCTTTTTCCATCTGGCCAATTTTGCTTTTGAAAGCATTCTTCTTCTCAATAACTTTTTGAACTGTTTTATCCATTTGACCTAAGCTGTTTTTTAGCATGCTATCTTCTTCAGCATTTTTTTGGATTTCCTTGACTAAGCTGCTGACTTCATTTTCATGTTTTTCCTGCATCTCTCTCCTTTCTTTTCCCAGTTTTTCTTCCAACTCCCTTATTTGATTTTCAAAGTCTTTTTTGAGCTCTGTCATAGCCTGAGCCCAATTTCTGTTTTTCTTGGAGTCTTTAGATGCAGGAGCTTGTGCTTCCTCATCTTCAGACTGAGTATTTTGATCCTTCTTGGGCTCATTTGCAAAATATTTCTCAATGGTCTTCCTCTTATTTCTTTGCTTGTTCATTTTCCCAGCCTAAAGCCTGTTTTGGGGGGTGCTTCCTGAGCTTTTGGGACACTCCCACAAGGGTCTCAGTGTGGGAGGTTGTGTCCTCCCTCCTGGTCTGTGAATGAACATAAGCGCCTCCCTCTGCCACGGGGCCGAGGTGGGGGGGGGGGCCCTGTTGTTCTGTGGGGGGGCCTAGACTGGGATCAGGATCTGAATGTGGTCAGAGCTCCAGAATCCTGTTCCAGAGGCAGAGGACAGAGCTCAGCAGTCTCTCTCTCTCCTCAAGGGAAATTCTAATAACCAAATAAAGGCAGACTATTATAGGAAAAAGTATGACCAATAGTTCTCCATCTCTCCTGAAAACAGGTGGACCACATGAGATTAGATTTAAACAAAGCCAGATTTCCTGAAATTGAGGATAATTAGAGGAAGAAAGGAGGTACTCTTCTCAGGAAGTCTTTTCTTAAAAGGAGAGATTTTCACTTCTCTGAGAAGATTGAGGTGTAATCCTGATTTGGAAACAGAGAGAGAACAAACTTCCCTAATGTTTCTCCACAATAATAAGAGCTAGCATTTAAGCATTCTAAGGTTAAGTCATTTGCCTATGGTCATATTCAATTTAAAAAACATCTATTAAGTGATTACTATGTGCACTAGATAAGGATTAACCAGCTAAGTGTCAGGGATAGGATTTGAACCTGTTTTTCTTACTTCGAAGCTTTGACTATGCTAAACTACCCTAGGCCAGTGAAGAAGCAGGAAAAATTATAGATCATAAAATGTTAGAGCACAAATATGTTTGACTCTCTCATCCTGTGTTCACAGATCAACTCAATAAATCTAATTATTCTCCCAGGCTGACTGCGAATTGATAATTTATAAAAGTCTTGATATTTGTTTTGCTTTTTCATAGCTTCTCAAATGTTCACCCACCTCAGATGTAAATCAGAATGCACCAACTGAAAAAAAATCATTCTCAACATTGCCTTATAGGGAAATCAGGTATTATCAGCTCATATGATTTGCAACTTGTCATCGTATTTTTATCTTACTTTTTTGAAGCTCACTGATATCCTTATGGTTTGCATATTTTGGAGTTTGTTATTTTCAGTGCATCATTTTTGGACAACCTCTTATTTTTTCTCCTCCCTTCTCCCTCTGGCCCCTGCCACTGTGGGTGAGACCATTTAAAATCAAACCTTTCTAGTATGAAGAGTTTCTGATTACATACCCTTAGATGCATCTAGCCTAACAACATAGCTCTCCTGTCTTAGGAATGAAAACTTCATGGTGAAAGTGTAAACACATTATCATTCTGGCGAATGTGTAAACATATTACCATTCTGGAGAATAGAGCTGAGTCTTTTTATTCATGAGCTGTAGTTCTTTGAATAAATTTAAGAGGGACCAATGCTGGGTCAGAAGTGAACCATATTTTCCCATAGGATCTGCTGCATAATAAAATTCATGCATAAAAGCTTGAATTCCAGGTCCAAAAGATGGGAAAAGCTGAGAAGAAAATAGAACAAATATAAATCTGTTAGTAAATAATATTAGAATAACTTGTAGAAAAAGTATAAAATAAAATAAAATAGAATGCCTTTGTGGAATGCCATATAATCCAGTATTTTAAAAACAAAATATTTTAAAGTAATGGTCAACAAAATCCACTTTTGAATATGATGTTCTCTATGGAACTGCAAATGATATTCAGTCAAGTATATGAGTACATGACCAGGCAGTTGGGAGAGTGAAGAGAAATCCCTTATGGTCAAAATTTATTTAGGATAGAATGAGTAAAGCCAACAGAATAAAGGAAGCTTGTGATTGTTCTCTCACCATCATTATGGTTAAGGAATTGATACTATGCTTTTTACCCCAACACACCACTTTCCAAGTATTCATGCCAATATGTTCATGATGCCTCATCTCATATCATAAACTCCAAGAAAAGTAGAACCAGACCGGTTTCACTTTCTTTGTATTGTGTCCAAAAAAAAGTACTATTAAATATGGTTATTAATTTATTGTTAGGTAATGATGAATTTGCAGTTCATTCAAATTGGTATTTATTATGGAAATGTCTTTGAGGAAAATACTTTTCCTTTGAATTCATCAGCGAAGTTTCTTCAGCCCAAGGCAAATTACAGAATATCTTTATTAATAAAATTAGCTAGTAAATTGGCGATGTTTTCATATGCAATATTCATCAAGTAAAATATATTAGCCTTAATCTTTACTATAATATTACCATAAATTGTTTTAATCCATCATTTATCAGAATGTAATTTCTTAAAAATTGTGTGCAGTAAATTAATAATTATTAAATCAATGATTCACTTCATTTAAATGACTGAGTTTTGGATTAGACCTTATAAAAAAGAGTTTGCATCAACAGAATCATTAGAAAATTCAAGTTTATTAATTTAATCAATTATAGAAAGTAGTGTGAAACAGAAAACAGGGCATTGAGAATGCACATATGAACAGAACAAATCTTCTTTTGATATTATCCAGACAATTATCAGAATCTAAGAAAAAAAAATCTCATCTTTGGACTAGAATCAATTTAGACATTTTGCAAAGTTTAGCCATTCACCTTTTCTCTCTACCCAGTTTTGATGTAGAGTTAGACAAATTAGTTTGACATTTCCAATCTCCTGCAAACAGAAAGAGGGAAATTGGCAAGAGATGCATTTTCATAAAGTAATAATTTCTAAAATATTAGTGGAAAACTGGAAAATTCTTCAACAATTTTCCCATGAGGAGAAAAATTTTAAATGTCAGTTACATTAATTCTATATTTTCCTACCTTTAATAAATCAAGTATTGTTTTGAAAAATCATAAACCAAAAGGCCATCTTTGATAAAGAAAAATTGGATTTTTAAGATTTCTAGGTTTTTAAAGAAACAACTGCCTGAATCTGACCTAAATTCAAGATTATATAAACATATGTATAGATGTATATGTCTTCATACATGCATATACATGTACACATATAGGTATATCCCCAGCATTCCAAGCAATGTAATTTTAGCAACAGAAAAAATTTTAAATGACATTATTTTTGATTTACCAGTTGGAATTGTCCCAGACTCTTGAGTTCCTTTATGAATGTCATAATTGAATTCAGCTCTTCTAAAGAGAGGCATGGATTTAGTTCATTTTGATATCTTTCACCCTGCATTGAAAATGCAAACAAAATTATTTAAATATTCCAGCAAAGAAATGAAAATTATTAGTTCAGTAGCCACCCACTCCACATCTGTTTGTCTGCCTATTTGTCTATCTATTTGGTTGATGTGAACAAGCCTGGTATAATGGAAAGCTATAGATATAGTTTCTGTGAAGACATGGGTTCAAATATCATTTCTTGATAGTTGCATGTATATTCTCTTTTCAAATGTACTTGAATTTTTTGAGAGCACTATCATTTTTCCAGTCACCCAAGTTAACAACTTGTCATCCTTGTCTCTTCCCTCTGCCCTTATCTCCTCTCCCTCCCTTCCTGTCCACTCAGTTGATAGATTTTTCTTTATTTCTGCTTCTACAATATCCTTTACAACAACCATTGATACTGTAGTGAAGCTCAGAAGAGAGAGAGACTGAGTTTGGAAATTATCACTGTTTTTCTATCTAAGCATTAATATGTATGAGTGTGTATAGCTACATATATAATATATACATATATAATGAATATGTGTACATTATGTCTTATCATCTTCTGCCTAGAAAATTGCAGTAACTTAATAGCCTACTTGCTTTTAAACTCTTCCTTCTTTTTTCTATCCTCCGTATTTTTATCAAAAAAATCTTCCTATGGAATAGACCTGACCATGAAACTCCTAAGCTCAAAATTCTTTGATGGCTCCCTATTGCTTCTAGGATAATATACAAACACACCTATGTCTATTCCCTGGCTCCAAATTACTTTTTGAGTCTCTTTTTTATATCATCTCCCTTTAAACATTCTACATTCCTACCCAACTGACGCATTAGATTTTTCCTTTTCTTGAACCTTACTTTTCATGTCTGATTTCTATGCTTTCACTCCAGAATACAGACCTGGAATATTTTAAATTGGTTGAAGTGAAATTCTGAATAAAAACCTTGAATTTTATACAATTTTAAAGAAAATACTGCTTTATTACTCTGAGAATGTTACAAAATAGTAGAACTCAATAAAGCGTAATTAATATAGTTGAATGAAACCTTGATGATCGTGTTAACAAAACCTTTATTTCTGTTCTATTGCCACTCAGAATCTAGCTACAAATTCACTTGTCTTCCTCAGTAATTGTATGCCCATTGGCAACTGATTCCCTAGATATTTTCAACATGGAAGCAGTGTGATGAGATTGTAAACAAAACTGTGATCAAAATTAAAAAGTAAATAGGAAATGGAAAAAATTTTATAGCTACTTTTCTCTTTTTTAAGGACTTCTCAAATATTTAAGAAACTGAGTCATTAATAAAAATACAAGCAAATCTCCAACTGATAAATGTTCCAAGTATGTTAATTGCTAAGTAGTTAATAAAATAAAAATATATTTAAAAACTGACCTCAGTTTCCTCTTCTGTTAAATTGGGGGAATGACTAGATGATTTATCATTTAAGATTCCTTCTAACTTTCAGTCTTTGATGGTATGATTCATTAAACCTCTTAGAGCCATAGATTCCATGAGCATAATTAGAAAGTTATATTAAACTATTGTAAGGTTTCTTCTAGCATTATTGCTCCACCATGCTATAGTACAGATATCAAGAAATCTCCACAGTATTGTTAAGTAGATATCTGGAGGGAAATTATTGAACAAATATATAATAATAATTTATAATGTTATAATGGAGGTAGATTAATAATTTAAAAACATTGGACCCAGAGTTTTATCAGCAAAGAACTAGTTTTCAGTCTTGCCTCAGACTTTATGTATGAAATGTTGGACAAATTTTTAAACCTTTAAGAGACCCTCAATTTCTTATTTATACAATGGGCATTATAACAAATACCTGACCCAAATGAGAAAAATGCTTTGTAAGGCATAATACTTTTCATGTAACTGCTGCTTAGAAGTCATTTCACTTTGCTGGGCTTTTGGTTGCTTGTCTGTAAAATGAGGAAATTAGACTACGTGATTTCTAAAGTGGTGTTGTTGGTCAACTTCTTGACTCCATTTGGAATTTTCTCTGGCGTTGTTTGTCAAGGCCTTCTCCAGATCATTTTAGACTTCTCCAGATCAGTTTACAGATGAGAAAACTGAGGCAAACAGGATTAAGTGATTAAGTCAGTAAATGTTTAAGGCCATATTTGAACTCAGGAAGATGAGTTTTCCTGATTCCGGGCCCCATGCTCTATCCACTATATCACCAAGCTGCCTCAATCCTAGATTCTATGATTCATCAAGTTCCCACCATGTACAAAGCATTTAAGAGACTCCCTTTGGAGATTCTTTTGAACTAATTTAGAAGATAGATGAAATGCTCATGGCTGCGTATGTTATATAAATAGCAGGAGCCACAATGAAAATACCATCAAGATTGATTACATTCTAACAAGGTGAACCCAGGTAAAACATCTCAATTTTCTTGGAAGTCAAGGAGAGTTTAAAGAGTAGGTTTGGGATGCAAGAAGAACATTCTCAAATCCTTCATTATAACATGTTATTTACCAAAAACAAATTTGGAAGAATTTGGAAGTGAGGATTATATGTCACACTCCATATGCAGGAGATGACATTACCAATTTGAGGTCCAAAATAAGTAGATATTCTCCATCAACAAACATTTTTTTTTCTCACTAATTGTTTTGATTCTTTCTTGGGTACAGAAAGTACCAAGATAACCACTACTTTGGGATTTTGTGGTTCTGGGCTTTAATGACAGCAGGTTTGGTAAAATAAAAAAAAGGAAACAGTATCAAGTCAAAAAAGACTACATGAAACTAACAATCTGGGGCCATAGCCCTTTTCTCAAAAACAAATCAGTTCCATTTTTATCTTCAATATTTGATATGGTTTTTGTATTCATTTTAAGCTTTCTATATTTTATCAACTTTTGTAGAATTTAGAAAGAGAGAAATATCTAAGTGGAATCAATTATTATTAAGTAAGTAGTACCCTAGTACATGGCACTGTGGATAGTAACATTTAAACTTTTACCCTGTTTCAGTATTAGTAACACTGCAAGCAAATGTGACTGAAAATTTTAAAAATAGATTTAAATCTCTTAATTTAACCTCTACTTGCTCTGAATTTTTAATAAATAATATTGGGCTAAAATTTGCCTTTTCCTGATAACAAAAATTTTAAAGTTGGCTAAGTAAATTAAATAATATTAATCAGAGGGTAGACTTGGAAAATACTTTAGCATTATTTTCACACATTTCCTTAAAAAAACCCTCTTTATCTTAAAGAATTTTTGATAATTTCTCATATTTATATATTACTTTAAAGTTTACAAAGCACCTCCTTCACAGCAACTCTGTGAAGCTGATAGATAAGTATTATTATGCCCATTTTACAGATGAGAAATTGAGGGATTCAGAGAAGGTATGTCACCCAGCTAGTAAAAGTCAGTCAGAAGCAAGATTCAAACTCAGCTTTCTCTTGATTCTAGGGCCAATGTTTCCCCCCCCTCCATTATAATATCTTTATTATAGCATTATAAATAATTATTTTGATACTAATCATTTTTATATCAAGTACTAATGTTTAACTCAAGTTCTTGCTAATACTTTGGAAATTTCCATCTGTAAGTAAAATAATATGAAAAGGAACCTCAAGACCATCTAGGACAATTCTCCAAATGTTTCTCCCTACCTATTGTGGCCGTAAGTCACTTAAATCTGGCCTCAGTTTCCTCATTTGTAAAATGGGGGGGTAGAATTAGATGCCCTCTAATCACAGGTCTCTTTCAACCTTCTATATTGTGATAGTAGGAGTCTTTGAGGATATGGAAATTTTAAAAAAAGATGAGAAAAATAAGGAATATTTGGAAGAAGAGAAGGTTTGGGGGGTTGAGTAGACTTTTGTACATTTTGACTGTGAGATATCTCCAGGAGATCCAGACAACCATTGATATTGTGGTGAAGCTCAGAGGAAAGATTGGGTTTGGAAATTATCACTGTTTTTCTATCTAAACATTTATTTGTAAGTGTGTATAGGTACACATGTAAATGTGTGTACATCTTTTGCATAGAGATGGTACTTAAATGATGGTGCTAATCATGTTGTTAATAGAGTAGAGCGAAAAGGAAAATGGATAGAATCTTGGGGAACATCCACAGTTAGGGTTTATAGGATGACTGTTGAGAAAGCAAAGATGATTAAGAGCAGCCAGATAAGTAAGAGAAGAGACAGGAGAGAGTAGTGTGAAGAAATTCCAGAGTGGAGAGATTAGCTAGGAGAAAAAGATACTGAGTAGTATCAACTTTATCATTTAGGTCTAGAAAGATGTAGACTTAGAATGATCATCAGATTTGGCAATTAAGAAATTATTGTAAGTTGGAGAGAGTAGAATCCAAATTGGAAAGGTGAATGATTAGAGGTGGAAAGCATAGACAGTTTTTCAAGGAGTTTGGCTAAGAAAAGGAAAAGAGAATGGAGAGGGATAGTAGGATCTAGTGAAGGATTTTTGTTTTTTGTGCTTAAGTTAAATTTTCTTTACAATCAGCAAAAGTCTTTTTTCTTTCACCCTCCCACTCTATCAACACCTTGGGAAATGAAGAAAATCAAATCTTGTTTTAGAGATAGCTAATCAAAACATATTTACACATTGGTAAGGAAGACACACAGAGATATTTTTGTATTAATCTGTACTTTAATGTTTTACTTCTTTATCAGGAGGTAGGTAACATATTTATCATTAGTCCTCTGGAATCGGTCATTTTGCTGACAAGAGTTCCTAATTCTTTCAAAAGTTATTTGTTTTTAACCTTATTACTGTCATGGTATAATTTTCTTTCCTAACTCTGTTTCCTTCATTCAATATATCATACAAGTGTTCCCAGGCTTCTCTGAAACCATTTCCTTTATTTTTTCTAGCACTTTAGTATTTCATCACATTTACATATTATAACTTGTTCATTCATTCATTTTTCAGTTTTTCATCACTGTTTCAGATTCCCATTTTTGACCTCAAATGAACCAAAAATATTTTTGTCCATTTTAGAGTTTATTTGCTTAAGACTAAACTCTCTCTTAAACTACCATTCCTCTAATTCTCCCTTTCCCCTTTCCCTCCTATTTCCTTTTCAATTAAAATGTATTTTCTGTAACTAATTTTGTATGTGGTTGTGGGTATGTATTTGCCTTTCCTTAACCAGTTCAGATGAGGGTGAGGTTGACACTTCAACTACTTCCCCTATTCTCTTCTCCGTTTGTTTAGATATCTAACTTATTTCTCTAGCCTTCTTTCCCCCCACCTATGTATTCCTCTTATCTAATTAGATTCCCTCAATAACTTCTGATGATGATGATGGGCTCAGAGAGGGCACATATATTATTAGCATGTGGGTAGTTTATCCTTATTTAGTCAATTATCATTGTTTATTCCTTTAGCTTTTTTATGTTTTCTCATCTCCTGTGTTTGAACTTTGAAGTTTCTACAGAGTTCAGGTCTTTTTCTTGAAAAAAAATTTTTTTTCAAGAATGCTTAATAGGGCATCTAAGTGTCACAAAGGAAAGAGCACCCACTGTGGAGTCAGGAGGACCTGAGTTCAAATTTGACTTCAGACACTTGATACTTACTAGCTGTGTGACCCCCGCAAGTCATTTAATTCTGTTGTCTTGACCCTCCTCCCCAAAAGCGAGAGACAGACAGACGGAGAGAGCAGGAAAAAAAATGATTGCTTAGAAGTCTTCTATTTTATTAAAGATCCATTATTTCCCCCTTCAGTATTATGCTGTTTTGCTTCAAAAGTTATTTTCAGCCATAAGTCTATATTATTTTCTAGAATATCATATTCTAAGGCTTCTGTTCCTTTATAGTGGTGGCTATTAAATCATAGGTGATTTTGATGATGACTCCTCATTATTTGAATTCTTTCTTTCTGGCTCCTTGTAATATTTTTTCCCTTTGACCTAGAAGTTCTGGATTTTGACTACAATATTCCTGGGAATTTTCATTGTGGGATTTCTTTCAGGATGTAGTCAGTGAATTCTTTCTATTCTTCCTTTGCCCTATGATTCTGAGATCTGGGCAGTTTTATTTTAAGGTTTCTTGAAATAGTCAAGGATTTTTTATTGTTCATGGCATTCAGTCAGTACAGTGTTTCTTAAATAAAATTTTCTTCTCTGTTTTTCCCAGTTAAATTGTTCTATGAAATATATTCTTTTCAATGTTTTTCAGACTTGGTTTTAAACTTGATCTATTCCAATTTTCTTTTTTTGTTGCTTTTAGGTTTTTGCAAGGCCAACGGGGTTAAGTGGCTTGTCCAAGGCCACACAGCTAGGTAATTATTAAGTGTCTGAGACCGGATTTGAACCCAGGTACTCCTGACTCCAGGGCCAGTGCTTTATCCACTACGCCACCTAGCTGCCTCAGATCTATTCCAATTTTCAAAGAATCTGTTGCTTAGCATCTAGGTAACACTGTCAGCTCTGGAGTCAGGAGAACCTGAGTTCAAATTTGGCCTCACTCAATAATTACCTAGCTTGTGTGACCTTGGGCAAGTTACTTCACCCCATTTTCTAGCAAAAAAAAAATGTTGCTTAGACAGGATTATTAAGCCAAACTGTTTATATCCTTTCCAGTTTTTTTTTCCATAGCTCTCATTTTTTTCCCATTTTTTCCCTCAAGCACTCTCATTTCATTTGCAAAAACATTTTTCTAAATTTAAAAACGTTTTGCCTTATATTTTCTAGGACTTTGAGTTTGTGTTAAGCAGTGTTTTTCTCTGAAACATTGCTTATCACTGTCTTGGAGTCATTATCTTTTTCTGCATTTGTGTCTTGAGTGTCCTTAACTCAATATTGGGGTGTTCTTTTTTTGTTTGCCCATTCTTACTTGACTGAATTTGATAGTAAGGCTGAGTTCAGCCACACTTTTGGAGGGAAAGTCTAGATTGGTTCTGATGATTTCTTGGGATATTAAATGTTGTATTATCCCGGGATCTCAGGGACAGTCTGAGAAGTTGCAAGCTTTCAGTGCTCCCAAAGGGGATTGGGGGCAAAGTGTGATTTCCACTCCCACCCCAGGATCTATTCTCTGCAAATTTCTGACCTGGGTTTTAAAATTTTTTATTATTTATATATTTAAATTTCTGAGCTCCAAATTTTTTCCTCCCTCCCACTCCTCTCCCCTCCCCCGCTGAAAAGGCAAGCAGTATATCAATTATATATTTGAAATGATGTCAAACACACTTCCATATTAACCATATTTTTAAAAAAAGTAATTGAGAAAAATGTAGTTCAATTTGCACTCAGAGTTCATCTATTTTCTCTCTGGAGATGAACAGTTTTTTTTTCCTTTTGAGTTCTTTAGAGTTGTTTCAGATCATTGTATTGTTCAGAGTAGTCAAGTCTTTCACAGTTGATCATCATTACAATATTGTTACTGTGCATTGTGATCTCCTGGCTCTGTTCACTTTATTTTGCATCATTTCGTTTGTTTTGTAATGCTGTAGGGTTTTTTAAAACCATCCCTTCATTATTTCTTATAGTATAATAAAATTCCATCACAACCATATGCCAAACTTGCTCAATCATTCCCTAAATAATGGTTATCCTCTTGATTACCAGTTCTTTGCTTCCACAAAAAAACTGCCCTAAATATTTTGTACATATAAGTCCTTTTCCTTTTCCTTTGATTTCTTTGGGATACACATCCTTTACTGGTATTGCTAGGTCAAAGAGTACGCACAGGTTTATTAACCCTTTAGGTATGGTTTAAACTGTTCTTCAGAATGGTTGGACTAGTTCACCATTTCACTAGTCCAACTATCAGGATACCCATTTTTCTCTCATCCCTTTTAGTATTTTTTACTTCTGATGGGTGTAAGGTGGCACTTCAGAGTTATTTTAATTTTCATTTTTCTAATCAATAGTGATTTAGAGTATTTTTTCGTGTGACTATTGGTAGCTTTGATTTCTTCTGAAAACTGCCTGTTTATTTCCTTTGCTGACCTGGGTTTTAGTCAGAATAGCAACAGAATACTTCTGGGGACAGCCCCTTTCAGTCATCTAGGTAGGTTTATTGGTTCAGAGTGACAGAAATGTAGGTTCCTCTTTGTTCTAGGATTTCCTCTCTGGTCATTCTTTGCTAGGCTGAGTTAGTTGCTGGAACTATGATGACCCTCTGATCCTGGGTTCTGAGCCAATATGCTTTTGTTTGCTTCTGAATTTTCTCTCATCTTTGTACTCTGACCCAGGAATGGCATCTCAGACCACCCTTGATCCATTAATCAGAACTAGGTAGAGGGCACCTAGTGCTAGTAGGCATGAGTTCCTGTTGCAGTCTGATTTGGATGTGAAGATGTCCCCTATGCATCTAGGATCTCTTCTTGCCCTGGAGCACAGCCTCATCTTAGCCACTGGAGAATTCTGTATCAGTGTGGTTTACTCCTGACCTGATGAAGCCCTTGTGTCAGCAGACACAGGGTGGGACAAAGGACTCATTGTGACCTTTTCCTGGATTTCCTTATCAGTATTAAGTCTGGTATATCTTCTAGTTCTATTTGAAAGAGTTTTGTGGAGCTTATGTGTATTACTTCCACCATCTCTGCTCTGCCCTCCTCCACCAGTTTTTGTTTTTGCTTTTATGGTTTTGGTTTTTTTGGATGAAGAGATGGAATTTTTTAAGACATTAGGAAAATAATTATTATAAATGGAGAGGCTGAAAAATAAGGGGTAGAGATGGAGTGATTTAGGATATAATCTTCTGGAGAATATCAAAGGGGATAAGATGAAATGGTCATGGAAAAGCCTTGGCCTTAGTAAGTGCCTTAATTTGGTCTTGACCTTAGTCAGAATGTAGAGGGAAGGAGTAGAGAACAGGAATATCTATTATGCAGTACAATATTATTATCCTTATTTTATAGATACAATTGAGGTTCTTAAAGATCTAGCTAGTAATTGAACAAGAATTAAATTTATTGATATTAATATCTATTATTCAAATTTCTTTTAAGAGAACATATGCTAAGGATTGACTACAAATGAGGAAATATTAAATACACAAATATAATTTTACCTTAATTATATCTGAGTTGTAAATTCTTTGAAGTACTTCAGAAATAATGGAAAGTGAAGACTCATTGGCAAAGAGAAAATTGAAAGTGTCTTTCAAAAGGAATTCTTTTGTATTTTGGTCCTCCAAATCAAGATTGTCATCAATTTGAAAATCAAAATGTTCATGTACCTTTGAAAAAGAAAAAATAGATGATAAACATGTTTATATTAATTTATTTTACTGCAGTAGACTTATTCTTCCTGGGAAGTGAGTCATTTTCTATTACAATTAAAGATCATAACTGACCTCTAGTGGTCTATTTGGAGGACAGCAATCTCATACAGATGAGTACTGTTTTTTAAATACATAATTTTTTTTATTTGTGACAAAATTAGCGAATGCATCATAACTACATATAGGTTAACTATAGAGTAACTCTATTTGGCAGTAAGATACTTATTCCATTATATGCCAGCTGATACCATATTTAATCAGTATAGTTAAGAATAGACAAAATTACTTAAAATAAATAAAATGATTGCATCAACCATATAGAGAAGTTGCTTTAGAAAATTTTAGCATCATGAGATTAACTATTTAATGGAGTTTACTCAAAAATATGTTAAACACCAGAAATTAAAAGAGTGTCATATAAGATTCTAAAGAACAATCTTGAGTATCATAAAATTGAGGGAGAAATTTAATATTATTTTGCTCACTTGGACTGTTCACGATGCCAATTCTGAATATTTGGGTCAACATGTGTTTTATTCCTTCCCCACCCTCCTCCTCCCCTAAAAAACAGGACTCCACTCAAACAAAGCCAATGAAGTGTCCTAATTTCCTATTTCTAAAAATAAATTTCTGTGAGCTGTTTAAGAATGGCACGAGTAAAGAAAAAAATATCTAATTAAATGAAAGAGAAAGAGACTATTATTAGAATAGATAATATAGGCATCAAAGTACAATTCACATGTGTTTCCTACTAGGAAAATTAAATTGTGAAAAAAGCTCAGAACTATTCAATTAAACTGTATAGGCCAAAATTAATTAGTTAAAATATAAATAGTTACTTAATAAACTTGGATGTTTATACTTATCTTCATTGTTAAGTCTTTTAAAAAATATTTAACTCTTAAAAAATATATATATATGTATATATATATATATATATATATATATATATATGCCAACTCATTTTAAGCTTCATTTTAAGAAGACTGAAGCAGTTGTAGTATGTTACCTTAAACTCAAACAAATGGATTGGATTATTTGCTATTTTTGAATAAGAACGCTACTGTTTGTCTCCATTAAATCAGAGTCTACTTTACAAAAACCCATTTTAATAAGTAACAGTTAAAGAATAGTTAAGAAATACTAATTTTTCTAGCTTAATTAAATTGATCTTAGAAAACATTTTCTGAGCAGAAACTATTATCTAAAAGGTCACCAAATTCTTAGTAATTGCTAAAACCAAAAGCCTTTTCTAAGTAGTAATTTTCTTGAATTTTCCCCTTCTGGCTCCTCCGTGGTCCAATGAAACAATTCTCTCCTGGTTCCCTCCTACCAGTCTGAGTTTTCCTTCCTGGTATTTAATTATTCATTGTCAGCATTTTTTAGAGATTGTATAGAATTTAGAGATTGTATAGAATTGTTGATAGATTTCTGGATTTGGCATCAGATTTAAATCTTACTTCCAATATTTAATAATTACATGATTTTGAGCAAATCTCTTCACATTTTGGGATCTCAATTTCCTCATCTGTAAAATGAAGTAATTGGGCATTGTATTGTATTTCTCTGTGATTATACCATTCTCTCCCATTCCAATAGAATTTAGACTTTGTAAATAATAGCCTCTTGATAAATATTCATTGAAAAAATGAATACATGAATCTAGCATCTCTATGGCCATACCACAAAAAGAACTAAATCATTACTTTTGACAGTAGAACTATACATTTGCCATAAATTCAAACTAAACACACATACAAAATCTTAAAGAATACCAAGTAATTAGTCATGCAATAAAATATTCTGCTTTTAACATACTTACCTGAAGAACTAATGGATTCAAAGAGTTGCTATAATCAATATCAAATGTTAAAAGTTGAAAACATAATCTGCACCTGAAATAAGAATATAGAATATCATGAAAAACCTTTCTTGATCACCATATTTATTCTTTTTTTGTATCATCCTATTAAAAATAATTATAACCAACTGAAATATAACCTTTTAAAAATATTAATAAAGGGAAAGGGAAATGAATGGATTTGATAATATACAGTTTTAAAGTTTAATTTAGATTTGAAAATTGTTTTGACCATCATATTGAATTGATCTGAAAATTGATAGTATTCCCTAGCTCGATATTGGAAACTATACTGTAAAGCAATGGCAGACTTTCAACATACTGTATTCTAAAGATTAAATCAATAGATAGAATCCTCTAATAATGACAAAAAAATGCTGACTTAAATTGAATGATCCTTTCATTATTTTTCATTTCAAATTTTCCCACAAAAGGCAGAAGTAATTTTGGTTGGCATTTATACTATTTCATAGTTGGCTACAAAGGAATTAAAGATGATGGATTTTGTAAATATAGGGTTTTAAATTTCTATTTTGCTTGATTAGATATATCCAAATTGATAAGATTTTCTGCATAAAAAATCAAAGTTCACTATATATGCAAATTATGGGGTTTTTCTTAGCTTAGAGAGGATAAAATTGAAGCAAAATCCTATAACTTTACTTATTCAATCTATTTTCTCCATTGTTGAATATACTCTGATTTTTGATGAAGATACTAAGATAAATGTAAATTTGCTATGATTATAATATGTACATATAAATGCAAATAGACATGTAAGAATAGCTACAATAGACTATCACAATATCATAGAATTTCAGAGTTGAAAGGAATCTTACTAGTCAGATCCTTACTCCAAAAGTATATCTGCTTCAACACACTATCTCCTAAATAGCCCATTTCGCTTAGAAGGTAATTATGTTAAAAACAGATTATTTTATTTCATGACTAATAATTTGATCTTCTCTAACATTATATGTGTGTGTTTAGTTTTCAATGAATTTTTTTCTTACATTAGTCTAAATTTGCCTTTATGAATTTCGATCTATTGTTTCTGACCCTATCATTATTAATTCTCTCAAAACCATGGAAGGTAGGAGTTATTATTCTGATTTTAGAGATAAGTTAGCTGAGGCATGCAGTGACCAAGTGAATTAGAAGGATCACACAGCTAGTAGGTATCCAAGGCTGGATTTGAGCTTAGGTCTTCCTGATACCAGGTCTAGCATTCTATATATTGTACTACTTAGCTGCATGATTATTCTGTATAATTATACTGATGTACATTTTCTAAAAAAAGTCAATTTTGGGATGACATTGGTTTGGTTTTGTTCAGAGCTTTAACTAGCAATGTCTGCACCTGGGCAATGAATGGGATGAAGCAAGAGGAGGGGAATATGTTAATAAGGGGAAGAAGAGATGAGGCTGCTGCCAAGGCAACCACTGTGTGGTTGGTAGACAAGGCAAGAACCATCCTTAGGAAAAGAGAACCAAATAGTCAGGGAAGCAGAGAAATCCAGTCTGCCCTTCTAAATAACCCACATTGATACAAAAGTTCATCCTAATGAAGGTTCTTTTTTTTTTGTTGTATTATTTACCTTTTGATGGTCTTTGGTCCTAGTGTAGAAGTTTCACTGAATGCTTCAGCTGCCAGCAGAAGTTTACTTATAGCTTCCTTCATATGATCAAAAGCTTGAAGAGGAGAACTGACCCGGAGGAATGTCTCAAAAAATGTTTGCAGCTGTGAACAAAGGAACACATTCATTTGTTGAAACTAACAGTCGCAAAACATTTTTGCACATCACTTTAAAGATAATTATTAAAGGTATTCCTTTAGAAAATAAGCTTTCTTCTGCACCAAACATATAAAAACCCTTGTTAAAAATAAGGGAAATAAGTCATCTCATTTGTCTCTAATACATGTTTAGAGTTACAATGCATTAAGCTGGCAATAGCCCTTGTGATTATTTTCCAAAAAGTCTCATCAGTTGAGCAAAAAAAAAAATGCCAAGTTGTTAAAATATCTCTTTAATTTGCATACCATTATTATAGTCTCATTTTACTGCATCTAATCACAAAAACATCACAACTAAATATCTCTCAACTAAATATCTTTGAGAATAGGGTTATGTAGAAAATAAATACATCCTATTCTCTATTCAATTATCTATTATAGGCCTAAACACTTGAAGTCAGTTCTCATGTCTTTTTTAAGAACTATATTCAGGGGCAGCTAGGTGGTGCAGTGGATAGAGCACTGACCCAGGAGTACCTGAGTTCAAATCAGGCCTCAGACACTTAATAATTACCTAGCTGTGTGGTCTTGGGCAAGCCACTTAATCCCATTGCCTTGCAAAAACATAATAAAAGAATTATATTCATCCATTAAGTAGATAGAAAGAATTGAATAAAATTCCTATTTTCTACAAAAGTAAGAAAAGTTTCAATTTGTACCTTTTTTTGTAACAGACCTCCAATCTCTATATTTATGATCATAGACTACTATTTTCACTTGTTGAAACCTTTAAAAAATATATCTCTTCAGAACATTCTACCCTAAATCTCAAGTCAGCTGAAAAATAAAAATGCAAAAATCTCATCTTATTTATGTTTTGACTTTTTCTAAATACAATATTACAAAGGTGAGTAAGAAAAATTTTTCCCTAGAAACAGGTGAGGAGGAACCTACTAACCTTTTTAGAAGAAATAAACTAAATCCCTCTTGTCTGCATAATACAGTGTGTCTCCTTCTTTTGATAACAACAAAGGCTAACATAGGTTGCCAAAGGGAAATAGCAAATGTGAAATTTGTTTTTAACTCACAAAATACAAAATTTGCCTGAAGACAAGCAAGCACTAGATTCATAAGCTGTCACCAGCTAAAAAATGGAAACCTAATGAAATGTGAACTTTATTAGCAGATGGCAACCAGGATTCTCTCTCTTCTCCCTTTCAGTCTCCAATTTCATTAAAGAAAAATAATGTACTAATTAAGCAGCCAAATGAAAAATAAACAAATACTAACTTTAGAAATTTCAATGCTCTGAATTGAAGAAAAGTAGAGTTATGGTTTTTCAAAGTAATAGTTTCTTTGGTATTTAAAAATCATTATTACAACAATTTAATGTGGTTGATGTTATATTTAAAAATTTAATATTGTTCATGTGTTACAACATTAAGTCATTTAAATAATTTCATATTATATAAGGAACATTTATTAGTCTTAAGATGGTATAAAGGACTTGTATATAGCATATGACTATATAGTTTATCTTCAATTAAATGTCTAAAATTGTTTAGGTCTAATATGTGTAGGGCCCTGTGGTAAGTACTAGGGATAGATAGATGGAAAGTAATGCAGTCTCTGCATTTAAGGAGCTTAAAGTCTCTTACTAGAATATTTAAAGAAAGTTTAAAGAAAAGTAAAATGCGGCAAGCGCTATGAGAGGGTCTTTATAAGAGACTAGAACTTTTAAGCAGGAAGAGATCACTTTCCTATAAGGAGATCAGTGATAACTTCCTTGAAGGAAGAGAAATATTTTAGCAAGAGAAAATATGGAAAAGAGAATAGTCCAATCAAGATGGACCCAATTAAATAAGAATTTATTAAGTATCTATATATGTGAGACATTGAACTAAGCACTAGTTCAAAGAATAATCACTAATAGATGGTTATCAATCTAAAGTAAACTATCTTTGAGGAGTGGAGGGATACATCTTTGGTCTTACACTGTTCAATATTTTCATAATTGACTCGGTTTTATCAAATTTTCAAATAAGAAACCACTGGGAGGAATATTTCAACACATTGGATTACAATCAGGCTCCAATACCCCAGAGTCAGGATCCAAAGAAGTTGACAAGTTAGAGTTATGGACTGAATCTATTCATATCAAATTGAATATTGTAAGTGCTAAGTCATAGAATACCTGATTTGCTCAGTCAGAACAGAGTACTGATGCCACCTGGTCCAACCCATTCTTGAATAATTATACATCTAGCCTTCATTTAAAGACTTTTATTAAGGGGCATTACCTTCTAAGCTAGTCATTCTACTCTGAGGTAAGAATTATTAGGAAGCCTTATATCAAATCTAATTCAACCTCTTTGTAACTTCCATCTATCCTAGTTCCTCCATCTGGAACAAGAAGAATAAATCTTATCCTTCCTCCATATGATAGTCTTTAAACAAACAAAGACAGCTAACACTCATATACCTAAATAATTTTTTTTCTAATCTAAGTATCTCTAATTCCCTCAACTGATTCTCATATAGCACAATGCTAAAACCTTTTCAGCTTGGTTGCTCTTCTTCAGATACTCTTCAACTTATTATCTTTTTCTAAATTGTAGTGCTTAAAATTGAACATAATATCCCAAATGTGTTCTAGCAGGCCAGGGTATAATAGAACCTTCACTTGTCCCTAGCCTTGAGCATTATACTTCACTTCATTTAATCTATGATTTTTTTGGTTTATGTAGCTCACAATTAATTCATATTGAGTTTGTACACCAAAAAATTTCCCAAATATTTTTCAGATAAACCACCATCTACCTATAATTCCTTTATCTTTTATTTATGAATTTCATTTTTTGGAACCCAAGTGCAAAGCTTTGTATGTTTCCATGTTGTTTCATTATGTTTGATTTAACTCACTGTGCTAGATAATCAGGGTGCTTTTGGATTCTCTAATCCTCTGCTATGTTATACATTCCTTCTATTTTTGGTAATTTGCCCAACTAATAAGTTTGTTATTTTGTGTTCTTTGACATAGTCATTGTTAAAAATTGTTAAACAGCATAGAGCCAAGCATGGAACCCTGGAGCCTTTCACTAGAGATTTCTTTTCCTATTGAAATTGAATCTCTTTTAGGTTCAGACATTTTCCATGTTCTTAATCCACCTAAGTAGGTCATATTGCCCATAATAGCAAATTCCTCTGATTTACCAGTCTAGAAACCCTGTCAGAAAAGAAAATGAATTTAGGTGGAAATGATCTGCTCTTGATGAGGTCATTTTGGATCCTTTCTAGACGTTCATTAATCATACATTTAATAATATTATTAAATTTTGCTAGGAATCAAAGTCCAAATTACTGACCTATAGCAAGCATTCAGAATCCATTCTCTTCCCTTTTTGGAAAGTGGGTAAACACTTGCCTTTCTCTGAAGTTCTTCTATTTAAATGATCTAAAAGATCATTCAAAGATTCTGGCTTAGGAAACATATTCTAGTTCTTTTCATAATCCTAGGGAATTGTTCATCTTGGTCTGGTGACTTTAACTCATCAAGGGCAGATAGGTGCTTTCTTACTTTTATCTACTAATATCAGATATCATCTTCATGTTAACTGTGTGTGTGTGTGTGTGTGTGTGTGTGTGTGTGTGTGTGTGTGTGTGTTTTCAAAGTGGAAGTCCCTTCTTTTTGACAGAAAAAAAGCAACTTCCTTTGAAATCCCGTCCCTTCTCTACTCCTACTCTTTTTCCAGTCCAGGATAAATTACAATACCCCACTTTTCTTGTTTTTAGTTTCCCTTTTACTTGTCACCTTACTTTAAATTTTAGCATAATTGGTATTATTCCTTTGGGACCATGCAGGTTTCTGCATTCATTCTCCTTTACCTATTCTTACTTTTATTTTCTCAACTGCTTCTTTACCCGTATACTCACATTAATCTCTTTAATCAACTCCATGTTTAATCAACTCAACAATCAGAATTGTTTCTCTGTATTTTTGTAATTTTGGTCTTGAGACTTTCTATCCCTGCTCTAAATCTTGATTTCCTCGTAAGCATATTTTCTTAATCTACAATAATATCCTTTTATCTATTTTGTTTCTTCTGCTAATGGATTTCCCATTTTGGAAGAGATTTGAACAGAAGTTGGTGGACAACTTTCCAAGGATCTAATAGAAAAGATTCCTATTCAGGTATGAATGAGTAGGACCAGCAGATCTCTGAAGTCCCTTACAACTTAGAAAATCTGAGACTTTAAAGGAGTAGGAAAAAGTAAGAGAGGGTTAGGTAATAATAGTATGGTTTGAGTGAAATGTAGAATATATATGGAAAAGACTGGAAAAGTATCTTGGAGGCAGGTTGTTGAGAACCCTAACTGCCAAGATAAGACAATTTATTTCCAGTGTGTGATAGGGAGATTCCAAAGCTTTGAAATATGGAAGTGATAGGGTGAGACCTGTGCACCATTGCTTTGACAGTTGTAGGAGGCATGAATTTGACAGTAGAGAGAATGGTAGTAGAGAGATCAGTGAGGATGCTATTGAATTAGTATAAGGGAGTAGTAATGAGAGCCTAAATTGGAATGATGGCAGTGCAAGTGGAGAGGAGAGGACAGATGTAAAAGAATTTGTGGAGGTGGAATTAACAGGACTAGTACTCTGATGGCATATAATAGATAGCTTATTTCTGAATTTTCAGGCCATATGTCTTAATTGTAAATGTCAGCACAACAGAGTGTTGGCTGAACATAGATCCCTGCTGTGAAATTAAAGATGTGGTAATAGAAAGAACTTAAAAATTCAAGGAAATATCCACTTTTTCCTCGGTCCTTAGAGATTTTAATTAAGGTAGTAGATCTTGAAATTAATACATAATTAACTTTGAGAGAAAGGAACAGGAAAAGAAGTTGAGAATAGATGGAAAGACATGCCCTAAAGCATTTAGTCCCTCAAAAAATAGTGAATGAAACTAGAGCTAATCAGAGAATTAGCATGCTTTTTTCTCTTCATCTCTATATCAATGCAAGAACCATTGAAAAAAGGATTGGCATAAGAAGATCAGAATCAGGAAGCTAGAGAATATGAATTAACAACTACCAATATTTAAAGATATGAAAAAGAAGAGGAAAAATGACTCTCAAGAAACAAAATTTTAAAAAAATGGATTTTCTAATTTTATATTAGATTAACTCCTTGTCACTTAGTTTCTCTATGCTGCCTAGCACATAGTAGGTATTTAAAATGTTTATTGATTAATTGATTATTTGTGGCAATGGATTTCCCTAAAAAGGTCAGAAAACGTTTTCTGCAGAAGGTGAAGTTTTAACTGGAACTTGGAAGAAGACAAAGATGCCACATATTAGAGATAAGGAGGAAAAAGCATTCTAGGCATGGGTGCTGTCTGTGAAATGCTGAGTCAGGAGATGGAGTGTCACTTGAGAGGTTAAGGTTGGATGGACTTAAGAATCATCTGAGAGATGATAATTAAATCCACAGGGAGCTGATGGTATCACCAAATGACATAGCATAAAAAAGAGAAGAGAACCTAGGACAGTGCTAATCCATCTGCTAATAGTGGATATGACCTGAAAGACTATTAGCAGGTGTAACCTGAATAAAGATCCAGGAAAGGAGACTGAGAAAGAGGGTTCCAATATATTGAAGGATACAAGAAGAGAATAGTGTCACAGAAATTTAGATAAATGACAGTATCAAGAAAAAGAGTGATCAATAGTATCACAGGCTTCAGAAAAGTCAGGAAAGATGAGGTTTATGAAAAGACCATTGGATTTGGTAATTAGTAGATTGCAAGTAACTTTGAAGAAATAAATTTAGATTGAATGATGAAACTAGAAATCAGAATGGAGAGAGTTAAGGGTTAGAGGAATGAAAGTTGGAAGCTTCTATTATAGTTGTCCTTCACAAATTTAGCCATAAAAGCGAGGAAGATATGAGTGTGAGTGTGTATACACATACCTATACCATAGGAAAGTCACAAGTTGGAAAAGACTGAAGATGAGTGAAAGAATGGCAATGATAGAGAAGCAGTATGCTGGACAAGATAGGTTACAATAGGACCATTGTATCTAAAGGCATGGGTGATAGCAAAGAGAGGGGTTACTTCTTGCAAAATAAAAGTGAAGGAGGAAATAGTGATAGTAGTAGCTGATAATTTAAAATAAGGAAGTGGGATGAAGGAGCTCTCAGTGAATAGCCTTAGGTTTGTTTTTTTTTTAGTAAAATTATGAGGCAAAGTTAATTAATTAGGATTTCCTTGAAGCAGTGAGGGTGCAGTTGAGATTATAAATTTATCTTGTGATTTTTCTCTACCTTCATTCAGTAGCACCAGTATAGGAGTGAAGGCAGCAGATGGTGGAAGACTTAAAGTATTTGAAATAATAAAAGTAGCCTCTTTGGTCTATGTGCATATTTAGACTTTTCCACCTGCCCAGAAATTAATGACCTAGATTTAAGGACTCAAAGAAATGAGCATCTTTTTTGTGTCTATTTGGTGACTAATTGATTAGAGGAAAAATTTCAGCTATTCAGAAAGCAAAAACTTAATGTAGTAATGTATAAAGGAAAGACAAGCTATAAGCAGCTTGAGATCAGAGATTTGTTTTGTTTTGTTTTTTGTTTTTGCCTTTGTTTCTCTAGTGCATTTAATAGTTAATGGTATATAATATTTTACAGAGATTTGTTGACTTGACTTGGATTGGAGGAAGTATGAGTTTAAATGTTGTCTCCTCTAATGAGTACCTTTGTCATTTTGGAGAAATCATTGCATATTCCTGGTTCCCAGTTTCTTCATCTATAAATGAAGGAAAATTGACTGAAGAAATTCTAAGTATGATCTTGTGGCATAGCTTATTTTGTCTGTTTAATAACACAAATATCACTATCATTGTCTTGTTTTATTTGGTTTATTATAATTCCAAGAAAAATTGCTCTACCTAGCATAGTTAGAGTGCAGTAAGTCAGACATATACTATAAATTTCTGAAACTGTGGCCTAGAATAATGGTTTTTAAAAGGAATTTTCTGAATTAAAGGATAAATGATGGAAAGAGTTCAAAAATTGATTTATTATAAAGGAAGTTTAGTTTGAAATGTTGGGTACAGAAGCAAAGAATTATGAGTTTTAATACTGACTTTACTAGAGTTCTACCACTGCAATTGTGAATAAACCATATAATTCCTCTGGGTCTTAATTTTCTTATCTGTAAAAAGTAAGGGTTAGATTGAATAACCTCTTAAGTTTCTTTTCAGTTCTAAATCTATAACCCTAAAACAAGAAAGAATTTTAAAATCAATCAGGACTTCCATGTGACCTACTAAGTATTACTTTTCATTAATATAAAACTAGAAATTCTTAAGGAAATAGGTACTTTATAAATAAGGTAAAAATAAATAAAAGTAGATCTTAAAACATTTTTATGTGACATTTTTTACAAATTATTTATCATCCATCTTCATTGGAAAATTGCAACACAAAGTTAGTTCAAAATGAATTCAGCCCTGTCAGTCACAGAAAATGCACATAAAGATAATGGTCATAAAATCAGGGAATCAAACTGTCACCATTTGTTTATCTCCATATATTTAAAGGAATACTCTGGTAAGAGCTGGTACCTTTACAACATCTATCTAGTTTATATATACAAATATATGTATATACATATATACATAAACATTAATGTAAATTAAAATAAATTTTAATATAAATTAAATATTAAATTATATATATGTGTGTGTGTGTATTGTTGCAAACTTAAATCTATTCTTTAATCATGCTATAGAAAATCTGAGTATGTACAAACTCCTAAAGATGCAGATGGGAAACTCATATGTAACATGTAGTCTTTTTTTTTAAAGATTTTATTTATTTTGAGTTTTACAATTTTTCCCCTATTCTTGCTCCCCCCCCCCCCCCCCCCCAAGGAGGCAGTCTGTTAGTCTTTACATTGTTTCCATGGTATACAGTGATCTAAGTTGAATGTGATGAGAATGAAATAATATCCTTAAGGAGGAAACATAAGAGAGTAAAAGTTACATAGTAAGATAATGTTTCTTTTTTAAATTAAAGGTAATAGTCTTTGGTCTTTGTTCAAACTCCACAATTCTTTCTCTGGATACAAATCTCCATGGCAGATAGCCCAAAATTGTCCCTGATTGTTGCACTGATGGAATGAGCAAGTCTGTCATCATCCCCTTGTTACTGTTAGGATGTACAATGTTGTTCTGGCTCTGTTCATCTCACCCAGCATCAGTTCATGCAAACCCTTCCAGGGTGCCCTGAATTCCCATCCCTCCTGGTTTCTAATAGAACAATAGTGTTCCATAGCATACGTATACCACACTTTGTTAATTCCCCAATTTAAGGACATTCACTTAATTTCCAATTCTTTGTCACCCAAAACAGGACTGTTATGAATGTTTTTGTGCAAGTGATGATTTTACCCTTTTTCATAATCCCTTTGGAGTGTAGACCCAGTAGAGGTATTGCTAAATCAAAGGGCATGCATATTTTTGTTGCTTTTTGGGCATAATTCCAAATTGTTCTCCAGTAATGTTGGATGAGTTCACAGCTCCACCAGCAATGTATCAGTGTCCCAGTTTTCCCACATCCCTTTCAACATTAATCATTGTCTTTTCTGGTCATATTGGCCAGTCTGAGAGGTGTGAGGTGGTACTTCAGGGATGCTTTAATTTGCATTGCTCTAAGAAGTAATGAGCAATTTTTCATATGACTATGGATAACTTTGATTTCCTCATCTGTAAATTGCCTTTGCATATCTTTTGACCATTTATCAATTGGGGAATGGCTTGTTTTTTTGAAAATTCGACTCAGTTCTCTGCCTATTTTAGAAATGTGTCCTTTGTCAGAAATACTAGTTGTAACAATTGTTTCCCAATTTACTAAATTTCCTTTGATCTTGGCTACAGTGGTTTTGTCTGTGCAAAAGCTTTTAAATTTAATATAATCAAAATTATTTTTTGTTTTTAATGCTGTTCTCCATCTCTTCCTTGGTCATAAACTGCTTCCCTTTCAATACATCTGACAGGCATACTACTCCTTGATCTTCTAGTTTGCTTAAAATATTGGTTTTTTTATGTCGAATTCCTGTATCCATTTTGATTTTATCTTGGTATAGGGTGTGAGGTGTTGGTCTAATCCAAGTTTCTTCCATATTTACGTCCAATTTTCCCAACAGTTTTTTATTGAAGAGAGAGTTTTTATTGCAATAGCTGGACTCTGGATTTATCAAACAGCAGATTACTATAATCATTTCCTGCTTTTGCACATAGTCTGTTCCACTGATCCACGACTTTATTTCTTAGCCAATAACAGATGGTTTTGATGACTGATGGATAAATCATGAGTGACAATCACTTCTGGCTAAGTATGTTCTCTCTAATAGGGTTACAGTTCTTAAGAATTATGAGAATCTTTCTCCCAGGTGGAGATATATAGCCAGTTTCATCTTAGCAGATAGCTACTTTTTTTTACTCTACCCTTTTTTTAAACCTTCCATGTATCTCTTGAGCCTCCTGTTTGATGTCCAAATTTTCTATTTAGCGTTGGTATTTTCATTAGGAAATATTGAAAGTCTCCCATTTCATTAAATGTCCATCTTTTCCCCTGGAAGAGAAGGCTCAGCTTTGTAGAATAGTGGATTCTTGGCTACATTCCAAGCTCCCTTGCTCTTCAGAATATCTCATTCCAGGCCCTTTGATCCCTTAATGTTGATGCAG
The DNA here is from genome assembly GCF_037893015.1 of Macrotis lagotis. Lineage (NCBI taxonomy): Eukaryota > Metazoa > Chordata > Mammalia > Peramelemorphia > Peramelidae > Macrotis > Macrotis lagotis. The sequence continues at coordinate 131,707,521 of NC_133664.1, forward strand.
CCAGGTCCTGTGTAATCCTTATTGTGGCTCCTTGGTATTTAAACTGTTTCTTTCTGGCTGCTTGCAGGATTTTCTCTTTTATCTGATAGTTCTGGAATTTGGTCACAATATTCCTTGATGTTTTCATTTTCGAGTCTCTTTCTGGAGGGGAGTGATGTATTCTTTTAATAACGATTTTGCCCTTTGGTTCCATGATATCAGGGCAATTTTCCATCACTAAATCCTGTAATATTAAGTCCAGGCTTTTTTTTCCCTCTTCAATGTTTTCAGGAAGACCTGTAATTCTCAGGTTGTCCTTTCTTGATCTATTCTTGAGTTCAGTGGTTTTGCTCATGAGTTATGTTACATTTTCTTCTTTTTTTGTTCTTTTGGTTTTGTTTAACAGAATCTTGTCTCATGAAATCATTAGTTTTTATGGATTCCATTCTTTTTTTATAGAAGAATTTTCTTCATTTACCTCTTGCAACTCTTTTTCTAGTTGGTCAATTCTACTTTTGAAGGAGTTTTCCATTTGTCCAAGTCTAGTTTTGAGAGAATCATTTTCTTTTTTGCATTTGTCCAATTGAGGAACTGAGAGAATTATTCTCATTTTGTATTTGTCCAATTGTATTTTCCAAGGATTTTTTTTCTTGCTGCAAGATGTTAATTTTTCTCTTTCAAGGTGTTAATTTTTTCTTGAGTTTCTTTTTTCCAATTTTTCCAATTGATTTTTAGACTCCTTCCTGCTTTCTTCAAGAAAGTCTTCCTCGGCTAGAGACTAATTTATATTCTCCTTGGAAGCAATTGCTAGATCGCTCTGGGTTAGAATCCGTTTCTTCTGTATTTCTCCATGGACTCCTTTTCTTTTGGCCTTTCTTCATCATCCTAGGATCTTGTGTTAGGAAGAGTTGACTCTCAGAGGTTTGCTTTTGAAAACCCTAGAAGCTTTGTTCACTTGGATTAGTAATTCCAAGGGTGGGCCAATAGGGGCACTAGTTGCTGGTGTTTGAAGCCCTCAGCTCAAGGTCTGAGTTGACCTTGAACAATGGTCTGGGCCCTGGGGGAGGGAGTTAATCTCCCTTTCAACTGAGTGAATTATGTTGCCCATACCTGAGCCTGAGGGGTGGGAGTGGGGGTGTTTACTTTTCCTTCTGGGAAGAGGGCTCTGCAAAAAGTATGGAGCTCAGATCCCTTGCCCAGCTGGTCATTTTCCAGGCATGCTCTAAAACTCTGTGCTAGAACTCACTCTCCCATAGCTCTTCTCCCCCCAGCCAAAGATTCCATGGTTAAAGTTATTTCTTGTACCCACCACTCACCAAAGCCTCTGCAGCTGATGCCAGTCCTCTGGTTTACCCCCAACTGCTGTTCCTGTGCTGGCCCTCTGGTCTCTGCTCCCAGTTCACCCATGGTCCCCTGAGACAGACTTTGTTGGTAGGTGTTCTTCTCCTAGCTTCTCTTTCTGGGTTTTGTCGACTGAGTTTCTGTTAAGAGGTTTCTTTCATGTTATTTCTGAGGGAAACCAGGAGTACTTAACACATGCTTGTCTTCTCTCTGCCATTTTGGCACAACATTGAGTCTGCATGTACAGAGAATTACGTAACTTGCCTAATATGACTAGGATATGTCAGAGATGAGACAAATTCAAGACTTCTTGACTCAGAGGTTAGCTTCTTAAAAACTAAATCAAGGTATCTCTTACAACATACATGTCTATTCACAAACATGTATGTATGCATCTATGTATATATATACATATTTATTAAGAATTCCAGAGGAAAAGACAAAGAAAAGAGGGTACAGAATAAAAGAAAAATGTAGGAAACTTTTACATGACAGGTCTGAATAGGGTAATTTTAAAAAATCTAAAGCTTTCCTTGACCTATATCATTATGATATCCCAGGTCCGAACTGTTAAATCATAGAACAACATAATTTTCTTGCTTATAATAATGTGCTTTATCTTCTGCTTTCAATTTTGAAAAATATTTATAGCAAGTCATAAGTTTCTTGACAAAAAGGGCATAGTTATTGCCATTGACTTTTTGAAAAGGGTGATTTTCATTTAATAGAAATCATTTAACAACTAAAGGTATAATAAGAAAATTCAGAAAAAAGAAATAATTTTATTAAAGAAATTTTTAAAAGTCAAATTTCTGACTTGAATTCCAACTACGGCAAATAATTACTGACAAACCTTCACCATTCTGAGTTATATTTAAAGTTGAACAGAATGGAATCTTACCAAAGTCCACTAAAATTTGTTTAGATTTCACTCTGCAAGAGATAAAAATTCTATCTATAGAGAATAAAGAATAATATTGACACTGGAAATGAGTTTGCAAAGGCTTTCACAGACATATTCAATCCAGCAACCATATTCCCATGAGTTAACTAGTTTTCATTTGACTGAAGGCTCAAAAAATGTTGGTGACAGTAGAATCATTCATAAAATGATTTTTTCAGAATCAGATATGGTTTAACCACCTATGAAACTTTATAACACTGGGAATATCAAAATGTTTCCCTATTAGCATAATTGGTGTTTTATTGCCTAGTTATTTCTTAAATTAGATTCAATGACCAAGCTGTCTCCTGCAACTACTTGGAATAACTTCATCCCCAAAGATGAGGGATAAGGGAGAAATAATAAGTTCCCCTTTGTAAAATGTTTGGTCAATCATATAATTACATAAATCTTATAAATCCCCTTATAAATGCTGATTGTTATCATAAACAATAAAAGGTAAATTCAAAGTATTTTTTCAAAACATTATTTAAAAGACAAAATTATAGCCAAGTTTATGTTTGAGAAATGTATGTGACATGTTAAGAAAAAGTAAGGAGAGCATATAGTAATGTTTATAGTATAGATATCTAAAGTCTACTACAGATGAATTCTGAATATCATATTCAATTGCTAAAAAATACCCATGTAATTAGCTGATTCTTTCATTTAACTGTATTGCCTGACACTTCCCGAGAACAGATCAGAGCAAAAATATGATTTCTGGCTTAACTGTCTTTTTTGAATGAATTAGTGTATGCTACAATGGTTTTCTCTAATAGCTCCATGTATATATAACCATGTTATCATGAAATTCTTTGAATAAGAAAATGGTATATCTGTGCTGTCCAATACTAGCTCATGGAATGTTAACAATTCCCTTCTCTGAAAGCTGTCCAACTTCAAGTGTGAAAATTAGATTCATTTCAATTGCCTGGCATTTGATGCAGGGTAATATTGTGAATGATTGGTCCCTAAAGACTCCTTCAGATTGGTTAAAGATTTTATAGCTGTGGTGGGGGGGTTGAAGTATAGAAGTAGGATAGGGAAAGGAAGAACAGAAAGAATATGCGTCTGTGGAAATGCAAAAATGAGTGATAAATTTAATACAAGGCTAGAGTGGTATATTCAATTAGGAAAGGGTTACAAAAATGAGCTTTGTAGTAAAGGCATGGTTTGTACCTCAGAAGATCTACAAAGTAGATCTACCTTAGGACTTGCATATCTGAGGCTGCTCCTTGCACTGCTAGGGAAAATAAGAGGTGCTAAGCTTCCCAGACATGGTAAGAGTTGTTAATTAGTAGAGATGCAGAATAAAATTCTAGATATTAAGCATAGGGAGGAAGACTGCTCAATTCAACAACTGCATGCATGGATAAACTTTTCTATTCAGCTAACAATAATAAGACATTACATTTCTCTAGTGCTTTATAATTTACAGAGCATCTTCATATATAACTCATTGAATCCTCAAAGCAACCCTGTGAGGTACTTAGGGCCAGTGTTATGATCCTCATGTTACAGATGAGGAAACTGGGGATGAGAAAAATTAAGTGGTAAGTGGCACCCAGGTCCCTGGTGAGTGACAAAGCCAGGTCTAGAACCTAAATCTTCTAACTTGAAGATTGCTTCCCACTATACCATGTTGCCTTAACATGATTAATGTGTAGAGTTTGCTGTTGTACATGTGATAGCACTATATTCAGGAATATAGGGGTTCTTTGAGATATAGTTGAATTATTCATTACTGGAATATGAGAGCAAAGAGACAAAACTGTTGGTAGAACCAAGGAAATGCCCTTTAGCTCACTCTTATAGAATATCAATCCAACATGCTTGAATACTCATGTAGACTAATAAATACCTTTTGGGAAAATTGAGAAAATTTCTTAGAAGCCTAAGTCAAATTTCAAGAGTTTCTTGTTAAGGTGAATGATATAAGAATATAAGTATTTTCACCATTTGTTTTAGCTCACTGAAAATGGACTTCCTTTAGGATAAGTAATTGAAAAAACTGAACTAATTGACTCAACCCAAATTAGGTTACTTTTTCCCATTTCTGGCATCAGATCAAAAAATGCATTTATTTAAATAAGCTTTACATATCAGTGGCATGAATCATTTCATTCACTCTGACTCCCCTACAGAAACCTAAGCTTTTGAACCATTCAGAACTCACATTTGTTATGGTTCAATCAATCAAATTCAAAATACAAAATTCTCACATTTGTATCCTAATGAATTGATCAGAAGTACAATGTAATATACATATGAGCTGAGAATGGGATAAAAATTCAATTATTTGCTTGGGATGGCAGGATCTCCAGCTTATCATCCTTAGTCTTTTCCATAAATGAATATATAATCTTTATCACTCATTCTGGAACTGATCAGGAACTATTAGTTCCAACAGGAAAGTATAAAAGTCAAAACTGTAAAGATTTTATCACTGGTCTTGTAGGTATATGCCAATTTATATTCCCTATCTGGATACCATTCTTGTTTCAAGACATATTATTTCCATTATAGTTAAGATTATGTAACAATTGCAATAAACTAAATTCTAACAGCTCTTCTTGGAACTTTCCCATCATTAATTCCCCTTATTAAGAACAAAGCAGAGAAAACATCTGAGTGGAAATCATTCTTCTTCAGATCAATGCAACACTTTTGAAAATATGGATATATTTGGGGAAGACTACCCAATTTATATATGGAAAAATTTCCAAATCAGAATGAAAATAATAAAGGAGAAAATGTTCATAAATCAGTTATATCCTGATTCTTTCATACAAGGACTCTTATTTTTATATTCTCTATTAGGTGTTGTGAAAAATCACTGAAATAGTTGATTAAAAGACAAACTTGATTAAAAGACAAACAATGAATTTTGTTTGCTCCATGAATAAATAGTCCTCAGTTTACCTTCACTTATACCAGGAATTATGATAATGAAATCTAACCATTTTATAGAAGTTTATTATCATTTGCTGAAATTTTTCTTGGACCTTCTACATAGTGCCTGACATAGGCTTAATCAAAATATTTATTAAATGGGATATTATATTTTAAGATAATGTATATTTAATTATTATACACATTTTAAAAATTATTCATCTAAACAATGTTCTAATCAAATGGTTATTTTATATCTAAATTCAATTATCTTCACACATGATATTGCTGACAAAATTTTAATGGATATCACTTTGAGTTCTTGACTAACCCTAAAGCTAAATTTAAATAGCTTGTTCCTGGAAATGCATGAAGATTTAATGTATCAATTATAATTGGATGAGGAAAAAGAAATATGGAACATGAGATATTTAACTCCAGGGGGAAAAAAAGACACCCATCAGATTTGAGCTCTGACAAGTCTCCTTTCCACTACATTTTCCCTTTTTCTTCTTTGTGTTTTTTATTCCATCACAGTTTTTTCTCTTCAAAGCTTATTAGGATTCTTCTCCTGTTCTCATCAACATTCACTTTGACATTCTTTTCTAATTCTTTTTCCCATCTACATTTTTTTTCTTTTTCTTTTTTCATGAGTCTTGTCTTATCTTGGTTCTTTCCTCTAACTTTGTATACAATTCTGCATAGCTAGGTCTCCCTTTCCAAAAGAAATCACCTCCTTTATGTAAAAAAGTAATCTAAGAACCTTCCTTCCTCTTCAAAGTAAATATCTAGAATGTAACTCTGCCTTTAATTTCTCTCTTCCAGTTCTAAGTCTTCTGATTCCGATCCAAACCACTGACTAGAAATAACTCTAAGATATCAAATTACTTTCATCTGACAAAATGTGCAGTTTCCTTTGTAATATTATTCTCTTCAACTTCCCTTCTAAATTAAAATTAGTTGACCATCTCATCTTTTCTCAGATGATCTCATGTTTATTTCTGACTCCTGGTTAGTTTATTTTTCTTATTAAGAAATATTTTCTCTGGCTCCTTTTCTCTCTCTCTTAAAGTCACTCCCATTTCAATTTGCCTTAGGCATAAGTAAGTCTTGGGTACTTCTCTCTTCCCCAATAGAATCAGAGATTTCTAGTTGAAAGGGATCTTAGTGCTCAGAAAGGCAATTGGTGTTGCGGTGGATAGAGCAGTGAGCCTGAACTCAGTAAGATCTGAGCTCAAATCCAACCCCAAACACATTTTTCTAGCTTTGTGATCATGAGCAAGACACTCTTTGCTGCAATTCCTTCAACTATAAATGGGAATACTAGTAGTAATGACCTCACAAAGTTGTTGTAAAAATCAAATCCAATAAGTTAATATTTGTTAAAAAAAAAGAACAACACAGTGACTGGCATATGATAGATTCTATATAAATGCATATTCTCTTCCTTTTATATCCCCCCAACAATTTTACACTTGAAACCGTGGCCCAGGGAAAGGAAGTAATTTGCCCAAGGACATATAAAAGATCTGAGAAGCAATTCAAAATCTTCTGACTTTCCACAATACCTCTTTTTTACATTCATTACAGCAATGAAACAATTTGATCATTAGTGATTTCTAGTTTGTTCCATATCTTCTTCCACTTGGATGTTCCATAAACACTGACTCCTTTCTATGATGGTACACACCATCTGATGCCATTCAACTGTAGTTACTTAGTAAGCATTGTTCCATGAAGAAGTCATACTTCAAAATGTTTGATCTTAAAAATGAAAAACCCATTCAAGACTTCAATTCATTTAATGCCTTTCCCCCTACATCAACTGAACTTATGAAAAGAAAAACTTTTTCCCTGGAAGAAGATTTAGTTCAATAATACACCTCCTCTCCTCTCCTCTCCTCTCTTCTCTTCTCTTTGGCAGCTAGTCTTGGAGTCAGGAGGACAGGAGTTCAAATCCAGCCTCAGACACTTGACTTTTACTAGCTATGTGACCTCAGACAACTCATTTAACCTTCATGGTCTCACCTCCAGGGCCATCTCTAAGTCATCCTGATATATATCTGGCCATTGGACCCAGATGGCTCTGGATGAGAAAGTGAGACTGGTGATTAGCACAGCACTCCCTCACACTAATATGTTTCATGTGCTTGTCATGACATCACCTCCCCAGATGTGGTCTTATTCAAAAATGAAGGACAAACAAAAACTTTCTATTCTGCTATTCTATTCTATTCTATTCTATTCTATTCTATTCTATTCTATTCTATTCTATGCTATTCTATTCTATTCTATTCTATTCTACTCTACTCTATTCTATTCTATTCTATTCTATTCTAAATTTATAGTCTATTCTATTTTGTTCTATTCTGTTCTATCATAGAAGCATTTACTGAGGTTTTAGGATGAGCAGTAAGGTGGAGTAGAGGATAGAGGGAGTAAGCTAAAAGTCGGGATGATATGGGTACAAATCTTGCATGTAACACATTGACTTCATGACCCTGGGCAAGTCACTTAATCCCATACTAAGGCAAATGTTTCAGTGTAAAATGGCTGCAAACAGTTGTTACCTATCTATTTATACAGGTAGAGAGAGCTTCTTTACCAGGAAATCTGTACACCAATGATATCACAGATCCAGATTGGGGGGGGATATAAATTGATATGCTAAGTGTTAAAAATACAGAAACAAAAATGAAGAAGGCCATGTTCTCATGGAATTACAGGGGAATACACAGATAAGTAGGGAAATTGGCATATTAAGTCTGGGTTTTAGGAATATCAGCATAGTAACTCTGTGGAAGGATTGGATAAGAGGCATCAAGAGGTAATTTGGGAGTCTTCTAAAATAGGTCAGATGAGGAATGATGAAGGCCTTAGGAGTAGATCCATTTGAGACACATCATGGAAGTAGAATTGACAAGAGTTATTGGATACAGACTGGATAAATATAAATGGGTTAGAATAAAGAGTCAAAGAAAGCTATGAACTATGGAACTGGAACTTTGACAGTACTAAGGAGATAAGATAGAAGGGAAGAAAATGAGTTCAGTTTTGAATATGTTCAGTTTGAGAGGCTTATTGGACTTCAAGGTGAAGATGTCCAGCAGACAGTTGGCAATGTGGGACTAAGGCTCAAGAGAAGAAGGCCTATGATGTGGAACTGGTGATTATGTGAGTAGAGTTGATCATCAAAATAGGAAATATAGGAAGAAAAAACAATGTAGAACAGAGTCCTGGGGTGTACTCATATCAATTAATGCTGATGGTCCAGAAAAGGAGACAGAAAGAAGGAACGACCTAGGCAAATAAGAAGAGAAATAAAAGAGGAGTGTTATTAAAAATACCAAGAGCATAAATGAAGAGGCAATATGGTCAATAGTTTCAAATGGTACAAAGAAGTTCAAAAGGAGTAAGATGAGAAAAATCATCCTGATCATAAGAATTCTCTTTCTCTCTTTTTTTAAGTGTTGTATGGTTTCAAGGATTTTGGGATATTAAATTCCTCCTAAATTGAAATCTTGAGAAGTTTTCCAGGGCTATGTTAATTCAATAATATCTGAATCCATTAATCATTTTATCTCTGCCAAAGAGTTAAAATCTAAAGATAGTCTGCAAGTGGGAAAGTTCTCCCCCTATTCCTTGAGAAGAATAAATTTTAAACAAAAAAATCAATATAATTCCTTACAAGATTATGGGAACTCAAAATCAAGAAATTATAGCAATTTTCTAAAAAGTGACACAGAGGATACAGTGCCAGTTCTGGAGTCAGGAAGGCTCATCTTTTTCAGTTCAAATCTGCCCTTGAACACTTACTAGCTATGTGACCCTAAGCAAGTGATTTAATAATGTTGCCTCAGCTTTTTCATCTGTAAAATGGTCTAGAGGAAGAAATGACAAACCACTCCAGTCAGTATCTTTGTCAAGAAAATCCCAAATAGGCTCATGAAGATTCAGACGCAACTGAAAAATGACAGAACAACAGCAACAACAACAACAACGACAACAAAACCCCCCAAAGCATATTACCAGTCAGGCATATGTCATTTAGGAGTAACTTTACTTAGATGTAATTTAAGAGTTGAAACCATGACATTCAAAGAAAAGAAGCAGCTGCAGTAAACAACTAGTGAATATTCTTCAAGCAAGAAGAGCTATTAAAAATGCTGGCAGAATGATCACAAGATTAGCACAGTATGAGCTGAAATTCAGCAAAATAATCTTTGGGTGCCAGATAGAAAAAACATACTTCTGCTCTAAGTATACAGGGGCAAAAGTAAGACTCACTTAAAAAAATTAGTAAGACAACTTAGAGCCAAGAGTATATTCATGAAGAGTCAAGGACATGGTTGCATGGCAGTTCTTTAAGAATATAATCTTTGAAATTAATTTGGTGTTGGGAAGAAAAGTATCTCCCTCTATTCAGGAGGCCCATATCCAGAAATAAGACTGGAGGACAAAGTCTATATAAGATAAAAAAAGTCTAACAACCTTGTCAACCAGTTCTATAAAAGAGAATTTTGATGCCAGAAAATTTATTAATTGAAGTATCTATATGGAGTTCTTATTAAAAATATCTATAAAAAAGTAGTCACTGAATTATTATTAGAGAGAAAAACAAAGATCACCAGTATTTATGGTCTCAGGATTTTTTTGCCTTATGCAATATCTTGAGATGTTAGAGCATGGATTAGTGTACAACCTAGATAAAAAGTTAGGATCAGCTGATCCTGAGAAAAGACTTAAAAATAGGAAGTCCAGTCATGGAATACAGGATAGATAAAAATGGTCAAGGTTTAGACTTAAACTCTCTTCACATCAGCACAGAAGGCAAGGGGTAGACTTTAAAACTTATAGGCTCACAGTATAGGAAGGACATTGACTATCTTCCTTCCTTGCTTCCTCCCTCCCCCTCTCTCCCTCTTTCCCTCCTTTACTTCTCTTGTCCTTCCTTCCTTCCTTCCTTCCTTCCTTCCTTCCTTCCTTCCTTCCTTCCTTCCTTCCTTCCTTCCTTTCTTCCTTCCTTCCTTCCTTCCTTCCTTCCTTCCTTCCTTCCTTCCTTCCTTCCTTCCTTCCTTCCTTCCTTCCCTCTTCTGTCAGGAACACAATACATATGCAGCCCTTCCTGGGTTCAATATCCCAGTCTGTACTGGTATTGGCAGGTTACATTCCCAGAGTACAGATTACTGTAAAGTTCTAAGAGCAACCCTGAAAGATTAAGATTTGTTATATTTCTACTTCTAGGAGTGAAGGGGAAGTGTTTATGTCTTTCCACAGAAAACTATATAGCAAGGGATGAAGGGGAAAACCATTGGGGCAGCAATAGAGTCAAGCTATGAGCCTTGATTGTTGAAAAATTGAAACGTGAAGGTCTTTATAAAAGATTGTTTTACTGTTCAGAAAAAATAATTGAAATATTTATGTGAAATTATTAAAAAAATCTCTGTAGAAAAAGTAGCTACTTCAACTATTACTAGGGTGAAGAAAGAAGATCATCAGTAATTATATAGTCTCAGGTCTTTTTTTGCCCTATGTAACATCATATAAGCTTCCTAAGATAACAAAAAAAAACCACAAAAAACCCCAGCAATCATTCTTATTCTCTCTGCTTTACATTTGAGATTCAATATGATACTTGCTTATAACTTTGTCTGAAAGGATGTCATCAAGCCACTATTCATTATTTTTCAATCACTTTTCTTTTCACACTTAACAATAACTCCTTGGGAGCATGAAAGTGAAATATATTTCCTTATCAAAACGTTTTTCTTCTCTGACTTCTGGGTGGAGAGCAATGATTTCATTTTCTGTGATTGGAATATATAGTCTACATGCAGAATAGCTCTATATTCAAGTATTCTTTTTAGCTGTGTGGGAATTGTGTCTGTTCAAATCTGAAACAACCCTTTGGAATGGTGTCTTTTAAACTAGGGAGAGGTACATTTAGAAGATGTTTTGAAAGAGGTCAGGTGGCTAATGCTAAATGGAAGACCCTAGTTAGTTATTCATAAGGTAGTTAATGGAGAAATAGGCAGAGATACTTACCCTATCTACAGTCACATATATAGAGTCCTTTAATAAGGAGCTCATTAGATCTTCACAAAAGCTCTGTTATGATCATATATGACAGCACCTACCATTGTGAGATCAGTCAAAAAGCATTCATTAAATATCCACTATAATCCAAGCACTCCTAAGTGCTGTGCTCCTATTTACCCCCATTTTTGAACTGTGTAAACTGAGACCCAAGAAGATTAAGCCATTTGCTCAGGGTCACACCAGCAGTATTGGTAATTGTAAACCCAAATTTACAATTTGGGTCTTCTTGACTCCCAGGCCAAGATTCTACTCATTATGCCATGTTTACTCTACATAAGTAACTTATTCTTTTTGCCTTCCATTTCCCCCGCCCCCAAAGCTGATATAGTTACTATTAGTTATTAGAGCACCATTAATTGATTTGGGCTGCCTCAATGAGACAATAAAGATATTTTTAAAATGCTGATAGGATAGAGATATGAAGTATTAAAAGGGGGCTAATGTCCAATGTAGTAGAAAGACATCTCTATTTTTTTGAGGGGAATAGTATAGGATAGTGAACCAAGAACTAGCTTGGGAGTCAGAAATAATGGGTTTCAAATCCTGCCTCTGAAATACAGCATTTAGGTAATCTAGGTGAGTCACAACTTCTCAAGCCTCTCAAACAGCAGTCTTTAACCATATGTAGAGATTTGCTGATTTGAACTATAGATTTATATATTATATATATATATACTATATATATTATATATCTAAAATAAACTATAGATATACTAAAAGTTGCATAATACACAGATTTCTGAAATATATGTGCATGTTAAATTTTTTTAAATTACATTGGTAGAGATTGCATGGACTCTACAGATAATTATTCAACAAATTAAATATTTTTGAAGTAAATCATTACCTCTTTCTATGTTTTGTAAAGTTAGAATAAAATATACCAGTTTTCCTAGAATGAGATATACCATGGTGCAGTCATCTTCTGTCTAGGGAGAGACATTCTCATCTGCAAGACCCTGTGAAAAATCTGTTCTCTGTAACTACCTCAATGCCTTCTTGCTTCTTAATGCCAAAAAACCCCCCAAAACAAAACAAAAACAAAAAAACCCATCAAGGCATCTGTTAGAGAAATAAATGCTTAACTTGAAGTTTTTGAGCATAGCACTGGGTCACTCACATCCTTCAAAAGAAATCAAGTTTTGCTTTTTTCAGCTCCAGTTTAATATCAGGTTCTGTTGTCAGACTGAAATTGGGTGTTGGGGTACATGATGAGAAAAAATGAACTGGGCTTGAAAGTAGAATTAAGAAAAAAGACCAAGGTCTCCTTCTTTAGTAAAGGGACCAAATACATGAATAATAACATTTCTTTTAGAAAAAAACTTCAGAAATAGGTAAATTTTCATTGTATGAGGAATTGCCACTATTTAGTGTCCTGCATTAGAAATGAAATTTCTACCACAGAATGGATGACTAAATTAGATTACAAAATAAATATTAATAATCTATGAAAGAAAGACCAAAGATTTGGCTTCAGTAAATGTTTGAATTCTTTTCAAAAACTGTGCTCTTGAGGCAATAACTAAGATGACCACTTGAGGGCAATAATGTAATTTCTTTGCTTTTTCTTGTAGCTAGAAAACTTGCCACCATTTACACACACACACACACACACACACACACACACACAAACACACATCCAATTACATGAAAAAAAATTATTTGAATAGACATTTTTTTTCTGTTTGAGCTAAGAAATACCTTCAGTTCATTTAAAATGTACAACAGAAAATTAAAAAAAAAATAAGGGTTTTTTTTCTCCCCCCAAAAGGAACAAAAGAACACAAAAATAGTTTAGCAACTTAGCATGTATTTTGGGGTTCTTCACACAATGGACAGAGAAGAAATTGTTGTTATTAATACTAACAATATAAGTGTTTAATAAGCAATATAATTTGCTGGAGGAAATTAATTTCAATGTGCAATGAAGATGAAAGCTCATACACTACCTGTCTTCTATCTTGTCTATCTTCTTGTCATGAACTGGATTTTCTGGTAACATTTTTGGGGAACATTTATTGCCTTTTCTTTCAAAATTATGGTTTCATAATAATATTGGTCCTTCTAATCTCGAAGAACATGACATCAGGAAAGTGATGTAATGATTTGTCCTTAAGATTGATTAAGTGAGGGGACTTGTATAAACATGCCATTCTTCTTATCCCATGTGAACCAATGGTTTGATATAATAAGATCAGGACAGTTGGTGATCATTTCTATTCTATTCTTCTCATCAACCATATTCCCATCAGAAACCAAACACTTTGGTTTCCCTGAAGCTGCCCCACATGGAATTAATATCACCAGATCACTAGTTGGCATTGTTTATGGTCAGAACTATGGTCAGAACTGATTAAATTAAAAGAAGTTATTTTTATTAGTAATATACCTTGTAACAGTTCAATGAGGTAGATCACAATTACACATCAAAAGAAATATGGTTCTTTAAGGTAGAGTAGGATGAAAACATTGCCAAATCTGTATCAACACTGTAGTTAACTTTTTCTCAACCAATCAAGCAAAAATTAACATTTAATGGTTTTTCTTGTATCTTTTCTACATATTAGTCATACTCAAAGCTATCCATCACTTCAGAATTGCAAAATATAGCACCCTAATCCATGTATTCATGCTTGGGGACTTGAATATACATATCAATAGTATCCTAGTTGCTCAGAGTCCTCTGCAACCATGACTCAGTCACCTAAAGGATCAGCCAGGATTTATATCTCATCCTCATGACTCTTTTGTATCAAACCCACAATCTTGAACTCTGGAAGTCTCCTCTGAAAGCAAATGTCCTATCTCTGCCACACTCCTCTTAAGCTCTTCATTCCTCTCAAGGCTGCATCAAACTCTTCTGCCAAGTCACAGTTGTTGCTTTTTAATCCTGAAGCTTCATTCTAGTTCTGGACTACCCACCCACCTCTGGAAGTACCTTCCACCTCTACGGCCTCTACCTCTGATTGGATGCCTCCTCCCAGAACCTCCATTTTAAGGAAGGTGTTCAGTCTAGTTATGTCTTAATATTCTCCAGATTGCACTTGGAATTTTCTTCTATGACCTCTTCAAGGAAGATTTCCTTGTTCTTTCTCTCTACTAAAAATATCTTGCATTTACTTATCTGAGTACATCCAGTCCACCAAGGGTATTTAAGTTCCTTAATGGAAAAATACTGTTTTGTCCACAACTCCTTAAATGGTGCTTTGCACATAGAAGAATTTTAATGTTTGTTGAATTGACTCTGAAATGACTTGATACAATCTAATGAAATTAGTGCTAGAACAAGTAAGGAGGTATTATTTTCATCTTGGTTATGCCTGACTCTAAGTGACCTTTGGAAAGTTACTTGATTTCCCTAAGCTTCAATTTTCTTATTTGTCAAAATGAAAAGGTTAGATTAAGACAATAAAATCCCTCATAACTTTAGAAATCTATGATCCTATGACCCATGTTGCTTTGGGGATACCTCCGAATTCAAAAAGATGCAAATGATATTCAATGTACAAAGAAAAATCAAGATACTAAAAAATTTAATCAAGTATATATTTCAAGTTAGCAGTAAGTAGAACTAACAACATTACAGAGCTAGAACTAAAAGGGATATTAGAGGTTATTTAATCTAGACTTCTCTTTTTTTTTAGAGATGGAAAAAAACTGAGGCCCAGAAAGGTAAATAACAGAGTGATATAGAGAGACAAAGGTCATACAAAGCAGTATCAGAGATGGGATTTGAACCAAGATCCTAATCTTTCCTCCCCTCCCCACATTCTCCCATACCAGTTAGCCTCCTAACTCTTAACTTGATCTTTATAAGGTCTGTATTCTGTCAGTCTTTCTGTTTCTCCTCTCAAAAAACTCACAACTAAAGGAATTTCTACAAAATTTTAGTCTCTAGTATTTAGCCCAGTAAACTACTCTATTTCTTTTTTGTTCTGTGCTTTGTTGACTTGATTACATTTTTCTTCTCTGTTTTCTCAAGTCATTGAATTTCTCTCTGGCTACTTAAAGTATTTTCTCCTTGATCTGGAAGCACTGGAATTTGCCTGTCATTTTCCTTGGAGTTTATCAGGGCAATTTCCCTTATAATTTCTTGAAAAATGATGTCTAGGGGGCAGCTAGGTGATACAGTGGATAGAGCACCGGCCCTTGGAGTCAGGAGTACCTGAGTTCAAATCTGGCCTCAGACACTTAATTACCTAGTTGTGTGGCCTTGGGCAAGCCACTTAACCCCATTTGCCCTGCAGAAACCTAAAAAAAAAGATGTCTAAACTTTTTTTTCATGTCTTTCAAGAAGTTCAATCATTCTTAAATTATCTCTCCTTGATTTATTTTCCAGGTCAGTTGCTTTTATGATGGCACATTTCACATTTTCATTGATTTTTTTCATCCTTGTAATTTTGTTTTATTATTTTTTGAAGTTTCATGGAGTCATTTGCTCCTACTTGTTCAATTCTAATTTTCAATGAATTATTTTCTTCTTTTACCACTTAGTCAATTTTATTTAAGGAGTTATTTTGTTCAGCATTTTTTTCCTCTTTCAAAAAACTATTGTCTTTTCATAATTTTCTTGCATTGCTCTTTTTTGCTTATGAAATCTTTTTTTTAACTCCTTTAAAAATAGCTTTCTTTTGCTCTTCTAGAAATTCTTATTGGATTTGTGTTCAAACCTTATTTTTCTTTGAGACTTTGCTTATAAATTTCTTCCTCTCCTTCCATATCCTTTCTAAATTTGTTTCATGAGCTTCCCTGAGACAGTAGACATTTATGGTCAAGTTCCTTTTGTTGTTGTTGTTCATTTTCCAGGTGATTTCTTGACTACTTTTACTTTATGTTAGAGTTGGGCTTTACTGACCTGGGATGGGGAAGAGGAGTCCCTGTTTCAAGCTTTGAGCTGTTCATGCAGTTAGTTCTTGGGGGAGGGAGGAAGAAGACCAGAAGACATCATGGAGCTGATACAATGACAAGGACATGAATTGGATTTAGCAAGGCAGATGCTATGCTTACTTTCTCCTCCGGAGTCATCTATATCAGTGGCCAGATACAAATCAAGATGACTGGACATGGTCCTGAATATGAGACAATCAGGGTTAAGTGGCTTGTCCAGGTCACACAGCTAGTTAGTGTCAAAGTGTCTAAGGCTAGATTTGAACTCCAAACCTCCTGACTCCAAGGACAGTGTTCTATTTACTTCTCCACCTGGTTGTAAATTTTCAGTGTTTGCAAGATTGTGTAATTTGGAGAAATGTATGGTTATTGCTGTCTTGGTCTTTATTCTGGTCCTTACCCAGGAAAGGACTACAATCACTAATATTTCTCTCTTCACTTGAACTATGACTCAGAATTGGATAATGGTCAATGGAATTGTTAAATAGCACCTGTTTGTACATCCAGTATCTGTTCAGTCACCTTTAGCCTCTTTCTGAACAGGTATCTTTATGGCTCCTTTGACAGTGAGGGTTCCCAGAACTACTGCTGCTGTGACTGTGATATTGCCCTTGTCTTTAAGTCCCAGATCCCATTTCAGTGCCTCACATCTTTTCTTATAAGTTTTTAGGGCTGGAAAAATGCCTCTCCCCAATCTTTTGCTGTTTAGGCCTCTTCAGAATTCTATTTGATGCATTATTTTAAAGTTGTTGGAGGGGAATGTTGGGAGAAAATGCTCTGTCTCATCATCTTGGTTCTGCCTCCAAGATTACTCTTCTATCTTGATTTTACTTAAGTCAATGAATTTCGTTTTTTTTTTTTGTAAGGCAATGTGGTTAAAACTGATTTGCCCAAGGTCACACTATTAAATGTCTGAGGCTCGATTTGAACTTTAGGACTTCAGAGCTGGTATTCTATCCACTGTACCATCAGTGGCCCCCTTTGTCATTGAATTTCTAATTCCACTAAGTAGTGCTGGAAGGAAAATAAACCCTGAAATCCAGTAAATTCAGGTAATCATCAAAATGAAATTGGTCTAATTGAAAGATCTCTGAATATGTATTGACCTCTTTACAGCTCTTCCCATCACTAATTTCTTCTTCCTCTAATTCAGTGGTTCTTAACCTGGAGTCTTTGAACTTGTAGTTTTGATGTTTTGAACTTGGAAACTATTTTCAATATAATTAATTTTCTTTGCAATTTCATGTATTTTGTTTTATGCATTTAAAAATATTATTCTGAGAAGAGATCCATGACACAAAAAAGTCATGAATCCCTGATACAGTCTAATCGTACTTCATCTCCATTTTTATCTTCCTAGTCATAGGACCATTTTTATTTTCCCATGTTGATAGCATCATAGGAACTCTCCTGTTCAAAACTTTTGCTACTAGTAAGTTAAATTTGACTTCCTAGATTTCTATGAACAATCTGACTCTAGGATATCTTTCCAGGCTTATCTCTCACTACTTCCACTCACATGCTCTGTGCTTCAGTCAAATTAGATTACTCACTGTCCTCTATAAAAGAACATCATTATGACTCTAGTTTCAATGTTCTCTATGCCTAGAAAATCCTTCTACTTCCCTTCCACATCCATAACTATCCGTTGACACCCTATTCATTCCTCAAGGTCCAGCTTCCATGCTACATTTATTATGAATGAAAAGAATATTCAGTTTTAAACCTGGTTCTAACACTTAGCTCTTTGATCATATAAATCACTTAAACTTTCTGAGTTTCAGTTTCTTTCATTCTAAAGTGAGAGGGCTGAGCTAAATGATCTTGAAGATTTCTTCAAGGTTTTAACACTATGAGCCTATAAGTTTTCACTGATTTTTTATCCCTTCTATCCCCATAACCAGTTGAAAGTCATCCCTATCTAATCTAAACTCTCATAGCACTTTATATTCTTCTTAGGCACTTATCATAATCTAATTTGTTTTTTTACTTATCAGTGACCATGTTTTATCTCCCCCTACTAGATTATAAATTCCTTGAGAACAGGGCTACTTATTTATCTTTGTATCTTTCCCAGCTCCTAGTACAGTTCACCGCACACAATATATGGTTTGTTGAAAAAAAATGAAAGGATGAATGAATGAACCTAAAATTGAATTCAACTATTATCTAGCTAGGCATCCTTTCTCAAATCCAAGGAGAAAGTGAAACTGCTGGAAAATTTAAGTAAAACCTTATTTTTTTTAAAAAAAAGCTGAATAATGTAGTTATTTGGGCAAAGGGCTACTTAATGATTTTTCATTTTTTTTTGTCATAGTGGAGTCATTGATTCTTTGACCCTTTATCTCTCTCTCTCTCTCTCTGCCCCAGATACATTATTCACCAAAACAAAAGAGAGAAGCCAAAAACATAAAGATTATCATACTTCATAGGCTTCATTTTTCTGAGGATATTTAAAATCTATTCAGGTGGTTTAAAGTATTACTGAAATGAATCTACCTGCCCCTGCCACTGTGTGCTCATCCTTCACTCTTAAGGATTCCTTCATTTCTTTAAACCTGAGAGCCCTAAGATGAAAAGCACCTCAAGAAAGACTGTCTCTTATAAGGAAAAAACAGAAAGAAAAATAACTGACACAGTTAATTTACAATTGTTTATCTAAGCCCCAAAGGCTTAAAGGAATTGTAGATTCCAGGTATTGGAAGGCAACATTTCTTTCTGGGCCATATTACTCTGATTGATACTTTCTCACTCTTACAAAAAATTAGCTAACAGAGTTGGCTAATAACATATTTTGACTAAAGGAAGAATACAAAAATAGCATTAATTCATTACCTCTCTTGGCTCAGTGAGATATGGAAGGAGTTAATTTTCTTACCCTAAGTGACCACTGAATCCTTGAACATAAGCCAACTATATATATTTTTTGGCAAATGTAATTAATATTTATAACCTAGCTTGCCTACTTATCTTTGAAAGGGTAAAATTAATAGTAGAAATGAATTAATTAATGTTGCTTACACATTAACTATAATCAAGAGTATATTTTTAAACAAGAGAAGGTTTAAACTGAGGTCTCACTTTGTACACCTCTGACTACATGTCAGTAAAAGAAACTGTTCCTGAATGTTATGGGTAGCCCAGTCTAGTCCAGCAATGATACTATATTGGTGGAATGAATGCTATATAAAAACTGTGTTAATGAAGAAACGTGATAGAACACCTCCAATCCACCTCTTCATGTATATGGGATGTCCATAGGTATTGCATATTGCACATGTTTTTGACTTTTTCAACATATTAATAAGTTGTGCTGGTTCTTTTCTCTCTTTTTGTATTTAAGAATACTTTTTTTTTAGGTTTTTGCAAGGCAAATGGGTTTAAGTGGCTTGCCCAAGGCCACACAGCTAGGTAATTATTAAGTGTCTGAGACCGGATTTGAACCCAGGTACTCCTGACTCCAAGGCTGGTGCTTTATCCACTATGCCACCTAGCCACCCCAAGAATACTTTTTTTTTAAATATGGAATGACTTTCTGGGAAAAGTGGGAGGCATAGGAGGAACAACAACAATAATTTAAAAACCAGAAGACATCAATTAAAACTTATTTTTAAAAAACTATGTTAAGTCTAAATCAAATTCCCCAGTAACTAAGTTGATAGAGCAGAGATTAAACCCTTCCAAAGTGTTGAGAGGAAATGTTGTATTTCTGTTTTGCTATTTCCTATAAGTAAAAACCCCTGTGTAAAAGCTAATTGATGCTAATTGGTGATATGGAAATGGAGGGGGTATGTTAATTATAGATAGTTAACAGTGGAGAGAAAACAGGGGAATGGAGACTCAAACTAATAGTATTAAAGAAAGACATCCCAGCTCCTCAGAGATGCCTTGGAAAAAGAGGAATCTAGAACGATTCCTTCACTTATTTTCTATCAGGGAGCTGCTTTCAATATTTTAACAAACTTATAGTTCTTGTTAAGGAACAAAACCTTTATAACAATAGAGTGGAATGTAATTGCTTTGAGTTGAGGTATGACTTCTCATTTTACTTTTATAACTCAATGTCTTGAACATAGTTGATACTTCTGGAAAGAGCCACTACTTGTATAACAAAATGATAAAAAAAAATAAATGATATTAAAGCAGCTAGGTGACTCAGTAGAGCATCATCTGTGGAGTCAGGAGAACCTGGGTTCAAATCCGGTCTCAGACACTTAATAATTACCTAGCTGTGTGACCTTGGGCAAATCACTTAACCCCATTGCCTTGTAAAAACCTAAAAAAAATGAATATGATATTATTGTGATCAGAGGAGAGATATAAAAGTTAACTCCCTTCCATTCCCTGACCCATTCCTTTGCAGATGTGAAGAACACTCAATATATGCATGGATGTGGATATTGAATAAAATGTCAGACTTTTTTGGCATGTGATGCTGATTAATTTGTCTGAACTTTTTTCCTTCCTTTTAAAAAATCTTATTATAAAGATAAAGAATGCTTTTCTGAAATGAGTTGAGGAAGAAGGGACCAGTGGAAAATGCAGGTGACATATAAGTCATATTAATAAAATTTTTCTTTAAATAATAAAGTAAATGCTAATTGAATTAAATTCTTACTTCAGTATTTTTTATATTATTTAAGGCAATGGGGTTAAGTGACTTGCCCAAGGTCACACAGCTAGGCAATATTTAAGTGTCTGGGGTCAGATTTGAACTCAGATCCTCCTGACTCCAGGGTCAGTGCTGTGTCCACCGCACCACCTAGCTGTCCCTTCAGTATTTGAAAAGACCCCTTGCTATAATAAGAGGTTTGTATTTTTGGCCCCAAATAATTCAGACCATTATTCCTGATCAGCTCTTTCCTCTACCTTAGGAGATGGTCCTTTTGAGTTGCTCTGGTCAAAGTAGTAATGCTTTTCTCTACATTTAGAAGGACGTGAGTCATAATGGGAGCCACTCCAATTTAATAGGAACTGTTAGAGTTTTTACTTCATATCAACAGCCTCTTAAAATAAAAACTACAGATCAATAATAATGAAAAATGGAAATTAAAAGAATCTGAGATTTTGCCTCATATCCAGCAAATTGACAAAAACAAGATGAAAGCAGTATATGTTGGCCAGCTTGTTGAAAGATAGACACAATGCAGATGGAACCATTCTGGAAAGTAACAGAATTATACTAACAAAGTGACTAAAATTCCCATACCTTCCAAATCAGATATCCCACTGCTAAGCATGTACCCTAAAGAAGTCAAAGATTTTAAAGGGAAAAAAGAGAGATAAAATAAAAATAAAATTATTAAAAATACTAAAATATTTATTATAACATTCTTTGCCGTAGCAAATAAAGTAAATCCTCACTGAGAATAGCCAAATAAACTGTAGTATATGATTGTAATCGGTTATATTACCATGCCATGATAAATGATGGCTATGAAGAATTCAGAGAAACACAAGAAGATTATTTGATGTGATTCAAAGTGATATAAATAAAACCAAGAGTACAGTATACACAATGACTATAAATTTTAAATGGAAAAACCCCCCAAAATCAAAACTGAATGCTACATGATTATTATTTCCAAACTTGGTCCCAAACAAGAGATACAAGAACACGCCTCCATCCCTTCTATGTTAGGGTGAGAAACTATGGGTTTTGAAAACTATATATATTAGATTTACTCGATTCATTGGTTAGTTTTGTTGAACTGTGCTTTTTTCTTCCCCCTTTAAAGTCTGTTATAATGATGACTCTGGGAGGAGGGGAAGGAATATTTTTGAAAACGTGATACAAACATATTAATGATTTTTAAACATTTGGGTATTACTCATGCCCTTGTGATGCATCAAAACTGAAATGTAATGATCATTATTGTCTTATGTGGAAAGAGATGATAAAAAATAATGCCCTTCAAAATGCACCAGGACCCTCACAAGAAAAACAAACAAACAAACAAAGCCTGTGAATAGTCAATCCCTTCTTAAGTACAATTACCTAAGTTCAGGGGTTAGTTATGTATAAAAATATACAAAATCATTATTGGAAGCTTTTATGGATATTATTCAAGTATATCAAAACAGACCTTATACTTAAAAGCATGAGGTTTTAAAATAATATACCTGTTGTAGATCAAGAAAATATAGAGTAATACTAATAACAGCAACCCCTTCTTATAATACCTAATTATAGTGTGTTCACATTATTTGATTTTTCTAATGACCCCATGAGAAATGATTGACCTACATAATTTTCCCATTTCCAGAAGGTGAAGCAGAGATGTTCAATAGTTGTGTGGTTCACATGGCTAGCCTATGACAGAAATAAAAGATACATCTAGTACTCATTTTCATTTATAATGCTTTTTTCACTGCAGCAGTACCAACTTGGATTGATTAGCTAAGTGGTACCTTGCCAACATTTAATTTATATGTACTTTCAGATTTTAATTGATATAAATCATTCTAGATATACACGTTTATACACAATGTTTATTTAAAATCACACTTCTAAATGAATACATTTATTGTAGTCTATGGTTAAATTCAAATATGTGTAGGTTCAGTTATATATCAACCCTTCTCTTAGACGCTGGGAATTATAGTTTTATTCACATTCTTTCTATTGCTGGTATAAATCTCTTATGCCTACTATAGGACTGGATGCTCAGTGAGTTAGTACCAGGTCTACAGCTTCAGCTTTATAATGAAGATCAGAAAATAAGCACTTCCTGGGAAAAGAACCCAGAGTGAAATTTTATCCATGTTTTAGAAGATGCTATTCATTGACAATCTGGGCAGACATGAGCTAGGTCACCTAATATTATGAAAGGCATTGCAAAAACACTGATAATAAAAGAAACGTCATGTCATATTTTCAAAATAAATAAGGATTCAGATCTTCTTCGAAAGAAATCTCAAAAATGATGTTTCCTTATTTGCCACCTGTAGTTCTCATGTATAGGGATACTGGTTTCATTAATGTGAGTAGGAATTTTAAGCAATGGAAATGGAAGACTGGTCCCATGACAGTCTTGCAGCAGGAACTGAGTATTGGTGATTTACGACTTCAGGGCAAGCAAAAGGACTGTTTTAGCTTGGGTTTCAATTAGAGAGTCTTCTTATAGACATCATCAGGAAAGGTTGAAATTTCTTGTAATTCCCCCCTTTCAGGGTTTGTGAATATATTGGGGAAATGCAGGTAATAGTCTCTGTCTACTATATTTATCAGAAACATACTTCAAAATCACTGCAAAATAGTGCATTTGATTTAGGTACAGTGAAAGGGGAAAAAAAGAGTCAAGCAGTCTTTGGGCAGTTAAATTCTTTTTTTAAATCATCTCCACAGAACTTTTTGAATAATAAATTCCCACAAACCAAAATAAAGTACAGACAAAGAGTCTTGGGTCTGGGAAATAGGAGACCTGGATTTGTTCTACAATTCTGTCTTTAAATAAATATGTTATCCTTGAACAACTCACATAACTTTAATCTCCTCATTTTTAAAATGTAGTGATTGCCCTTGAAAATCTCTATATTTCCTTCCATTACTTACATTCTAAGACTCAAAAATGTCTTCAAATAAATGTCATGGAATCAAGCAAGGAATTCCATCAGATTTTCTCTCTGTTGGAAAAATTAAGCCTGTGACTAGTTGCTTTTGTGGCAGAAATCTGAAATTATATATACATATATATATATATGTATGTATAATCTGTGTTTTATATATATAATATATATATATATATATCTGTGCAGCTATAGATATATATCTTTCAACCAAAGTAATCAGCTCTAGTCACAGGTAGCCCATCAATTGTTGGAGGTCACAAAAATGACCTTTTCATTAAAGATCTGTTTATTTTCCAGCTAACAAAGGGCAAGGGGGTTTTACTTTCTTACATTTTTGATTAAGGGCAAAGAATTTAAGACCATGAAAGTGAATGCAGAGCTTCACTTTCTTTTAGATTCTCACTGACATTTATGTGGCACTAGTAGTTCCATTTAATATGAAGTGGTGCTCAAAAGATTCTAGCTTGAATCCAGGAGTCCCCAACTGCCAAGTTTGGTTATAATATTGGGACAACCTTTAATCTAATAGTTAAAAGTAGCCTTTGGGAAGATTCTTCTTCTGCTTCAGCAATAGAAATAACCTGAATATTTTGTTTTGGAAAATATGCTTTATTCATCCTATTCTTGAATAAATAAAATAAAAATTGAGTCATCATAGCATAATATAGCATCCTTTCTAACCTTAAAAAAGCTGCAAAAAGAAATGTTTTAATATCACATCATAAACTAGAGTGAGCATACTCTAAGACATAATTTTTGCTTTAATTTTATTTTTTAAATTAACATGACCTTCAGAAAAAATCTAATTCTCAAATTCTTAGTCCTATTCATTTTCTATATGTAGGATGTTGGGTTTAGAGTATTTTTTAAGCATTTATTTAATGAAGTCCTTTTCCCCATCATTTTCCAAATTTATATTTAAATTCACATCACTGTACCAATAATTCTTCCTATTTTCCCAACTCCCACTAAAGCTTTAGAAGATAAAGTATCACAGCAGCAGACCTGATTGGAAATAAATGAGCTCATAGTTATATCTGTTATTGCTTTCATTCCTCCTTCAGCTGCCAGAATGCTCTATAAATGGCCAATGATAACCTGCCTAGCAGGCTTGCCTTGGTGCATGCAGAACATAAAACCTTACTGATTTGACTAGTAACCTGGACCTTTGAATTCAGGACTCATTAGAGAAAGGGATAAAGTCACAAACTAAACTGCTATATACTTAAATAGTAATAGCATGGCTCATTATTGCAAGATTTTATATATACTCAGGGTCAAATCATCTTCCTCCAAACATAATAACTGCATATACTAATGCCATGATAAACCTAGTTAGTCTAAGATAAGTGCATTAGTCTTGCCTCCAAAAAAACTGTTTCAAAAATTTTCTGCTGCATTTTTCTTTCACCCGGAGGTACCTAGCAGAAGCAGAGTTTGGAAGGAAGAATGGGTGATTTAAATGAGAGCAAGTAAAAACTAGTTTTCTAGCAGAAGCAATAAATACTAGAGTGTGAATGAAATATTTCCTCATATGCTGGAAGCCTATCTACAGCATCAAGTAGGATTCTGGCATTTTAAGGAAATAATTGCCCTCTTGCTCATTTACTGTGGAAGCCTGCCATTTGCAGTCTCCCTTCGACAGCAGGCTTACTGCAATATACAGGAAATGTCAGCCTTGCCCTGGAAAATACAAATCCCAAAGTGAGGAAAGGAATGAGGAGATTTGCATAATTTTCTCTATCACCACTACATCTGGCACTTGTCCCACAGGTACTAAAAAATGATGAATAAGAAACAATGTAGTGAATAAAGAATGAACATCTAAGGGGAACCACAATATTGAAATTCATCTATACTTTTGTTTCCTCTTAAAGGAACAGATTCACAAAATTCATATTTTTATGAATTTTTGTCATATTTTACAGACAACAAAACAAAAGTACAAAGGAAAGTAAAATAAAGAAAAAAGCAAGATTCACAAGAATGTACAAATTACCAACTGTGACTCCTTAAAAGATTAGTTGGGAGAAAATTACACAAAGGATTCCCAACCTGGGGAAAGAATGGAGGACCCTATTAGACTATTCTTCCACTGAAAATGAAAAGAATATTTTCATTATGTAAGACATCCAAATTTCCCTTTTAAAAAAGAAATCAAAGTATGATTCCTTGGCCATAGATTTAAATAAACACCAGTAAAACTAGGTCTGCATCTAAGAAGAAATTCTCTAGGAAATCAGTTTATTTTTGAAAGTTTTTCATTAAGAATTTAAAATTTAAACATAGTCAATTTGCAGAAGACCAAGTTTATTCTTTTTGAGCTCTGCTTTGAGACAGACAACCATGGACTTTTCTTTTCTATTCCTTAAGTTCAGCAGCCTCAACTGGGTGGAACTCATAGCCTCCTTTTATCCATTAAACATATATTCATTAAACTTCTTTTTCAGGTGAGATAATCTGTCTTATTCTATTGAATAGTCATTTATTCCCTCCTTGAAAACATTTTCATCTCTTCAAAATCATGGCAAATTATTTTAACAATTTAGGAAATCAAATCAAATCAACTGAATATTTATTAAACATCTGTCTAGGGCAGGGCACTTGATACTTCAAATGGATCTATGATCTGATCAATGTAGATTTCCATCATACTAGGCAAATTGCAACCTAGTCAATGAATACCCATCTTGTATAGCTATCACTCAGATCCACCAACAAATTCAGCAAAAGACATCCATCAGAAAGAACTTCTGAGGGACATCTTTACATCATACTGACTTTTTCAGTATACAGATAAAAAAATAAGTTATTCCAGCATCCTCCATTCTTATTGTGGGATACTTTTGTTTTAGTCATACAATTCTCTGAGGTCATCTTCATAATACCTTCAGCATAATGCCTAATTCATAATGTATATTGGTCTGATCATGCTTACCATATGCCTCTATTTTCCTTTCAGCTTTAGTTCCTTAGTGATAGTGGTATTTTATGACTAACAGTCATATTATGTAGGAGAGAAATTAGGTTGTTAAAAAATACAATTGCCCCAAAACAATCCTTTCTACTCTCTTTTTCCCCATTTAATTTTGGCATTAATTCATATTTCATATGTCTATATCTATGTCTGTTTCTGTCTTTCTATCTATCTATACCTATACCTATACATATATCTAGGTTAACTGGATGTTGCAGTGGATAAAGCACTGAACCTGGACTCGGGAAGATCTGAGTCCAAAACTAGACTCACATAATTGCTAGTTATGTGACCCTGAGCATGTCACTTGAACTCTGTTTTACTCAGTTATCATCTATAACATGATCTGGAGAAGGAAACATCAAACTATTCCAGTGTCTCTGCCAAGAAAGACCCAAAAGCAGCCACAAAAGCTAGGACAAGACTTAAAAAAAAGATGAAACAACAACAAACAATATACTTCTATCTTATTAATATACATTTATATTGCTTTATCTATAATAGATATATCTCTATATATTTCATATCTATATCTCTATATATAGATATATATGAACACAAGATTTATAAATTATCCATCTAGCTGTATAGACAAGTATAAGCAAGTATTCATCATCCAATTTGTTTTGTTAATCCAAAATCTTTTTGTTTGACCATGGATCTCACACTGGCAGCTATGTAATATTCTAGGGTTTTAAGCAATGAATACAATGTAATTTTTAAAAAAGGATCACTAGAGATGGTCCTCACAAAATACTGGAAATCTTACTTTTAATTTGAACTTCACACTAGACCTCTTCCTTAACAATGGAAACTATCTTTGGTGAATATTCATCCTCCAGTTTTATTAATGGTAGCATTGCTTCAAGAAACAAAGTTATTTATATTGCTACATTTTTGCCCCAACAACATCACCATGATGTCTATACTCCAAAGATATCAAAGAGAGAAGAAATAAAACCATGTATACAAAATAATTATAGCAGTTCTTTTTGTAGTGACAAGGAAGTTGAAATTAAGCAAATTCCTATAGTTTCCAAGGAATCATATATAAGTTTGCAATCTTCATGGAGAATATCTTGTTGAAGAAAAGTCCATAGATGGAATTTCACTCCACAAAATCCAATGCTTTTTTATAGTCAACAGAAATTGTACATAGTGAGATTTTTGCATTTTCTATGCTTTTCAGTCAATTGCATGTATTATGGTAAAGATATGGTACACTGTGAAATAGCTACTATGAAAACCTGCTTATTTCCTCCAAGAATGGGATCAATAGAGAGTAGATTATTATCTTACAATTTCTTACAAATGAAAAAGTAGTCATAATTGTTGATGTTTTCTTAGTTACCTTTTAAAGTAATAATGTCAGAGATTTTCCCATACCATTGACATTATTCAGCTCATCATAAGCATAGATTACACAATATTCTCAAAATTGTGTTTTAAGGATCTTCTCTATGTATACTACTTCTTGTCTAGCTGCTTTTTCCATCTTCATTTTCTCCAGGACCATATCACTTCCTCAGACAGCACATGGGGTAGTAATTTTAAAGTCTATGTGTACAATTCTACTGTCCCTAAAGGGCAAAATCCTACCATGTATTTAATGTTTCTTGAATGTTTTACAATGCATAATTATAAAAATACAATCACTGTATTTCCTACTGAGTGGGCTGAAAGAATTGATAAGGGAAAATAATCCTACTTTTATTTTGTTATAATGATGGTCAATCTTATAAGAGATATCAGCACTATGTTTGAGAAGCAGTTTCTGTGACAAGGTAAAAAAATTGAACTAAAATGATGCGTTTAAGGAAAAAAATAAATATAGCCCTAGTAGTCCCTAGTGAATGACACTTTCTAGATCATTTTTGAACATGGTCCCTGGTTCTATTAAATGAAAATCTCTGCTTGCAGCAATAAAAAGGATGATTCTTTGTTCAATGGAAATTGATGATCATAAAGGTCAGAGAAAGGTAATTCAAGTTGTTTTACTTTTGTTCAGTTCACTTTGCGTAAAATAACAGATTTAATATAAATGGTACCTTGACAGTGAAACGTTTTTTCTTGGGTGGATTCCAAATGGTACCGGTTGAATGAATGAAGGCCCGAAGAGGTGTTAAAGATGTCACTAACACATATGCTTTAATGATCACAGACAGGTCTTTGGCTTTAAAAAGCTGCTTATGTGTCACAGGGGCTGGTGTTTGGTTCCTGAAAAACAAGAATAATAAATTCAATTTCTGATTATTAAGAGGTTGATTAGCAAATTGGGCTCTTAATCCCTTTTACCTTTCAACTGGAGTCTAGCTTTTAGCAATATTCATGCTTGTTAGCATTATCACCACCAGAGGGGAGGGCAGTTAGGTGGTGTAGTGGATGGAGCACTGGCCTTGGAGTCAGGAGGACAGGAGTTTGAATCTGACCTCAAACACTTCACTGTTACTAGCTGTGTGACCTTAGGCAAGTCATTTAATCTTGATTGCCTTGCATCCAGGGTCATCTCCAGTTGTTCTAATTCATATCTGACCCTTGGACAACACAGATGCTCTGGAGAAGAAAGTGAAGCTGATGAACTTAGCACAGCATCCCCCTCACTCAAATCCAACTCATGTGCTTGTCGTGGCATCACCTCCCTGATGTCATGATTTTCTTTAAAAATGAAGGACAAACATTATTATACCATCAGAGGGTATACAGTGACAAAGAAAGGAGACAAACTTTCCTTAGTTTTGATACTGATGATATATTTGTTGAAAAATATGTAATATAGTATATGAGTTAAAATATGGTTTGAGGAATATCTTTAGATTTCAGTTATACATACTATACACAGGCTTAAAGAACTGTGCATTCCATTTGACCCAGCAATAGAACTATTAGGTCTGTATCCCAAAGAGATAAAAGAAATAAGAATAGGACATTTATGTGCCTATGCATATATATATATATATATATATGGATAGATATAGATATAGATGATATATATATATATAGACAGAGAGAGATAGAGATAGATAGATATAGATATAGATATAGATATAGATGTAGATGTAGATGTAGATGTAGATATGTGTTCTTT
Organism: Macrotis lagotis; assembly: GCF_037893015.1. Taxonomy (NCBI): domain Eukaryota; kingdom Metazoa; phylum Chordata; class Mammalia; order Peramelemorphia; family Peramelidae; genus Macrotis; species Macrotis lagotis. The sequence goes on from NC_133664.1 coordinate 131,737,299, forward strand.
TCTACATTTAATTTAATGTTTCTCAATTACATATAAATAAAAATTTCAATTTTCACTTAATTTTTTATGAACATATCCTCTCCCTCTCTTCCTCCCTTATCCCTCCTTGAGAAGGCAATCAGTTTGAAAGAGTAATGGTAGGGGTGGCTAGGTGGTGCAGTGGATAAAGCACCGGCTCTGGAGTCAGGAGTACCTGGGTTCAAATCCGGTCTCAGGTACTTAATAATTACCTAGCTGTGTGGCCTTGGGCAAGCCACTTAGCCCCATTTGCCTTGCAAAAAGCCTAAAAAAAAGAGTACGTAGTGATAAAGAATTGAAAATTAAGGAGATGACCATCAAATGGTGAATAGCTAAACAAATTGGGATATATGATTGTGATGGAATACTATTGGGCTATAGAAATGACAAACAGAACAGTTTCAGAAAAACCTAAGACTTACATGAACTGATACAAAATAAAGTAAGCAAAAGCAGGAGAACATTGCATGCAGTAATAACAATATCATAGTGATGATCAATTGTGAAACATTTATCTACTCTCATCTACACCCAAGACAATTCCAAAGGACTGAAGATTAAAAATGTTATCCACCTCCAGAGGGTGAGAATTGATCAACTCTAAGCTCAGAGTGAAGCATATTGTTTTTTACTCTATTTTTTGGCAACATATCTAATATGGAAATATATTTTTACATGACTTCATATGAAGAATGATATAATATTGTTTGCCTTCTCAGTGTGTGGGAAAGGAACTAGAGGGAGGAAGAAAATGTGGAATTTTTTTTTTAAATGAATGTTAAAAATAAATAAATGTAACACTTAAAAAATTTCAGTTGTTCACTCAAAGTATATAGTCAAGGTTTGGTTGATATATGGCAAAATAAGTGTTACATAATTCTAAGAAAAAATAGTTTCCCTTTATTTACACATATGTATATTATGGATATTTATGGATATTGTCTCATATACATTCTCTTCCTTTGTCTGTGGCCCTCTGTCTTTCTTTGATTTCCTCAGGTTAAAAAGAAATTTCAAGATATCCACTAGCTAAACCTATCAGTAGAAACATCCAATACCAATTAAATTGGTTCAATACATACAGTATTAAGAAAATTTAATTTTTCTTTTCAAAAGAGAATAGCATGCAAATTTAATGGCATTTGAAAAAAAAGCAAATATACAATCCTCACCATATATATTCTCAAAAGACATCTAAATTTGATAGACTATACTCTTTCTTTACTTGTACTCTTTACTTAAATAAAGGCAATTGTTCCTGGGGAGTGACTTGCCTTTATTTTAAAATGAACATTTTTCAAGTCTAGAATGGATTACTATTCTAGTCCTAAAAGAACATGGCTGTTTAGTTATGCATTAGTGTTGAATGTTGATTTAAAAAAAAAGAGTAAATGCATCTAAGCATTGAACAAAAATTTAAGTTCTTTTTTTTAAACTCTAAAGACATGTGTAAATTGCTGTCTTTCTTCTAGTATTTAAGTGAGTGTTTTACTATGATATGCTTTGAAAATCATAAAGATTTTATCAGTATACCTGAAAAGGCTAAGTAATGAAATATATTCATATCAAGCATTTCAACTCTCCAAATATGCTGTTTTCCTTCCTTATATATTCCTTCTATTTAGGGATTGTATCCCAAACTCCAAGACAATGAACTTACAGCTGATGGGGCCAGTTCCAGAAGGGTCTTCGAGGTACAAGGGGTTTTCCATGAGACTTCTCTGTCATTGAAAGGTGTCTTGAAGTGCTCAGATTTACCTGGGTGGGCTTGTTCAGGCATACAGAAGCAACAACTGGAAGATTCAACTCTGAAAAAATTCAAAGCAAAAGATAATTATCCTACTATTCCCTCGATACCCCCACCCCTGAGTGAAGAGAAACAATGTTAACCTATATAGAATTGAATTTTACATTGAAATATGTAATCCTATCTGCAACTCCATTTGAATCATTTAACCAACAAGAAATAATTTAAAGCTGATAATGCACTGATACTATGCTATGTGCTGGGATACCAAGAAAAAATGAAATGGTCCTTGTTCTCAAGGAAGTTTCAATCTAGTCAACAGTTTACTGGAAGTGGAACATATTTCAGGTTGGTTTGCCTGTTGTTGTAGAGTTATTTTCAGTTGTGTACAACTCTTCATGACCCCGCTTCATTTGGGGGGGGGGCAAACATACTGGGTAGTTTGCCATTTCCTACTCCAACTCATCCTATGGATGAGAAAACTGAGATAAACAGATTTAAGTAACTTCCCTAAAGTCAAATATCTAGTTAAGTATCTGAGTTTAGATTTGAAACTCAGCACTCTAACTCATACCAATACACAAGGGGGAAAGTGACCTTAGACACCTACTAGCTGGGTAACCCTCAGCAGGTCACTTATTTGCCTCAGATTCCTCATCTATAAAATGACCTGGAAAAAACATTGACAAACCACTCTGGCATCCTTTCTTAGATAAACCCAAAGAGAGCACTGATGGGCCATGGTCCACAAAGAGTTAGACACAACTGAAAAATTGATCAACAATGCCTTAACTTCAGTGACAAATCCCCCTTAAGCTAATTTATACCCAAGAAAGTTAGGAAATGGGATCTAGAGTAGGAAAATACTGGCTCTATGTTAGCCACACAGAGGTATAAAGCTTATTTCTTGTTCACATCATTGTGTAGTTGAAAGAATATTTTCTGGGAATCTCAAGGCATTGCTTCTAACTCCAATTCTATAAGTTCCATGTCAATCAACAAACATTTGTTAAATGGGTGCTAGTGATTAAGTTAAAAACTGGAGTTAAGAATCAAATGACAAATAAAAAAATAGCCTCTTTCCTCAAAGAGCTTATATTCTGTATACTACTGTATCAGTTTATTTTTTTCACCTAGGGTTATTAAAGGACAAAATGTCCTCCAAGGTCTCAATCAGCTCTAACATTCTCTGACTTAAAATAATTTGTTCCCTATACCAGTATTCTGAAATTCTCATTGGTCCTGGTAATGTTGAAATATGATGTTGTTATTATTTTTTTAATTCAACAGCTTTATTGAACTCTCAAAACAGAGCAAAACCCTTAAATGATTTTCCCTCTTGTGCAGTTCTCATTAATGGTGACATAGTCTCGCTTAAAACACTTCAGACTCTTAAGTAATAGTCAGGAGAAGTCAAACTGTTCACAGTATTCCCATATCTCATTATTTAGCACAGTGTGATCCAACTCACAAAGGGTAGCCTATTTTATAAGGTTCCTTTTTAATGAAGAATTTGCTATATTCAAATGTGCCAAAATAAAAGAATCTTTCAAATTGTACTGTTTGGGGAAGATTACAGATAAGGAGTTTTTATTAAGTTAGCTTCCTTGATCAGAAATCGCAAGAGATGAAGTATTGAAATGCACATATACTTCTTTTATTTTTAAAGATAGAAATGGTCTAATTACTTACTAATTAACTGGTATAATTCAAAAAGAAAGTTTCAGTAGGAAGGAGGGAGAAATTCCAAGCAATCATATAGCCATTTCAATGTTAAACATGTTCAATTTAGCTGATCAAGTTGGTTCAAGATATTTTTATCAAATGGATGAATGCATGGTATCACAGTGTGAGAACTTTCTCCACCATATGAAAACTCATTTATGGTTCAATAGAAAAGTTTAAGGAATTGCTCTGAGTCATATAGTAAGTTCCAAAAGCAGAATTTTAACCCAGTCCTGTCTCCATGTCCAACAATATCATCAATGATACTGCAATACACCTAATGAAAAATTAATCAATAAACAAATATTGATTAAGTACACTGTATGAAGCCCTTAGGGATACAAAAAGAAGAAAAAGACAGTGCCTGCCTTCAAAGAGTTTACAATATAATGGAGGAGACATTATGCAAATAAACATATACAAGTAAGTTATATACAGGACTGAGAGGAAATAACAGAGGAAAGGCATTAGAATTCAGAGGTCCTGGGCAAGACTTCCAGTAAGGATTTCAGTTGAATCTTAAAAGAAGTAAGTAGGTCAGTGGGCAGAGAAATGGAAGGAGAGCATTCTAGACCTAGGGAACATTCAGAGAAAATGCACAGAGTTGAGAGATAGGGTAACATTGGTGAAATAGTCTGCACAGTGCCATTGAATTTAAGATTATATAGTGGGGCAAAAGGTAGAAAAAGATGAAGAGTAGGAAGGGGTTAGGGTATGAAGAGTGTTAAATTCCAGAATATATTATATTTGTTCCTGGAAGGCAAAAGAAAGTCTCTGGAATTTATTGATTAGGTAGGGTGTGGGTTTGGGAGGAAGGGGCAGTTGTCATGATCAGATTTTTGTTTTAGGAAAAGAATTTTTATGACTGAATGGAGGATAGAATTGGAGTGGAGAGAAACTTGAGGCCAGCAGACCCATCTTTAGGCTATTCTAATAATCCAGGTTTAAATCGATGAGAACCTGTGCTGGAATAGTGGTAGTGTCAGAGGAAGAAGGGGTTGTATGCATATATGAGAGATGTTGCAATGGAGAAATAGACTTGTCTTGACAACAGAATAAAAGATAGGGAGGAGTTCTTTAGAGCTTTCACTTTAGACATTTAAAAATCTATAGAATAGAATTAGTTAGATTTAGGGTCAGAAGACCTGTGACAGAACAAGTCATTTAGTCTATCTATAAAATGGGGAGAATAATGGCACCTGCCTAATAGTGTTGTTATTAGAATCAAATGAGTAATACATATAAAATATTTTTAGCTAAAAATTCTATATAAATATCATATGTTGTTATTATTCATTTTATATGATTAATTATTTGATACCAATTTTTTTGTACACATACATAAACATTGCCAGATTATTTTAAATTAGTTCAAGGAATTTATATCAGTTATATATTTATTGCCTCCTAATTAAAGCTTAAGCTATTAAGATTATGAAATTCACTGATGAATAACAAGTAATAGCTACTAAAGCTAATCAAGTAATGAGGTGTTCACTAGGTTAGCACTTGTCATCAAGACATACTATAAATGGAAAGTTTAATGGATAAAAATTGCATACATTGGTTATGAAATGAAATTCATAAATATTTATTTAACAATGAATGAACATAGATGAACTGTTTCACCAAATTGGTGTTTTGATGGATTTAAGGAAGCAAACTGAGAATATGTCCAAAGAATAATTTTACTTTCCTCTCATCAGTTCATAAGCATTTATTACATACCTACTCTTTCAAGCACTGTGAAAAGTTCAATTAGATTGTATGACAATTATTATGTTGCCATTACAAATAAATTGCTAAGAACATGCTTATAATACCAGAAAATGTTCCTGAAATAGTGAGAACTATGATAATCAAATATTAATTTGAAAAAATAAAAAAATCCACATATATTGGATTTTTAACACCTTTTTAAAATAGCACTCTAGATTCTAGACTTCCTTTTTTATGATTTTAAAGCTGAGAGGAACTTTAAAACTGCTTTTCATTCATCATTAACCTATTATGCTACGTACTTAGAATTACAGCTAGTAGGAACTTCTGAGACTCTCTGGTTCAGCCCCAACATTTACTAGATGGAGAAACTGGGGTGTAGGGAGGTATAGGGATTTGTCCAAGGTTGTACAAGAAATTAATGTGTCAAAGGCAAGGCTTAAACCCAAGTCTTCCTGATTCCAAGTCCAGCTCTCTATCCACTTTGGTCACCATGCTGTTTCTTGAGGTTAACATAAGGTTCAAAAGAATTTAACAATATGAAACACTTCAAAAACTAAAGCTTTATTTAATTGTAGAAGGTATTACTACTGTTATCTCAGTACCTATCTTGAATCATCCCCAAGGTCTGTCATTAAGACCAGGACTACAAAATCAAGAGTAGAGAGATATCTATATCCATACTTATATCTATATCTAAATTGATATCTATATCTGTGCTCTATTAATACTTGACAGAGCAACAGCTATATTTTGTGGAGTTCTTTTACAAATGTAGGGACTTTTTGGGAACTGTTCCAGAAAAGTCATTCCTTTTGACATAACAATACCAGTCCTAGACTAATATCCTAAAGAGATCAAAGAAAAAAAAAACTCATAGATGTAAATTTATTTATAGCAGCTATTTTTATAGTGGCAAAGGACTGGAAATCTAAGGGAAATGACTGAACAAGTTAAATGAATGTAATGAATGTATTGTGTCAAATGAAATGACAAGAAACTTTGTCAAAGAAAACTTATATGAAATGATTCAGAGTGAGGTAAGTAGAACAGAGAAGAACCATTTATACAATAACAACAAAGAAAAAGAATTTTGAGAGACCTGAGAATCCTGATCGATGGAACAACAAATCAAAATTTTAGATAGCTGGTGATGAAGTTTGATGCCTACCCATCTTTTGGGGACAAAATAGTGATGAAAAAGATGTACAATAGAATATATCTTTTTGGACATGATCAGTGTAGATATTTGTTTAATTTGATTAAGCATATTTGTGGCAAAGGTTTTATTTCTCTAAACTTTTTTCCTCCATGAGGGGTGAGGAGATAAGACAGAGGAAAAAATAAATTCTTCTCGATTAAAAGAATAAGTGAAAAACCCCAACAAATGTGGGGGGGGGCCTCTCTAGACTATTCAGTAGTAGTCATTTCAGAAGAATTTAAATAATACAGGCTGACAAGGGCTATTTGTTAGTTAATAACAACAAATGCATATGGGTAAAAGTATGGAGATCTCCATAAAACTCTTTGAATCCTCAGCTATTTTACCTGCTACTCACCTCTTGATGCAAGAAGGGACTAGAAAATATACCTTAAAAATTGTCTGCTTACCCAACTCTGGCCTGATTACTGCAAGCAGGTGGGGAATCCCACAGTGAGGTCAAGACAAAAAAAAATCTATAAAAACTTCTTCAAAGAAGATTCCATTAGGTGGTTATAAAGAAACAATATATAGGCAAGATTCCATTCAACATTGGTGCATGGAACATGCACATGCTCATAGACAATGAAAGATCCAATAGACCTGAAAGAAGAATAGCTCTGGTTGCAATAGAACTCAGCAGATAGGGTTTCCAAAATAGCAGCCCTGAGTGAAAGCAAGGCTGGCAAATGAAGGCCCGCTTACTGAAGTTGGAGCCAGATTCACATTTTTTATGGAGTGGCCACAGTGAAAGGAAACACCATGAAGCTGGGGTAGGTTTTGCAATCAAAACTAATCCAGTCAACATTCTTGAATGCCTAGCAAAAGGAATGAATGATAGGCTCATGACAATGAAATTGTCACTTCCAGGAAAACACCATGCCACCATCTTTAGTGCCTATACTCCCACTATGGGCCAAAGAATTATGGTGCATCTCAACTACCCAATGATGAATCCACATTTACTAACAATAGGGACATGATCCTAGAGAAATGGACTGAACACTTCCCTATTGTTCTTAAAAAACCCATCAACAATCAATGCAGAAGCCATTGACCATTTACCTCAAGTTGAAATCAATCAGTCCCTAGCTGAAGTTCCAGTTGAAGAAGAGGTTTGAATGCCATTAGGCTCCTTTCAAGTGGCAAAGCACCTGGCATTGATTATATTCCAGCTGAGATCCATAAGATGGGGGGTTCATTGCTCATCCAAAAATTGACTGAAATTTTCCAAGTTATATTGCATGAAGAGGTTATCCCCATAGATGACTCCATCAACCATCTCTATAAAGGTATAGGGAATAGATTGTCCTGTGAAAATCCCAGGGATATTTCCCTTTTAGTCATTACTGGTAAGATTTTTGCCAGAGTCCTTCTCAATAGGCTAATCCTTCACCTGGAAATGGCCACCTTCCTGAGAGCCAGTGTGGCTTCAGAAAGAGTGAAGGAACGATTGATATGGTGTTTGCTGCTCAACAACTCCAGGAAAAGAAAAACAGAGATCTGTTTACAATATTTGATATCATCAGTCATGAGGGTATATGGAATATTATGTCAAAATTTGGTTACCTGGAGAAATTCATCAGTATTGTATGTTAATTTCATGATGGTGTGCATGCCCAGGTGCTTGATGTGTCCTTGCTCCCATATTTTTTAGCATGATGTTTTCAGCCATGTTATCAAACACTTTCATTGAGGATGAGGACTGCCTCAAATCAGCTACCAAATTGATGGCAAATTCTTTAACTTGAAAAGGTTACAAGCCAAGACCAAAGTATAGGATGTTGTTCTAATTTTGGTCTAAAATGAACATCAAAAAAACCCAGGTGCTCCATCAGCCAGCACCACACCACCCATATGTGGAACCATCAATTATAGCAAATGGAGAAGTTTTGAATACTGTGGACAAGTTCACTTACTTTGGCAGTATCCTTATCAAGGAGGTACACATTGACAATGAGATTGATACTTGACTTGCCAGAGCTAGCTCAGTATTTGGGAGGCTCCAAGAGAAAGTATGAGAGAGAAATATTAGACTGACTACCAAACTGTAGGTCTACAATGCTGCTGTGCTGACCTCATTGCTATATGCCTGTGAGACCTGGACAATTTACCAGTATTGTGTCAGGAAACTGAATTACTTCCATTTAAATTGTCTTAGGAAGATTCTGAAGATCACCTGGCAGGAGAAGATTACAGACACTGAGATTCTTTCTCAAACTAAACTACCTAGCATTACAACATTATTACGGAGAGTACAACCATGATGGACTGGACATATTGTTAGAATACCAGACATACAATTGCCAAAAAAAAACTATTTTATGGAGCACTCACACAGGATAAAGTGCTCTTAAAGGGGTCAGAAGAAGAAGTGATACCGAGACACCCTGAAGATGACCTGAAGAGACACCTCTCTTTGAAGAACTTTAGAACTGATTGTACAGCATGGGAGACACTGGCACAGGACCAATCCCATGGCATGCCCTCATCAGTGAGGATGCTGCACCCTATGGAGAAGGCAGAATTGAAGCAGCTCAAAGGAAATGTGACATCTGTAAGTTTAGAGTACTCACTCCAAGAGTTCACATGGACTATTTGTGCCCAACTTGTAGTAGATCATTCTGATCTCATATTGGTCTGATCAGTCACAGTAGAACACACTATAATTTGTTTCAAACATATTGATGTTATTTTGGTTTTATTCAATAGTGAAAGACAAGAACCAACCATTTCACCCAAACCAGTAATTCTTTTTTTAAAGTAAGATTTTATTTATTTTGAGTTTTACAAGTTTCCCCCTAATCTTGCTTCCCTCCCCCCACCCCCCACAGAAGGAAGTCTATTAGTCTTTACATTGTTTCCATGGAAAACATTGATCTAAGTTGAATGTGATGAGAGAGAAATCATATCCTTAAGGAAGAAAAATAAAATATAAGAGCAAAATTACATAATAAGATAACGGAATTTTTCCTAAATTAAAGGTAATTGTCTTTGTTCAAATACCACAAATCTTTCTCTGGATACAGATGGTATTCTCCATCACAGATAGCCCCAAATTGTCCCTGATTGTTGCACTGATAGAATGAGCAAGTGCATCAAGGTTGATCATCACCCCCATGTTGCTATTAGGGTCAAACCAGTAATTCTAACAATGAATCCTTCACTCCTGTTCTTTAAAACCATTTTCCATAGACTGTCTTCTCAAATCTCATTGATCCTTAGTACCTACCTCATCACAGTTGGATGCCTGGGATTATGATTGGAAGAGAAATGAAGGTGATGGTGATCACCATACCTGTCCTCATGGAAATCCTTACTCATTTGAAAAATGAAGGTAATAATAATAATTGCTTTTTTAATAAAAATAATATCTATCTCAGAGGTTGGTATTTTACAAATTGTAATGTTTCTAGTATGAACTTAATGTGTCTGGTCCCCAAAGTTCCACTGTAGTTTTAGAGAATAAGACAAATAATATATGGGTTATGAAAAAAGCAATGCCCAGTTTCATAAAGAAGAAAAAGTGTCCTTAAAGTCTTGAGATAGACCTTAGAGATGAAGCAGTCTAGTACAACATATGAAAGATGAGAAAATTAAGTAACTTGATTTACCTTGTATTTCACAGATAGTTAGCACTGGACTTGCACTCAAGGATAGATAGGAACTTCTGGTTCTGTCACTCTTAGTGAGCTTGGCCTCAAATGAATGCCCCATGAAGTATCCATCATAGGTTTCCTTGCATTTTACTGAACTTTGTACTATCATCTCTCTTGCTGACTTTTAAGTAGGATAGGATTTTATCCATAGTAGTTATTCAATAAATATTTGAGAAATGAAAACTAGATGAATGGTCAAATACTATATAGGCAGTTAATTTACAATGTTTGAAATTAATCTAAAATAATATTATTTCACTATTACCAGGAAAAAAAATTGAAGTTATCAGAGAAGTGACTAGTCCTAACAGATTGTCCAGATAGATTAAATAATGGAATGGAATTAGTAACTCCTGAGTTTTCTTGTGTAGATAACATGGAAACACTTTAAATTTCTTTAGTGGGGAAGCAGGGTTCTCCTCTATATTTAAATATGATCAGAGTCTAATTTGATCTCTGTATTTTTTTATTTTTATTTCAATATGCTTAAAATTGTAGTGAAGATAGAAAAGAAAATTGCATTTCTATTAATAGAAAATGATGATACACTTATTAGAAGAAATATTTACTTTGCTATTTCAAAGATTTGTTGCTTCATAATTACTCTTTCCAAAGATTTAAAGGAACTTCCTTAGAGCTTATTAGGCTTTGAGAGAGTTTTGGCGACCAAAATATTAATCAACCTGTAATTAGCCCGGAGAAAAGTATCTTTGAACTTATCTATTGTACATTGGTGCTTGGACAACAGATTTACAGTCCATTACTAGACCACTGCAAGTAGTGTCTCATTACAGTTTGGAGGTAATCACAGTTCTCAATTCTCAACTCAACTGCCATTTGCCCTAATATACCAGGAATTTAGAAGATTGGTCATGATGGCATTTACTGCATTACAAACAAGGAATTATGAATAATATTTATAAAATACATCAAAGATATTTTTGACTCACAGGTATATTTAAGTAAGGCAGAGTTACATAAAATTGTTAACCTTACTCTCTATTTCAGAATCTTCAGAACTCGGTAGTAAGACAAAAGTTAAGGCTACTGATGATGGCTCTGGATGCAGTAGATGACTTTTCATTTTTGGTGTCTGATGAGCTCTAATAGCTCCATAGTACCTGGTTCTGCCTTTGTGGTCTGTTGAAAAAAAATATTCATATCCACCTATTCTGCTGAAAGTCTTGATACATGGGGTAGATAGTTCCTAACTCATGGATGGATTTGAGGCCTATAATTTACCCTCAACTTGGTTTACCCAAATGGTTTTTATGAGGGTGTGGTTTCTGTACATACTTCAATTTGTTCTGTACATACTCCAACTTGTTTTGTTGGTTGTAGTTGCTTTCTTGTTGATGTTGTTGTTCTTCCTCCTCCCCCTCCCTTTCTCCTCCTTCTTTCTTCTTTTTTTCTTCTTTCTTCTTTTTTCTTCCTCCTGCTCCTTCTTTTTCCCCCTCCTCCTTCTTCCTCTTCCTCTTTCTTCTTCCTTTTTCTCCTTCTTTCTTCTTCCTTTCCCTCCTTTCTTCTCCTCCTTCTTCTTCCTCCTCCTCCGCCCTCTTCTTCCTCCTCCTTTTTCTCTTCCTTCTTCTTCATTCTTCTTCCTCCTTATCCTTTTTTCCTTCTTCCTCCTTCTTCTTCTACCTTCTTCCTCCTTCTTCCTTCTTCTTTTTCCTTCTTCTTTCTAAAGTTCTCCAACATTAGAGCAAAAAATGAGATCAGATGATCATGTGATAAATGCAGGGGACAAGCAAAGGATATGCTCCATTGGTATCTTCATGATAAAGAAGGCCTCAAGCACATGGGTGAATTCTTCCCTGCTCCCTCTCTAGAGAATTTTTAGTAGGGCATGAATTAGAGGTAAAGAGAATGCATAAAGGATTTCCTGGAAACTTATCCCCCCAGAACTGCAAAAGCCATCAAGCTATGACTCTAGTCAAAATTTAGAGGGGCAGAACTCACAGAGAAACCGAGTGATACAATTAACCAATCCAAGACAACTTAGAAGATCCACTGGAAAGGTCTGCTTTAACAAGATCTGGGGTTGGAAAGAACTTCACAGCTGCACAGGAGCAAACCAGCTCCAGGGTTCCAGGAACAGCCTGTGGGGTGCCAGGGTTCCTGGAGGCACCAGGATCCATGGTAGAGGGGGCATTTGTCAGACTTCTTGGCCCTGGGATCCCCAGGATGACTTGAAGGGGAAACAAGAGAACTCTGATGCACCAGAGTGAGTGCAGAGCCCGGCCAGCACCGACCTCAGAGCAGCCCTGTGGTGGGAACCTGAGGAGTTACCCACCACTTCCAGAGCTCTCAACCTACAGATGTTAAGGGGGTGGGGAGAAACTGCAGAGGTCTCTCTGTTATTCCTGGGCAGAATTCTGCTGGTTTGCTCATACTCAAATCCATGCCACAGTCTAGGCCCCTATCCTACCATAGAGGGGCAGGGACCCTCCTTACAACTTGAGGACAGAGGGGAGAGTCTGTGGTTCTCCAGAGCACAAGCAAGAAAGTAGTCAGATTCTCTCATAAGACCTTGGAGGAATTAAGGTCCCTGTGGGGTGTCCCCCAAAGCCTTGGAAGTGTGGTAAATCAATAATAGGCTGAAGGAATGATTAACAACAGAAAAAGAAGAACGCGACCATAGAAAATTACTTTGGTCCCAATAGAAGATCAAAATACACACTCAGAAGATGACAAAGTCAAAGTTTCTGTATCCAGTCTCCAAGAGAAATAGGAAATGGGCTCAGGCTATGGACAAGCTCAGAAAAGACTTTGAAAATCAAGTAAGGGAGGTAGAGGAAAAATTGTGAAGAGAAATGAGAATGATGCAGGTAAATCATGAAAACCAAGTCAGCAACTTGGTGAAAGAAATACAAAAAAAAAATTAAAGAAAATAACATTTTAAAAACCAGTTTAGGTCAATTGAAAAAAACAAAGCAACCCAAAAAAGGCAAATGAGGAGAAGAATGCCTTAAAAAGCAGAATTAGTCAGCTGGAAAAGGAGATAAAAAAGCTCTCTGAAGAAAATAACTCCTTCAAATGTAGGTAAAGGAAACTAATGACTTCGCAAGAAATCATGAAACAAAACAATACCAAGAAAATGAAAAATTAGAAGAAAATGTGAAATATCTCATTGGAAAAAAACAGAAAACAGATCCAGAAGAAAAATTATTGGGCTACCTGAAAATCATGACCAGAAAAAAAGCCTAGGCTTCATCTTTCAAGAAATAATATAGCAAAATTTCCCTAGGATCCTAGAAGCAGAAGATAAAATAGAAATTGAAGGAATCCATCAATTACCTCCTGAAAGAGATCCCAAAAGAACAACTCCCAGGAATATTACAGACTAATTCCAAAACTCCCAAGACAAAGAGGAAAAATACAAGCTGTCAGAAACAAACAATCCAGCTACAGAGGCTCTATATTCAGGATTTCACAGAATTTGGCAGTGTCTACATTAAGGGCTTGTAGGGCTTGGAATATGATATTCTGGAAGGGAAAAGAGTTTGGATTAGAACTGATAATCAACTACCCAGCAAAACTGAACATCCTTTTTCAAGGGAAAAATGGCTTTTCAATGAAACAAGGGACTTTCAAACTTTCCTGTTGAAATGACAAGAGCTGAACAGAAAGTTTGATCTCCAAATACAGGACTCAGGTGAAGCATAGAGAGGATAGATGATGGGCCAAATTATGAGGAATTTAATGATGTTAAATTGTGTGAATTCCTGAATGGGAAGAGGATACTGATAACTCATGTGAACCTTCTCATAAGAAGAGTTAGAAGGAGTACATATAGACAAAACACAGGAGGGAGCTGAATATAACAGTATAATATGGTATAAAGATGGAGTCAGTGGGTGATAAAGGGAAGTACTGTGAGGAAGGGAAAGGAGAGGAAGAAGGGGCTAAGATATTTCAAATAAGAATGAAGAAAAAACTTTTACAATGGAGTAGAATGGGGGAAGAGGTATTGAATGAGCCTTCATTCTCATCAGAAATGGCTCAGAGGAAACAACATACACATTCGATAAGGTATTGAATTCTTTCTTACCCTAGAGAAAAGTAAGAAGAAAGGGATGGAATAAGGGGATGGGGAGGGGAAGGGGTGAGTAGGTGATAGAAGAGTGGGAAGATCACTGGAGAGGGTAATCAGATATAACACACTTCTGAGCAGAGACAGAGTAAAAGGAAAGAGAGAACAGAATAAATTGGAGTGGAGAGGAATTGAACAAAAGGAAATACAGCTAGTAATAACAACTGTAGGAAAAGCTATTGAAGCAGCTTCTCTGATGGACTTATGATCACAAAGGCAACATGTCCCAGAGATAGAGCCAATGGAATCTGAATTCAGATTGAAGTACTTTTTTCCCCTCTCACTTCATTTCTCTTGAGGTTTCTCTATCTTTTGTTGGTGAAAGGGGTTTATGTTTACTTTCACAACAAGATTATTCTAATAATATGAAAATAAATAAACCATAGAACACAATAAAGTAGAATTGACAGACCTTGGCAACAGTTTGGATATCAGCTAGAGAGAAAAGATGAGTTGAGGATGATGCCTAGGTTGCATGCCTAAGGATCTGGGAGGATTGTAGTACCCTTATCAATAATAGGAAAGTTGGAAGAGGAGAAGGTTTTAGATGAAAGATAATGAGCTTAATCTTGGATATGGTGAGTTTAAGATGCCAATGGGACATCCAAGGGTTAGAAAATTTAAATTGACTCGATTAAAGTCAAATAACATAAAAAAGTATACATAGACAAGGATGGATTCTTATCTGTATCATTAGAATAATCATATTGATGAGATCTCATAATCATTTGTATATCAGAATTATTAACAACAAATATTTGATTATTGATTTGAGGAGAAATATTAATGGACAAATTATGGGCTTTCTGTATCATAGAGAAAGATGCATTTATATATCACCAAACATATGGGATCTTGATTTGACTGGAAAGAACCAGAGCAAAGGTTTAGTGTGCTAAGGACAGGTGCATTTGAGGGTTTTACTGCACACAGAACTGATCAAACAACACTGAGAATATTCTATAGTCCTGGCACAAAATACTCTCCTTTTTCTATGTTCAATTGAAGCATCAAAGAGAAGCAATTTCAATCGAAACAATTTCCCCCATAGACTTCCTTGTGTTTTGACCATTACAACATAAGGCCTTTGAGCTTTGCTTATTTTTCTAGGTAATAAAAAACTGTGTCTAGACTACTGCTACAATTTTTCCTGGCCTGTGATTTCATTGTAATGAGAAAACAGCATAAAAGATTGTTTTATTATTTTATGGCAGCTTAATTTTCCTTTGATGTTTTTCTCCATAAATTTTTTAGCATAAAAAATACAAAAATATTTTACTATTTAAGTAAAAATGGATGAATCATTTGGCATAAATTAATAAATATCATTAATAACAATTTTGAAACATAACTTCCATGACAAATGTCAATATATACATTCTGCAAATATAAAAATGGAGTAATTTGGAAACAAGTTAATAAGTTTATTAATATTAAAACTTTTCATATAATGAAAACAAAACCAAAACTAGCATGGTTATCACTCACTTTATAATAACTGTTAAGTGCTCTGATAGGAATTGTACTAAAATTTTCTGAAAAGTTTTTGAGTTTTCAGTATTCAGTTCTACTAAATATGATTCAGAGATTTCCCCAGATCATGTAAAAGCAGGAATTAGGATATTATATTAAGACATTAAGTAAATCAATTCAATTAAATTCCTTCTTCAATTTTAGCCACAATATTCAGTATTTGTCCTAAGCTATATTATACTTCTGTTTTGTTTGTGATGCAATATTATGTTTGCTTATCTAATCTTTTTTAAGTCTTAGGACTTGAGGTAAAAATCAGGCACCTGTAATATGTGGATCAAAACTAGTGTAATTAATCCAAATAAAACATGAACAAAACTAAGAATCCATACCCAAGACAAAAATGAACAACACAAATGCTGGAATCTAGACCTGAACTAATAAGACCTTTGGGAAAGTTGGAGCAAAAAGACTGGTGCCATAAAATTTAATAGGTTTTTCAGGTTTTTCCTGACAAGAAGTATAACTAGTCATGATGAAGAAGGAGGATAAAGACTGGCAACCGGGTATTTTTCAACGGCTCATTCCTTGGAAATAAGCATGGAGATAAGGGGAAAAAACCAAGTAAATCCTGTTGAAAAGGCTCCGCTGTGGTTGTCAAGTTTTAAGGAAAAATACCACCCCAAGTCAACAATATTTAGCTAATGTTACTCAACTAATAATAACATGTATTATGAATAATGGATTTGTTCATTAAACTAGGCTTAGAGAGATATCACTTTGAAACTTATAGGACTACTAATGCTTGTTTATATTTGAGTTAATTTAGCAATAAAAGTTATAGAAGATTTCTGAACAAGAAATCAGCAAGATCTGAATCCAACCTCTACCTAAGCATTTTCTAGCTGAATGACAACTGGTGTCTGCCCAAGTTTCCTCTTCTGTGAAATGGGAATAATAAATTTAATAATATATTATAGTATATTAATTATATAGTATAGTATAGCATATTAATAAATAGTATAGTATATAATATATGCTAATAATATAAAAATAACATAATATATTTAATAATCTTATTTCATAGGTTCTGAGGATTAAATAGGAAAATATATCTAAAGATCTTGGCAAATTTTAAAATGCTATATAAGTTCTAATTATTGTTATTATTAAAAAAGAAAATTAGGTCTTTTTTGGTTAAAGCTAACATTGCTTTCATAATGTTGATATTTTCTGGAATTGTCCTTTTAGCCACTACATCTATATTACAAATATCTACAAAAGTACTACTACGTTTTGGTCTAATATATCTAATGCATGTAAATACTGAATAACTAAGATGGTTCATAAAGGAAATGTTTGCCAAAGGGCATTTGCTGGCTTGACCACATTAGCACATTAGTGTTGTTTATATCTCTATTAAAATTTTCCCAGACTTGAGCCTTCTATATGATTTCCATACAGAATCATGGAAGTCCAATGTCACTCTCTGTAGATAACACTCCCACACACAAAGGAAAATAAAAAATAAATAAGCAAACCTCAAAAGAAAAATGCATTCAATAATGAGAGTGGTACAAATGAAGTAATAAAGTAATAAAGTAGGTGGAAATAAAAGGATTATTAAATGTCTCCAGGAAATAATAAAGACAGTTGGTGATAAAGAGACATACCACCTTGAAATGTTTCCAATGACTTCAAAACATTTTGTTAGATTGTGTGTGGGCTTTACTTACAGCTAAAGAACTCTGAGTCTTAAAATTCTGACCCACAGAAATATATTGACCAACCACCCAAATATTGGTAGAAATAATAAGATAATTATTTAAAATTTTGGTGTTTTCACTGTATAGATATCTACCCCACAGAAGGGGACTAGATTTTGGGGAAAGGCATAAATTTTCTCACAGTAGATCAAATGGAATATTTAACTAAATAACATTCATGCAATTTCAGAATGAAAAATGACATACCAGAATTGCCCATCAGCTAATATGGGTAGTCTTATACCCCTCTGTCATTTTCATATACCTATTCATTCGCCTAAATTTCTTATTCTGCATAGAACTGACATTTACATAGAATATTTATCCATCAGCATTTTCACTGACCTTTGCTTTTTGATCCTCTGATTGCTTTAAGAAGGTTCCTTTGAACCTATCAGCTTCTGAAGTTCATTGATTAATTGAATGTTTATTTTTTTACTTAGAGTTTTTCAGAACTAACACAAGACTACAATTTGGGGTGCTGCTTTTTCCTGTCTCTGCTTTTCTAATAATATAGATTCCATATAATTAGGGCCTGTTCAACTATAAAGAATTTAAAGAATTTGCTGATTTATCAGATATAAACAGTAACAGACCCTATTAAAAAAATCTTTCCCACAGGAAAATTCCTTTTAATTAAAGGTACACCTGGAACATTGTTTATATTGTTCATGGCATGAGACACATGTGAATTTACCAGTAAATCACATAACTAGAGGCTCTTAAATGTCACATTGTGGGTAGTAGCTTTACTTTTTATAGCATGCTGTGAATAAAATTTAAAGTTACCTCCCTTGTCTGACATGAAACTGGCTTCTAAAATTAATTGGCTGTTGATTGACTCACATGGAGCTTGGATAAAAAGAGTCAAACAGCAGAGACATTATAAATATGAGATTACAGGAGGTAAATTAGATTGTGTTGAGTTTACTTAGCCATGTCCTTTCTTTTCTTTTTTTTCCTTCTATTTTTAGTGAAGACTTCAGCAAGATGTCTCCCACTGAGATAGCAGAAAGATAAAGCTAAAAAAGGATATGATTTTATGTATGTATGACAAACACAATTCTCATTTATAAATAATATTTAAAATAAAATATTTAGAGTCCAATTTTGACCTTTGAGAACTCTTGTGCATTAAATGAAATAACTCCCACCTGTAATTTAAAATAAATCCATTAAATGACATTGAAAATATGACAGAACAAGATTACAGAAGCTTATATATTTTTAAGCTACATGATGCCGTCTAGGAGAAAGCCTAACCTAGAGACCTTGGGCATAGAGTTTGAGCTTGAGTAGTTCCCAACAAGTGCTCACAGGTCAACTACCCACATCAAAGTCCATATACTTCCACCCCAGTTCTTTAATTTAGAAAAGAGAGAAAACATATCATGCATGCCAGCATCAGGGATACCTTCCTCTCTATCATCCCTATTCACTATCTGTTTCCCTAATTCCTACATTCATCTTCCAGTCTTCCATATTCTGAAACAAAAGGATAAGGGATAAGGGCTGGGACCCCAACTTGAACTCCTTGGTCAAGAAACTTTCTCTACCAATGGTGGTTGGCATCTTCTTTGCAACTGAAGAGTCTTAAGAAGTTGCCTCCAGCACTGAGATGTTAAGTGACTTCCCCAGGGTCACACAGTCAATATATATTAAGTGGTAGAACTTGACACAAGGTTTTCCTGGTTCCAAAGTCACTTCTCTATCTACTCTGTTGGTGGTGGTGGTGGTGGTGGGGAAGCTTCTAGGACCTTATAATAGCCCTTCCATGCCCCTTCTCTTCAATGCTAAACTTCTAGAAAGGATCATCTATACTCACCTCTTTCCCTAATTTCTCATCTTCTAATTCCTTTTCAATTTCTTGAGATTCAGTCTCTGACTTCATGATACTACTGTAATTCTTTATGAATTCCTGGACTTTTTTCTCCATTCTTCATCCTCTTTTGTCTTTATAAACTTTTCATACTGTTAAATCCTGACTCCCTTCTTATAAAACTCTTTCTCCCAAAAAACCTTCTAACTTTCTTAATTTTGTTTATGACACTGCCATTCTCCATCACCTGCACTCAGTTATCTTTGACCCATCTCTTTCCATCTTCCTTCATATCTAATACCATTGGGAAGTTCCAATTTTCCTCCATATTTTTATACATCCATCCTCTTTACTCATAGAGCCACAATGCTACTTTAGACATTTTTCACCTCTTACCTTTATCTATTATAAAGTGGTTTCTTCAATGGTCTCCTTGTTTCCAGTCTTTTCTCTTCCATACTCAACCTAATATAACTGCCAAAAATATTATTCCTAAGGTTCAGTTCTGCTAATTTGTCATTAAAACTCTCTGCAACTGGGATGGCTAGGTGGTGCAGTGGATAGAGCACCGGCCCTGGAGTCAGGAGTACTTGAGTTCAAATCCAGCCTCAGACACTTACCTAGCTGTGTGGCCTTGGGCAAGCCTCTTAACCCCATTTGCCTTGCCTAAAAACAAATAAACAAACAAAGAAAAAAACCTCTCTACAGTCTGTCCACAACTCACCTTCCCCACTATCTTTTCCATTATTTGTCATTGCACACTACAAATATTAGCTAAATGTTGTCCTCTAGTTTTGTTCTGTTTTATGTCACATTCATATGTCAATGTGGACTATCCTTGCTATATATTGCTTCTTTATCACCACCTAATGAAGTCATTTTTCTTTAAGGCTCATTCATCTGAGCTTTCTCCTTGAAGACTTCCTTGAACTCTTCAACTGGAAATAAATTTTTTTTCCTTTAAAATTCTCCTATATGACTTAACGAAGAGGACATTCTAGAATAGAGGGGAGTATAGTTCTTACTTATAACTGATATTAGACTCCTACCATCCATTAATGACTTATCTATCCTCTTTGAAAGCATACAACTTTTTCCCTCACCACTTAGTAAATCTTCTTTCTCAAAAGTGAGCAATGACATCATGTTCACTAAATTTGAAATCTTTTTTCCAGTGTTTATCCTCTTCCAACAAATAATCTATGCTCTCTTGGTTGAGAGACAGCAATACTCTTTCCGAGCCTTTCTACTTTTCCTCCTGATTGTTTCATTGGCTTGATAGTCTATCCCCAATCCTTTATTATGACCTTTGCCCAAAGACTTTGACTCTTAAATCTTTATTTCCAGTCCTTATAATCCTTATCTCTCTTTTGAACTCCAGATCCACATATTCAACTGCCTAAAGCATTTCAATTTCTCCAGCACTTCAACATCCCACATGATTATTTGTCTTAGAATAGAAAGACAACCAGCATAAGAATTATTTAGTCTCTTAGTTATTTATTTGGTTTTTTAATTTGGAATTATTTTTGCTTAGTTATTAATACAGATCTAAAATTCTATGAGAACATAACCACACAGACTAGAAAAATTATGTTGGGGTGGAAATTTCACCAATTCCAGATTTGACCACTAGATGGTACTAAGAGACTAAAAGGAATGTTAGAAATAAACTTTCCATATGTCAGATTTAATAAATCACAGGATTGGAAAGTAGATTTAACTGTCACTATTCTTGTTCCTAAAGCATCATCAAAGAAAAAAAATTTCTGAAAGATCTGATTTATCATTTCAATTAAATCTTTACTATCCCTTATTCCAGAGTCAGTTATAGATTCTTCCTCCTCAAAGTCTCTCAAATACCTTTCTTTTTATTTGCAAAAATTGTCATTACTTCTCCCCCTACCACCCAAAACATTTTTCTTAAGAGAATTGCATCTTCAGCAAATAATCTGAGAATCAATTCACTTGAAATAGGTCTACTTTCTATGATACTTGGGTCCTCTAAACATGTACATACTATTCTTTAAATTGTCCATATTAAGTATAAAAATCTCCCATGAAACAAGATGGCTAAATTCCAATAAAAATAAGTGGTGGGTCAACCTAACTATGCTTTTGACTAGCACCTAGTTTAGTTCACTACTTACAATCTGACTGAGAGTTCCTGATTATCAAACACTGAAGGTTTATCAATGATATTATGCATAAGTCCCATAAGAGCTTTGTGAGACAGGTATTCTCTTCATTTCCATGTTTTCAGGAGGGAACCAATGCAGAAAGATTAAGAGACTTTGCTTCTTAGGCACACACAACTAGGGTATATGACAAGATTTGATTATAGCTCTTCTTGATTCATTACAGACAATATCTCTTGAAGCATAAACTTAAATATATATAATTATTACTCAAACAAGGTTGCAGATGATAGTTACACAAAGTGAAAGTACATAATTATTACTTAATTGACCTCCAACTATGAAAACAAAAAAGTGGGAATAAAATCTTTTACAGTAATTTTTTAAAATGTATGTCTTCACCTTAATAGACAACTTTCCAAGGGAGACACTATCTTTTATGATCTATCAGAGTTGATGGCATGGTAAAAGTATGGCCCTGATAGAGAATAAATATATAAATCTTTTTGTTGGCAGTTCTTTTTTAAAAACAAGTTGGTCCCTCTCCTGTATCTTCCTTTAAATTATACCTGATCATATTGCTGCTTTTCATCTAAATCCATTGAGGAATGGGACTATTTTTACATTTGTTTCTCGATTTTGAAAATCTTAGGAGAAGCATGGTGAGGAAACAACAGCCAATTTGAAGGATGGGCAAAAAAGCTCCCTATTATATTCACCTGCAAAGATGTGAATAATGAATGCATAGGGGCTTCATAAAGCTGAATAATTCATGGCATCTGATTTCAAGAAATTTTTAATCTCCTTGCCAGATTAATCTTCCTAATAAATAGTTCTGATCCTATTACTGGGCCTATTCAAAAACCACTACCATTCTTCCTAATCATTCAGGTTCATAACCTTGTCATCATCCTTGACTCTTCATTCTCTCTCACTTCCCATATCTAATTAGTTGCCATTAACTGATACTGAGTGAAGGGAGCAGAACCAAAAGAACATTGTACACATTAACAACAACATTGTGAGCTGATCAACCATGATGGATGCAGCTCCTCTCAGCAATTCAGAGAGCTAGGACAACCCTAGGAGACCTGCTATGGATAATGCTATCCACATCCAGAGGAAGAAAAATAAGACAAAACAAAGCAAAACCAAAAATAAAAATCCCTACAGAATCTGAATGAACACTATAATCATTTTTAAAAAATTTCTCTTATATATATCCTTCCTATTTCATGTTTTTCTTTCTTTTCCTTAATCTAATTCCTCGTACAGAAAATGACTAATCTGTAAACACGTTAAACACAAATGTGTGAGTACAATATTCAAATGACTGTTTGCCAATGAGGGGAGGGGAGTGGGAAGGGAGGATGGAAGAAAATCATATAACTTAAAATATGCATATGCATGTGGATGAATGTTGAAAAACTTTCATTACATGTAACTGTAAAAATAAAATAAAATGTCATTTTAAAAATTAGTTGCCATCTTAATATTCTGTTTCCACAAAATCTCTCACATCTTTTTCTTTCTCTCTGCTCACAAAACTTGTACCCTAGTTGAAAATCTCTCATCTAGATTTTTACAGTAGCCTTTTTTTTTAAGTTTTTGCAAGGCAATTGGGGTTAAGTGGCTTGCCTAAGGCCACACAGCTAAGTAATTATTAAGTGTCTGAGACCAGATTTGAACTCAGGTACTCCTGACTCCAGGGCCAGTGCTCTATCCACTGCACCACCTAGCTGCCCCTTTACAGTAGCCTTCTAATTGGTCTCCTTGTTTCTAGTCTCTTCTTCTAATCTATAAAATTGCCAAATTAATATTACTTTAGCACAGATATGACCATATAACTCCTTCTCAAAAATCTTCAGTAACTTTCTTATCCCTAAGATATAATACAAATTTTTCTAGCATTAAAACTCCTCTACCATATGGTTCCTACCTCTCTTTCCAGGATTATTTCATATTTTCCCTTTCATGTACACTCTGTACTAGTCAAACAGGTTTACTTGCTGTTCTTCATGCAAAATATTCCACCTCTCATGTTTGTGCCTTTGAACAGATGGTCACCCACGTCTGGAATGTTCTCACTCCTCTCCTCCACCCTCCAATATTCCTAGCTTCCCTTTAAAGTCACTTCAGGTATCCCCTCCTGTAAAGGTCCTTTTTTATATTCCTGCACCTATAAGTACTTCCTGACTCTCAAAATTATTTTACATGGAAATTGAGGGAATGTCCATCAATTGGGAAATAGCTGAACAAGTTGTAATATATGATTATGATAGCATACTACTCTGCTGTAAGAAACACTGAATAGGTTAATTTTAGAAAAATATGGAAGGAATTGCATGAATTAATGAGTAAAATGAGCAGAACCAAGAGAACATTGTATAACAGCAATATTGTTCAACAAATAACTGGGAAGAAGTAAGCTTTTCTGAGTATTATAACTATTCAGATCAACTACAAAGGGTTTATGAAGGGATATGCTATCTACCTCCAGAGAAGGAACTAATAAAGGTAGCATAGCATGGTTTTACATACTTTCCATATACATATATCTAGAGTTACATATTTATACATATATTCACATACATATGTGTTTATCTGGGACCTGCAGGGAGGGGGGTGGCAGGTGAGGCAGAGCTGAGCCTCATCTCTGCTTGCAAAGGGCTGAGCATTTATGAGCCAGATGTATGAACTCAATCCTTTGCAATCAGAGGCTTGGCTCAGCTCTGTCTCACCTGTCGACCCCTCCCTGCATGTCCCTGGTATATATTTATATCAAATAGAGGCCTTATCTAGTGCAGGGTAGGGAGGGAAGGAGGTAGACAGTTTCAAACTTAAATGAAACTCAAACAATTAATTTAATTTTTAAAAAGAAATTATTTTGTATATTTTTTTATAAATATGGTTTGTATTTACTCCTCCCAGCAGAAAATAAAGTCTGGGAAATAGAGATTTGGGGGGGGGTGTCTTTTGGGAGGTTTCACACAGTGTCTTGTACTCAGCAAATGCTTAAAAAGTGTTTGCTGAATTGTTGTTGGAGAAATAGTCACATGAATGAAACTATGGATTCATCAAAGTATAAGACTGACTTGCTATAGGTCTCATTTTGGGACTTCCATAATATTATGTTTAGTTTCAGAAGCATCATTTTATGAAGGACTTTGAGATAAACTGGAAAGCATTCAAGGGAGTGTGACCAGAATCATAAAAATTTGAGATAATGTCACATGAGGATCAGTTGAAGGTACTAGGGATATTTGGCTTGAAAATTTTGCCATTGGGAAGCATACTAATGATCTTCAAGTATTGAAAGGGCTGTTCTGGAAGAAAAATCAGATTTATTCCATTTAGACATGGTGTGTCCTATGCAAATATGCAAATTTCCACATGATGTAAGGGAACACAAAAACAAAAACTTCCTAATAGTTAAAAATATACAAAAATAGAAGTAGATATAGTCTATTCTATTAAATAGGCAACAGAGTTTACTGGGAAGAGATAGCATTGGAGTTGGAATTAGGCCAACTCATATAAACTGGGATTCTATCAATGAGTTTTTATAATTTATGATTTATAATTTATGTATATTATATATAATTATTATTCTGCTATACTCTGTATTGACACAAGATTATATTTGTCAAAAATTGGGAATATTCTATTAGGTGATTTAGAACAGGTCTATATATGATATCAATTCAATTTTAAGAAATAGGTAGTCAAATTCTTATCTTATTATGTAATCTAAGAAATATTGTCAATTCTTAGGATGTTTTCACTTTTTAGTGGTGCTGGAATCATGTAGAGTTTTACCTATTGCTGTCACAGACTAAAATAAATATAGCCCTGTTAAAGACAGACTCAGGAGGAAAAAAATGGATTGCTCCTTTTTTTTTTCTTCCACTATTCCACTTGGTGGGGAGCAGGGGGAGTATTTGTTAGCTGGGGTGACTTTACTGTTTTGCTTCAAACATGATAATTCAGTGAAATGCTTCAGTTTTTGACAGAAAAAAGATGTAGAAACCTACAAAATCACATTTGATATTTCTCCTTTAAACTTAGCCTACACTCATACTATGAATGGTAGGATCATTCAGCTTTCCAGACAGTCAGACAGAGACTATCCATGAGGTGCCAAATGATTGCTGTCAGAAAAACACAGTGTTCATTGCAAATTGGCTTGATGTTAAATACATATAGTAGAAAACAGTGAGGGAGCAAGAAGGGGGAACAACCTGCTGATATTAGTAGCTTTGTTCTAAGTTTTCCCCTAGGAAAGACATAAAGGTCAATTTCCCAAGACATACATTCTTCTACATAGGACCACACTACTAGAAAGTAAGAAATTTGGTCTGGATTTGATTGTTCCTGTTGTTTGATCCTTTCATTCTTTCTTGTAATTTTGCCTTTAAATAACAAACAAGAGGAAGACTAGTCGTCTTCATCCTCTCCCCTGTCCTCATACACACAACTAAAGAAGGAACTCATCTTGAGTCAGTAAACTTTCATTAAGCAACTACCACTACCGGTATTGGGGTGCAACTAAGAAAGATAGTCCCTGCTATCAAGGATCTTATTTCCTTTTCTTAATTTTTTTAAAAAAAGAATTGACCAAATATGTGAATAAAAATTTAAAAAGAATAAGAATAAGGCAAAGCTGTGTTATTGTTTTGCTCATGTCTTTACTACAGCCTATCACCAGTCACTTGGTTTAGAAATAATTGATGGTACAAAAAAGAAAAAAGAAAAGAAATAGTCTATTGGTTAATATAGAGTTAATCTTATTGAGGCTGTGAGGTAGCACAGTGGATACAAAGAACTATATCTGAAGTAAGAGTTCAAATCAGCCTTAGACACTTAGTACTAACAGACCCTGGGCAAGTCAATTAATTTCTGTAGGCTTCTGTATTCTCTTCTAAGGATGGGGATCTAAGATGGGAAGTGACAGCAGCACCTTCCTCCTAGGGTGGTAATGAGGAAAAATAATATATCTGTATGCTATTTGCAGACCTTCAATGCTATGGGTGTACTCTATCATTATTATTATTAATTTTTATTATTCAATAACTTGGAGTTTAAATTTATAGACTCAGTCATATAAGGGTTAAATGGCATATAATTTAAAGGGGCCCCACAAAACCAAATATTTTCTGCTATGAATATTCATAGCACCTATCTGCTTGTCTAGCTTTTTCTCATCCTGGATTCTTCGTTATCTTTTATATTCCAGCCAAACAAGGCCAGCTCTTCAGCTCCCTTCCCTCCTCCCCTCTACATTTCCCAGCAAAAGTTATTTTCCATTCTCAAGTTCATAATAGTGTTTATTCCATGAGGCATGATCAATTTATTAGCAAAGCTAGCAATTGTCAATTAGAGGGATCAATGACTCCTCAGTTGCCAAAGAACAACATTAGAGCAGGTGAGGTATTTTTTAGTCAAAAAGAGGATGAGAATATAAATGAGGTAATCAAAGTATCAAGAAATGCAAGAACTAATCCAGTTCCAAATTAATCCATTTCCTAAACCCATTAGACTCCTAACTTCACTTTCTTGGAGCATAGCTATTGCAAGAATGAGGACCCTATTACAAATCTTTCCTTTTGTTGCTGTTCAATTTTTTTTTTTTTTGAGTTATAATCCATTTGGGGTTTTCTTGGCAAAAATCCTAGAGTGGTTTGCTATTTCCTTCTCCAGCTCATTTTACAGATGAGTAAACTAAGAAAAAGAGGGTTAAGTGACTTGCCCATGGTCATATAGATAGTAAGGGTCTGGGGTTGGATTTGAGAATTCATAAAGATGAGTCTTGCTGACTCTAGACCCAGCACTCCATCCTACTGTCCTCACAAGTAATTCTATCAGAGAACAATTTAAAGGTAGCTTATGTCCCACCAAAGTCAAGTAAATAGATTAAAAATAAAATTAAAAAGAAATTTTCTCACGTAGTAAATGTACCAATTATTATTTCATATTATTTCATAGTTCTCATGCCATTTCTCTTCTCCCCACCCACTGAACTCTGTTTTTTATCATACATATTTTGTATCTTTGTTGGATTTCCTATACCACACTACCAGCTCCCATTAGAAGGTAAACTCCTTAAGGGCAAGAGCAAAGTCATTTTTTAAAAATCTATGTATCTTCAGTATCTATCACAGCCCAGAACCCGATAAATAAATATTAAATGATTTGAATTAATAATACCTAAAATTATCACCATTAGCATCATTCTTTATGGTGAAGATATTTTATCCATAAAGTCTCTGTTAAAAAAAGTACTGTTTTCAGAGAAACTAGAATACATTAATAATTAACATCATTCACTTTCTCAAATTTGCTATCAAGATGGAAATTGGGTAATATTACCACAAAGGGATTTGGTCAGAGGATTTGAATTCTCTTCCATGACCCCATCTCTCCAGGACAAAATCTTTTCTTTTGGAATGCAAGGTTTTTCTCTCTCTCTAATGTTCCTCTGGAGATCACTATGTTCAGGTCATGAAGTGCTTTGTCTCTAGCTGTCGGCTTTCCCAAAGGATAGAAAGCAGAGCCCCAAACCAAAGTACAAAGGTCCCCTGATGCCTGGAGCCAGCTTTTAGGGACTCAGGTCAATAATTAAATTTTCAACGTGAACATTTACTCCTCAGAATACAGCAAATTCTTCAAATCAGGGCTTGAGTTATTAGTTTGTGGACTGTCAGAAGTGAAGAAAATGATGGAGTAAATGCCCAGAGCCTTCTGCCATGCTCTTCCCAGCATACATTTCAAAGTATCCATAGGCTCTTGAAGCTGTTTAGTTTAAAGCTGAACTAAATTTTTTAGAACAGCCCATATAATAGAAACTTTTATTCTTTGGGCTGTTTTACTCCTCTGCTTAATGCCCTAAATTGGCTTCTGGAGCTTAAGAATTATGAAGCAAAGATCCCTTGATTTCTTCCCCTAAATCTGGGGACAAAGTGACATAACTGAGATTATAGACACTCCCTAGCCCTCCACTTTCCATCTGCAGATCAGCTTGGGTCAGGAAATAAAGTGCTCTCCCAGGAGTCACTGATGACCAGAAATCCCCTCATCACAGTCTTTAATTCCTTCTCCACCTACTCTCCTTACTCTTTCCCACTTCCTCCTCCCTCTCTTCCTCTCCCTCCTCTTCCCTTTCCTTCTCCTCCTCCTCCTTCTCCCTCTTCCTCCTCTCCCTCCTCCTTCTCCCTATGGTTCCCCAGACTTCAATGGAGGGAAGAGGTGAGTACATTAGACTGAGTGATATAAAAACTTAATAGCAAAATTTGAGATTCTTGTAGAATAATATGACGTCAGTTCCTCAAAATTCCTCCTCCTCTTCCATCTTCCCCTTCCTACTCCTCCCTTTCCTCCTCCTCCATTATTTGTTGAGCTCTTAGCTTTCCAAATATCCCATTTGATGCTCATAACAACCTTGAGGGGCAGGTGGCTATTCTTATCCCCATTTTCTATTGATGAAACTGAGACAGAGGATAAGTGACTTGCCCAGGGTTATACAGAGACTGTCTGGGACCATATTTAATCTGAAGTCTTACTGATTCAAAACCCAGAGTTAGATCCATTGGAAAAAAGGAGGGGGGAGGGAGAGAGTCCTTAAACAATACTTGTTAATGAATTTTTTTTAAAATAAGTCTTTATTAAAGGTGTGCCAGACACTGTGGAAGTTGTGGCAATATAAGACAGAGACAGAGCATATTAGTGAGGAGTAGTCAAGACATTTTCATCAAATGAATCACAAGAATGCTGAACTAATTAATAGGGTTAACAAATGACACAGACCATGATATTATATTATTTTGAATACCGTGCACAAAAGAGGTAGAAAAGGAGGAAAAGGAGGAAGAAGAAAGTAGCTTCAGTACATATAGCAACATGGTCAGGGTGGATGATATTAATGGAATTTCTTTCCTGCTTTTTCCCCCTTTTCCTTCACTATCCTTCCCATAACCCACCCCTATCCACATCTACACTTTCCCCAAATAGATAGTCAGGAATTAGTATGATTTCTTCACAACATGGTCAGTAGTAGATCAATTGGAAAGAAAACTGTCCCTCATGCCTGGAAACTCTCCTTACAAATCCTTACATCCTACAGATGATCTTCAGGCTTCTTTTAAATTCCAAATAAAATTCCACCTTCTACTGGAATCTCTTCTCAAGTCTTCTTAATTCTAATACCTTCCTTCTTCTAATTATTTCCTATTTGTCATATATATAGTTCACTTTGAATATGTTTGTTTGCATATTGTCTCCCCTGTTGGACTATAAGCCTCTTGAGATCTTGGGGAGTCTTTTGCCTCTTTTTATACCCCCAGAACTTAGCACAATGCCTTAGTAAAGGTTTATTACTTAGATTTACTAAAAGGCAGCTTTAGATAAATTTGTGGAGGGCTTTGAATGCCAATCTAAAGATTTGAAACTTTATTCTATAGAGTGGGTATCCACTGAAAACTTCTGAGCAAAAGATTGATGTTTTTATTAAACAAATCTGCCATTCGTAGGACAGATTGGAAGAACTAAGGAGAGAGACAGGGAGCTATTTCAATAGTGCAGGCATGTAAAAATGAGGGCCTGAACTATAGTGGTAGTAGTAAATCTCTCCTTGAACACCATGATTTCCCATCTCAACCATAACTCGAGAAGTGGAATGTTCAGAAAATCGACTCATCTTTATTTCAGTTATTAAAAAGCCAAATTTAAAGAAAATCAATTGGTGAGAATAGCTTGTTTAAATCTAAGACCATAAGGAAAAAAACTGAGTGTCCTCTTCTTTGCCCAGAATAGCCTTTTTCTACTATTGCTATTTCCTAGCTTTCCAATATAATTCACCAACTTGTCTTGTGTATTTATTTAATCAAAAAAAATTTATTAAGCAATTACTTTATGCCAGTCACTGTCTAAGCAATGAGAAAATAAAAAATAAATAATCCCTTCCCTTAAGAAGCTTACATTCTAATAAGGGAGACAATATATAATATATATTTACATAGGTTTATAAAGAATATATTAAATAATAAATGATAGTTCCTTTTTGGAAGTAGTGAGTGACTGGTGTGTTTGTGTGTGTGTGTGTGTGTGTGTGTGTGTGTGTGTGTGTGTGTGTGTGTGTGTAAAACAATCAGACTGACAGAGACAGATGATCAGACTTGTGTTTTAGAAAAATCACTTTAGCAGCTGTATTGGGATGCAGGGGTAGGTTTGAAACAGGTAGAATACACAGGTGAGAGATGCTGAGGATATGAACTAGAAAAGATGAGTCCTTTCTTGAAAAATTTGGGGTCTAAAAATTGGAAGCTTCTTATACAGTGGTTGTAGATTATTTTGCTTGTATTTTCCACTTTTTTGTTCTTGTTGTTTCACATTTGATACCGGTACATTTAGTTATGTTTTGCCATGTTCTTCCCAGAACTGGCTCAGAAAAGATTTTTGTACAGAGCTGAATTCAAGTTCAAAGTGATCCAGTTTGCAAAAGTGAATGGAAATTGTGCTGCTGAATGTCAGTTTGATTATCCTCCATCTAAGAAAACAGCGGAGTCTGGCTATGGGAAGAAGAAGTCCAACTGGAAATGCCACAGCAGAAGGCCATGAGAGGCAAGTCAGCTAAATGGCCTGAGTTAGAGAAGGAATGGAAGAGATGGATTGAAGAGCAAAGGGCAGTTGGAATTTCTGTGTCCACAAAGGTGGTTCAGCATGAGGAAAGAAGAATTGCTGATGAAAGAGACTGATTTCCAAGGGGTACAACTGGTGCTTCAGATTCATGAAATGGAATGAACTAAGCGTGTATGCATGCATCAGATTTGCCCAAAAGAGGACTGAAAGTTATGAGCAGAAGGTCCTTGAATTTTATGATGGATAAAACTTGAGTTCGATAACTTTATGTAATACATTTTTTTTTTCAAATTTCAGGCCCCCAAATTAAGGTGCATCTGATACATGGAGACATATGGTGATTGTTGGGTAAATGAAGACATTGATTAACAATAACAAATGTAGCCTAGAGGTCAAGGGACAAACATTGGGAAGCAACTATTAAACTACTCATTGAGAAGATTAAGGGTTACTTTGAGGAGAGAAGTTTTAATCATATGGTAAGACTGTAATGTAGATTGCAAGAGACTAAGACAGTAGTAAGAGGAAAGTAAATCTACAATGAGTGCAGGAAGTTTTTTTTTTTCCTTGAGAAGTTCCTTAGAGAAAAGCCAAATGATATAACATAATAATTAAGGGGGTGGTAGAATCTAATGAAGATTTTTTTTGAAGCCAGGGAGACTTTGGTGGATTTCTAGGCAACAAGGGAGAAACAGCAGTTAGGAAGATATTAGAGATTATAGAGAGAAGAAGGGGAGATAATGTGGACAATCTACTGAAGAAGATGACAGGGATGAGTTTGATTCATATAGAGAAGTTGACCTTGGTAAGAAGTAACACATCTTCATCAGACTAGAGTAAAGGGGGAAATGGAGGAGTATTTTGGGGTTGTGAGATAAGAAGGAAATATTATCGAGTAGTGGGGGCAGGGGAAGTAAGGTGTCTTCTGTGGATATATAACACTATTTTTTAATTTTCAAATGTACATAGAACACTGTTTTAAGCCCTAGAGAGAGATCCCAACATTTATGGAACATACAGCCTCTGTCCTCATGTGGCATTTAGTTAAATCAGTTGTGTACAACTCTTTGTAACATCATTTGAGTTCGTTTGTTGCTAGTTTTGGCAAAACTAGAGTCCCACAGTCCCACAGCTAGTAAATGATTGAAGCTGGATTTGAACTCATGTCTTCCTGACTCTAGCACCACCTAGCCACCTAGTTGCCCTAGACTGCTTACAGGCTAATATTTAAAGGGGGGATGACTATGCTGGGGACATGTTATTTCCATGTTTTATAGAAGAGTCAGATTCTCTTCATGTTCTGGTCATTTGGGAGTTCCACCCCTTCCTGCTTATGTTGTTAAAATATTTCAAGATGATTTCAGCTGTCCTTTATTTCATGCCCTACTACCTGGTCACCTTTTTAACGGTCTGCTACTTGTCCCAGAGAGCATGCTGTAGAGGTTTTAACCTTTTCATTTCTGGAATTTTGTCTTCCTAGCCTGATGACCCTGATTGATTATTGTCTTACTTTTTCAGCCAGTCACAGGGAAACTTCACATATCAATCATTTTTTTTTGCTAGTACTGATTGGGCAGTGGATGGAGCTCTTGCCATGAATTCAAATCCCTTGAAACTTACTGCCTATCTGATCTTGGGCAAGTCACAACCCTGTTTGCTTCCCATCCAGGGCCATCTCCAATTGTTCTAATTGACATTTGGTCACTGGATCCAAATAACTCTAGAGGAGAAAATGAGACTGGTGACTTAGCACAGCACCCTCCTGACTCAAATTCAATATATCATGGTCTCCTTAAAGAATGAAATAACTAGGGGGTGGCTAGGTGGTGCAGTGGATAGAGCACTGGCCCTCGAGTCAGGAGTAGCTGAGTTCAAATCCTACCTCATACATTTAATAATTACCTAGCTCTGTGGCCTTGGGCAAGCCACTTAACCCCATTGCCTTGCAAAAACCTTAAAAAAAAAAAAGAATGAAGTAACTACCATTTCCATTTCCTCATTGCCTTTCTGGAACTATGATCAAATCAATTCTTCCATTTTTCCTAGAAGGGTATGTCAATCTATTCCTGTGTGACTTCATTAACCCTCCTTATAACAAAAAAAAAAATATGGTGACCTCCCTAGTTAAGCATTATCTCTCCCATTAAATGCATGCTTCTTTAGGATAGGAACTATCTTTTAAAAATAGCAATTAGCATAGTACTTTTCACATAGAAAAGCTTTAGTAATACTTATTTATTCATTCATTTATTCATCCATTCCTTTGGCATTTAATAATACCACATAGGCAATATTATTTAAAAGAAATGAGAAAAATTTGGTGAAAGACTAAAAACTGATCTCTCAAAAAGAAAACATATTTATGAGAATTAAGGTGGTAGAAAGTGATACACACAATCACATAAATACACATAATATTTCCAAAGCATATTGAGAACTGAAGTTTCAAAGGTAAATCAAATAAAGAAGAAATGAGGGAAAAATGTTTATGATATACTATTGATTCCTTTCTTCATTAACCTAACCTTCAGGGAAAATATAGTTAAAAACTTTGATTAGAATGCAAGGAGAGAAAAAAACCCCTCACAGATACTATACAGTCCTGATCAATACAGAAATCATGAAGATATTTTATTTCCCAGTTATCAAGCTGACTTTATTCAATTTTAGATTATTTAGGGGCTCACTAGCCAGATCGATGTGCTTGTTTTCCCTCTTCTCCCCCTCCCAGAAAGCCATCCCATACAACAAAGAATATTTTTTAAAGAAAAACATTTTAAAAGGAGGAAAAGCAGTCAGTAAAACTAATCAAAGCTTTTTAAAAATTGGAATAAATGCATATATATATATGCAATATTCCACATTTTTAGACCTCCTACTTCTGAAAGGAGAGGGCAGAGGTATATTCTTAAATATCTTTTATGAGAATAAGTTTTTTTTAACTTTCTGAATGTCCACTTTTCATTATATTTTTATTGGTTCTTTCAAAGTACATTGTTGTGAATATTATGTATATTAGGATGTTTTGAGAATGGGGGGGATTGGCTTTGTTTTTCTTCATTCAATATCAGTTCCTGTCTTTATTTATCATATTCATTGTTTTTAATGGCACAGTAATATTCCATAAATATATTTATAATTTATTTAGTCATTCCCCAAAAGTTGGGCATCTACTTATTTTTTTGGTTTTTATAAAAATTTTGAGGCTATATGGGAACTTTCAATTACCTCCTTGGAATATATGTCTAATAGTGGAATCTCTGCACCAGAGGGTATGGACATTTTAGTCATTTTATTTACATAATTCCAAATTACTTTCCAAAAGAGCTATATTAAGTTATAGCTCTTCCAACAAAGTTCTATACTTTCTTTCTTCTATGTCCACCTTCTATCAGGAAAAGGTAAAAGAATCAAAATGTAAATCTTTCCTTCACTATGGATAAAAAGTTCTAAGAAAAAGATTTTATGGGGAGCAAAAAAAAAAGACCTAAAATTGGGTTCTTAGATTATCTATTTTTCACCAGTACTCCTATTCCATTATTGATGTGGAAAATTGAGAGTTGGATCAACCTCCTCTAAAAGCTTTACATTATAACCATCTTCTATCCCACTAACTCTATTATTTTTCTCTTAGAGCTTTAATTCAATTCCACAAATATATATATATGTATATATATATATATACAGATATTGAGATAGAGAGATAGAGAGATAGAGATAGAGAGAGATAGAGATAGAGATGATATAGATATAGATGAGATAGATATAGATGAGATAGATGTAGATGTAGATATATAGATAGAGATATAGAGATAGAGATTAGAGATAGAGATAGGCATAGGCATAGGCATAGGCATAGGTATAAGTATGGGTTATAGGTATAGGTATAGGTATAGGTATAGGTATAGGTATAGGTATAGGTATAGGTATAGGTATAAGTATAGGTATAGATTAGATAGAGATAGAGATAGAGAGGGAGAGAGATAGATAGATAGATTATAGATAGATATAGATATAGATATAGATATAGATATAGATATAGATATAGATATAGATATAGATATAGATAGATATAGATATAATGTGGCATCTATATTTTGAAATTGAATCTGAATTGAATCTGAAATTCTGTTTGGACCATTCTAAATTTTCAGCAATTACAGTTTGCTATTTTTCAAGTCTAAGCTATTTATTTTCCATCTTCACCTTTCCTACTTAACTCCCATTTCATTTCATATTACACTTCATTTTTCTTTCCTGGTACCCTTATGGTTTTGAAACCTGATGAGTCTTTTCTGAGGCTCTATTTGCAATCACTGTGAAGTTACTCCCCTCTGAATTTAACTCTTGGATTTCTCTCAACCATATTATTTCTTCATTGTGTTTGATACCTTTTCCTGTCTGGTCATAGCTTCAGCCCCAGTTTCTGGACTGGGGCTTGGGTCAGATTCAGTTTCTCCTATGCTCTTGGATGGTGATCCTGCTTGATCCTGGAGGTCGTGGCTAAAATGAGGTCCTGCCCTCTGCAAGAAATACTAAGTTTTGCTTCAGTCTTTATGTGACTTGACTTCCTCCATAACCTTGAAGCTGAAGCAGACTCTGTACCTTGCTTAGACCATTTAAAATGCTGCCAATTGTTCTGTCAAGTCTCCTGAAAGCCTGCAGGTGCTTTGTTTACCAGATACTATTTTGATCTTTTCTCCAACTGTGGTTTAGAGGTGGAATTGCTTAGATATTGGACTACACAGGCACTGTTCTGGCCCTGACTGCTGCTGTAACTCAGGTGTACCTTGGATCCTGGGTTGTCTGGGAATTACTCCCGACTTGCCTCCTATTGTGACTTGGGTCCTGGCTTCCTGGGCTCTGTTCCAGGACCTGGTCTGTCCCTGTCTTCTGTTGTGAATCTCAGCTACTTGTGAGCTGTGTCATACCTACCATGGCTTGTCTCCAATCAAATCTAATTAATATTTATCAAGTATCAGACACTATGCTAAATGTTGCAAATACAATCAATGATGATGATGATGATGATGATAAGATAGTCCCTGCCTTCAAGGATTTTATCATCTTAAGGGGGGAGAGACAACACAGGAAAAATGAGGAAAGTGGGAAAGGAAAAGGGAGATATAGGACTCTAGGGAATAAATGACTTCTTATTCTGTGGAGTTGAAACCAGGAAGGACAGCAGATACAGAGTGGAATGTCTCCTATTTGAGCTCCATGGATCCCTAACAGTATTTTTATATGGTTCTATAGTGTCTAGAGACTTAAAGTCATTTGTTTTCTCTTTTATTTGGCATTGTTCCTTTTACATGAGGATTTTTGCATGTTTACATTCTACCATCCTAATCAGAAATGTCTCTACTGCTCTTTTCTCTAAAAACTCCCCAGGTTACTTAATTCAATAGTGGTAATATTTGATTTGAGCCTTCGTCTAGTACCTATCTAACTAATATATCTTACAGGAAATATAAAAAAGAGCAAAGAATTTAACTAGAAGAGAATAAAAAGTAAAAGTTAAGCAAAAGGATAATTTTCAGCTTCCCAACCCACCATATATGCAAATATATGTATGATCTCCCATACGTAAGCCATATGAAATTCTAGTGCCAGGGCACTAGGGAGAAATCATGGGAAAGGAGAAAAGTGGAATTGGGTTGGGAGATAATTACCTAGAAACAACCTGACCAGACTTCATGAGTGGTGAGTTGACTTTCCTGCCAGTGACATGGGGTTAGGATGAGTCACATGGAAAGATGGGTGTCATGCCCTAGGAAGTCTGGCTTGTGTCCCCCAAAGCACTGCCAAATTCAACCCCGTGACCACTGTTCCCCTTCACAACCTCCAGGAGGCTGGGGATTCCATGAACCCTGGGGTGAAAAGAAAACTTGCATAAGGACAGTGTAGAGGCAGCAGCAGCTGAGAGTTTGGCTCCTTCAGTTTGCCTTCTAAGTCTTTGGTCCTCTCAGCTTCCTCTCTGTATTCTAGCTCCCTTTGACCTGCTCTCCAGGCTGCTTATATAATTTTTTTTTTCTTGAAGAGGTTCCCTGGCTAGTTCCTGATACTGAAATTTCTTGAAGTTATTCTTGGAGTTGAAGGAATGATTTTTGTTTGCTTTGTTTTGTCAGCAAAAGCTTGCCAGGAACTAAGAGTTCTTTGTAAACCACTGAATTTTCATAACTTCTTTTTTTTATACATTCCCTTTTTTCATGTCTTCAATTCTTCCCTTCCCCACATAGCTGATAAAGTGAATGAGGCTGTAAACTTGGGACCACAATCTCAACTATAACTTCTTAAGTAGGTTATGGAAAATTCAAGTGTGAGATTTGTGTGTAATATGATTTTTAGAATGTGCTACTAGAACTGGGGGATGGTGAAAATAGTCTTAAAAGTATTCAGAGCAGAATTCAGGGACAAGTAGAAAGAAGTCTTGCCCACATCAGACTAATGGTTTGAGAAATAGGGCCATTGAATATTCTTTAGTAGTTTGGTTATTTTTACATCTGTTGCCATTAGCTGAATTGTCTGTGACCACTCATTGGGGACTTATTGATCAATCAATCAATATTTACCAAGGGTAGTCTATATAACTGGTAAGGTACTAGATAATGAGAGTGTTCATTTCCTAAATTTTACTGTCTAGGAAAAAACTCTACATACTTAATCCTGGTTCCAATTATATGCATGAGCTAGTGGGGAAGTTTAAGGATTCCTCTTTAAACAAATTCCTAGGAAATGTGTGTCCTAAGGCAGCAAACTCCAAACTTATTTGAATATGCTTTCCTATCAGTTAAAAATAAAATGGGTAACCTCCTAGACCCTTTCTACTTTTCACTATGTTCCTTTTTCTATCATGACTGGTCACTAGAATAGGGCTTATAAATTGCCTTGAAGTTTAGATAAAGCTCAATAAATGATGATAAACACTGAAAAGAAGAGACAAAAGCTTCTTTCAGAATTTCTGTTGTCACAGTATAGACCATGCTGCCTCCCAAGTACATTAAGGTATCTTAGAGTGCATTCATTCTAGAGATTCTGGGTTCTGTTTACTTGCTTTTTTTTTTTTAGGTTTTTGCAAGGCAAACAGGGTTAAGTGGCTTGCCCAAGGCCACACAGCTAGGTAATTATTAAGGGTCTGAGACCGGATTTGAACCCAGGTACTCCTGACTCCAAGGTCGGTGCTTTATCCAGTACACCACCTAGCCACCCCCTACGCCACCTAGCCACCCCTGTTTACTTGCTTTTAAAAAATATTTTAATAACTTTCACTATAATTGCTTTCCTTTGTATCTTAAGCAATCTTACTCATTTAAAAGCATTATTCTCAAAAAAAGGTCTATTGGTTTCACTGGATTGCCAAAGCAGTCCATGATATAGAAAAATAAGAGGCTTCCTAAATTATTACAATTCCCTAAATTTTCAGGCAAGAAAATAGGTCCACAGAGAAGTTAAGTGACCTTAAAGTCACCATGTAGTAGGTAGCTTAACCAGAGCTGAACCCACTCTTCTAACTCCAAATCTATTCCTATAGTGTCATACAGCCTCTCATGGGGAAATTAAGGCTAATTGAAGTTTAAAAAACATGCTCAAGCTCACAGATGTAGTCATAGAGACAGCAAGGAGTAAAAGGATTCAGAAATCCAGATCCTCTGGTTTCAAATTCAGTGTTCTTTCTTCTGCATTACTAATGCATTCAAGCACTTCCTGCCCTACCTAGCATCTATCAGAGAGTATAAATAAACTTTTTAGGTTAAAAAATTATGACCTCTATTGGGGTAAAATTTTATGTAGTGTATATAGGAAATATGTATTTCCTAATCCTAGTTATCAATAGCTACAAGAGAATTTACTCCAACCTGATGAAACAACAATTGTTGATGAATTAGTGAATAGCAAGTGAGGTTGAGGTTATTTCCAATACTTCTGGATGAAACTAAAGAAAGATAATTGAATTATCTTGTATTTTGTCTAGTGCTTTTGTTTGGATGCTGACTTACAAGTGTTCATTAGTTGCTTTGCATGGCTTGTCACTCTAACTATATTATTAGTTCAATGAGGGAAAGGGCAACATTTTCTGCTTCGGATTCCCTACAGCATCTATCTCTGGTTACAGAGCAAGTACCCAAAACCATTTAGCAGATGAAGGAAGGACTGTTTTTCACAACCTCTATCCATTGCTCTCTTGTCTGTGCTCCTCTTGAGTCATCATGGCCAGTAGGAATCTCATCTTTCTGTAAGTTCACATCAACCTTGGAGCTCCTACCTCATCAGTAGCCCCTAGTCCTTTGGCTCTTCTCTCCTCTTCAATGGAAAGAATAGAGTTTGGAGGATAGAAATCAGAGGTCTTCCAGTTAAAGAGACCAGTCATCTGTTAATTTCCCAACCAGCTGCAACTCTCTGAATTTCATCATGCCCTCACATGGGGGTACCACATCCTTCTCCCCCACCCTTTTATCTTCTTTTTTATGTGTTGCTTTTCCTCAATTAGGTTATGAGGTCCTTAAGAGCAGGGACTGTCTTTTGTTTTCTTTTTTATCCCCAGCTTTTAGCACAGTTCCTTAAATTATTGATCGTGAACCTGTTTTAATGGAGGAGGCCAACTATAGCTACCAGTTGTTACATGTAGAAAGATCTGTCTTTAAATAAGATGGACAATGTGGCAAATGATCCTGAATTAGCACAGATAAGGTTTTCTGTATGCAATCCTCCCCATGATATCCCACCAATTAGGAATTTACTTCACCTAATAAGATTTATCCTTTTAAAATTCAACAGCCTCTGAGAAATGCAAGGAAAGTTATCACATTTTAATATGATCTTTAAAAAAATTCTTTTATTTTTAAATACTCATATGAAAATACTGAGAGAATGGAAGTTTGGATAGAGAAAAAGGTGAATTTTCAGCATATGGTAGGAATCTGTTCTTAGAGACTTGGAAAGACAAAAAGGCAATATGGGGAAGAAATTGGCCTATGGTAGAGCTGTCAAAAAAGGCCTACTGTTTCCATGCTGCCTACAACATGAATATAGCCAAAACCCAAATAAATATAATTGAAAAATATTTAATAAAATACAATAAAACATAGATAATATTATATTTCAAAATTAAGTCAATGTAAAACCCACATGAATCCTTATGAATGAATTAGTACTCCCCTTCCCTTTCTATTTGTGTTTGATATCATTGTTTTGCAGGAAAGGTCACTATACTTGGGTTGCAGTCCTAGTTCTGTCTCTGTCTTGCTTCACTTTCCTCACTTGTGGAAAAAAGAAAGTTTCACATTATCCATAAAAAAATCTATAGACTTTAGAACTGGAAGTAATCTTATGGAAAATTTGGTCCAGTGTCCTTTTGTAGATGAAGAAACTAAGAAGAAAAATGAATTTTTGCTTGCACTTAGAATAGATAATCTTTAACCAATATCCCTTCTAACCATAACATTTCTTATAAGT
The DNA here is from genome assembly GCF_037893015.1 of Macrotis lagotis. Classification (NCBI taxonomy): domain Eukaryota; kingdom Metazoa; phylum Chordata; class Mammalia; order Peramelemorphia; family Peramelidae; genus Macrotis; species Macrotis lagotis. The sequence goes on from NC_133664.1 coordinate 131,777,743, forward strand.
GCTGGGTCAGGTAGGGAAGAGACAGTGTCAACTGATAAATTTTACCTACTACAGAATACTGCTTATCTGTATGGTTCATGAGGTAAGTGCCTGAATCATCTTTAGCAAAATTATTCTCTCATTTCTTTCATTCAGTTTTAAGAGTATATTTCTTCAAGTCAGAGAAGAGGATATAAATAAATAAAGGGCATAAGCACCCTAAAATGAAATTAAGTCATAAAATTCTACAGTTACTGTTAAATTAGATCTGGGACATTTAATTTCTGAAATATGCTGAAATCACATGCTAAATAAGAATTTTTTTAACTTTTAGAAAGCTTCCAAAGAGGGGGGAAAAAAGGGGGGGGTAGGTTTATGTACAGCTTCTCCAAGTCATAATTGGTCACCAACCCATAGAAATCAGTATCTAATAACTTAAAACTTAGCCAATGTTTATTAAACTGAAGTATGATTGAGAACAAAGTACTGAATTTGGAGTTATAAGAACTTTATTTCCATTTAGTATTTGTGAGATTTTGAGACTTTATTTAATTTCTTCGAATCCCATTTTCCCAATCTAAAATGGGGCAGGGGGAGAATATGATCTTGGAAATCCTTCTATTCCAAATGATTTATTATTTCAGTCACATTCCTCCATATAAATTAGCACTACTGCATAGGGGCCTAAAAAGTAAGCTCATTAAAGCAAAAAAAAAAAAAAATTCAGAACATCTGGTCTACTTTCCTCCATTATAGCCTTGCATGTTACTTAAAATAAATAAATAAAAAGGGTAGTGGGATGTTTTAAAATTTTTCCAAAACACTTTTTCCTGGGTCTTACTGGATATATATGTATATTTAAAGGGTAGTTGAAAGCCAGCTTCAAGAATCAAGTTGAAACTACTGGAAAGAATGAGTTATAACCCCAAAATTGGCACAGGTCTAACTAGGGCTGCTTTGATGGAGATACACTATATTAAAACAGAAGGGAAAAAAAAGTGATATTGGCCAATCCAAATCAAACATATCCCTCATATTTCAGTCTTCCAAATATGGAAAACAGTGTTTTTCTTTTAAGTCTTCAGCTTAGTTTCTTTTATCATTCCCAAATTTCCTAAACTACCCAGTAGAATGAAAAACAAGAACAAAATGTTTCACAGGAAAACAACAGCTAACAGTCAGATTAGAAAACTTTTTTTAGGAGTTAGTTAAATTAATGACAGGATAAAACTAAACCATTATGGATAACCTTAAGAGTATCTTGGATCTGTATAACAAATGAAAAGTTCTTCATACATAATATAGTGCTAGTTTCTTGCATTTCCTTCTAGATAAAAATTAAATAAGTCAATCAATACTTAAATGATTCTGTGACTTCCTCAATTTGAGTACCCTTCAATATCATCAATGCTAAGTCATCTTTTGTAACTCCTTTCCATGTCCTTTCATAATTTACCAGAGGGAGTTCACCCAGCAAGCAGGGGACTTTCTTCAATTTCTCTAGTAATGATGAAGATACTAATAGAACTCATATTCTATCCACTGACTATCCTTTGTTCTCTCTATATGAGCAGTACTAGCTTCTTTTCTGCTCATGTGTTTCTTTGATGAGTAGATTTTCAATCAATTAATAAGCATTTATCAAATACCTACTATGTATAGTCAAAGACTGTGACATGTACTGTGAAAACAAAGGCAAAAAAAAGCATCTACCCTCAAGCAATTTATCATTTGGACAGAAACAAATTTTACAAAATAAATACAAGGTATGTTTTGTGGGAAGAATTAGCAGCTGGAAAACAGAAAAGTTTCATAGAGAAGTTTAAGTCGACCCTTGAAGGAAACTGGGGATCAGGCACAAATGAGGAGAAAGGTAATTATTCCCAGAAAGAGAAGAGGAACAGAAGGAGATGATGGAGGGTTGTATATGAAGAACTCTAAGAAGGGAAATTTGGCTAGACTATAGTGTAAGAAAAATAACTGATGAATAAAAAGACATTTTTAAAGTACTTTATATTTGCCAAGCACATTGCTAAATGCTGGGGATAAAAATAGGAAAGCCAGATAGTCATTGCTTTCAAGTTGAAGTAAACAACATAAAGGAAGATTCAGCTGCAGGGAACATGAAAAGGTCTAAAAGTCTTAATGGGATAATGGTAAAATTGTGGGCAAAGCCCAGAATTCTTTAGGTTGCATAAATGAGTAAAATTGTCTCCCTTTCACCTCCCGATTGTGTGAATTCTCCAGACTGTGCCACTATCATTCATATGCCTTCTCAATCTAGAACTTCCTTCAGCAGCCGGACCTTTTCTCCTTGGTATATCCCTCTCCATTTTGCCAGTTCTTTCTCTCATTGATGATTCTTTCTATTCCATGCATGTAGGAAATGGACTAAGACCTGCAATGCTTCATTTCCCTACCTTCTGTGATACTGAATCTCTGGATTTAACCAAGACGGCCTAGATCAAATAAGTTTCCCCTACAGACATCTCTTACCTTTTCAACTCTCTTTTATGTGAGGTTCTCTAACCAGAATGTAAACTCATTGAGGGCAGGGATTATCTTTCTTTTTGTTTATGAAGCTAGTAAATAATAAAAGCTTATTGCTTGTTGCTCTTCCTTATAAGATGAAAATGCTGTAGGACTTTAATCAAAGAGATTTTTTTTCAAGGATGAAGAAAGCATGATATCACTTATTTCCCACCCAGGAGACAAAAATCTTCAGTAGGTGTAATGGAAGACTTAAGAATTCTCTTCTTTGTTTTGTTTTAGGAAATAGAGGCAGAATGAAGGATAAGACCTTTAAAATCTTTTTAGGCAGCAGCAGGGCAAATGGTAAGTTCTAGTGGTTCTTCACATCAGAAAGAATGGAGTTGTTGACTACCTTTTCACCCATTTCCTGGATACAGTCAAGTAGCTGGGATGAAAAGGGAAGGCAAAGGGACAGCATGTTCCTGGTGATAGTGATTCCTTCTGGGCTGCTTAGACATATTGAATATATTCTGGGATAGTCAAGGGTCAGGGGAGAGAAAGAGTAAGGTAGAATATATTTGCCAAATATGAATCATTCCCACTCATATTTATCCATTTATCCATATTATTCAACCTAATCAATTCTCTCCCTCTCTTTCCCTGTCTCTCCCTGTCTGTCTGTCTGTCTGTCTGTCTGTCTGTCTCTCTCTCTCTCTCTCTCTCTCTCTCTCTCTCTCTCTCTGTCTCTGTCTCTGTCCCTGACTCTGTCTTTGTCTCTCTCCCTCTCTCTCCATAATATAGGCTAAGTCAACCCAAATTTTCCTGAAATAAACAGTTAGTATTCCCCAAATTATCTCTTGACAATTCATCAAAAAGGCAACAGATGTGAAGAGAGTGTGCTAAGGCCCAATGCCTGATTTTCATCAGAGCCTTTGACTAATATAGTTCAAGGTTAGCTTGATTTTCATTAGGTCCTGAACAAATACAGTGTGGACTTGTGTGGTAGGATTACTTAGTGAGATGTTTATTACTGTTGACATCCCTATTCTGGTTCATAGTGACCATTTTAGGCAAGACGATGTTGCTTCTAGATACAGATTTATGATAATGTAAGAAACAAAATGTCCTTGTGGAAAGAGCACTGGGCTTGGAGTCAGAAAACCTCCGTTCTGCTTCTTACTAATTGGTTAGCCCTGGGCAAATCTCCTAACCTGCCCAAATCCCAATTTTCTTAACCATAAAATGAGAATAGGAATAGCTGTGCTACCTACTTCAAAGATTTGTTAAGAGGAAAGTATCTTATAAACCTTAAAATATATAAATTTAGTGTAATTCAAAAGTGTTTATTAAGCATCTACTATATATTTAAAGCCTTGAACTAGATTGGGAAACTATTTTTTATCTTTCTTTTCCCAGTGGCATGGTGATTGGTACAAACAACAAATATTTATTGATTGACTGGCTACAAAGATATGCAATAATGAAGTCCTTGCCCTCAAAGAGTTTATAATCTACTGGGGGGGAGGGGGATAAGGAGAATAGATCAGGTAGACCTATTGTTATTCTTCTTATTATTGTATGTTAAAAGTGAGCTCCCTACCCATAAACTATGATAACATTCATATGTGTAGCAATAATATTGAATTCCCACTTGTAATATGAGCTTACAACCCATATAAATGGGTTGCCATCTATAACATGGCTATACTTGTAGAAAATGATGCCCATGTGTAATAATAACCAGTGGTGCTGGTGAAAATTACGTATATAGACTCCTTGAGAAGTGGGATTGAGGGTGAGTATTTGGTGTTAGAACAACTCTTTTAGCTCCTTAGCAGATATAGCATCATTCTCCTCTACTCCATCCCCAGGAGAGGTTTTTTTTCCCCTCCACAGTTCTCTTCCTCCAACTAATTTAAGATGAAATCAAATGTATTTTTCTTTCTCTCTAAAAGAGAATTCAGACCCACATCCATGTTAACTCACATTGATAAAGAATTATTTCTCTTATCTCCCTAAAAGGTAAACTTGGCCTAGTTGCTCCATGTGTGCTAGAAAATGAATTTATTTGCCCTGGTGATTTTTGGTAGGCACCATTTTTTTTTTGGTAAAAAGAATTAAAGAATATAAAAATGCAAAGGAGTATAATTAGTTGTTTTTGGTTAGCAGTTCAGGAAGAAAAAGCTACTTGTTTTTCTTTCTCTTCCTCCTCCTGAGGGGCTTGTGATGGAGGGGTGGTGTGTTTGGGGAAGAGAGAAGGCAGGGAGAGTTCAGAGTGTAAATGGAGAATTGCTCTCCTACCGAGGATGGAATAGAGGGAGAGGAACGGGTCAGAGCTTTAATGTGTATATGACATACCAGATGCTTTTTGATAGTTTCATTGGGTACCAACAGCAGCTTTGTGATCTCCATTATTCATGATACTACAACCCACCAAGATTCTTAAAGTACAGGTGCTAAAGAGGCAAAAAGAACATGAGAGTAGGACAACTCAAACCACTCTGACCTCCCAGGCCACAAGAATGATTTCCCCTTTTCTACTTTGCCTCTTGAATTCTTATCCATTCTATAAATTTCAGTATAGATGCCTCCTTCTTTTAAATGAAATATCCCCATTTCTCTCTTCCCACTGTCTGAGGAACAAGATCAAAATGTCACAGCTCTCTGTGAAGTTTGAGTAAAAATCTTATTTACAATAGGTATTCCTGTGATCCTTCATTCATCACTCTCTGTCAAACTGGATGAAGCTACCTTATTTATGGAAATGTTATACTGAGAAAACAATGCTCTCCATCCATGTTTAAATATGTAACCTATTATAAAAATCTGTATTTTTAGAACCTAAATCTAAATGTTCCCTTAACATTAATCATCTAGTAAAATTATCCTCAACTACAGGAAGATTGGTGAAAGAGGGTCATTAAATTACCATTCCATTTAGTAAAAGTAATTTAGAAGTCACAGCAATAAATGGACAATTAAAACACCAAAGAAGAAGAAAAGAGTAAGGGAAAAGCTATATATTTCTAGAACTTATGAGAATTCATGGGGAAAACAAAAAGAAAAAAGAATGAGAATATGATGACAGAGAAGCTGCTTAACTTTGTAATACCTTTTCTTAAAAAAAACAATGAAACAATTTAAGGTACTTTACAGACTATACCACAAATTGCAATCTTTGTCTATATGATTAAAACTCACAAAATGTTTATGTGTCTGTGACAATATTTCCAAGATAAAATTATTCTATCTGCTCTATGCAGACAGAATAAGTAAGAATTTTTGCCAAGTGGCCCATAACCTTTCATCTTTTCTAGTTGACAAATAGAATGTACGAAGTTTTGTTGTTGGTTTTTTTAATCAGTAAACTATGTCTGGCTATGAATCAAGTTCCTACTCCTACTCCTTTTTGCTACAATATTTTTGTAAAGCTAAAGAAACTTCCTGCACTGAGTCAACTACTCCATAATGTAAATAGCAAGAAAGAAAAACCACGCACTTTTGGCAAATACATAGGCTGTTCTCTGATTTTAAACTATGGCAATAACAATAACTAGTACCTCTAGTTTTTACTGAAATGATTGTAATTGAATCAATTACTTTAATAGCTTTGAACAAAAACCTCAATGGAATTTTAAATTCCCACTTTTTAATCAGCAAGAGTTTGTAATTATAAAACCACTCTAACTATGAAGTCAGTGGGGATATTTTTGCAAGAGTTAAGGGCCACAGAGTCAGGTCTATGCATAATTGTTTTGAGCAGGCATCATCAATTTGTACCTGAGTCACTCATCCATTTTTGTTTTATTTTTAAATTGATGCATGAAAATTGAAGAAGAATGTAACCTTTATAATGGAACATGCCACTTTGGTTTTAGTTTTGGTATATTCCCAAGAAGTCCTATGGGATTAGATGGCAGATATTATTATGCAGAGGTTCACAATCAGATGTTCCTGATGCTGCAAAAAACTGAATTCAAAATAGTTTTAAAATTTCATAGATTTAAATTCAGCAATTGCACAGAACATTTTTTCAGTATAAGGATTTCCTGATGCCCTACACTTCTGACTTTATTTCATATTACGACTCTCCTCCAAATACTCTGGACTCTAGGCCATGAACATTTCAATGTAATTGGTTTCTTTTATAATGTCATTTTTTTTTAGATTTTTGCAAGGCAAATGGGGTTAAGTGGCTTGCCCAAGGCCACACAGCTAGGTAATTATTAAGTGTCTGAGATCAGATTTGAATCCAGGTACTCCTGACTCCAGGGCCAGCCAGTGCTTTATCCACTATGCCATCTAGCTGCCCCTGTCATTTATTTTATTTCGTGTATTTTGTAATTTTTCCTAAGAAAGGGGTACATAGGTTTCCCCAGATTTCCAAAGGGATGGATGACATAAAAAAAGAATTAGGGACAGGTAGGTGGTGCAATAGATAGAGTACCAGCCCTGGAGTCAGGAGGACTTGAGTTCAAATTCAGATTCAGACACTTAATACTTACTTAGCTATGTGACCTTGGGGAAGTCACTTAACCCCATTGCTTTGCAAAAACAACAACAAAAAGATTAAAAATCTCTTGCTGTAAACAAACTAGAATGTTTTTGTTCCCATCATTATTCCTTGTGCTCATCTTTTCTCTATGCTTTGAATAACTTCTCTCCCTCTTTAACATTTGAATTCTTACCCACCCAAATTTAGATGTAATTTTCCTCCCTGAAGCCTTCCTTGATCCCCTTTTTCAGTAAGTAAATGATCTTATATACCCCAATCCATATAGCACTTTCTTAAGGAAGTTTTTAAAGCACTTATCATAGAAATTAAGTCCTCAAAGTTTAAGTATTATTCTTCCATTATATTCTAATATTTAGAGTCTAATAATCTCTTCATGCACAGGAATCAGCTTTTAACTAGATTTTATATCCCCTATGGCCTTAAGAATAGGGTTCTGCAAACAGCAAAGTAATGAATAAATGTTCATTGATTGAACTAAAGACTTTAAATAGGTTAAAATAAGGAAGATTAGGGGAAAGTTTTTTCTCTTGTTTTTGAGTAATGGTCAAGTATATGTTACAAGTTAAATATCTGAGCCTGAAGTTCTCATGTGGTCCTTTCTGGGTTTATGATATATTAGTGATGGAAGATAAGTGGATTGGGTAACATTCACCCTGAGCAATGTGCTTGTGCAGTTGGGGTAGAAACAATGGTCCAATACAACTTATTAATTTCCATTTAAAGAGACTGTAATAATCACTGATAGCTATCACTCTTGAAGAGAGAGACTCAGTCAACTTTGTTCCTGGAATAAAGGATAGAGAGAGGAGGAGGAGGAGGAGGAGGGAGGTGGGAGGGAGGAGGAGAGGAGGAAAGAAGATCAAAATATAAGGGATTTGAGATGCAGGACGACTACTGAGATATCTGAAGCATCCTGTTCCTGTTTGCTCATGTAGCTATAAGTAGGAAAGACAAATCGAGTTTCTGCAGTTAATCATTTATTCTGTTTCAGTTTTATTGGAATTGTGGATAATTGTGTTTTGTTTTGTTTTTTTTACAAGGAAATGGAGTTAGGTGGCTTGCCCAAGGTCACACAGCTAGGTAATTAATAAATGTTTAAGTTTAGACTTGAACTCAAATCCTCCTGACTCCAGGGCTGGTACTCTATCCACTGCACTACCCTAGCTGCCCCCAAGGGATTGTGGATAATTGTGAAGAAATATTGATCCCTACTGGCCTGTGACCAAGGGCTCAGACTATTCATTTAAGACATAGGGAATTGATACAGATTTGAAGACAGAGACAGCAGACTTCAAAGGTTTCTGATTTGAGAAGAGTCTAGGTCTAGGAATTAAATGGAATGCACCATTGATGTTTATGCTACCACATATTTCTACTTTCATTATACTTTATCTAATTAGAAGTAGCATTTTTAAAGGTAAATTAGAGAGGCTCATTGCCAAGGACACATATGGCAATTGATTATTATAGGTGAATCCACACTCCTAGATGCAGTAATCATAAGATCACAGGTCTAGCTCTCAAAGGGCTATCAGAGATCATATAGTGCAACCCCATTAATTTTATAAATGAAAGTAAAATTTGAAAACTGAGACCCAGGCAATTTACGTGATTTTTATCAAGGTCATATGGATAACAAGTAGCAGAAGCACTTATTCACTCCAGCATTATTTACAGAGAGAAAAAGGTAGACTGGCAGATATTAATACTAACCCCCTGGTGTTGGCTAGTTTACATTATACTATGTTGGAAGTAGTAGAAGATAATTTCTTTTCCTAGGATACTAGATCATTATAATAATATATATATATATCATAATATATAAAACTGTATACATGTACACACACACCTCCATGTGTTTGCATGTATATACATATCTAATTTGTATATAGATATATTTATGAATATATGCATATATATTCAAGTAATTATGATTATATAACATAATCATGTACTTATGATTAGAAATTGCTTTTCCCCTTAAAGATATTAACCATAATCTGAATTAACCATTGAGTTTACAAAAAAGGAGAAGCAGCAAATTAGATAAGATAAAAAAAACTGCTTATGGATATAGTATATTAAAGATACTAAATTCTACATAGCTAGACAATATTATCAAGGTCATTTTTAAAAGTCTTAGAACAGAGAGCAAAATTAGAAGTGAAGGGTGAATTAAGTTGAATTGATATTTATTCTAAGTAAAATCTTCCCATCAGTGAATAATCTTGGACCCTGAGATTTTTGTAGTATGTACTGGTAGGTGGCAGAATTTAACAAGCATTTCTGAACATTACTCTCTTGAAAACTTCTTTGACACCAATCTCTCAAAGAGAGTCATTCTTCTAAGTATGACGAGTATCTTGTTCATTTATGTACAATGAAACAAATTGAAGCATTACCTGGAAATCTTCTAATGATTTGACATAATCCTTCCTTGCTGCAAAGCTGATGCTGTATTTCTGGGAGTATATTTACCTGAAAGTAATAAAAGACCAGTGATTTTATGGTAGATTTATAAGCACTAAAGCCAAAGTGAAAACATTTCTTGGAGCTTTGGATGGATACATATGAAAAGTGAATATCTTCTTCCTATCCTCCCACCCACAGACCACAAGCATAGAAATCAGAGCATTTAATATTTTAAAATAGAAGAAAAAATTAATATACCTTGTGATCCTATCCTATCTGAAGCATTGGATACAGTCTAAAATAACCAACCAGACAACAAACCAAAAAAAAGTGAGAAACTAATACTAAGCATTTCAGAGTTGTAAGGAAATACCTAAAGAACTAACTCAAATTCAGTAACCAGAATAACCTAGCACTTAGAAGTTATATTTTGCAAAAAATAACAAATATGACTTACAGTCCCTAAAACAACAAGACTCGCAAAGTCTCTCATTTGTCCTTATGTACACACTTGAGTCCCAGTTTTTTAAAGTTTGATATTAAAATGGCAGACATACTGTGAACTGCTAAATAAGTATATAAATGCCATTTTTTCTGAGTTTAGAATCTAGTTTTCCTAAAGGTTCATGAGTACAAAATCATAGTGCAGTTTTATATAAATTCAAATATTTACAGAGGTATGGCTTCAATTTTGAAGGGAAAGGGAAAATACATGATTAATGAAATTTAATCTGTTTTTAAATGGTATCCAGTAAGAAACTATTGTAAACTTGCTGCCAAAAAACAAGGTGAAATATAGTAAAAATGACATGAGTTTTGAATAATGAAGAAAGTCAGTTTGAATTAGCAAAAGAAAAAATGAATTATATATTTTAAGATAAATATTGTTTGCTTTCAAGTACAAATATAATTTAAACTAGTATGATAATATATACATATTATATGAGGATATTTTTAATAATTAAGGTTACTTGTAATTAGTAGACTGCAATTCAGATCTGACTAGATGTTTGACAAGTCACTTAACCCCATTTGCCTCAGTTTCTCATCTGTAAAATGAGAGAGCAATAGAAATGGCAAAGCATTCTAATATAATTGCCAAGAAAACCCCAAATGGGGTCAAAAAGAGTCAGCTATGACTGAAACAACTGAACAAAACAATGGTATAACTAAGTACATATGCAAAAAAAAATTCCAATCTTTTCTTTTAAGGTGATTACACATTTCCTCTGAAGTCCTATTATGCCATTAATTTGCTCAGTAATTTTTTTTTCCCTTTAAATTACTTCAGTCTAGATAAAGCAGACAAGGTTATGTCTGGACAAACATAAATCTAATTCCATGACACTTTATTGTTAGTCCCAAGCCCAAAGTGAACATAAACTATTTTTTCATCAAGCCTTTGCAAGAATTTAAAGACAAGTTTGTTTTGAAGATTCTAAAATCAAAGTAATTATAAGGCATTTTACTGGCAGCAGTGTTTGGCTCATAGGAAAAATCACTTTTTACCAATCTCTAAGGGAGATGTTCTCTGATCAGTTTATAGAGTTTGCAGGTATGTTTTGCAGACTTTAGAGAGTGGTAGTTTTTTCTCTATACTTTGATTACAGCTGATTGATTGGGGATGAATTGATTGGCTTAGATTGTTGTAGATAAATTGGAGATGAATTATTTGCTTTAGAGCCATTTCTTTGTTCAGGGTCTACCAAAAGGAATTGACAGACATGATTAATGCTTTTTCCATCTATTTTTGTGTATGCCAGATACACAGGAACAACAACAACAAAAAATAAAGCCACAGAGCCAAGAGCAAACCTAGGTTCTAGGAGATTTCTCCAAGAACTGATAATAGCTTCACTGAGTCAAAAGCAAATGAGAATTGCATGTACTTTTATTCATAAGGCTCAAAAGCAGAGTTCCTAATTTTAACCTTGGAGTCAATGACATGATCTCTTGACCTGAGAAATGGCAGCCAATGAAATAAAAAAATGTGGCTGTTTTAAGAATTAGCAAGCATGGGTCTTCTATAGAAGAAGGGATTTCCTGGGCTATCTCAGATCCAAGATTGCCTCTCTAGCAACCTCATGTCTGAGAATACCAGAATTTGAGGGATTCCCTGGACAGCACACCAGACTTGAGGTTGCTTCCTTAACCTGTATAGCCATCTTCTTTGCAAGTCTGTTTTCAGAGTAGTACCTTAAACTGGATACCTAAATCGATCTCTAGATGATCTCTGGAATCACTGAAAGTGAATTGGTCCTTCAAAAAATTCTAAGTTTGCCTCTCAGCAGTTCAGAGAGCTAGGACAACCATATTGGACTGGATGTAGACAATGTTGTCCCTATGCAGAGGAAGAAAAACAAAACAAAACACACACACACACACACACACAAACCAACTTTTCAGAATCTGATGAACACTCTATAAAAATTATCTCTTATATATCTCTTTCCCTTAATCCTAATTCCTCATACCAAAAATAACTGATCTGTAAACAGGTTTATCAAAAATATGTATGTACAATTCTAACCTGACTGAGGGGTGGGGAAGTGGGAAGGGAGAGTGGAAGGAAATTTTGTAACTTAAAAATATACATGTGCAAATATATGAAAGAAAGAAAGAAAGAAAGAAAGAAAGAAAGAAAGAAAGAAAGAAAGAAAGAAAGAAAGAAAGAAAAAGAAAGAAAGAAAGAAAGAAAGAAAGAAAGAAAGAAAGAAAGAAAGAAAGAAAGAAAGAAAGAAAGAAATTCTAGGTTTGGTTTATTTTTCCAAAGTAAGTCCAAATCAAAGGATGGTATGAGTCTGGAGAACTGCATAGGAAGGTAGAGACTCACTGGAAAGGGGAATTGTATTAACTATATATCCTACTGTGAATCCTTTGTATTGTTTTTGCATTTTTCATTGGTGGAGTAAAGACTATGTATGCAGAGTCATCTTTTTTTTGATATTTTGTTTATTTTTCCAACTATATGCAACAGTAGTTTTTAACAATCATTTTTGCGAGGTTTTGAGTTTTACATTTTTCTTCCTTCTTTTCCCACTCTCCTCCCCGCCTCCACAGAATGCAATCTAATATAGGCTATTCACGTGGAGAAGACTCAAATCAAATCAGAAAATAAAACAGAAAAAAAATTATACATAAGATAACTTTTTAAAATCTGTTAAAATTTTTTTGAGGCAATGCGATTAAGTGACTTGCCCAAGTCATCCAGCTAAGGCAATTAAGTATCTGAGGGCAGATTTGAACTAAGGTACTCCAGGCCATTGCTCTATCCACTGCACCATTTAGTTGCCCCACCATAAGATAACTTTTAAAAATTGAAGATAATAAGCTTTGGTACACATTTAAACATCACAGTTCCTTCTCTGGATATGGCAGGTATTTTCCATTACACATCTTTTAGAATTGCCTTTGATTGTTGTACTGCTGAAGTGTCCAAGTCATCATAGCTGATCATCTCCCATAGTTGCTGTGAGTGTGTATAATGTTCCTGTGCTTCTGCTTACTTCCCTCAACATCAGTTCATGCAAATCTTTCCAGGCTATTATGAAAGTCCATCCCTCATGATTTCTTACATAACAATAGTGTTCCACCACAATCATATATCACAATTTGTTCAGCCATTCCTCAGTTGATGGACATCCCCTCCATTTCCAATTCTTTGCCACTATGAAAAGAACTGCTATAAATATTTTTGTATATATGGGGTTTTTTATCCTTTTTATGATCTCTTTGGGAAAAGATCTAGTAGTGTTATTGCTGGATCAAAGGATACCATGTGCTGTTATCTTGAATACTGGTATAAGATCTAGGAATCAATTTTCCCACTTGAACTATCCTGTTCAAATAACCCACAGAAAGAAAGAAAAGGGGGCACAGTTGTGATCTCTTGCTCCCTCTTCCAAGCTTTAATTATTTGCTGCTAAAGTATGAGGGATAGGGCTGGAAAAGAGAGCAGAGTACATTCACAATGTTCTCCCCAAGAGATGGATCCTCAAGAGGCACAGTTGTCATATCCTTAGATGCCTCTGCAAAAATCGAGTCCCGAAACTTGGGAACCTCTCAGAACATATGAATAAGACTACAAGCAAAATCCAAGTGTCTCTGATTCAAAGTAGTCATTATTGGTTCCCAGAGAGGAAAAATCCCCTAGGGACCCAGGTCAGCTCCTAACTCTGCTACAATGTCTTCTGTTCTCTGGAAAGGGAAAAAGGGCAAAAAGAACCCAATAGTTGTCAGTTCCCCTTTTTAAGGTCCTACATCAAAGTGTAGTGCTGAGTCAAACAAGCATCCCCACGTGATTGACAGCAACTCCCACTTGCTCTCCAAATTGAGAAGTCCCAGTCTGATAGTGTCATTTCTTAAGGGAACCTTAGCCAGGACACTGACTTCATTAACTCTCCTCTCCTCTTCCTTCCTACCAATTTCCCTGTCCCTTCATCTCTCTCCCACCATTAACAGTGTTTCTTTATGCTTTTGAGAACAGAGACTATATTGTTGTTGGCTTTTGCTGTGGCTGCTTCTGCTGCTATTGTTGCTGTATCTGTATTTCCAGTATTTAGCTGACATATTGCAAGTATGTAATAAATTCTCTATCATCTATCTAATTGCCAATTTATAGAATGCTAATCTGATAGAATCAAAGTTGCAAATAGTTTCATCAGCTTGTTATCTCATCATATTGTTCAGGGAGCTCTCCTAATCAGATCCCTATGTGTAAATACATGGGGGAACATTACACACTTCATTACAGTTCCCAATCTTTAACAAAGGATGAAATATTTGTCTCTGACAATTCCAGTTCATGAGAAGAGCAATCTCCACCTTGATTCCCTGGAAAGATTTCAAGACAGATGCATCTGGATGCTATTTTCTCAGGCAATTCCAGTTATTTTTTTAGTCCTAAAGTAACTCTAGTTCAACCTAAATCTCCTCTGTGACACATCTGTTAGATACAAATCTGATTATTCGTACTTCTTTATGTACATTAAAAGTTGGAAAACCTATCTATCTTTCATCAAAATTCAAAACATCTCTAAAAACAATTGTCCTACAGTGCTCATATGTCAACAAAATTATCCTAAAAATATGCTACAATGGCTTAAAATCACAGCTTTTTAAAAAGTGCTTTGTTCCCAAAGCAGCCAATAACTCCATATCTTTTCTATTCCCTAGTTCTAGGCTAGGGAATTAAAAAAGACAAAAAAAATAGCCCTTGCCTTAAAGGAACTTACATTCTACTAGGAGGAAACAATATAGTCCCTGACAAAAAACAAAATGTATATAAAGTAAATAATAAGTAATTGGGAGTGAAAGGCAAGGAAAGAGAATAACATTGGAGAATGAGGAAAGACCTCTGGTAGGCAGTAGTACTTCAGGTGAGGAGTCTAAGAGATGAGAAGGGAAAGCATTCCATACAAGAGGACAATCTATGAAATATCACAAAGTCAGGAGATGGAATACCATTTGCAGGAGACAGCAAGTAGTTCAGTCAAGTAGTGTTATCAAACTTAAAAAGAAATGGGGCTACCAATCTAAATATAAGGATCCCTTTAGGTTGTCTGTTGATTAATTTTAAAATGCAATATTATCTACATTTTATTGTATTTTTATTTGATTTGGTAAATATTTCCCAATTACATTTTAATCTGGTGCTACTTGCACTTTGAAGTGTTTGACATTTCTGATGTAGAATATGTAGGGAGGAAGGTAGAAAGAAGCCAGATTGTGAAAGGTTTTAAATACCTCAATGAGAAGTTTGCATTTTTATTATCTAGGTAATAGAGAGTCACTGAAGTTTCTTAAGAGGGGGAGTGACATGCTCAAACCCAAGCTTGAGGAATATCAGTGTGGCAGTTTCTATGGAAGGATGGAATGAAAAGGGCAAGATTGAAATCAAGGAAACTATTTAGAGAACTATTGCAGGAGTCCAGGTGAAAGGTGATAAAATCCTAAATTAGAGTGGTAACCATGTAAGTGTGGAGCAAGAAATAGATAGAAATTGTGGAGGTAAAATACATAAGACTTGGCAACTGATTGTGAGCTCAAATATCATTCCAACTGGCACAATTTCCAAACTAAATTTAATCAATTCACAGGGAAAGCTGAGTCATAAACCCCAAACACACTTACTCCCCTGAAACTGAGAAAAGGCTAAAGAGCTTACATAAGTGTGACATACTTAAGTTTCTAGTAGCAGTTATAATTCATAGATTTAAAATTAGAGGTAAAAAAAACAAGGAGAAAGGAAAGAAGTGATAGGACACAGCAAACCAATGGAGGAGGTGAAGAAAACTGTTAGAATAAGGAAACTTGGGAATCAACTAGACTGACCTTCTCCTCTTAAATGGGAGAAAGCAAGGACCCAGAGAGAGGTCACGTAAATAATAAGCAGCACAACCAGGATCTGTACCTAGATCCCAGTACTTTCAAATATATTGCTCTTTCTAATATACCATGCTGGCTGTGGCCAAGGAAACTCTGAGAACTCTGATTTTGAAAATCTAGTAGTCCCAAATAGGAATGAGAGAAAGGTAAATGCAATAATAAACAATAATAAAATATGTGATATATAATAAAATATAAAAAAAAATAATAGAATAACTTCATAAATCCACTTTTAAAAGTTTGCTGCTATATTTGAATAAGTTGGGATGACCTTAGGCCAAAATGTATTTTCACATATAAAGCAAAACAACCTTCACCCCTAAGACTTGAAATAATCCTGGATCCCCAATGGAAGAGCTATATATAAAAGGCAAAGAAACTAATATTCATGGAAGCTGATCTAAACTCCTTCTGACACTTCTTAAAGCTGACAGAGCAGGTATGCTATTGTAGACATCATTTATGTCCTGGGAAGAAAAATTATAAAAATTGAGTTCAAAAGTCACAGGGACTTATATAGCCACTGCAAAGTTATCATGCAATAAAGATGAGTTCAACCTACAGAGATTTCATAGAGGAAAAAAAGGTACTATTGTACTCATAGAAGATGAATAGCTTTTCTTGCAAGGCTTTGGTCTTGATGATTGTTAATCTGGTTCAAGACCTATAATAATCCAAGCTTCTCAACAATTTAGAATATAAAGGAAATAAATGACCTCTTTTCCTCCCTCTTCTGCTCTTCCTGTCCCCCACTATCACTAATGATCTCTCCAAAGCTTTTCCTTCCATATTCAGTCTTTGGCATTCACAGGGCTGAGGATGAGATAATTATGACTCATACATGTGAAATAGAATCCAAATATTACTCTGATGTAGAAGCTAAACTAGCAGGTTAAGATAATACTGAGGTAAATTGAAAAAGTCAGCATATTAAACTCAGGAAATTCAAAGGTTAAGGGGCATACATCTGTGGTAAATCATCTATAGAGCAATATGGAATCTTTTTCTCATTCTAACACAGCGGTTGATATCTCACAACTTATTGATTTTATGAACATCATAAAATACATAAGATTTGCATCATCACTAAGAAAAACATTTTTAAGGGAGCTATAATTTTGATATCAACTAACCCATCTATAATGACTTAACATGATTATAACATTTTTGACAATCATCAATTAACCTTAAAACAAGAAAGAACTTTAGTCATTTTTCAATATAATATCTTGATAGGATTTGTGGTTTGATGGGATTTTGCATAAATTATATTCTCCTTTTGTTTCTTTTATTATATCTTTAAAAGCTCATTTGAGTTTCAAGAAAATAATATTAAAGTGTTCTCAAACTTTTGAAATGACTAGCTTCCAAGATGGTTATGTAATGAATTGCCATAATTTACAACAACATATTTATTACATGTACTGTATTATACAGAATGATAAATTATATATACATAAAATTTATAATAATATGAGAAATGCAAGTCATAAAACCCTAAATTTTGCCTCACATTAAAATTGGCAGATGAAAAATAAATGGAAGAGTTGGAGAAGAAACTATGGAAACATGAATACATTAATGCTTTGTTGGTAGAGTTTTGGATTCATATACCTCTTCTAGAAAAACAATTTTATTGGTACAACATGTCATAATTTGGAATTGTGCAGAGAAGGGCTAAATTGTTGTACATTTGGACACAAATGGACACAGTTAATCATATACTCCAAAGAGTATGACCAAAAAAATAAAAAAGACCCCACCAAAATTTTATAACACCTTTTTTTGGCACACAAAAGGATGGGGAAAGGGGAGAAGTGGTTGTCCACTGATTAGAGAATGACCAACAAAATGGGGCACATATTACTGTGCTACAAAAAATGATGACCATGATGAAGATAAAAAATCATGGAAAGGCTTATGTAAAATTATGTATTCTGAAACACACCCAGGAAAACAATATACCTGATAGCAGTATAGTAAATGAAAAGACTGAAACTAAAAATTATATCAAGGCTTCTACATTACTTCCTAGTCATCTCAACAGTATACCATGACCTATATACCTCAATCCTTCTTTTTGAGTTTTCCTTTTTATGCTTATTTCCCTCATTAGAATGTGAGCTTCTTCAGGGAATGGACTGTTTGCTTAGTTTTTTTGGTCTTCCACAGTGTTTGGTACAGAATAGAGTAGAGTAGATAGATAGACAGACAGATAGATAAGTAGATAGATAGTTGGTAGATAAATGATAGGTAGATAGATAGATAGATGAGAGCCAGAATTGTAAAACGGACAAGCTGCAGAGAGGGAGGGCAGGGGGAGAAACATTCTGGCAGAATCACAGTGAAAAAACAGGGAAAAGGAAAAGTCAACAGTATTTTATCATATTTTTATTCATTTATCTGTTCACATACTGTCTTCCCAACAATGTCGATTCAAAGTACCTTCTAAGCTCAATTTTCCTTCCTTTGGGAACCACGGAGAACATCATAAATAGTCTGTAAAGACTTATCTATTTGTTTTTTGATAATTTCTAAGTCCTTCTCTTTAGCCAGTTTCTTCAAAATATTTATGTTCTGCCCTGGCTCCTTTTAGTTCTATCAAAAGTTCCTTCCTGGGGCAGCTAGGTGGTGTAGTGGATAAAGTGCTGGCCCTGGAGTCAGGAGGACCTAGGTTCAAATCTGGTCTCAGACACTTAATAATTACCTAGCTGTGTGGCCTTGGGCAAGCCACTTAACATCATTTGCCTTGCAAAATCCTTAAAACAAAAACAAAAACAAAAAAAAAAGTTCCTTCCCTATTATACCTTCTATGCCTGCTTGAAAAATAAAATTAAAAAGCTGAAGCTACTTATCAGCTCTCATCAAGTCATCCCCTCACCTGAATTATCCCAGGATTACCAGGCCTTACCAGGGGATTTTCTTCTCCACTATCTCATCCTCTGGATAGCTTCAAGTCCCCTGTGCCTGTCCCATGTAAGGGCACCAAATGTTGCATTCCCCTATTCATCAGGGGATTCATTCAATTCAGGAGAGAAAAGAAACATGTGTACGCTCAGGTGGCATTACTAGCAGGACAACTAGCAGAGAAGTTTATTGATAGTATCAAACATTTCTTTATAGCAGAAAACCACAAAATTAGCATACAGGACAAAAACAATGATGTAACTCTAACTTGGGCAGGATGTAACCATGGTCAAGAAGTTCAGGAACAGGACTAACAACAAGTGAGGCCATGAATGACACAGTTGTGTTATCAAATCAGAGTTCCATGGAAAGCCTTTAGCTCAAGGGTCACCAGAGCTTAGGTTTTTAGTCATAACTGACCTTCTAACCCAAACTCGCTCAAGTGGCCATCAACAGACAGACAGACAGATAGATAGATGCTAGATAGATAATAGATGATAATAGATAGATGACACATAGATAATAGATAGATGTTAGTCTTAATAAATCCTCCCTTCCTGTCTGCCTTCTTTCCTCCCTTTTTTCTTACATCAAGCTAAAAGGAAGCAAGGAAGGAAGGAAGGAAGGAAGGAAGGAAGGAAGGAAGGAAGGAAGGAAGGAAGGAAGGAAGGAAGGAATGGAGGGAGGAAGGAAGGGAGGGAGGGAGGAAGAAAGGAAGGAAGGGAAGGAGAGAAAGGAGGGAAAGAAGGGAGGAAGGAAGGAAGACAGTATCTTGCTACTTAGTTCCTCATCTAGTTCCTCAATTTATTAAGCAACAATAAAATTGTAAAGAATATCATTTGAAAGACAAGAATTATGATCAAATTCAAGGGTCAAAAAGATGAAGCACATAACTCCTCCTCTTGACAAAAATGTGATAGAAGGTTCAGAATAAGTCATACATTTTTGAACAAGCAAAGTATATAGGTTTGTTTTGCTTGACTATGAAAAAAAGATTTTTAATGTGCATTATAAATTGTAAATAACTATATAAATGGTAGTTTTTATAAGGAACTTGTAAGGCTTGATTTTAAAGTTGTATTTTTTTCTTATTCTCTTTACTTTCCTAATACCCTTCATCGTTTTGTTCCACCTCATACCCCAAGACTGGTTTTATTGCTTTGTTCCCTTCTCTCACACTTCTTGTACTGGTCACACATGAGAGGGTTTATAAATAACTATTCTAAAAGTATCCAAACATTTTATTCTTTCTAAACTGCTGACTGTACACTTTGATTTTGATTTTTTTTCTCATTTTAACATATTTCTTCTCTGAATAAAGTATTTATTTCCATGTGTACTTTCTTCTGAACCTCCCTGTGATCTCTAACAGCTGTTTGTTGTTGGTTATTTTTATTTTTTTTTTGCCATAGTGGGTGGTAAAACAGAATTCAGAAGTTCCACTAGCTGAATAAAAAATGTTCCACCCAAGCTCAGCTCATAAAATCTTAAAAATCATGCAAACATCAATGTAATCTAATGGCTGAAAATAATTCTTATGAGTTTTTTTTTTCCCACATTAGACATTGCTGTAGTCTGGAAAAGCAAGACTAGATATTATTTTGACCTGCTCTTCTAAGTCTCTGTCCTAGCTGCACTTTCTCTTCCTATCTATATACCCTCCAAACTGTCCTATCCATTCTTGGAAAATTTTCATATTTAAAATTTTCAAGTCCATAAATTTCTAGCTAATTTGTGTTCTCTGGCCAAGTATGAGAATCAAGGAAGTCATATTTGCCCAAGAAAGATATGTTTCTATGATCTAGAAGCAACATGGTGCAATTGAATAGATTCTAGATTTGTTGTCAATGGATACTACTTTTTACTACCTGTGTAATCTTGAGCAAATCACTTCACCTCTGAACCTCAATTTCCTCATCTGTAAAATGATAGGGCTGAACTAGATGACCTCTTAAATACTTCCTACAAAAACCTTAGCTGACCTCATTTATGGAATAAAAATGGATTTAGGAATATCAATGAAAATGTGCAATGACCTGAAGACCACTGGGTCCAAGGTATCCTGTTGTTGTCCATTCCCTGTTCCTCCCTTTGCTAATCTGAAGGTATCAGGTCTGCAGAGAGGAGTTAAGGAGAAGTTAGCAAAATAGCTTGATTTTGGAGCTATCAGCTGAAACTTGTTTTCAGAAAATGAGGAAAGGTATACCCTAATACCCTTACCTTGAGGCCACTTCTTCCCCACTTAATGCTCCCTTTAGTACCTCATGTAAACTCACACCACCTTTCCTTAAACACAAAGAATTAAAGGTTCTATTAATTCCAGAATTGACTGGTTTCTGTGTTCTTCCTACAATGAGTCTAAGTAATGGACCCCAAGGGGCATAATTCCAAATTTATATATTACATATTATTATCTAATGAACTTAATAAGTGACTTGATTGATATGACAATAATAATAGTAATAACAATCACAATGGCTAGAATTCACATAGTATTTTAAGTGATTTTCTGTGTGTGTGTGTGTGTGTGTGTGTGTGTGTGTGTGTTATCTCATGGTATCCTCACTACAATCCTAAGAGCAAAGGAGGTGGAACTGATTTAATTCCATTATATGAGGAAACTGAGACAGACAGTGGTTAACTTACTTGCCCAGGTTCACCCAGCTTCTAAGTATCAGAGAAGAGATTATAATTTAAACTTCTTGACTTCAAATTCAATACCTTTACCTCCTTCACTGACTGCCTAATGGATGTGAACACACGTTTAGAACAATGATGTTGTTTAGACAAAAATGCATCATCTAAAAAAAAGTAAAACAATGGGGCAGATGTTTCTCTAATTTAAAAAGAGATGATGTATTTAATGGGTGCAGTAGGCAGGCCAGCCTATTCTTTGGCAATTAGAGTTTGGAGAGTTCTAAAAGGGAAACAAGGTATATCACTTATGCCCTAACTACAGGGCAGGTTGAACTGAATATTTACTCCAATTTGCCAAATAGAGATCAAATGAGATCAAATCATCTTTTCCCTCTTTCTTGAAATCTAAGCATTATTACCTAATATGGATTTAAACTTAATAGTAATTTTCTGCTTGATAATCTCAAAACAACAGAAAAAATGACATTGATACCATACCCTTTGATGTAAGTTCAACTGGCACAAGTCTTCTTTCATTATACAGGACTTTCCATCAACTTTTCTAGGAGACAGGCAGATGAGAAGATCCCAAGAGCCTGATTCACCTAACAGGAAGAGAACAGACATTTGTTGAGGAATTTGGAGAAAATGTCACATAACTCTTATTTTTAAAATGGTTAAAAGTTTATGAAATAAGAAAAATATTCTGATAATATGAGAAAAAATCCTTATCTTCTTACATGATGATAAAATTAACCTTTAAAACCTCTAAACCAGATAATTTTGATTAGGGTTTTTGTTTACTTCATTATTGTTTTTTATTTTCCTGGAATGTCCAAATATTTTAACAATTATGAAATTCTCAAAATAAATTTCAAAGTAGAATAAATTTCAACTCATTAAGATGAATAGTACAATGTAATACTTTGTCTGAGTTGAAAGACGTGTTTTGGTTGGGGTAAAACTAACGCCAAGCAGCAGCAATTCCAGGATGTCAAAATATTAAAAACTAGACATTTTGTTTTAGGCTTTGCAAGTTTCCATTAATTCATCTATTAGACTCTCAAGTAATCTAATTCTCTCATTCTTCCAATGAGGAAAGTGGGATTCAGTGAGGTGCAGTGACATGTCTAAAGTCAAACAAGTATTTAGCAGCAGAGTAGGATTCAAACTTAGGTCCTCTGCCTCCCAAATCAGAGTTCCTTCAGTTATAACATCTTATCTTTCCTTCTGTAACTCTGATTTAATAATCTAAATATAAACAACACAAACAAATCCAATATAGGTATTGAGAATGGGTCAATAACATGGACAGAGCTATAAATCCCAGAGTCAAAGAAGATTAGAATTGGAACGGATATTAGAGATCATTTTAGTGCAACCCTGTAATTTGACAGATAAAAATGTTAACTATTCTGGTAAGTAATTTAACCTAAAATAACAAAGCTCAAAAGGGTATCTAAGATTAAGTCTTTTGACTCACATTCCATGTTCTTTCTACTACAACAGGCAGACTCTTTTAACCAATGAAATAATTTTTGAAATAATCTCAGATAACTTTGTAGAGAACACATAAATTTTAAAAATTTCTCACTCTTTTGATGAAAGATATTCAATTTTCTCTGTTCTATCTTATTTCTACTTTAGTCTTTTATTTTCTTATAAAAGGCTCCCAGCTGTTTGAACATAATAGAAACCCAATAATTATTTATCAATAATATGCCCATGGCAGAACTATAGATTATTCCACTCAGTTTGCTCTAATGAAATAAAAATGCATTTCACTATTCTTTAGTGACCATGGAGAAACAGATATCTTAACAAAGTGTCAAAGTAAATATAATAAGTACTTATCTTGTAGACAAAAAGATCTGGGTTTAAATTCTGACTTCCATATTTATTATCGTTGTGACCTTGGGAAAGGTTTCCTCATCTATAAAATTAGTATATTATTTAGATTAGGGAATTTTAACCTTTTTACTGTGATGGACTCCTTTGGCAAGTTGGGAAAACCTATGGACAGCTTCTCAGAACTATGTTTTTAAATATATAAAATAAAGTACATAAAACTGCAAAGGAGATATAAATTATGTTGAAGCAAAATTATCAACATATATTGTTTTATGTTTTTATTTATTTCATAAAATATCTCCTGGTTACGTGTAAAAAAAATTAACAACAACTTGAAAAAATTTGTTTCAAATTCTCACAACAGTATTACACCACAATCATATATCCCACCTTGTCAGCCATTCTCCAGTTGATGAACATTTCCTCAATTTCCAATTCTTTGTCACAACCAAATAACCACTATAAACATTTTTGATCAAATATACCTTTTCCTTTTTTAAAAATCTTTTTGACTTGTACAAAGTGATGCAAAGTGAAATAAGCAGAACCAGGAAAACAATGAACACAGCATCAGTAATGTTGTGTGATGATCAGCTAAAAATGACCCATCTCTTTTCAGCCATACAATGATCCAATATAAGTACAAAGGACTCTTGAAGGAAAATACTATCCACATCCAAATAAAGAACTTATGAACTCTGAATGCAGATCAAACATGCTTTTTCAATTATTTTGTCCTTTCTCATGGTTCCCCCCCTTCTGATCTCTTTTTGATATATTTTACATGATAGCTTTCTCATTTTCAGAAGGGGGAGAAGAAAGAAGGGAGTGTGGGAGGAAAAATTTAGAATTCAAAACTCTTGTAAAAATGAATGCTGAAATTTTCATGATATGCATCAAAACAAAATGCTATTAAAAATTTCTTGAGAATACAAACCTAGTAGTGGTATTGCTGAGTCAAAGTTTATGCACAATTATATAGGTTTTTGTGCCAGCACATCCTTCTTTCTTACCTCTCTATCTCAATATATTCAACTCACTCCAATGCCTTCTCTTTTTTTTTTCTCCTTAATGAATTATATATGGTTGTACTGAGTAGGTTATTCTTGGTTGTGATCTGGGAAGAGGAGTGGTTATTGCTCTCCTGGTCTGTACTCTGGTCCTTACCTGGAAAGATCCCTGATGCTTTGGGATTGGAATCAATACTACTCTTCTCAGACTCTTGCTCCTTTGGACCAGAAGTGAAACTGTTCCTCATAATCATTGATCCCTTGTGGCCAAAGTGTCCCTCAGGGTATATTCCCTCTCGACTGAGAAATACTTGTCCCTGACCTAAGACCAGAAATGGGTGTTGTGTTATTCATTCGTCACTGAATAGACAATGGCATTGCCAAATAGCATCTGGTCCTATGTCCAGTGCTAGCATGTGAGTTCTCTATAATCTCTTTCTGACCAGTTGCTAGGTCCCCTTTACTGTCTCCAGTTTGAGAGTGCCCCAGAGTGTTTCTGTCACTACAACCTAGTACTACTACTAGTATTTCATCCCTGGGCTCTGGGCAGTCTCCTCCCCTGCATCACAGATCTCTCTTTCTGACCTCCTAAATTGTCTTGGATTAGAAGACTATTTCATGGTTACTTTTGTTGATTCTGTTACTCCAGAATTTGATTTGAGAGTTTTATTTTAAAGTTGTTTGGATGGGAATGATGGAAAAGTACATTTGAGTTATTTCTCTACTCTGCCACCTTAGTTTCACACCAATATATTTCTTTTTCTAAAAAAAAAGTAAATTCGTGAACCCAAGATTAGGACTCTTTGATTTAGAGCAATTTTAAGATTTCTTCTAGTCTAAATCTTATCATCCTACGGTAACCTATAAATGATTATGAAACAATTATAAAAGATTCCTACTATCTTGTCAACCTGGGTAAATGGAAGAATATAACAAGCACTATTATTAGTCATAAGAGCACAGTTTGGCTCTAATAGATCCCATTAAGCGACATAAAAACAAATGATATCATTTTTGACCTTGAAAACTCCTACAGCCTCTCCATGCCTCAATTTTTTCATCTTGAAATCAGGGAATTAAATTAGGTGATATTTAGTCTCTTGTTCTAAATCTATGAGCCTTCTACACTTTGAATGGAAATAGTATAAATGCTACTTTTTGGTTGCTTTTGTATGTCGCCTGTTCCGTTTATCATTATGGTAGTAAGGACTTCTGGTCTTATTTCTACATTGTTTCCATGAGTTCATTTGTCTTCACATTGAATGAAGTAGCTTCCAAGAAGCAAACAACAACAAAAAAAAATTATCAAATGATGAACCAAGTCATATCTCTTTTGAAACTCCCTGGAGCTATTTTTGGCACTGAAAGACCCTTTGACTTCAAAGAGAGCCTCTATGAGAGGAACAGATATTAAGAGAAGCAAAGATACATCACATTTAGGCATGAAATTTCACTTCTTGACAAATATTGTACAGTACAGTAAGTTTCCCTGTTTTATTGATAGAAGGGGATACTTAACTTCACATTAATCTTTACAGCATATGATAGAACACAAATTCAAATAGTCTCTTACATCATTCCTTGTTTACATTAAACACCTTTAAATATACAAGCAGGACAAACTTGGCTCCAAAGAAAAGATATTAGAATGTACCTTCCTCTATCCTTTGCAGAAATTGTGGGATATATGTGTGTGTGTTTGGAGCACTATATATATAATGTCTGATTTTTTGATATATTGGTTCTGCTGAACTGCTTTTTTCTCTTTTAAAAAATCATTTTTGTAAAATATCAAAGAGGGAAAGGGGTAGGATACATTTAAAAAATTAAGTGACATAAAAACAAATTATATCAAGTTTTTAATGGTTGTAATTTTAAATTGCCCTAAGACTTTTAGGACATTGTGGATATGTTCACATATGTATTTAGTCATAGCAGCAGAGAAGATTTACCATAATTCAGAATACTGGAAAGGATTTATTCTTGGGATTTGAAATGTTGCAAGATAAATTATAGTTATTTTTTTGTATGACTTTGCACCACTAATACCCATGCCTCCCATATACACTATTATTTTTGTGAAAACCACAAACCTGTTTATATACACTTTAAGCAGTTCCTCCAGTCAAAATGGAATGCTGTAGGATAGTTCAAATAATTTTCTCTTTATCTACACTTCTGTTTCTCAGTCAATATTTCTTGATTTGATTCAAGGGGAAAAGAGAAAGTCTTTTCTCATTCTGTTTTACTTCTGACTGAAATGAGGAAGCACTGAAAATCCCAAGAGAGAAACTCCTCTCATAAAATTCCCAGTTAAACATTTCAAACAGTTATGAGAAGGCTAGAATAAAAAAAAGAAAAGCATTTCAAATAAGAGATATATTGCTCAAGGTTTTTGTTAACTTCTCCCGTAACATCACCATTATCTCTCCCTTTAAACTTTCTCACCCACACACAAAACCAGAATAATCAAATGGGTTTCTAAAACATTTAGAAAAAAATCTTTTTAAATACCAAAATTTTACAACCATTCACAACTTGTGAAATCAGTCAATGAGTATTTTCTGAAAATCTATGGTGTGTGTATTTGTCTCTGTGTGTGTGTGTGTGTGTGTGTGTGTGTGTGTGTGTGTGTGTGTGTGTGTGTGTAGCATTGGACTCAGGAAGTACTATGAGAAATCCCCAAGCAATGCAGTGGAAATTTTGATCTGGTCAGAGTCTCAGGGTTCAAATCTTCTCCCTGTTATTTCTGTATGTTTTCTTCGGCAAGTTACTTTCCTCTCTGGGTTCTTGATCCTGATAGCCGTATTGATGTGTTTGGGTCAGGTGGCCTTTAAGGTTCATTCTAGCTCTAAATTCTGATGGTATGGTCACATGGTTCCAAGACTATAACAATTCCAAAGCAATACATAGAGAAACTAATCCTTATTAACTGAATATACAAACCACCACAGTGGTTCAGGCTTTAAGGACTTTAGCACCCTTATAAATCTCCTAAATCACTATTTTCATGTTCCCTTTATATTTAGTCATTCAAAAAGAATTGAATATCCAGTCCTGCTTCATGGTTCCCTCTGCAAACTCCATAGTTTGGCTTAAAAGTCGTTCCTCTATAGCTCTCTGCATCTTACGTTTCTTTAAAAGATTCTCTATTTCAGTCAGTCCTATATCCTTACAGAATCCTATGTATATAACATGCATATTTTCAATCCTGTTCTTTGCTCATCTGGCTTCTTTTAACTGTGAATGTCCTTCTTTTACTTCTTTGATAATGCAAATGCTGTTTTCATTGAGATGAAATTCAAGGTGACCTCTTTTTAGAACTCCATTCCAAACTAACCCTAGGCTACAGGGAACTTTTCCAAACACAGTATTCTGCATGAGACAAATTAATATTTGATTATATATTATTTTGAATTAGTTTTTCACATATATATATATATATGGTCTAAATAAATTAAAATTTTCCTTAATAAAAATGGAAATTATATTTCCTAGTCACCTCATTCATTTGCCTTATATTCTTTCCACAGTAGAGCATTGTAGGAACTTATTAAAAGAATAATTAGATATAGATGTGCTTAATCAAGAAAATCTCCTTGAGGTAATTTTGAACTAGTATTGAAAGAAGTGATACTACTATATAGTTTTAAATTCAATTTCGTAAATATTTATTAAGTACTTATTTTACAAAAGACAGAATGTTATGTAAGGGAGATATATAAACAAAAATATACAGTTCCAGCTCTCAAGGAGCTTTCTTTTTACTTGGGGATGGGGAGAATTACAGACCCACATCTAGAAAAGTAAAGGAACACAATTAGGGAGTTCAAGGAAGTCTCCCAGACTAGGTTTCACTGGACCTAAATATAGAACAGGGGTTTTTATTTTTGAGGCATTTGGACCCTTTGGTTCATGGATAAATTTTAGATTGGGAAATAAATACATATATATATATATATATTTATGTATGCATGTATATATATATCTGTATATGTAATATAATAAAATAATATTTTGATAGATAACATTTTTCTCCATATAAATTCACATATTTATATATTAAAATTCTTTTTTTTATTTTCTTAACTTCGAGTTTCCTTTATAATCCTATGGATCTTATTTTATGCATTTAAAAACATGATTCTTAGCAGAGGACCATGGGCTTTATCTATTCTGTCAAGGACAGAAAAGAATTTCCTTGGCTAAGAGAAATTAAAGGATTCCCTGAGGTACAGACACAGAGAAAGTTCATTCCAAACTTAGGAAGCAGCCTATTTAATGGGACAGAAGAAAGATGGATTGTTGAGTTTGGGAAAGTGCAGTTTGGTGGGAACATAGAAACCATGAAGGAAGTAATAAAAAGCAAGTCTGGAAAGGAAGGTTGAGGAGTCACATTATTATAGAGTATTTGGATTGAAAAGTGAAGATTTTGAATTTTTATCCTAGAGAAAATAAGGAATCCCTGTGAAAGTTTTTGAGCAGAGAAGTGATATGACCAGATCTGTGATTTAGGAAGATGACTGTGGCAGCTGTATGTAGAATGGATTAGAGAGGGAAAAGACAAGAAGGGATTAGATAGACTCTATAACTCCCAAAGTCCCCAATTGAAGTAAAAATTCACAGATAGTATTAAATGACTACATAGCAGAATGAAAGGATTTAACAGGATCAACTGCTCTTTTTTCATTAGGAATTACAGTAGTAAAAATTTCATAATATAATGAGGACCAGAAATCAATTTGGGGAATAAACTTTGGGACTGAGTAGGAATGAAGTGATGAATAAAAATCTTTTCTTAATGAACAGTTTTGTTTTGTTTTTAAATAGCATAAAATTTCCCAAGTCTCTTTTGTATTTAGAAAATACTCTTTCACTGTCATGTCCCCATCCCTCTCTTGACTGTCTCCACAGAGCAGAATAGGCAAATTCTTACCATGGTTCTATTTCTTTATCTATCTGAAAGGGAGTTGAAAATACCAGTGAATTTATAACCTATTAGAAAAGTGACCAGTTGCATCAAACAGTTTCAAAAACCTACATTTCATGACAATGATGAGATTCCAGAAAGACAGTTTTACAAAATGCTTACAAAGACTAATTATAAATATTTTTCTTTAATATATGTCACTTTTAGCCACAGTTTTCCAACTGACCAGAGCTATTAATATATCACTATTATCAGTAAAATTCTGTATTTATTTTTACTTTCTGATAACAAAGATTTGCAATGAGGAGTTGTTGCACACAAAATAAACAATCATTTCCTGGATTGCAGAAAAGACCTCCAAGATCAATGTGGTATGTGGGGTCAGGACTTTCATCTAGACAGCAGCAGATGGCTCCATTTCTTGTCTGCTGCCCTGCCTGGGTTAAACAAAATGGAACAAGATTTTCATCCCCCCCATTCCCCCAATGTCTTGTCCCTTCCAACCCCAACCCCAGCTTTCCTGTCTCCTTTTCTATGCTATCTCCTCCTTTAGATGGTGATCTTTTTGAGGGCAAAGACTCTCTTTTAAAACTTGCATCTCCAGTGCTAAGCACAACCCCTATATGTGTTGGTATTTAATAAATATTGATTGAATTGGATTGGATTGTTCACATAAGTTGGTGTTTATTTTCAGTGAGTGACAACTTGAAAATTTCAAGTTGTTAAATGTAGTTTAAAATAGGAGTAGCAGATCAATAAATTGAGCTGAATTAGAGTATTGAAAAAGATATCTCACCATGTCTCTGATAGAGGTAGAAATGTAGAAGGGACAGGGGGAATAAATCATTAAAATAAAAGAAGGGGAAAAGATATTTTGATATACTCTGCTTTACAGATTACATAAGAAAATATAAGCTTTTAGTTAAACTTTAAAAAGTTACAAAGACAATGATTATATTCTGTGCAACATACTTAGTAGATATTTTCCCACAAAATTCATAAATCAGAATGGAGTGAAACAGATTTTAAAAGTAAGGCTGGGAAAATGAGGTTGTCCAAAGAGTTTCCAGGATAAATAACCACAAGCGCCAAGTCTAATTTTCTATTCCCTGGATTAAATACATATTGGATACAGTGAGATTTTACTCGATGGGGTGGGAGGTGGGTGAATAATGTTTGGCATTCCTCTAGGAGAAATGATGATAATTACAACAGCAACATTCCACATTTATACATTGCTTTCAGATTAACCAATTGCTCTCTTTATAACAGCCATGGGAAGTAGTTAATGGAAGTAAAGTTATCCATATTTACAGAAGAAGAAAGTGAAATCCTGAGAAGTTAAATGACCCAACCCCATTACACAGCTTGTAAGTAACTGTGCCAGATTCATACAATCTCTAAGACTAATGTACTCTTATTCATTGTGCCATTTTGCATTTCAGAAGAGTATCCCTGAAAGGCAATTTTTCCTTAGGTCTTCATCCAAATATTTCACATTTGCATGTATTAAGGATATGGGAATATATGTTGAGAATAATTTCTTCCTAGACAAAATAAGGGAGTTAAATGACTGTTGGAGCCCCTTCTAGCTCTAAATCTATGATCCTATGAATATAGTAGGTTACTCACAAATAATAGACTAGCAGGGGAGAAAAAAAGCAGTGGATTTGGAGCCAGATGACCTTTATTTGAATCGTGGTTGTGACAATTGCTGTAAGTTTATTCACTCTAGTCCTGACTGTCCCTAATGAGGGGTACATATTGAGGATCATTTGCCTTTACTCCACTGCAGTTACTCTTGATCTTCTAGCAGAGCCATCTCTCCCATAATAAATCTTAATGGCCACGACCACCTAGGCAATTTCCTATTTCATTGGTTGTCTTTTCACTATCTCAGGGAATTCAGTGATTACAGTGGATTACAGAAGATACAAGGTCTTCTAATCATTTTTCCTATCCTTTGTATACTTTCAACCAGAGGAGAGCTTAGTTAGAGCAGAATTGTTGCTGTCTTGTTTATCTGGGATACTTGATATCTTCCAAGCTAAGATATTGTCTTGAATAATTTGAATAACCCCATTCAGCTTGCCCTAAAGAGTTAAAATGGTTTAGGGGGTAGATGATCATGTCTGGTGTCTAGGATGGTGAAAGTGTTGGTAGAATGGGGAAATACTTCCTCTGGAAATTAGGAGAAAGGGGAAATCAGAGTCTAAAACTTGGTTTCCATGTTGGAGGACTATTTGAAAGTTCAAGGGGCTAGCAAGAGGGAAGTGTTGCTTACTTATGAGTGAACTTGTATGAGGCAAGAGATTATTAGCCAACATAGCAGAAGGGAGGACTAAAAGCACCCTGAGAGTTTGATCAAGAATTTGACTTGTGGTGCTATCATGATGGAGGAAATCCAAAATACCCTCCACCATTCTGAGAATAGATTTAGAAAAGAAGAAAGAATTTTCCCTTGGGAAAAACATCACCAGATGACAATTGTACAGAGTTTGGACAGAAAAAATGGTAGAAAATGGCAGAAGAGACTCTGTTATGGTGGAAAGAATAGTGGATATTGGAGTCAGAAGATTGGGGTTCAAAACAAATTTTCTACTACTTTTTAAAATCTATATCACTGTGGGCAAGGTCCTTAACCTTTCTGGGCCCCTTACACTACAAAATTAGAGGTTTGGGACTTAAACCCACTAAATTTCCTTCTACTTCTAATAATGAGGGCTAATATTTCTATAGTATTTCAAGTCTTATCTTATTTGATCTTCTCAGAAACCCTGTTTTGATTTATTGGATATGAAATTGGTCAGGAAGACCTGGGTTCAAGTCCTGCCTTGACACATGCTTGTTGTCTGGTCCTGGGCAAGTACCCTCTTGGCTACTCTGAGATTATATCTTGTAGAGAAGGTGCTGCACTGCATTTGTGGAGAGAATTTTCTCAGATGGGAGTTCCCTATATCAATGAAAACAAAAGTCTAGTCCCTAAAAGTGATAAAGATTGATAAAAATTAAGCAATCTACAGAGTCACACAACTGGTGAGTGTCTCAGCCAGGACTCTAACTCTTCTTTTTTTTTCCTGATTCGGCAGTCCAAACTCTAGCTACTACACTGCCCAGCTGCTTCTACATACTTGAGACTAGAATCTGGTAGCCCTCCTTATTGGACTCTACCCCCTCAAAGCTGTAGGGAGCTATAGAAGTCACAGAAACCTAAAAAAGATGCCATGTGCTACTAAGAATTATGAAGAAGCACCTGCTGGTATTAGACTAGGCTAATCAGGTCTTTTGGGAAGGATTATTCATTAGCAGATGTTATGAAGATCATAGGAGATAATATTTGGGCAGCACTTAGCTTAACCTGTTACATAGTGGGAATTATCTAAATGCTTACATGGTCAAGGCAATCAGCTTTTATTAAGAAGCACCTACTACGTTCCCCTTGATATATATATATATATATGTATATATATTCCATGAACTTTACTAAAGCAAATGAATAATCCAGAATTCTAATAAAATCTGATAGAATAACTTGGTAGTTGAGAGGTAACAGATGCATTCCTGGTATACGGGGAAAATACACACACACACACACACACACACACACACACACACATACACACATAAACTTAAATTAAAGAAAAGTTCATAAATTTCCTGAGAGATGAAAACATCTGGACACAAAAGTATAAAAACTTGAGGTTTAAAAATGACACATTGAATTCATAAGTGGTTTACCATGGAATTGTAAAAAAAATATGTAGCACATAATATCACAGAGAAACAATATTTTATATTGAACTTCCAACAATTAATGTTGTTTTAAGTTTGCTGTAAGTTTGTTAACTCTAGTCCCGACTGTCCCTAATGAGGGGTACATATTGAGGGTCATTTGCCTTTATTCTGCTGCACTTACTCTTGACCTTCTAACAGATCCATCTCTCCCATAATAAATCTTAATGGCCACCCAGCTCAGATAGAGTCTAAGATAGAGTTCCTAATACCAAAATACCTTTTAATTATATATCACAAAATATCATATTGGAGTTCCAGTAAAAACATTAAATTGGAACATTTCATTCA
This sequence comes from Macrotis lagotis, assembly GCF_037893015.1. NCBI lineage: Eukaryota > Metazoa > Chordata > Mammalia > Peramelemorphia > Peramelidae > Macrotis > Macrotis lagotis. The sequence continues at coordinate 131,810,927 of NC_133664.1, forward strand.
TTCAAAGATTATTCCTTTTTCTGATTTCAATAAGAGTTTTTTTTAAAAAAACTTCCTTACAACATAATGAATAAAATCTGATTATTTATTATTTGGTTGCATTGAGGATTGTTAGCAGTATAAGTAGGAGCTGTTCAATGATTTCAGATTTATTCCAAAAATAATTTCCTACTTAAATCTAGCACAGAAGAGAATCAAAATTTGAAGAGAGGTAATCCTCTAACATGAGAGGAAGAACCAACCCTTCTCTCAATAGTTTTGCTTAATGCATCATTCAACAATAGAGTGCCATGTATTTATATAAATCTATTCTCCAAATGCTTTGTAGATTTACTTAACTTAATCATAACATCCCTGAAAGGGTGTTTTGTTTTGGGTTTTTTTGGCATCAGAGGTCTTATCTCCAGTTTACAAACTGAACTAGAGAGAAGCAAAGGGATTTGTTTAAAGACATTCTAAAAAGCAGTGTCTTCTGGGAAATGGAAACTCTCCCTTTTCCCATTTTCTTTCTAGTACTCCATGCAGGCTTTCCAGCTAGGCATAACAGTCAGAATTACATTCAAAATTATTTATAGAAAATTAATTATAACCTAGTTTGCAAATTAATCAGACTTTTTTAGTCTTTACTATCAAGAAGGTCTCTGTGGCATTTGCTATTGTTGACCATTTAGTCTTGAAACTTTCTTCTCCTTTTGGTCTGTGACATTAAATAGATATTGCAAGAAATTTTAAGAAAATGAGAAATAACTAGTCATTCATGGAGTATTATTTAAAGTGTATTGGGGGGTGGCTAGGTGGCATAGTGAATAAAGCCCCGGCCTTGGAGTCAGGAGTACCTGGGTTCAAATTCAGTCTCAGACACTTAATAATTACCTAGCTGTGTGGCCTTGGGCAAGCCACTTAACCCCATTTGCCTTGTAAAAACGTAAAAAGCAAAAAAAAATAAAGTGTATTGAGAGATCTGCCTTCTTCCACATATATATCAAAATATTTATAGGAACATTTTTTTTGTTAAAAATTTTCTTTATGCTATATATTTGGTGTTAGTAAAGAACTAGGAACAAAAGAAATGTCCATTTGGTTGGGGAATGACTAAACATACTGGAGAACACGATGTACAAATTGCTTTAAGAAATTATGAAAAACAATGAATACACAGAAGACTGTACAGGGAAAGCCATATGAATCAAGGAGAAGTGAAGTAAGCAGAGCAGGAAAACAATACAATGGCTAAAATAATATTAATGGAAAGAAAAACAATAACCTAATAATTATAACTGAATGTTGAGAAGAGCAAACTTGACCTCAAAGAAAGCACTGAGAATATACCTTCTCCCACTCCTTAGCACTTATAATCTTTTTCCTCACAATAACTCTCAGAGATAGATTGTTCAAGTATATTTATCTCTATTTCATGGATGAATAAACTAAGGCAAAGATATGTAAAAGGCTTTGTCCCTGGTCATAGTCACACAGCAAATGTTAGAACTAGAACTCAAACTTGCTTCTCTTGCCTAATTCTAATGCTTTCCATGATACCACATTACTTTGATAACTTTTTATTATAAATTTTTGTTATTTAGTTCCACTTAAGATAATGAATTTATAGTAATAAGGAACCCTAAAGTCCATCAGGTCTTCATTTTGCAGAAGAAGAGAATTCCAGAGAGATTAAGGGACTCACCTGGATAGTTAATATCTGGGTAGGATTCAAACCTTTCTTTCTGACTCTTAGTCTAATACTATCCACTGTATCACCTTGTCTCTAGTTATGAAATAAAACTATAAGGCAAATGCCAAAAACTACTCATGAAAGTGAGGCTCATTAATTTTATATTTACACTGTCAGTATAAGTATAAATGTTTTTAAAGTATATTCACAGTATACAGCTACTATCAGATATGTATTATGGTTATTTTGAAAAGAGAAAATTAATGTCATATTTTAGGAATCTATTCTCCTTATTTTAGAATGTTCATGGAAAAAATGTGCTCTGAACCATAGGCAAACAAACCAACTCAAAATACAAACACTCACTGATCCTGGATGGTGTGGCATTCTGGATGAGTTTTCAGATTACTGTGGAATGTTCTTAACATCCTGGCATTATTAGCATACCTTCTTCAAAGTGTCATCTACTCTCAAAAAAAATGGATTCAGGATTCCATTCTATATCAGATAATATGAAATAGGATTTCCTTTGCTTTATTCCCATAGATCAAAATGAGGAAATTTCCTCAAATGTGTCATTCAGGAAAGCTCTTTGTTAAGTAACTGATTTGTGTCAAGGCACTGTGCTTGTTTGAGGAATGAATGAATGTTCTCACTTTGGATCCACTGAAGTTTATCAAGTCAAACCTTCTCCTCTTACAAATAAGAAATGCAACTCTAGAATAAAGAAGTGATTTGCTCAAGGTCATGAAGGAAGATAGTGCCAGAATTCTTTTAACTACCAGGCAAGTTGTTTTTCCACTTATTATATGATGCTTTCTCCCTTAGAGGTAGATTGATTTTTTGGTTGTTCCAGTGATCCCTAGATGTTTGCAGATTAATATTTGCAAACTTTTTTAGACAGAGGCTAATTGTGGATATTTGAATAGATGAAATAATTGTCTTTGACTGAAAGCTAAGAATTTTAAGTGAGAGTTATACTGTCGTTCAATGATGCTTTCTGATTTGATTCTATTAGAAAAGGGTCAGTAGGGCAAGCTAAGGCCTGAGGGTCAAATCTGGCCTGATGCCCATCAAGCTAAGAATGGTTTTTATATTTTTCAAATAAAGTTTTATTGTATTTTAAAATGTAAATACAATTCTTAGCTTGAGGGCTATACAAAAATTGGCAGTGGGCCTGAGTCTGCCCTCTGTCCACAGTTTGTAGAGGACCCTGCTTTAGATTAGGACCTCCTTGAGACTAAGAAGTCAAAAAAATCTTTCCTTTCATTCGCTTCTTTTCCAATACTTTGCACAGTACCTGGAATTTAGCAGCTGAGAAATAAATGATTATTGACTAATTCACTAATTAGGATGTTGAATCACCAGTGTAGACTTAAGTAGAAAGGCTTTTCACAGACATTATAGAAGGCTGAACAAGGGATCTGATGGTAATCATTATCTTGAAAACACCATCAGTCTCCATCTCTAAAGAGATTATTTAGTACCCCAAATAATGAACATTTTGACAAATAAACAGATAAAACATGCAAGCAATTTCAAGAATATGTTCTCAAATAACAATCTCCTTTTATTGTAATTCTTTAGTCATGTCTGACTTTTTGTGATTGGAGTTTTCTTGGCAAAGATACTGTAATGGTTTGCCATTTTCTTCTCCAGTTCATTTTATGAATGGGGAAACTGAGGCAAATAGAGTTAAGTAACTTACCTAGGGTCACACAGTTAATATCTGAGGTCAGGTTTTAATTCAGGAAAATGAGTCTTCCTGAGTCCATGCCCAGTGTGTCACCTAGCTACCTTTGAACAGAGTTTCAAATAACAATGCCCTTACTTAATTTCAAAATAGGTTTCTATCAAAGAAGCAGAAGGAATGGTATGATATACATTCAGGACCATAGATACCATAGAACCAGAAGGGACCAAAGAGGTTACTGGGTACAACTTTCTTATTTTAGAGATGAGAAAATTAAGACTTAGAAAAATTAATTATGATGTCTGGTATTACTTAGCTCATAAATGTTGAAGGCAAGATATGAACTTAAGTCTTCCTTCCAAGATACAGAACCAAAGTTCTCAGTATAGTACTATATTAACTATATCATGCTTCCTCACTCATTCAAAAAATGTACATATTTTAGGTACCTGTTATGTTAATTTATTCTTAGAATTTTGTTTTCCTAAACTGTTATTGGAGCGATAACCAAAATCTTCAGTATTTTGAGCATTAGCATGAGAAAACACACCAGAATACATTGAAATGGAGGTCAAGACTCCAGAGAAGATTTTGAATGAAAAGCTTCCTTTTGGGCAGGAAAAATCCAAAAGATTGAGAAGTGGGGTGATGGTGAGAGGAATAAATTGGTTTTATTATCTATTTGAGGAGAAACTTAGACTTTGAAAGCAAGAGGTGGTCTTGTAAATTTGACTGGGAGCAAAAACAACAAAATTGTATTATTTATCAAATACCTACCCTGAGTGGACAGATTTGGAGACTTATTTATTTAATATGTGATTTCAATTGGGATTTAAAATTCAGTCTTCCAGTCTCCTATTTAGTTAATCCAGAGACTTTTTGCCTTTGAAATGTCTCAAAAGAAAGAAAGAATTTGTTTACTTTCCTTTGGGCCCAATATAACTGCAACATGAATTTTATTTATTCTTCCAAATGTAATCTGCCATTTAAAATATACTGAAAAATACTGCTGAACCAGATCAACCCACCAACTTTTTCAAAACAATGGTTTCCATCCCACCAAAATATGAAAAGAACAATAAGCATGAAATAAATAACTTAAGAAAGCAAATCTTTTCCAAACTAAGTAGCATAAAGAACATTTAACAAACCCTCTCAGAAAAATTATCCTCAAATTTATTTGAAACAGCCCCTTATTTTATACATTTAAACACCCAAGCCAATTCCTATGACCTTACAAAAGATCAAACAATTAGAGGGGCACCCAAGCCCTAAGGAGCAAAGCAGGCAATTTCAGCCAACATCTGGTTGCCATTTTTGATTATAAGAACTTAAGGAAGCCGTTTAGTTTCTTTGGAGTAAAAATAAGACACTGGGTTTTTTGTTCTCCTTTCATAGTGGAGGGTAAAGGAAACACCAGAATAGAGAGGTCACTAGAAGCTCAGCTTTTATAAATAAGAAAAAGTCTTTTAAAAATTAAAGTAAATTGAACTCTTGTTCTAGGTTCAGTAAACAACTTAACTGAGTTTAGGTTAAAAAAACATATCTTGAAGATCAAGTGTGACAATTAAAGACCAAATTTTATTTAGTCATAAACATATCAGTAATTCCATAAGAGTAGTTCAAAATAAGAAAAAGCTCGAGCACACAATTACTGTGTCTGTCATGATACTATAAAATAGAAAACTGTAGCCTTCAAGCTTCCTTGATAGAGTATCTTTTTTTTCTAGTTGATTAACTAAAGGCACAAAAACACAGCAGACATGGGGCCAAAACCCATTACTTGCATAATAAAAAACGTATGTCCTATGTGTTCTGTGGGAAACCTTGACAAGGCAAGACACACAATGCCTTTCAAATGCACCCTTTTGCTTATGACTTCCACCTAAGCAGCTATATAGACAGATTAAAAAGGGGGAATCATTTAGAGGGGAAAAGGGTGCTGCAGTAGCAAATGCTTCACAAAGTTCTCGACTTTTAATCTTTCAGTAGAATCTTTTCTAAAATGAGAGACTCCAAAACATAATATCCCCAAATATAAAGCACTGTAGAAAAAAGTTCTACTACTACTTTTGCAAATGTTTTCTGCATACAGAACACCAACTAATGCAGATAAATTGTAACAAACAACATAAAAATAAATGCTGCATGATTGTAATGGAACCCTGAAAAAAGAGAAGAAAATTTTCCTTTCTCTTTTCTTTGCAAAGATGAGGATCTACTGGTGTGGAATATTGTATATACTGATAGACACCAAATTTTATTCTCTTTTTTATATTCTTTATTAAAGGGAACAATTTATTGGAGGGAGCCAGGGATGTCTACTAGGAAAGAAGGTGGTATAAAAACAAAATACATCAATAAAAATTAATTTAAAAAAGCAGACAGAAATATGATCCTGACATTTTTCGAAACTTTCCTTTGCAGAAGAAAAATGATGCTAGAATCAAAGGTAACTGAAGTCTTCAGGCAGTCAAAGGAAGCATATTAAGTACTTACTGGTTGACTGTGTTGAGTCCTTTACAAATATTGTCTCATCCTCTCAACAATTCTGGAAGCTAAGTGCTATTATTATCTCCATTTTATAATTAGGGAACATGCAAGGACTAAGTGACTTACCTAAGATCACAGAGCTAGAAAGTTTTGGAGGCTGAATTTGAACCCAAATTATTGTCTGACCCCAGGTCTAGTGCTCTTTCCATTGTTGTTACTTGCCTCATACCATGGCCCTTAGAAGACAATGTGGTTATAGAAATTTTAAACGTGGCACCTTTTTTTGAAGAGCACACAAACTAGAATAGCCAGTTTCATTAATTCTTTCTGAGTCGTCTGCAACTGGAAGAACATATGGTGCATATCAAAGAAAAAAAGAAAAAAATATTCTCTCCTAAAAACTACTGCGAGTCAGAATACTGTTACTATTTATGCTTGTTTTTGGGAATAGTTGAAGACTTTAAGGAGATGGCTTCTTTCTTTAGCTTCTTTAATCCACTGCTAATACATGGAGACAAAGGCACAGATGAAGTCATAGTGTCATGGTTCTGGACTTGAGTTCCACCTTCAGTTATTAATGCTATTATTAACTTACCTAATGTTATCTCAGTTCATTCATAAACATGCATAATAATATATGGAGTATTTATCCCAAATAGTTGCTATGAAATGGGAAAATATATAAGAATTTTATGAAACTGTAAAGCAGTATATGAATGTCAGTTGTCATCATTCTTATTTATAGAGCTCTAGTTTCTTTCCTTCAGGAAGTATTTTATTTTATATTTTTAACAGACCTGTGATTTCATTGTCAAAGGGAAGAATCCATAAAGGAAGTCTTTCTATCAATTTACATTGACACAGATCCTCAACTTCCATAGACTTGATAGAATCACTTCAGACATTATAAGGTGAGGTTGTCAAGGATGACACAGAGAACATGTGAGAGGCAGGATTTGAATTCATGGTTCTCTGACCTAAAGATCAGCATTCTATTCAATACATCATACTCTTCTTAAGAGAGTATATACTTTGGAAATTGATGTTTGTTCTTTGTTCTTGATGAAGACCTTGACATTAGGGAGGTTATGCCATGGCATGCATGTGAATTGAATTTGAGTGAGGGAGTCTGTCATCAGCCTCATTTTCTCCTCTGGAGCCATCTGGGTTCAGTGATCAGAGGTGTATAAGATGACTGAAGATGGCCCTAGATGTGAGTCAATCAGGGTTAAGTGACTTGCTCAAGGTGACATAGCTTTTAATTTGGAAATATGTTCTACATGATTGCACACATATAATCTATATCAAATTGCTTATCATTCTAGGGAGAGAGGGAGGGATGTTTAAAATTGCCTTTATGTATGAAAATGGAAAAATAAAATATTTTTAAAAGTATACATTTTACAAAAATAAGATATAATTATTGTCATTCCATATTACTTAACAGTTTAGAGTTTTTTCCCTTCTTTCCCTATTAGGTAAATGTCCTCTAAAATGATCATTCTCAATTTTACATTAGTCAAGAAGGGGAAAAACTAAATTAGGAATCTGATTTCTAAAAGTACTATTTATAGCTTTTACATTAAGCTGGGGGGGGTGGAAGCTAGATTAGAAATAAGATACCTCTCAGGGATTTTGTACAGGGTATTTTTGCATTGGAATGGAGGCTTGATTAGATGATCTGAAAGATTCCATGAACTCAAGAGTATATCACCTTGATTTGAGAGAGAGAGAGAGAGAGAGAGAGAGAGAGAGAGAGAGAGAGAGAAAGAGAAGAGAAGAGAGGAGAAACACTTAAAGCATAAGGTATTTTTCCCCAAACAACAATTTCTCTGTTTCTTGGCAGAAGCAACCATATTTTGATACTTTTAAATGTTTTAAAGAAGAGGATTTTATAGCAGCATCGTACCTCAGATTTTTTCCAAAAAAATCAATTTGAAGTTTTAAATTTTAATTTCAATTATTTATTCCACTCAGATGACTCCCAAATTTCTCTCTAAATGCATCTTTCAACTCTCCACAAAACACTTTTTTGAACACTCCACTATCAATTCATTCTCAACATGTCTAAAGCCCAACACATCTAAACAGAAAGAATAAAGTCATTAAAAATTCCTTGTACAGATCAACTCCAACTCTGGACCCTGTACATTTTACAGTGACTGTTGCCCAGGCCAAGTATGCTCTCCTTCTTCATCTTTCCTTCTGCTGACTTTCTTCACATTCCAGCTAAAATTCTATTTGCTACAGGTGCCTTTCCTGATTCCTTTGTACCTTAGCATCTTCCCTTTACTGTGTATCTCCAATCTATGCTCTTATATCTAGTTTAATAGTTTTCATTTGCTTCCTCCATTAGACCGTGAGCTCTTTGAGAACTTTTTGTGTCTTTTGCCTTTCTTTGAATTTTCAGTGCATTAACTCAGTATCTGACACCGAGCAGGGGGTTTCATAAATGTTTATTGTCTGTCTACTATAGGAAACTCCTATATTAAGAAATTCTATCATTGCACCTGATAATCTGAAAGATTATCTGTACTTTCTCTGAACAAGATAAACTGAAAGAACTCTAGGACAGTGAGAAGTAAAGTGACTGAGCAGAGTGAAACAATCTTTATAGGTTCGTAACTTGAACCCAGGTCTTCCTGAATTGGAACTCTTCTTTTACTGTACTACATTGCCTCTCTGTTTGATGCACATGAAATTATGCATATATATATACATATATATATTGTGTATGTGTATATAATATTGAATATATACATGTATGATATATAATATTTATGTATAATATGTGTCTATGTTTTATATGTATGTATATACATACACACACATACATGGCATTCCAAAAGTCCTAGTGAAATTTTAAACTAATAAAATTTAAGATGTTTGAGACACCAAGCATCATATGCCACAAATGTACGTGTACACGCTTGTCTGAGCAAGTGTCCATGATTTTATTTACTAGATATGCCCCCTCAAAATGTTTGTATGCATTATGTATTTGTAAAGTGAGTGTTAATTTAAATTCACTAGGGTGGCTCAAGTTTTTTAAAGTCATTCTGAGATGCATCATTTTGTACAGTGAAAAATCCTTTAGTAATGAAATTTGTAGCCCAGTAACTTATCTGTCTGATGAGTTTCGATTTTTATATACTGGCTTTTTTTTTTTTTCACTGAGGCACAATCTTTCCGGGCACATGTGTATTTCAATAGAATCCAGGAGCCATTTCTTGTACTCTTTTAACAAGAACCTACATGTGACCCATTCAGAGAACCATATGCCTGAAAACACCTTCTTGCAAGGTCATTTAATTCCTCTTCAGCAGGTAGTTACTATCTTTAAGCTGTCCTCAAATATATAAGATCTAAAACTATTTTTAGAAGCTCCCTCCCACCCCAAGGGGACTCTTTGATTTGTGATTCATTCTAGAACTTTAACTACCTTCCAGAAAAAAGAAATTCTGATTCCTATTTAGTTTAAATTATGCCTTCTTGGTGATTTCTTTTCCTAAACTAAGTAAACTACAGGGTTTTTTTTTTTCATTGTTAGCTTCCAATTGTCCAAAGCTAAGAATAAGCTAGTAATGTTTGGGTTTTTCTTTTCTTTTCCATATACAACTTCAGCAAAGGCCTTTGGCTAGCAGCCACCATAAACAAACCTAAAAATTTAGCTGGAACATTAAGAGATACATGAATAAGATAGACAGTTTAAAAAGTGAAAGTAAATGTGAATACAAGCATAAGAACATAAAAAGGCAATCATATTATAAACAGGCAAGGATATGGACCTTTTTCTTTATAGATTTTCCACACCATTAAGTGGTGATTTGTATCTTTCACTCTATTAAAATAGTATTCTGCAGGAACGCACTTGGATAAATTATAGTGAGCTTATTAGAGAAAGTTGGGAAGAAACATTAAATTATACCATTCTTCTGAATAAAATGTTATCAAGTTTTATACTTTCCTGAATATCAAGAAATAATATTTATTACAGTATTAACTCAAGCCCAGAACTTTCTCAGTAATAGTATAGGAGGTTGAAAAATGGAGTAAAGTGGGTTTAAAAACACACTTTTAAAAAAATTTTGTTCTCACACTTTAAAAAAGCTCACCATAAATCTACCAATCAGATAATATAGAAAAAAGTAAAAGTAAGTATATAGAGAGATACATATATGTATGTTAATAGACACATACATATAGGCATATAGATAAATAATCAACATGTAAAATTATATAGAAATTACTTAACTTCTATGTAATAAACTCATCAGATTTGCATTTGTTCTAAAAGTGGAAGGCATATCTGAATGCAATATTCTTAAATTTTTTTTCCCCTTCAAAAAAAAATCCAGAGAAACACACAACATTCCTATAAGCACAGTATTAAAAGATTTGGAAGCATTTTCCTGAGAAAAAAAAGATTTCCTAATACCTAGTCTATTTAAATTTTGAATATATACAAAATGCCTATTGTAATTCATAAAGCTTAAACTTCAGACAAAACAATGACATGAAACCTCAGTTTTCATTAGATAATCACTGAAATTAACCCTCAGGTTAAAAAAAGAAAGAAAAAAAGAAATTAATACCCAGGGCTCCCAAGTCTTGTACTAAGTATGACTAAAGACCAATGCATATTCTATAGATGAATGGATATTGGCTGATTTGAGCTTTATCTTGCTGCAAAATCCACAGGCTTTTTATTTAGGGTCTATCATTGTACATTTTACACTTAGTAGGACAAATTTGATCATGGAAAAATTCTGGCATCGTCAACTTACCATACAAGCTGTCTAGGAGTAATAAATATTAGTCACAGGTTTATACATATAAGATCTAAAGGGCATAGTTTAGAAGTGGAAAATATCTTGTTTTGTCTAATTATCTTATTTACAGATGAGGAAACTAAAGCCCAAATTTGTCCAAGATCATACAGGTAGTAAGAAGCAGAGCTGGGAGTTGTTGGGTTTTCCAACAGTCTTTTTCAAAAAAAAGTATATTAATATATTTTTTATGAAAATGTTACTATGTGTATACATACATATATTATATGTATAATATATTATGTGACTACCAGCCCTATTGCAATTCTTATCCTTCAAACATGCATAAGTCACCTGAAAATTAGCTTTCTCCAATTTAGCTCTCAGGTTTAACTAGTGCCCTTGATACCATTGTCCCAATTTCCTCCAGGGTCTTGACTCTCAATGAATCACAATTTCTACTCTTCTACTGGCTCTTTCCCTTCTGACTGCCTACAAACATGTTTATGTCTCTCCTACCACATATTTTTCAAGCCAGTGACACTGACCTCTGGCTATTCCACAAAAATGAAACTCTTTCCCTAATCCAAATGTTTTCTTTGGCTGTCTCCCATGCCTAGAATACTCTCCCTCCTCAATCCATCTATTGACTTCCCTGTTTTCCTTTAGGTTCCATTAAGATCCCATCTTTTACAGGAAACCTTTCCCAACCCCACTTAATTTTAGTGCCTTTCTTCTTTTAATTATTTCCTATGTTTCTAAATATAGTTTGCTTTGTATATGTTTGTATACATGTCGAACCCTCATTTGATTGGGATTTCCTTGAAGTCAAGGACTATCTTTTGACTACATTTTCCACTCTAGGGTCTAGCATAATTCCTAGATAAAAATAGGTACTCAATAAATGGTTATTGATTGACAAACTCATAACTTAAAAGTTCAATGCAAATATCTTTAAAACACACACACATATGTATATATACATACACACACTGAGTGCTAGTGGAGTAATTCCTTTAACTCAGATTCTGGCTCTGCTACATGTGAGTTTTATGATTATTTATGAATAAATTAATTTTCTGCTTTGTTTTATCTGTAAAATCAAAAACTTGAACTATATTGTCCTCTTAGGCCCCATCTAACCAGAAATTCCAGGATTATTTTGTATAATGAAGATCTTGGCTTCTTGGTGCACCCGCTTTAGCTTAATATCAGCAACTCATTTGTGAAGAAGGGTAAATTAATTTAGTTTGGCAAAGGGGAAAATAATGATTATGAATTCAGATTTTTATGTTTTAAAATTGCTCTCCATTTTAAGCAAGTAAAGTATTCAAAAATCTCTAATATCAAGCCAAATGGAGATATCATGCATTAGTGAGAGTGAAGACCTGTTAAATGTAATAAATGTAAATACTTCGGGCTAAAAATTAAAAAAAAAAGATGTTCCAAGAGACCTAAATTCTCAAAGACATTCATTGTACTAAACTTTACACACATTTATGGGCTGAACTCATGACCACAGAATACAAATAGCAAAATCATAATTTCACTTTGTGTCAAATGATCAAGGAAAGGTTTATATCTATGAAACCTTGATCATATCTAAAAATATATATTTGGAGACATTACTCCTGTAATACAAATTAGAAAATGGAATGAGCATTTAGAAAAAAATGCAATTTTCTATACCTATGAGAGTCTGAAATGAACCTTTCCCTTTTGTATTCTATCTGATTAATACATTTTGAAGAAGTAAAGAATGACCCAAAAGGATAGGAATATAATAGAGATAGCGGGGGGGGGGGGTTCTGTGTGGTATGGTGAAGTAAATTACATAATCCCTCTGAGCCTGTTTTCTCAACTATAAAATAGATATGTTAATGTTTATAAAAAGTGACAGTGAGATTTATACTCAGTTCTTTCTGAGTCCAGGTTTGATCCCTATACAAAATTAGCTTTTGAATTCAAACATTTAAAGCCAAACTATCTTAGAAGAAATTATAAAGGAAAAAAAAAAATTTGTTAAGAGTCAAAAACATTAAACACAGAGCACAACAATGAATATTAGTTGGTACATTAGCTCCCCAGTGTCAGGTCCTTGTCTGTCCATAGACTGCCTTTGTCCAGTCCTTGAGGTTTAGAAGCAGCAACTTTATGCATCTCTACTCATAAAACTGATCCAATACCTATATAGTGCAAGTAGGAATACAATTACCTCATTTTCAAAACATCCTCATAAAAGGGCATTGAATTGCAGAGATGTACACATGTTAAGTCAATAAAAGGACCAGGAAAACAACAGAAATTTCAAATTTTGCTCAGAGGATTGAATTTAGTAGAACAAGTAATGAGTATATAATCTGTTGTATTAGTCAGTAGTTAGGTTAAGGAACTAAAGATTTTCCTCATTTATGGCAAAAGGTATATTGCTGAATGGCCGCCTAACAAAATCGAATCATTCAAATGTGTTCTAAGCCTGAATTAGTTAGTTCTGAACAGAACTGTCCAAATTAAGCTTCTTAGGGGTCAGAACTGTTTCTGGTTTTATTTTTGCCAGTTTCTGGCATAGTGCCTTTCATATAATAGTCAATAAAGACTGAATTGAATTAAGCCAGGTCTTGAGAAAATTGGTCAATAGGAAAGCTTGTTTGCAATATCCCTCATTTTCCTTTTCAATGCTTCCTCTTCTTTATAGAACTCTCTACTGTCAAGGTGCCTAGTGACTTATCCTACCTTGATCTAGGAGGGTATTCTCCAGCACTTTGGCTTCAGACCTGGCCCTCTAATCCAGTCAGCTCCTACCCTGCCTTCTCTCACTCTTCCATTCTATCAAAATTTATCTAATCTATATCCCATTCTTTCTCAACTTTATTATCTTGGAATTATCATACCATATATTAGGTATATATTAGGTATTTAGGTATTTGTCAACTCTCTCAGATGACATATTTACATTAAGGGGGTGAAAATGTGGCAATTTGATGTAGTAGTAGAAATTTATTTGGAGTTCTTTTAAAAAATTTATTTATTTAAGGTAATGTGGTTAAGTGCCTTTCCCAAGGTCACACAGCTAGGTTATTAAGTATCTGAGGTCAAATTTGAACTCAGATCCTCCTGACTCCAGGACTGGTACTCTATCCACTTCACCACCTAGCTTCCCCTTATTTGGAGTTCTTGACAGGCAGTTATCCATTCTGACTATGTAGAAAGTCAACTCTGATGTGGAATTAAATTGTTATGACTCATACTAAAATGCTACAACCTATGAAAGCTGCTTCTTAATGTCTGGACTTCTGACAATAAAGTAATGAAAATAAAGCCTTTTCAATAATGGCATTGCCTAGTGATTGCTGAATGTTCCTGGGGTGTCTTAGTCTCTTTGTCCCCAGGATAATCTGAAAGCCTTTACAGGATTACTGCATGATGCTTCTTTATGACTTTTGTTTTTCATAATCAAAGAAGACCATGATGTCATATGAATTATGGCATAACTTGCACATCAATAGTAAGGTTTTTTCTTCATCTTCAAAGAAGACTATGACATTAGGGTGGCGATGCCATGGCAAGCACATGAATTGGATTTGAGTGAGGGGATGCTGAGATAAGTCTCCAGTCTTACTTTGTCCCCTAGAGGTTTTTGGGTCCAGTGCCAGATACAAATCTGGACAACTGGAGATGGCCCTGAATGCCAGGCAGTCAGGGTGAAACAACTTGCTTACTGACTATAGTCAACATAATGTACAAGGGCAGCTAGGTAGTGGATAGAACACTGACCCTGGATTCAGGACTGGAGTGCAAATCTGTCCTTAGATGTTTGCTCACTGCGTGACCTTGAGCAAGTTGTTTCACCTAAGAGATGGGCTGCTTGCCCATCTCTTAGGACCCACTGACCCATATTCAACTCCTGTCCACTTCAGCCTTCAAAGTTTACCTGTGCTTCATTGAATTTCTTCACTTTGGCATTATGAGCAGTGGACAGAAATCAATTAAGTCAACCCCCACTGCAAGGTCCTGGTAATGCTCTGTTTTAATTAAACAATTGGGTTCCCATGGTTCAAATCAGTTCTAAGTCAGCTTCTTGAGGGTTAGCAGCATAATTCAGTTATTGCATGTCATGGAATTGAAGAAGATTGGAAAACCAAAGGCTTATTATGCTGGCAAATGATTTCACAGATACCACATAAGATTATTGTCACAGAAGGGAACTCACATCTATCTGTGATCCCAAACCTCATGAGGACAGACCACCAAGAGACCCCACACTGAAGGAGACCCACATTCACTCTATAGTTGACTTCCTCTTCCCTTGGCCTTGTCAACCACCTCACCAGTCTATTCCACCTCCATTTTCTGTCTGGTCCTCTTGTGATGACTCCACTGTGAGGGTGACTCAAAGGACTGGGGAGTTCTGTCTGAAGCTGGCATCATGGAAAGACTAAGAGTTGCTTGCTGACTCTCCAGTCTCACCTTTAAGTCTATTCTACCACCATACTGGCTGCCTGATCTCCATGTGAATGTCCTTTCCCTTTTCTTTTCTCCAGATCCTCTTTATGTTTTAATTATTTCTATTAGAATTCAATCTCCTTGAATCCAGTGCTTTTGGATGGGGGAGGTAGGGGACCCTTCATAGCCAGTCTTCCCCACCTTTCCATTCTTACACTTTATCCCCATGACTCTGGCATCCTAGCTGTTCTTTATACATGCACCAACTCTCAGTGTTTTCAATGGTTGTCTCCTATGTCTGAAACTCTCTCCCTCCTCATCACTGATTGCTAACTCCCTTTGTTTCCTTTAAGCTTCTGCTAAAGTCCTGCCTTCTGCAAAAGGTCCTTCCCAGGTTCCTTTAATGTCAATACATTCCCTCTGATTATTTCTAAGTCAGCACATATATATCGTGTTTCAACATAGTTGCTTGGGTGAGCAATTCATTATACTATGAACCCTTTAAAGGTAGATACTGCTTTTTGCGTGTGTGTGTGTGTGTGTGTGTGTGTGTCTGGCCCATGGTAGGTCATTAATTTATACTGATTTGATTTAAAAGTAGGTACCATCTTGTTCTGTTCTCTCTCTCTCTCTCTCTCTCTCTCTCTCTCTCTCTCTCTCTCTCTCCCTTTCTGAGCAGGTCACTCAGAGACCCTATGTCATAGGGAATTCAAAATACTAATAGGGCTTATACTTCCAGAATTCAAAGATTGAGAGGTTATCTTTTGGGTGTATCATAATCTGAGCTAGATATATCTCAGACCAATTTCCTATTAATCTAAGTAAAATGAGATGTGATACTCATAGATCATTCAACAATTATGAAAAGGAGATTTTCTTAGCTATAGCAGGAGAGGGATATTCAATAATAATCATCTGAGCTGATTCATATGGAAAAAGGTCCCCTTGCCCTAAGTTGCCCATGATAGTCTTCCAGCCAAGTACTAGAAAGAAACTGGCCATTTTGTACTAAGATTCAGAAAGTGATATCAATAGTCCTAACCTTTCATTCTCTGAACCAAAAAAGTTTTGAAGATGGTTTCAATAATTTTTAAGGGAAAACCAGCCTAAATTGCTTGGGAAGAGAAAGAAGGATACTGTTATCATCATATGACTCATTCTTTTACCAAATACAAACTTTTTATATAATTTGAACTTTATGATATTTTAAAATATCAGAAAGAAGATAAATAATATTAATTTTATAAAACAGTTGGAAGGAATTGAGGCAGAATAGCAGAAAGTCAAAGGAATTTATGATTCAAGGTTCAATAAAGGAGAAATTCTTTTCTAGATGGCAGGACACAAACTGGAAAAAAAGAATAACATTATAGGATTATAGGATCATAGGATTTAAAACTGGAAGAAACCTTAAATTCTACAGGATTTAAATGCTTCTAGTTATCCTCACCTTGGTCCAGCTGCCCCAGCCCAAGGCCAGCCTTGAGGCTTTCTTCTGAGGTAACAACAGTATAGCCAAGATTTGTGAGGATGTGCTGATATAGCTGAAGTTCCATTTGGCTGTAGGAAGGTGGGACATAGAGCACTGCCCTTCTCTCATGACTTCCAAAGTGCTTTGCAATAGACTCTTTAATCTGCAAAGAGAAGTGAGAGTCAAACATTAAAATTAAGGGAGAGAGAAAAATGAACTTTAGCTGAGATACTTTAGGTAAAGTCACTCAACCTCCTGGAAACTCAGTTTCCTCCTCAGTAAAATAGGTGCAGGGTTGGACTAGATGAACTCTGTAGTCCTTATTAGCTCTAAATCAATGATCCTAAAGGTCATTCAGAAAGTACTAAATGCAATAACACAGTACTAATATCTACTTATTTGTTTATTTGTTTTTTGTTTATTTCTTTATTTATGTGCTTATCTGTTTATTTATTCAGCCATGCATTTAGTTGTTTGTTTATATAGACAGTCCTTCTGGCCAAAATTTCAAAGGTAAATTAACATTGACAATTGAGAAAAATAAACATCTTAGACAACTAAGAAGTTGGAACATTGCTACTGTGATTTTGAAATCAACTCATCTACTTTAAAATAAATTTTAAAAAGTCCTCAGATAGCCAAAGTTCCACTGCTTAGGCATGAGATTCTGAAACCCCAAAGAAGTCCATCTCTTCCCTACCCCATTGCTTGAAATTACTTTAACAGGAGGGTTAACCTTTTAGTCCACAATTAGAGATAAAGTTTAAGATTTAAAAAAATACTTTTATATAACCAAACACTCACCACTTTACCTTATCAAAACCTTTATCTTTTCCTATAGGGTCTAAGTGTAAAAAAAACTTAAGTGGGGGTGGTTGAGGAAAGAAATAAAAGAAAATCTTTTACTCTCTCTCAAAGTGCCATACACTAGTTTCTTTGGTGTATTAATAATACCTTCAGAAAATCCCCAGGATCGCTTATGGGATTAATGGGAAAGAAGTTATGACTTTTTTTCCCCTTTCTTTTTTCTTTTTGGAGTAATCAGATAAGGAGAGAAACAGGTAGGAAAATAGTCCCAGGGATGGAAAAGAACAGAAAAAAGCAGTATCCCTTAGATTGAGAAACATCCCCAAGGATTTAACCTCTACCTTTGTCTCTTCTATTTAAATCCCTTCTCTCCTCACTTTAAATTGCCTCCAATACTGCCCAATCTACTCCCCCTGTCCACAAGAGTCTATCTTCTATGCCAGATGAGCCATTGTTGATATTTTAGAATTGATGGGGTTCCTTCTGTCTTAATGCAGACCTTGGAAGTTTCTACATAACGATCCACACAAAGGAATCTGAAGCACACCACAAAACGGTAAAGTAAATCAGCTTTATTAAGGGGAGATACTCAAAAGGAAAGCACAGTCAAGATCCAGGATTAAAATGGGCC
This sequence comes from Macrotis lagotis, assembly GCF_037893015.1. NCBI lineage: Eukaryota > Metazoa > Chordata > Mammalia > Peramelemorphia > Peramelidae > Macrotis > Macrotis lagotis. The sequence continues at coordinate 131,828,906 of NC_133664.1, forward strand.
CTTCCTGGGGACCCACACTAAGATAGCTTTTCCCTGACCAGTAAAAGAATCACAGGTCCCACAATCTCACTCCCTCTCTTTATGTGGGGCTTACCTGGGACCAGGAATTAAGAGAACAGAGGAGAAGCTTAACCTGGGAATTAGATCTAATACAAGCTTGTGACATTAAGTCTAGGAAATTGAGAGCAAAGTGATATTTAAATTTACAGAGGTGAGAAAAGGGATTTAGAAACCTTAGTGCTGATCTTAAATCTCTGTGTGGTGGATGACTCTGAGAAGAGTGTTTGAGCTCCCCCTCCCCCAACCAGGGTGAAGTGTGAGGAGGCTCCTGGGAGGTAGGAGCTTGGAGAAGGAAGAGAGTCTTCTGCTATGAGAGTGAGTGAGTGGAGCACAGAGGGATCAGGGAGACAAAGGTATCTCTGGAGGACCAAGTGAGAATGCTGAAGGCATTTTCCCAAGTTAAACTCTGTTCTGTGTGGTGATTATATGGTCTAGAATAGGGCTGACCTCTCTATTAGCCTATGGTCTTCTTCTTTTAAACATTTATAATGTAAAGAAATACTGAATTTCAGTTAGAGGTATCACAGGTAAAGTAACACATATATATTCCTTTTTTGTTTGTTTGTTCTTTGCTATCCAAGTTCATGCACCCCAGGTAAAGAAACCCAATCTAAAAAAGTCTTAGCACATCAGTCACATCATGGGTTAAATAGGGTTTTGTGGACTGGCCTGGGAACATAATCACTATGTATAGCAATATTTCTTTGGGAAAATACCCTTAGAACCTCTCCTCTTCCCCCCCCTCCCAAAAAACTAACTTAAAAATAAACTTTTGGGCAAAGATCCATAAGTAAGTTGGACACTGGTTGTATTTAGTTGAAATACAGATTTAATTCTCTAAAGTAAGAAAATGCTCACTTGAAAATGTTCTATGTACTTTTCATGATGAATGCCAACATGAATTCTTAAGAAGGAACATTTGAAACCCGACTGAAAGGTGAGCCTTTAAAATGCTCAAGCTGATTAGTGAGTGATCTATTGGACTGCTCTCCTGAGGGCCAAAACAAACAAAGACTTCCCATCCCATTTCTCAGTTACTGGAGATCAGAGAAAGAAAAAGAGAAGTCATATATTTTGAAATAAATAAATGACACTCAAGCTACAGTGAATAGTATCTTTGGGTCCCCTAAGTGTTCATATCATCTTCATTTTTCATCACAGGATGCAATTTTCTCTAACTGTTGGCTTAAGCATAGGACTTATTTTGGTAGTGGTATTTTAGTTCTCTGATTCATTGCTAATGTACTGCTTTTATTTTAGAGACTTCATTCCCCTCCTCCCTTCAACTTGAATGTGTAGTCAGAGACAATGACATATTTACCCTTACTTCTCATTTTTAAGAATATTCTAAGTAAAGCATATTTCTCAGTTGTATTTTTTGTGAGAATCTTTGGGAACTAAGCTAGACAACCACGGAAACATATCATATCTAAATCCAACAAAAGTTTAACTAGGAAATGAATAGGTCAGTGGAATTATGTTATCCTGTAATACAAACTGCCCTGTCCTTGTAATATTTATAACACTCTGTGCCAGCAGAAATGGTCCAACAGCAAAACTCACAGACCTTGAGCTTCTGGGTTAGCCAGTTGGCCAACAGGTGCAGTTCTCAAATATGAAAAATGAAAGCCTAGTGAGCAAAGAGGTCAACTGTCCTAGGAGCAACTACCAGTCATACCACTTCATGTAAATAAGAGCTTCTGACTTGTTCTACAGATTTGAAGACTGTCCCTAAGCTGAAGAATAAATTTTAATTGAAACCACAATAAGAGCAACTCCAAATTTCCTACTGTTTGAACAACCATTTCAAAAGCACTGTCTCTGAGACTTGTCTTACTACAGATGTTTAATTCACTTCAGGTTTTTTTTTTTGGTTGTTATTCCTTTGAAAAGTTGAAATGAACATGTTTGAAATCATGTTCATTCTTGTAGGAAGCTATATACTATAAGCTTAAGATTTTTATTAGAAAAAAATGTTAAATATTAACATCCACAAATCATCCTTTCAAAATTAACCATCTGAACTGTGAAAATTAAATATGTGAATTGTTTGTCAATACTATTATAGTCACAATCTCTTTTGTGTTTAATATATTTAAAGATTTAATTTAAAATACTGTTTAAAAATATATTTTTGTCATTTTACCTTTCCACTCTCAGAAATTAAGTATAAAACATTGCATATTTGCATTAAATATTAATATAGTTCAATGAATTTACAAACATTAAAAATGAAGACTAAAATGAAAATCACTCTACCAAAAAATCAATGAATATAAATTCAAAACAGTGGATTAAGAATATCATAAAAATACTGCAGTTCTCTTAAGATTTAAAAAATGCTTTTGCTAGTCTTACTTCAAGACTATGAAATATAGCTCTTTTTAGTAATACCAGAATGGAAAAATATAACTTTTTTCCTCAGGTTGACAGAGGGACTGTTTTACAGTATCTATTAAATATCTTCCTACAAATTTGTATTTATGACATTCTCTGATGTTGAAACACAAATCATCTAGTCGATATAAGACACCATCCTTTAAGTAAAATCAGTACTCCCTACCTAGTCGGTAGTTTCCAGGCATTTCAAAAACACTGCTTATGTCAGTATATTCTCTTCCTGTTTTTACATTTGAGAACCAAAATAGAGCTTTTCCCATTGTTAATATTGACCTTTTAAATGAATTTATTTCTGAAAAAGCAAAATTTAAAAATAAATTTGAGGAAGGTTGACTGAGTGCTGAGCTACTTAAAATCATGTGTAACACAAAGACTCCCAGCCCCAAAGTTTCTGAATGAGAACCCATATTTTCCTCCTTGGAATCACAAAGTATCCTTAAGAAGTGCCAAAATGGTCCATGATATCATATTAAAACTTCTTGGGGGGCGTCTAGGTGGCGCAGTGGATAAAGCACCAGCCCTGGAGTCAGGAGTACCTGGGTTCAAATCTGGTCTCAGACATTTAATAATTACCTAGCTGTGTGGCCTCGGGCAAGCCACTTAACCCCATTTGCCTTGCAAAAACCTAAAAAAAAATTAAAAAAAAACCTTCTTGGCCACTTGGCAGGCAAAATATGACCTGGTATAGATGTAATTCAGATATATTGAGACTTCATATTGGTTTGAAGGACAACCCTTGAGTATAGGTGAGAATTAGGTATAATATGAAGAGATCTCAGTCTACTTTAATATTTAATGTATTGGTTAGAAAGATCCTAGGTGTCTGCTTGGAGATGACCCCTGTTGGAGATGATCCTGTTGTAGATGATCCTGTTGATCCAGGACCAATGGATTTATTGCTCTAATTCGAAGATTTTTAATCTGGGGTCTTTAGGTTTAAAAATATATTTTTTATAATTCTATATTGATATAATTGGTTTCCTTACAGTCCTATGTATTTTATTTTATGTATTTAAATACATTATTTTGAGAAAATAGGGGTACTAGATTTCACCAGACTGCCAAAGTGACACAAATAAAGATTAAGAACCATTGTTCTAATTCATTTCATTTTCTAATAAACTCCTATCCCCAAATTTAAGGAATAATCTAGCTCCTGATTGGCCAACTGTTCCATTTTCAATCAACAAACATTTATTAGGTACCTACAGTATACTAATTACTATGTTAGTTACTGGGAATACAAATACAAAAATGAAACAAATCCTTGTCCTCAAGTAGTTATACAATCTACTGCAACCCTACAAGCTTCAAAGAAGAGATAGTAGCCATGAATATGATCAAGGTTCTGCTCTGAAGCAGAGTAAATTACCTGGTTTTCCCTACTTTTGTGTACTTCTCTTACTCAGTTTTCCTTTGAATTTCATGGAGAGCATCCAGAATTTTCATAATGCCTCTCTACTGCTCAGGGTCCTATATTTTCCTGTATTCCAAATTCTGTCAAATCCAGGTAGCATTTCTTGCTTCTCAAGTGATTCATTGGAAGGAAGAAAGCACTTAATATGGAGACAAAGGACCTAGGTTTAAATTCTGGCTCTGTTATTTAGAATAATAATAATAACAATAATAATAATAATAATAATAAATTTCTAGGTTATAGAACACATTAAAGTTTGCACATTTTATCTTGTTTTATTTATCCTCACAATAACTTTAAGAGATAGACACTACATTCCTCCCTATATGATAAAACTGAAGGCAGACAAGTCAAGTGACTTGCCCAAGGTACAAATCCTACTTGTGTAGCCTTAGACAAAACATCCAACCATCCTTTAGTTATTTTCTAATCTATAGAAAAAGGGGATAATATCTGCTCTGCCTGAATTAGAAGGTTGTAATGGGAATCAGTCCTCAAAAATCTTAGTGCTGTTTTAAACTTTAGTACCTTAAAAGTGAAATTATTTATTTGTTTGTTTGTTTAGTTAGTTTCTGCAAGGCAATGGGGTTAAGTGGCTTGCCCAAGGACACAGGGCTAGGTAATTATTGCGTATATGAGACCAGATTTGAACTCAGATACTCCTGACTCCAAGGTCAGTGCTCTATCCACTGCTCCACCTAGCCACCCCAAAAAAGCGAAATTATTTAAATAAAAATTCAAGTATATACATGAAATCACTTAGTCCCATAAAGTAGTACACAAGTATTATTGGCATCATTATTATTATTACTATTATTACTATTTGTTCCATATTTCATTCCCCCAGAATCTTGTATACATCTTCTGAAATAAGAACTAGTTATCTATTAAATTAATCATAGCTAAGAGGTTAATGATTGATAACACATTTATCCTTCTCAGGAATACTAGAATTTTAACTAAGGGTTTCTAACTTTACTTTTTTAAGAACAATCACCAGTTGATGGAGGTCATATCCACACCCTCAAATACCCACTACATAAATGACGAAGATCTTTCACTGTTCAGCATACACTAGTACAAAATTTTCAAGACTATGTTTTCATCTGGGAGGCGCTAAAATACTTCCTTTAGTTTCCTTATACTCACAATGGAAAGGAAAATAGAATAAACATTCTCAGCTTCTGACCTTGTATTTTTCAATACACTCCTGACCCCCAACTAGTTCCTTGCTTTTGCTTTCTATAAGAAGTATTAGATTGACAAATGTTTTGATGATTCCATGAATCCACAAACCCATGAATATGGGTACTCCTTCCATCAGTGTGGATTGCAACCCATCCATATTTTCTCATTCTGTTTAATTCTTAGCCTATATATTTTCCATGAGCAGGCTACTCAATGCACTGGGAGCTTTCCTTTCAGTTTCTTTGCATTACAAAGTTAGCAATTTATCACTTAGATGTCTGTTATCTCTCTCACTACATGACAGATCTACCCCTTTTTCTGGCCATACATTGCATTAATTACCATCAGTTATATGCTACAGTAATTTGCTGCAGCTCTTTTTTATGCACACCATATATCCCTCTCCATTCTCTCCATCCGCTAGGGGTGACTTGTTAAAATTTATTCAGTATCATTTATTCAATAAACATTTATTGATCATGTACTAGTCTATACCAGATGTTGCAGCAGCTTGATAGCAATATAAAATATATTTTGAATCTGTGTACATCTGCATTGAACTAATCAATTCAATAAACATTTAGTGATCATAATATATAAGATATTCTAGGAACTTAGAATATTAAAGAAAGAAAGAAAGAAAGAAAGAAAGAAAGAAAGAAAGAAAGAAAGAAAAGAAGGAAGGAAGGAAGGAAGGAAGGAAGGAAGGAAGGAAGGAAGGAAGGAAGGAAGGAAGGAAGGAAGGAAGGAAAAAAGAAAGAGGAAACATGACATAATTCTTGCCTTCAAGGAACTTATATTTTACTGGGTGACATATATATGTGTGTTTGTGTGTGTGTGTGTGTGTGTGTGTGTGTGTGTGTATAGGAGAGAGTGATAACTGTATAACTGTTGGGGGGATGGTCAAGAAAGTCTTCCTATAGAATGTTGCATTTTAATATTGAAAAGGATTCTACAAGGCAGAGGTAAAAGAAATACACAGACCACTTTGCAAAGGCATTGTATTGGGAAAACAATGTGTAAAGCAAATAGCTACTAGGTCAGTTTGACTGAGGCAGAGTATTAGAAGTAATAGAAAGTAAGACTAGAAAGATAGGTGGGAAACGTATTTTAGAGGTTCTTAAATGCCAACCTGAGGATTTTTGTGTTTTATCATAGAAGCAAGAGGGAACCATTAAAGATGTTTGAGTGGTGGGGTGTGATGATGCTACAATCATCTGTGTTTTAGGTATACAATATGTAAGCTGTGTGGGAGATAGAATGGAGAAATTGGAGTTAGAGAAGCCAATAAGCCAATTGCAATAATCCATGAAAGTCTAGGATAAGATTAAAAAAACAGGCTAGAGACAGACTGAGTAAAGAGAAGGGAACAGATATGAGAGATATCATGGAAGTAAAATTAGATAATACTTCTTATTCTTTTTGCTAATGTCTTACTTTTTCATATAACCTTTAGTAGGGTGTTCTCCATGATAGGAAGAGCTATTTTGCTTTATTTTATTTTCCTACTGCTCAGCATAATTAATCATTTAACAAATGTTTGTCAATTGATAGGAAGAATTGACATGACATGGCAATTGTTTAGATATAGGTGTTGAAGTAGATGGAAGAATCAAAGATTTCTTCACAAAACTTGCTGACTGAAAGAATTATGCTTCTTGAAGGTGGAAGAGGATTGGATTCGAAGGAAAATAAAATTTCTATTTGGGGCATGTAGGTCAAGATTATCAAGTGGATCATGTAGGTCAAGATTATCAAGGTGGTATCTACCTTAGATGCTTCCCCATCCAATTGTATCATCATTTAAACATATCAAATAAGATGCTTGGCAATTATGAAAGCACTATCATTACTTCATACACTTTTTTGGGTAAAAGAAATAATTGATAACATGCTTTTTCTAACTTAGAACCAACATGGGAACCCATGTTTTGCCCTTTGAGTCACCAACAGTTAATTTAGTTAATTTTGAGATTGTGCTGTTTTCTGCATGCAACCAAATAACATCAGGTAATGACTGATTTTTTAAAAAGCTGGATTGTGTCTGTATGTGTGTGTGGGGGGGGCAGGGAGAGAGAGAGAGAGAGAGAGAGAGAGAGAGAGAGAGAGAGAGAGAGAGAGAGAGAGTCAATCGAGTCAATCAGTATATCAGTATTTTGGGATCTTTGAAAGCATAAATGTGACATATTCCTGAATGTGATTCTCCTTCCATGCGATTCTGGGCTCAGCTCTTTGACCATCTGCAACATTCTTCAGAATATATAAACCTATTAACTCATGGACTACTTATCCAAATTTATACCTTAATAAGGACCAATATACATTTTATATCCACTTGGTTTGGGGTTAGGAGATTTGTGTCTTTTTCATTTTTAAAAAGTTTATCTGAGTTTAGGTAAATCTCTGACAAATGGTATGTGTGACTTATTAGGAGAGCCCTGTAGTGTTATGGAACTTGATGCAATCAGCACATAGCCATCTGAGCACAACATTTGGAAGATCTCAACCTTAATGAATCTATCCATCTTTGTCTCTTCCAGTTTGTCAGAAGAAAAGAGAGAGCATACACTGGTTCTCTTTTTTCTCTTTCTGTTTCTCTGTCTCTCTCTCACACACACTGTCTGCCTCTGTGACTCTGTCTCAGTCTCTGACTCTCTCTCTCTCTCTCTCTCTCTCTCTCTCTCTCTCTCTCTCTCTCTCTCTCTCTCTCCCTCTCTCTCTCTCTCTCTCCTCTCTCTCTCTCTCTCCCCCCCTATCTCCCAGTCTCTGTCTGTCTCTGTCTGCCTGTCTCTCTGTCTCTCCCTCGTTCACTGTCTGTGTCTCTCTTTGTCTTTGTCCCTCTCTCCTATATATGCAATAGAAACCTTTTTTTGAGAAGGTATTTAAGATTGTATTTTATTTGACAAAATGAATTTCTTGATAACAGTGTTTGATATTATATTCTCTCTATCTCCCAGTTAACAATCGACAAAAAAATGATCTTCAGTTGAAAACTGACTGTTCTTACCTTATGTTTTTATTAAGGAGATTGTAAATTAATTTATAGACCTTTTTCCTTTGTGGTAAGCATCTCTGAGATAAATTGAAAATCTATTCTTGAGTATTTTACTTGACCAAATAATCAAATAATTAGGTTTTGCCTAACTGAAGTAGTTTGTGGTCTTTCACACCTTCATTTTTTCGATTAATTAACATTTATTCTTTCTTTCTGATCTTCCCCTGATCATGGGTGGGGGTAGGGAGAGAGAAAAGTAAAACCTTTTAAAAAATCATATATATGCATACATATATATATATATATATATATATATATAATGTGTTTGGGGATTAATTTTGTTCGATGCTATATATAGCATTGAACAAAATTAATCCCAACATTGACCATATCCAAAAATCTATGTCTCAATTTACATATTTAATCCATCACTAGCTTTTCCATTGTAGTGACTATTTTGTATGGGTTAAACTTTTCTATAGTCAGTCATTGTCATTACTTTTATCCTTTTCCAATATTTCAATGTCAAATCATTTAAATAGACCAGTAGCAGCTGCTGAAATCAGTATCTTATCACATTTATCTTCTAAATGTCTAGACAGTCTAGCTATAAAGTAACAATTGATTCTGAAATGCCTCGAGTCAGTAGCCATTACTTTCTTATCCCTTAAGATATAGTTAGTTATTGTTTTGTGATTGGATCTGGTACTTGCCCCTCAACTATCTACTTAAAGAACTTATTTATAAGTTATTGGTGCGATTCTGGGGATTCGGAGATGTCTATAAGCCTTTGGTACCTTTCATTTCATAATACTCAAACCATATTTTCTATTATAGTTCTCTCTGTCTTTCTCTGTGCCTATTTTTACTCTAAAGTCACAAAGCATCAAGTATATGTAGACTTGGTTTGGAGAATATTGTCAAGGTTTTCCTATTTTAAAAATTCTTCATGTTCTACAACAGACATTAGTATACTGCTTTCAATTTTGTTCCTGATGGTCAAAGGGACTTTTGTGGCCAAAAAAAGCACAAGATCCTAATTATATGGACATATACACATGAAAGTGCATTTTGCTCCAGAACAATGATATCATTGTCTGCAGGAGTACATGGTGTGGAAACTTCCTTCCCAAAACATATTGGAAATTCAGAATAGAGAACGTTTAATTCCCCAACTGTAATACCAAATTAGTGTCATAAAATCAGCCAGTTAACTAAATCTCATTCCCACTTCCTCATCTATAAAAATGGAAATCATTTTATCTGATTCCTTCTTACCTCCCAAATTTGATGGGGTGAAAAACTGAATGTGAACTGAATTGAAAGTAGAATGAATCAAATTGAAAAGCTAAAACTATAAGAATCTCATTGTAATTATTCTGCTTAAGAGAAAGCAGTGTTCCCTTCCAACATGACCTTTTAATAGTTCTTCTTGCCCTATAATTCTTGTCCCAATATCCTCATCATGTGAAACTATACCCCCACTAAAAAAAATATGGAATTGACAATTCATTATGACAAAATAACAAATGAGAATCAGAAGATGTCTTGTTCCTTTGACAAATGTTAAAATAATACCAAGTCTAGATGCACTACACAAAAGAGCAAAAAAGCAAGGGAGAAGAGAAAGGGGATAGCTTAATATAAGATCTAGCCAAACTAGATCATTCCAAAAGCATTTGTAGGTAAAAGTAGAAGAAATTCAACAAATAGATATGAAATGGAACAGTTCTGGCATTTTTATACTTAATCATTATCATCATTACAAAAATGGGATAATCACATTTGAACTCTACCATCTCAGTACCAGATAAATAAGGAAGTGACAGTGAAAGTCAGAAAAAATAATTCCGCCTTACTGAAAAGAGGCAAAGGAAATTTGTATTAAAAGCAATACAATTGTAAAGGTACTTAAGGATGTATTTTTAAGTTTTCTCAAAGAGACATGACAATTAAAAAAAAACAAGTAGTGCTTTTAAAAAAAGACAGTAGGGGCAGCCCTGGAGTTCAGGAGGACCTGAATTCAAATCCAGTTCAGACACTTAATAACTTCCTACCTGGGAGACCTTGGGCAAGTCACTTAACCCCATTTGCCTTAAATAAATAAAAATTCTTTTGCAAGGCAGTGGGGTTAAGTGGCTTGCCCAAGGTCACACAGCTAGGTAATTATTAAGTGTCTGAGGCCAGGTTTGAACTCAGGTCCTCCTGACTCCAGGGCCAGTGCTCTATCCACTGCGCCACCTAGTCATCCCTAATTTTTTTTTAATATGAAGACTGTACTGTAGCTATGTTCCCTAGGGAACTAAATTGGTCCATATTGGGAAGAGAGGATTCTACTGAATAACTATGGAATTAAGGACACATAACCATTTATATCACATTATTTCCATTCTAAGGAACATAGTTTTTCACTATAGTATGGAGCTTGGTGAAATATGCATAAAACTTATTTGTTACCTGGGCAATAGTTGTTAGATTCTCACCATTCTAAAGCAAGAGTAATGTGAAATTATCCTGGAAAAGTAGGATTAAGATAAATTATGTAAGCCCTTGAATTTCAGGCTAATGAGTCCATATTATATTTTAGTTTTTGAGTAAAAAGAAAATTATTATTGCAACCATATGGAAAATAAATTTTTAAAGGAGAGACTGGAGGTAATTAGGAAGCTTTTACAGTAGTCTAGACAAATGATGATGAGGGCTTGGTCTTGAATGGAACCATACTGGGAAAGAAAAAGATTAAAATTACTGAGGTAGAATCAATATGGCTTGGGAATCTAATGGCTGTGAAACATGAGAGTGTAAGGAAAAGAGACAGATCTGATGTGAGAGTCACAAAAGCAATGTGTGGTACAGAGTGCTGAACTGAGCACAGAGTCATTCTCTCCAAGCTAAGCATTCACATTCAACCTAAGTGGTGGCCCCAAGGCAAAATGACTACCAGAAGAATTAAGGACAAGAGATTAGAGTACCTCTATGAGTGAGAACAGTTTATTGCTCACTGGAGGATATACTTAAATTGGAACAAGTTGGGATTCATCATCTTATATATCTCTCTCTCCCTCTCTAAGCATCCCTTATTTCAACTGAGGACATTACCATTCTCCCATTCACTAAATTTTATAACCTTAGTGTCACCCTTGAGTTTTTCACTCTCTCATGTTTCATGATGACCACATTGCTGAATGTCTGGACAGTCTGTGAAACCTGGACAGTCTACCAATGCCATGCCAGGAAATTGAAATGATTCCATTTAAATTGACGTAGGAAGATTTTGAAGATCACTTGTTAGGATAAGATACCAGGCACCGAGGATCTTTTCTTGAGCTAAACTTCTGTGCATTCAAGTATTACCTCAGAGATCACAACTCCAATGAACTAGTCGTCAGAATTGTAACTCTGTAACTCTATAACCGTTGTTACAATGCCAAATGTATGCTTGCCAAAAAGACTATATTATGGAGAACTCACACAGGTTTTAGGGGTTAAAAGAAGTGTTGATACAGGGACACCCTGAAGGTCTTGCTTAAAAACTTTAGAATTGATGGTACAGTATAGGAGGCACAGGAGTGCCCAACATGGCATGCCCTCAACAGAAAGGCTGCTGTGCTCTATGAGCAAGGCAGAGTTGAAGCAACCCAAAGGAAAGTGAGATACGTAAGTTTAGAGCAAACACCTCAGGTGTTCACATGGACTATTTGTGCCCAACCTGTGGCAGAGCATTCCAAGCTCATGTTGGTCTGATCAGTCCCAGTTGGGACTGATCCCACTGTAATTTATCTCTATAGTGATGTAATTTTGATCTTATTCAGGAACCACCAACTAATATTGTTTCATTACTTCAATTTTCTCTTCTTTTTTGTCTAAATATTTACCATTACAACATTCTTCTTTTCCTGTATCTGTTAACATGGTGGGCAACTGAACACCTAGACTGAGATCAGCTGGGGAACAGTTAGCAAACATATGTATATTACTTTTATAAGTTACTATTGGTCAAACCTGTTAAAATGCAGGCCAAAGGGGTGGCTAGGTGGCATAGTGGATAACGCACCAGCCTTGGAGTCAGGAGTACCTGGGTTCAAATCCAGTCTCAGACACTTAATAATTACCTAGCTGTGTGGCCTTGGGCAAGCCACTTAACCCCATTTGCCTTGCAAAATAAAACCCTAAAAAAATGCAGGCCAAAAGAACAGAATTCAATGGGCTTAATATTGCACTAGAGCTACAAATTGATAACAAGTTGACCTAGAATGGAGTAGGAGGAGATCAAGCTGTATCACATTCAGGAAATTATGAAAAAAAACATAAACTTGTTGTTTACTACAAAATTCCATCTCTTTTAACAGTAACATTTCACTTTAGCTGAGAATTCACATTAGCTGAGAATCAGGAAATCTCAGACAAATGAACTAAAGGGTAGTGGAAAATCATGGTGAATATAAGTAGGCTACCTATACAGTGATTTATTAGTTAAAACTAGAATTACTAATTGAATGAATTAGTGACTTATATGTAATGAAAAGAGGTGTGAAAGAAATCATCTGGGTCATGTATTACTGGAAAAGGAGATGAGCCAAGCATTTATTGAGAATTACAGATAAAATATATGATAATCCCAAAGCAACATTCAAGTCCTACAGTGACTGAGATGGCTCCTTAATAAAGAACTGATAATAAGATATGGATGATAATTTTCCCAGAAAATGGGAAAGCACAGAAGGGCTGCAATATGCATTGGATCAAGAAGTGCTCTCACTTATCTCTAGTAGAATGTAAGTTACTTTAAGAGCAGAAAAAATATTTGTCATTTTTTTTTCCTTTTAACACATGGTCTATGTTGAACGCATACCATGCTGAAAAATGTTTTTTTAAATTGAAGGAAATTGAATCAATCAACAATCATTTTCCAGAGGCTGTTATAAGCACGAGGGATTCAAAGAAAAGAGAAAGAAACTTGTGGTTTTATAGGGAATATCTCATGTAAATAATTAGCTATATATACAGGATATATAAAGAATAAGTGACAAGGGACCCAAGAGGAAAAGTTATAGTAACTAGGAAGACTGGGAAAGGCCTCTTGCAGGTAGTATTTAAGTTGAGTCTTGATGGAAATTAAGGAGGAAAAGAAGAGAATATATAGAATGCCAGGCATGGGAAAGAACTAGGGCAAAAGGCATAGAAATGGGAAATGGAGAGTCAGGTGGAAGGTTTAGCTAGTAAAGAGAGATAAATGGATTCCAGGGTATAAGCAGGGGAGATTGATATAAGAAGACTGATAGAAAAGGATCAGATATGAATTTGGATTTTCCTGAGTAGGGTGAGTAACATGATCAAACTTAAGATTTGGGAAACTTACTTTGACATCTGTGGAAGATGGAATGGAGTGGGGAGAAATCCGAGGCAAGAAAACCCTTTAGAAGGCTAACTGTGATACTAGTATAGACGAAAATAAGGAGTGCCTTAATTAAGCTGCATGACTGGAAGGAAAGAGACATATAAAGAAATATTGTGAAGGAAGAAACAATAAGATTTGCCTAATCATTAGATATGTGAAGGGAATGAAAGTCAGGAATTAAGGGTGAAATTGAAGTTATGAACTTGGGTTACTGGGAGGATGATAATGTTTTTTTTATAGTAATAGGCTAAATTAAAAGAAGAAACATTTGGGAGAAAAAAGTACTGAATCCTGTTTTACATGATGAGCTTGAGATGGTTATGGGGTAAGATCACAGATCCAGCTGAATGACAAAGTTTCTATTTTCCTAGTTAATAAAAATCACTAATTGATTTAGCTTTTTCAGGCTTTAGTGTTAATTAATTAGTTGACTCAGAGAGAGCTAGACTAGGTAACAAGTTAGACTAGATTTCTAAGAGTTTTTTCACTCCAAAAAATTTTGATACCCTTATTCTAGGTGTCCTGGAGATAAGGAAAAACTCCTAGTTAGATGAGTCAGGAAGATAAATCCTAGCCTCACACTCCCTGATCTCATGGCATTGAGCAATGAAATGAATTAGTCTTACTGAGGCTGTTTCTTCATCTATAAAATGAAAGTAATAATGCTTTACCTAACTCCTTCATAGGGTTATTTGAATGGTAAATTACATGACATATTTGATGCTGCTAAGCACTGTATGAATTATATAGAGTATTATTAGGCATTGATTTAAATGATTTAGTTGCTAATGAGATATAAACAAATTAACAAGTTCACGAATTTATTATTCAATTTTCAAACAATTGTTTTGATGGAACAAGATATAAAATTAAGTACTAGATAAAGTTTGTACATGTAATATTCACATTTATTACAGACACCAAGACACCAAAAGCAGGCACACAACAATTATTTCCACAAGTTAATTTGGAGGAGAAAAAGTTCAATGTTACTGTCTCCAGTGTTATCTAATCAAAGCAATAAATTGTTCCTTTCTGAGGCACTGAAATAAAAATTTTACTGAAATATACATACCTACCTTCCAACCCAAAGTTAGTCTTTTACAGTTCACAAACAACTATTATAATTGGGGCACCCCATTTACAACTACTTTCCAGGATATGTACTTGATACACAACTAATTTAATTCTTCCAAATATTAAGTCTACTTTTACAATCATAGTAATTAAAATCTGTTTTTGGAATGAAGACAATATTCAACTTTATATATTTACAGTTTTGTCAAAAAGAAATATAGTAAATAATGTTTTTGTGAAACTATGCTCTCATGATTCCTATGGAAGTATTACATATCTAAGAATAATATGCTTTCTCCTTTATGAGAAAGTAAATTCTCAGCACTATGAACTGGATGACAATACAGTAGTTTGGAGTTAGGAAATGTTGATTTAAAATTCCACCTCTGACTCTGGTTCTGGGAACTTAAAGCAATCAATTAACTTGTTTGCCTCTGGGAACTCCCTTAGACTTATCTATTTAGTCATAACAATCTTGGAATTCCCCACAGTGTTGAAGCCAGTTCCTTCAGGTATGATTTCTAAAAAATATAATAATTTGTTATTTTCAGTTTTATAAAATAAGGATTATTTCTAGATAATGCAAGGCAGGAGAAATAGTGAGTGTCAAATAAGAAAACAAAGAAAAAATGAAATTGAGTATTTTAACAGAAAGTAAATTGAGTGTTTTAACAGAAAGTAAATGATTCATTTCTTATGTGGGAGCTATTGCTGAATCTGCTCTCTGTGTCCAGTATTTAAGAGTAAAAATCAAAATTAACAAAACATTAGAAGAATACAAATGAGAAAAGATGTGGTGAGAACTGAAAACAATTTAAGTCTGAAAAATTATGAACACCTCCATAAAGAAATCTGATGAAGGAATGGACATTGATACTAATTAAAATGACTTCTTCAAGAAAATTAATCAATGCAAATCAATTGCCACTGAATAGTCAAGTTAGCAAGCATTTATTAAATACCAACTGTGAGCTTCAGTCAGGAAAAAATTGAAATCTTTGCCAATAAACACAGTTGTACATGTGCAACTTTTACCAGATTGTTCACTGTCATTGGGGGGAGGAGAAGAGAAGGTGGTAGAAAAATGTGGATCTCATAAACCTTTTAAATGGATGAATGTTGAAAACTACCTTTGCATGTAATTGGGCAAATAAAAGAAAAAAAAGAAAAAAATCCTTGCCAAGCAGAGAAATATGGCAACCCAGAAAAACCTATGCATATAAATTTACTTAGAAATTTTTCTCAGAGAGGAACATTGAAAGATTAGGACCAAAATCTTCTCATAAAATAGCAATAAGCAGTGAAGAAAAAACAAATTTAAAGGAAACTTGATAAACTTGTTTGTCTTATCCATGGTTATCATGAAAACATTTAAAGTTGAAGATGGAAAAAGCAAATGTTAAATATACATTGTAAGAAGCAGCATTATACAGTGGAAAGGGTGGACTTGAAGTCAGAAAAATTGATTTCAAACCTCTCTTTAGTCATCTCCTAATACTTAATTTAGGTAAATCATTTAATCTTCACTGACTTTGGTACCTGAATATGTAAAATGGGAAAGGAGGAGGATTGGACTAAGAGCCTATAAGTTTCTTTCCAGTCCCAAGTATATGTCTTTGTGTTACTTAAAATAAATACTTTTCACAACCAAGGGAAGTGGAACACCACAGTTGGAATCTCATATCATTGTACTAAGTGGAAAAAGAAATGATATTTAAAAAAAGGCAAGACTGAGGAACAGATAAGTTAGACCAAGAAAATAGTGAGGAGGGAGATCTATATTTAAAGCACTTGAGAGAAGATATCTGAAAGAAGGGAAGATATCAAAGACACAAAAAGAAGTTATATATAATAACTCCCAAAGCCAAAAGATTATAACTGTCTATTCACTTGCCTATCTTCCCATCTACATAAAATTTACATTAAACTAATCTAAACACACAATAATGTCATCCTTGATAAAAAATATAGGAATGGAACTAGCAGACCTTTGTAAAGATATTCTACAGTGGAACATTCTTCTAATCACACAATTGACTAAAAGGTATAGAAAAGGCAGAATCTCAAAGCATTTATTAATTATTTTAAAATATTTGATTTGGTAGAGTAAATACTTTTCTGCTACTGGGTATCTTCTGTGCACATGACAAAATCCTTCTTCCTTGAAAGATGTAACAACAAATAATTTTGTTCAATGATTCCTTGATTGTTTCTACCAAGCAAGTGATATAAAAACAAAGAATTTGAAAATTTTGAGATTTTGGTTTGCTATAAGATTTTTAGGATTTCATATTTTGGTTTGATATAGAACTCAAAGCTTCTAGATAATAAAAGCCATGTTACATATTATTTTTAAAAGGGCAAAATAGAGAAAAATGGCACCCTCTATTAATGACTTAAACTTCATTCCATATTTCTGGGTAGGTAGGTAGGGTTAGTTCTTTTTGGGACTTAATCATAGGGAAAGGAAAAAAAACCTTACTTTTCTTTTATGTTTTGTTCATTGTCCTAAGTTTGAAGCTTTTTCTTTCCCCTATGCTTGAGTCATAACTAGAATAAACCTTGATTAATATGTAAATTCTTGTGTGGCAGTATTACCTCCTCTGTCATATAATGACAAGGTGAAATTTGGCAAATCACTTAACACTTTGGGCAGCTCTCAAAGACTAGATGTTAAATAAATACACTTCTCTTCATTTTTATAAGCACCTCTCTAATTCAACCACTTGTTGCTTGAACTGTTCTAATAGCCTGTTCATTGAAGTCCCTGACTCAAGTCTCCCCTTTTCCAATCCTTCCTCTACCCATCTACCACGAAGGCTTTTCTAAAGCATAGCTATGACCATGTTAATCCACTGCTCAAAAAACCAACAAGCAAACAAAATAACACAAAACCCAAGAACAA
This sequence comes from Macrotis lagotis, assembly GCF_037893015.1. Lineage (NCBI taxonomy): Eukaryota > Metazoa > Chordata > Mammalia > Peramelemorphia > Peramelidae > Macrotis > Macrotis lagotis. The sequence goes on from NC_133664.1 coordinate 131,846,346, forward strand.
CAAACCACCAGTGGTTCTATATTGCTCCTCAAATCCAATATTAAAAATACTTTATTGCTAAAAATGCTAGCCATCATCTGAACCTTCAGTGAGACATATTTTCTTTTTTGCTGGAGGGTCTTGACTCACTGTTGATAGCTGCTGACAGTGACAATTTCTTAAATTGAGACAACAGTGAATTTTGCTACATCAGTTCACCCTTACTTTATGAAAGATATATCTCTGTAGCATTACATGCTGTTTTTGTTAGCATTTTAGCCACAGTAGAACTTCTTTTAAAGTTGGAGTCAATCTTCTCAAATCCTGCTGCTGCTCTATCAATTAAGTTTATATAATTGTATTCAACGTTGTTGTGTCTCAAGGAATAGAGAATCCCAAGGAAAAGGAGAGAAGCGAGTAACAGAAATGTCAGTGGAGCAATCAGGACACATGCAACATTTGTTTACCATTTTAAATGGGCATGGTTACTGACCCCTTTTGGTGTTTGTCCTTCATTTCTGAAGAGAATCAGGATAGGGATGTGATGTCATGACATGTAAGAACATTAGATTTAAGTGAGGGGTTGGGGTGGACTGTGCAAAGTCATCGCCTCACTTTCTTCTCTGGAATCATCTGGATCCAGTGGCTAGACAAGGATAAGGATGACTGGATCCAGTGGGGTCAGTGGAGAGACCTGACCTTTTTCAGCTAAGACCCTTAACAGATCTCAGTTCGATTGAGGCAATGCCCATTTAGTGATTAAGGTAAGTAAGAAAGAAATTAAGCAAAAAATGATTTCTTTTGCATAGTCAAAAAAAATCAGTCTGGGAAGGGAGGGCTTCCTGTCACTTAAAAAACAATTATAATACTAACATCAAAGACACTTGATCACAGATCCTCAATAACAGGTATTATAATAATAATGATGATGATTATGATGATGAAAAAACTTGAAATATTGTAAGAATCACCAAAATGTGATAGAGAGATACGATGTAAACACATGTTGCTAGAAAACTAGGGCTAATGGACTTGCTCTTCTCAGGATTGCCACAAACTTTGAATTTGTAAAAAAAGGTTCTGTGAAATCCAATAAAGGAAAGCACAATAAAATGAGGTATGCTTGTATTTCAAAAAGGGATAATTTTGGACCCAAGTTCAGATCCTAATTTTAACACATCCTAATCTGGTGGAGTTCTCCACTAGAAGAAAATTTTCTCCAGGTTGCACTCCAGAATTTTCCTACCATGCTCCAGAAACAAACTCATCCTGCAACTTTCTGCCCCTGTAACCCTCCTTCTTATTGGAAGTCTACTAGAACCTTCATATAAGAAGGAATACTAGGTCAACCATATCTTTATCACTCCCTACTATCTCAACCAAACTCTGATACTAGGTACTATCAGTTCCACCCATCATATACTGTCTAACTCCACTAGAATGGAAGCTCCTTGAAGGAGGAGGAGGCCATCTTTCATTCTGCTTGTATACAATCCCCAGAGCATAATTGAAATAATATTTAAACTATATACTGTGCAGAACAATGAGAAAAAGTACTATATGAATCCTAAATTTCTATATAAACATAAACAATTATGATTATTTTTACTGTTATAATATAGGCTTGTTAAAAAGAGACAATACTATAATAGCAGAGCATTGGTCTACAATTCAGAAAAGCTGGATTCTAGTCATATTTTAGCCATAGAGTAACTGTGTAACCATGGGCAATTTGCTTATCCATATTGGGACTATTTTTCTCAGCTTTAAAATAAAAAAGTACTTGGATTAGATATTGTTTAAAGTTCCTTCCAACCCATCATCCCACAAAATTACCACCTTTGTTTGGCTTACTTTGTTTCACAATATTATGGGCATCTTACCCATGAACATGTGGATGTTATTTGATGACGATGGTGCATCCTTGCACTCATGTTACAGGAAAACTGTTTCCGTTTAAAATGTCCTCACAAAAGAGAAAAATGTTAAAATTCCAAAGAAAAAATTAGTTTCTTTAATGTCATGTGCCCAATAAGAACAAATTTCCATTTATTCAGTTCATTCTAATTCCAGAAAACAGATTTTTACTTAAAATCCACAGCATGTCTTTGTCTTTTCTATTATTTATAAGGAAAACTAAAGAGCTTTCCCTTACCCTGTCTTCCCCACAAAGAGAAATAGATATTCTAATGAAAATCTATCTACCAAGAATATAGGCACATAGAAACTTTGATAAATAGGTTTAACTTTTAGAGGGAGGAAGTTTCAAATCACTTAATAATTTTTCCACTGTTTAGTCAGAAAGGAGTGTGGTTCAGAGAAGAGAATACCAGAGGAAAATATTACAGAGGAAATAAATCAAATCAAATACTACTATTGTCTTCTGGATTTAGCTTGCACTGTATGCTACTTCATATGAATGTACCTTTTCTGATCACTGATATGCTAAGGTCAGATACATATTGCATTGATACAAAAGAGTTAATTTCTTTCTTCATTTTTTCCTAAGGTTTTTACATAAATTGACTCAACTGCTAGCTAGATTTTCCACTAGGGAAGAACGACTTCAGACTAAAATGTTTGGAATGTTATTTATTTCCTATTGCTTGTTAAAGAAATGCTGAAAAAGAGAGGAATTCTCAATTGTGATATTGCAGTTTAGAGCTTTTGGTGGTATTTTGAGGCATGACAGTAAAATAATCTTAATTTTAATGAGGAAGAATTTTCTAATAATCATATTATGCTTCATTTATACAGTTCCATTTTTTCCAAGGGATACCAGGTGGTATTTAAATCTTTTTATGATATACCCCGGAGAGTAATAGTTACTTAATTCCTTACATTTGTTCAGTGGTATTTGTAAAAGCATTTTCCACCTAATCTAATTTGATCTTACAATATTCTTGTGAAATACATAAGATAGGATTTATCAGAGCTATAATGAACAGTTTTAATGCCAGGGACAAGAGTCATAAAATGCTCCCAAGTTAAAGAGAACATGTTCCCTCAATACAACTTTTTAAGCAAATTGCAATGAAGGCATTTCAAGGATACTTCTAGAATTCTTGCCTGGGAGTTGTAATCTGGACAGAGCTCAGCTGAGAAGCTTATCTGGGGGTGTAACTCATCTAAACATTTGAAAGAAACCATGCTATCTGAAAGCTCTCCACTTTGAGCTATTTTTTTTTTTATTACTACTGAGGTACTAAATTTAGTTGTTTCTCTCCTGTTGAAAGAGAATAGAAATGTTGCTAGTGCTATCTGATAAATTTTGGTACCCTGGAAGACAAACTTTGATTGCCCACCCCAGTAATAGTGCTGATTATCATCTCCATTTTACAGATAAAGGAACTGAGAAGCAAAGGAGTCATATCCAGAATGATAGAACAAAGACTAGAAACCAGGTCCCCTAAAGCACAAGTCCTCTACTTTCCTCTTCCCCACCCACACTGAACACAATAAGTAGATTTGCTGCCTTTTTAAATAAGTCAGTAAGGTTCTCTTATGCATAACTGCAAAACCTCAACAGGTCCCTTAGGAGAGCAGCAAATTTTGGTAAAAAGAACACTTGTCTGAGATCCATAACATCATCTTTCTAGTTATGGCTTAGTATTTAACTAGCTGTGTGGTCTAGTACAAAGATTTTGTCCCTCTGAGTCATTCAGTTTTTTTATCAGTAAAATATAAAGGGCAGCCTGGTCAGAGATTCATACCTTTTTATGTCATAGACCCCTTTGACAATCTAATGAAGCTCATGGACTTCTCAGGATAATATTTTTAAATTCATAAAATAAAATACATAAGACTACATGGGAGAAACCAAAGATTAGTGAAAATAAAGATTATTTTTTTTCCTATTGAAAGTTCAATGATTTCTTGAAATCTATTCTTTTATACCCCTAACTTTGATGATTTCCAAAGTCATTGCCAGGTCTAAGACTATTCATTTTCCCTGAAATATTACAGACTATATTATAAAATGTTCCCCTCTTCCAAGAAGATACCCTCAGGTGCCAAAGGTACTTTTTCCTAAGCTGAATCAAAAAGTCCCATATTTCACTATGATGAAATATAGTCAGTTCTCCATTTTACCCATATAGATTATTCATTGTTACCTAGCTGCCTTCCTTTTGCACTGTTAGTTGAGGTATAACTAACAATTCCCCAGTCTACTCTCCTACTGTCTAGACTTCATATGTTTAGGAAAAGAAAGCTTATTTTAATATTAGCTTGAGCAAAACATAATTATTATATACCCAAAGGCGGGTAGAGTTAGAATGGTAAGTTTTCAAACAAAATCCACTATAAACATTTCTGTAAAATCAGATCCAACACACACCTTATTATATGTAAAGTAAAAAAAAATAATAAACATTTAACAAAGGAGGTCATAGATGCAGTTCTAACCTTGGGGAGAATGTGCTTCATTGTCTCCATGATAGTGTCAGTGTTTCATCTTGAGTACAATCTTTTCTTCTCTGGACACTCTTACTGAGGTTCCATTAAAAGTAAATTAACACAAAATATATTTGAAAGAAGGAAAGGTTGGGAATTTCAAGGAAACCATGAAAAGAGATGTAATGGAGGCAAATTCAGCAGTATCAGACTTTAAACTATAAGACAAGGTAAGAGTATTGTTGAGGTATAAGATGGATAATTTTGATTACCTTAAATTAAAATTTTCTTGCATAAATAAAAACAATGAGGTCAGGCATGGAAGACATGCAGACAATGGAAAACACTTTCATAGTCAATCTCTCAAGGTATGATTGAGGTAGAATATTGCTGTGGTGTGGGAAATGATGAGTTCATGGAATTAGAAAAAAACATGGAAAGATTCCAACTTATGAAGGAAGATGCTACCCATCTTCAAAGAAATAGATAATAGGAGAAAATAATCCTAATATGATCATATATATATATATATATATATATATATATATGTGTGTGTATGTGTGTAAGAATATATGTGTGTATATATGGGTGTGATTATAGATATATATGCATATGTGTATGGGCATATTTATACATATACGTATTATCATATACATGCATGCATACATGCATACATAAACACACATATATCTACACTTAATTGTAACCTTCTTTAGGGTGAAGTGGGAGGAGGGAGGAAGTAAAAAACATAGGATAGAACAAAAGAAAACCTACTAGGAAGTAAAGAAAAGCTGGGAAGATTTGAAAATAGTATATTGTATTTACCTTTTAGGTTTTCTTGAAATGGAAATTTAATCATTTTATATTGAATCTTATCTTATGTTCTGCTGTGTATATGACAATTTTTTTTCTTATTTTCTCTTTGTTTCAAATTTTTAAAAAATTATGAAAAAAGTAAGCTGGTGGAAATTTCTATGGATATTACCACCATGTGAAAGGCATTAACTCTCTGAATCTATCCAGGTATATGCTAGGATGCTAAGAAAACATATCAGGGGAGGCTAGGTGGCGCAGTGGATAGAGCACCAGCCCTGGAGTCAGGAGTACCTGAGTTCAGATCTGGCCTCAGACACTTAATAATTACCTAGCTATGTGGCCTTGGACAAGCCAATAAACCCCACTTGCCTTGCAAAAAAAAAACCCTAAAAAATATGAATGGGATTGGTGCAAGGCAAATGTATAGGAAAGCAATCATTTACACAGAAACAAATGAAGTAAACTAAAATAAACTATTTTTTTAAAAATTGCAAATAGTTTAAACTTATTTTACATTGATTTATTTTTAAGTGAAAATAATGTGATTTTTCAAAGAAAGGAAGAAGATGACTTCTGCAAGCTACAGAGAGATGAACCAAAGTTTCCACATTTTTTTAAATGCGGTAGACTAGATAACATTTAAAGCTCCAAATTTTATGGATATGAATATAAAATTGAAGTGAATTGAAGTGAAAAGGAATACCCCTTTTTTGGTAAAAGAGGGATGTATAAGGGTTTAGGAAAAAAGTAGCACATGATATAAGAAAGCAGTGATTAAAAACAACTCATGATAGACTAAATTTATTTATCCTTCCCCAATCCCCTTAATATATTTTTTCATCAAATTACATTGTATTTATTTATATATTTTTATCATATATTCTTGCCCTGACAAACTCAGAATATATGTTCCATATGGTCAGGGACTGCTTTATTTTTGTCTTGGGGCCCCACTCAGAGCTGAACCCAATGTTTTACACATGGTTGGCACATAACTATTTGTTGTATTAGTTATGGTCTCATTTTTGCCAGAGTTCCAAAGTCATAGATCAAAGGAATGCACAAATATATATATATATATATGTATATATATATATATATATATATATGTATAATATACCTGGATTTTGATAGCCTTTTGCAATATTCCTGTGAGTAAAATGGATATAATGGATAACAGTACAATTAGGTGTAATTAGAACTAATTTAATGCCCAAACCTGTTTTGATTAATGATTAATGTAGACACAAATATTCCATAGAGTATCCCAATATTGTGCCCTCTATTTAAGCTATGTTCAGTATTTGGATGAAGGTTACATGGCTATAAATTTTGTAACTGAAATAAATAGAATGAATGACAGAATCAGTGTCAAAAATATTAAGATTACTTTGTAGTTAGTGGAACTAGGTGCTAGGTGTAGAATGTAAGCTTTGATATACTTGACCTGAATCAGCTTTGGGCAAGTCATTTCATCTTTCTCTGCTTCAGTTACCTCATCTGAAAAGTGAAGGAGGTTGGACTAAATGGCCTTTATCAACCCAAAAAAGCATTTAATAAATACCTATGGTATATTAATGACTGTGCTAAGAGCTAGGGATGCAAAGAAAGCTCCTGCCCTCAAGATCACACAATAATGAGGGAGATAATTTGCAAATAACTATATACATACAAGATATATATACAGAATAAATTGAAAGTAATTTGCGAGGGGAATCACTAGCCATTAAGGAAGAGGTGCAAAGGTTCCTTGAAAAGGATGGGATTTTATGATCATGGTGATACCACTATGAAACAAATTCAATAAACAGGAATAAATGTTATAACCTCAGTTCAAAAAAATCAACTGTGTAAGTTCAATATGGGGAGGAATGTACCTAGAAAGTAGCTCCTTTAAGAATGACCTGGGACATCTGATGGACCACAAGTTCAATGTGAATCAAAGTATGACAAAGAGAAAATAGTCTTTTGAATTCATACCTCTGAGTAAGATAAAGATATACTGGATAGCAATATAATTAGGGGCAATTAGAACTAATTTCAGATAACATCTGAAAGATTGTGTTCAGTTCTGGGTTTAGGATTTAGGAAGTCCATTAAGCAACTATAGTTTAATCTGTCATTCTGTGTCCAAAGTGGAATATTAAAAAGAGTCAAACTATGCCAAATGAAGATCAGTTAAAGAGAGTGAGTCTAGAGAAAAGATTACACTTTGATGGGGTAGCAAGTTGGGATAGATGAGGATTAAAGAGTCCTTATTTAACTTCATATATTTGGTTGCCAAAAGAGAGAGATTAAATATGTTCTGGTTGACTTTGAGAGGGTTAAACTATAATCAATGGATGAATGTGACCAGGAAAGAAATTTCAGTTCAATACAATGAAGAACTCCAAAATGGAATAGGCTGGTTCAGAAGTGGTGGTTGTTATCCTTCCTACTCAGAGAGGACCAAATGATATTATTATGTTAGGATCTGTGTCCGACTGTGGTTTACCCTTTCAAGATGGAATTGGAAGACTCTACCACAGATTGGGCACAAATAGTCTATATTTTGGAATGGAAATGTCTCCAAATCTGTATATTTCACATTTATTTTTTGAGCTACTGCAATTTTTCTTTGCTTATAGAGCATAGGATCTTCCTTGATGTGGGCATACCATGATAGGCAGTCTTGGGTCAATTACTCCTATATCTCACAATGGATTTCAAAGTTTTACAGAGTGGCCTTGAGAGTATGAGAGCATCCTTCTCTCACCTTTTGTGACCTGTATGTGAGCACTTGCCTTGTGTGAGTTCTCTGTAAAATAATCTTTTATACAAATGTACTTTAGGCATTCACCCAATGTTACTAGTTCATTGGAGTCAAGCTCTCTGAGATAGAATTTGAATGTTTTGTAGTTCAGATCAAGAAAGATCCTCAGTGTCAAGGACCTTATCTTTCCAGGTCATCATAAGAATTTCTAAGACAATTCAAATGAAAGTTATTCAGTTTCCTGGCATGATGCTGGTAAGCTGGTTGGTTTTGTAGACACAACAATGAGATCATAGCAATGGTTCTGTAGATTGGAAACATAATTCCTCTTCTCTCTCACACTTTCCTTTGGAGCCTCCCAAATATCAAGCTAACACTGGTACCAACCACATTTTCTATGCGGACATCCCTGGAAAATACACTACCCAGGTAAGTAGTAGTAGTAGTAGTAGTAGTAGTAGTAGTAGTAGTAGTAGTAGTAGTAGTAGTAGTAATATTGTCAGACCAAAATTAGAACAATCAGCTGAGAATTGATCTATATCATATCACAGCCTCAGAGTCTGCTCTGAGAGCACAGGTTGAAAAGTGTGGAGTTCCCTAATACTGAAAATATCTTAGATATTATAGATGGGATTCATGTATTAGGTAAAGAAAGGAATGGAGAAGGTGATCTATAACAAACTTTCAAACTCTTTAATTTTTTAATTTGTTGGAATTGCCTCTGATAGAATTATTTGTGGGGACATGATTTGACCTGAAGAACAAATGAATCCATTTAATGAAGAGCAGTATTACAATGGAATTCTGTTATAGAAATGTACTGTTCATTCAGTGTCTTATCTCCACTAATGCTAGATGCAACTGTTTCTTAAAATTGGAAAATATGTTTTTGGGAAAAAATATAGTTTGAGGGAGGAAGACTGCATTGGTTTTACCCTTCTGAAAATGCCAAGTGCCTACTTTATTTCAAAGGCTTAGGGTTTGAACAAGCTACCAGGTTGCATAAAAGTTGGGTAAACCTATCACTAATCTTGGAAATTTCCAAATTTAGTGAGGCTTTAGTAAAAGAACATAAATCATAGTTTGAGATTATGAAGAGAGTTTCCCAGGGATAAATTTCTTAACTAACTGAGGGGGACAGGAAAGTTAAACCAGGAATTCTCCCGGAATCTTTTGAATGCTGCAATATAACATAACAGGGGGCAGCTAGGTGGTGCAGGTCCTGGAGTCAGGAGTACCTGTGTTCAAATCAGGTCTCAGATACTTAATAATTACCTAGCTGTGTGGCCTTGAGCAAGCCACTTAACTCCATTTGCCTTGCAAAAACCTAAAATAAAAATATAAAATAACAGGAAGAAGTTTTTATCTTAGCATCGTATTCTGTGACTTCAGGCTCTGAATGTCCTTATATAAAAAGTTAATTCCACTAGGAAAATAAAAGAACAATTGTTGAGAGGATTAAAGGAATGGAAAGCATTGACCCTACAAGAGAAAAATAAAACCATGAAGGAGGAATAATTGCAGCTTCACTAATACCTTGAGGCACATAAAATTTACCATAATTGAACATAAGGTTTGGCATTTCTTCAGTACTTCAGAAGATTTATGATTTTTTCAGTGATCCCCTTTTAGTCTATAAGTAAGAAATATGTAAAAATGTCTCTGTTCCTGTGTGAATGCTCACCTCCACCCTTCCAACACCTTTGTCAATACTTTTTCTGTATTTGTATCCCAGCATCTAGCATAGTTGCTGGATGGATCTCTGAGTTACTGAGTACAAAATACAATCCATTATGCCCTGCCTTCTATGAGCTATTCTGGGCTCTATTAATTTTGTCTTCAAATAACTGTCATTTTTCCTATAATCAAAATCTCTTCTGGTAAGATCTGTTTTCTATCGGTCCATCCTTTAATCCCAGGGTGACTTTCAAGCTTCAAGGAGGAAATGGAATAAAACTTTAAGAGGAAAGAGATGCATTAGGAACATCATCAAAATTTCACTAAACTAAGCAAGTTTATATTTCATTTAAAAGAATACACAAAACCTCAGCATATGCAGGTTTTTAGGCATACTTCATTATAAAAGTTTCACATGATTCTCTAATCAACTTTCAAAGAATTTTATACATATACATATACACACACATATGGGTGAGTTGGTGTGAAGGATATGCACATATCATTACTGTCAGTAGTATTTATTGAGGTGTTAGGGACTGTTGTGTGTGGAAGTATTGTAAACTTTTGACATCTGATGTTCTTGAGCACCAGAGCCCTGTTTTGCTGGTTGATTGTAGAGTGCCTTGGGAGTGGGAGTAGACCAGGGACTGGGGAGGATATTTAAGCACTTGTATTTGGTTTAATAAATGGAATACTTGGAGAACTAATAGAACTTTAATGAGAACTTGTCATCCTTGTCTCCCTTGTCTCCTGCCCCTTCAATGTTCGCCTGGGTAAGGGTAAGCTAGGCAGCAGGAACCTAACACATCCTGGGCAGCTAGTCTAACAAAAGCACAACACTGAGGGTTCATTATTTAAGGTTCATAATACTATGACTGAATGTTATTAAAAATCCGCATATGAAAATTTGTTTATACTACAAATTTGTTCAATGCATCAAAATGGCAGTAATGTGACTCTGAGTCCTTCAAGGTTTATGCTAGTAGGACAAGAGCACTAGTAAATCGTACTAGCTAGAAAAGGTTTTGGACCAGTAATGAGTACCTTGGGAAGACTGATAAAGCTTGTGGATCCCTGCTCAGAATAATATTTTTACGTGCATAAGATAGAATATGCAAAATTACAAGGAAATCAATTATATGGAACTATACCTGTGTGCAAACTATACTATATGCACACAGTTGCACAATGCACATATATACATATAAATATATAATACATATATATGTTCATATATATAAATATATAATACATATACATATATATATATATGTTCATATATAAATTCACAGCAGATAGAACCCTTGATAGATTGGTTGCAGTGTGATAAACTTTCCAGGCATATATATTTCCACAGATCATCTAATAAGTCAAAGAGGCTAATTGCTATGATAAAGAGAATACTCACAATCATGAAATTATAGCTCACTGAAGTATCAATTTTTGTGTTTTAAACTAAATCTGTAATTTCATTGGAATAAAGAACTACTGATAAGGAAATTCCCTCTACCAATTCAGGCAGGTGTCTGGATTCAATTTGAAGGTTTAGAGAAGTGATGAAATGCTGTGTACAAGGTATAGTTGTTGGAATCCAGAACTTTTGTTGAATCCAGAACTTCCTGCTTATTGTCTGTAGGCCTTTTCTCAGGCCTCCAAAGATCCAGGTTAGGATTGTTCACTTTTTCATTCCTCTCTTTTGATTTTCTAGACTTTCTCTACATTGCCCCCACTCAGATACCCAACCTTTCAAGTTTTCTTTTGTTTTCTTGCCCTCATTACACTGCAGATCCTAAAAGCAAAAACTTTCTTCTTCCTTCAAATTTTGTTTCTAGCATTTAGTGCCTTACCTGGCTAAATAAAGAAGGGATTAATAATATATGTTGACTTGTTTATGTAGCAACAAACTGTAATTTTTTAGAATGAGTTAAAGAAAACTGAAATTGTTTAACTTAAATAACCAAGGTTATACCATTAAAAAAGGATAAGGCTGGAGAAGAGAAAGAGAAAGAAATAGAATTGATTATACAGCCTACAAAGTCCTGGAAGAAGTAGATGATGATTGTGATAGAAGATGAGTTACAATGCATTGTGATATTAATTTCTCTTTATTACTTCAAGGTCTACAATACAACTATCAGGGCTTCAAAAAATCATGGCAATTTTGATGCTGTGATACTGAACATCTAATGCCCAAAATGGATCTAGTGAATAGTGTTATTATTTTAGAATAGTTTTATTTAATGGGGGAAAAAAAGTTCTATGTTTCACCAAGTTGTAGTTTTAACATCCTCATGAACCAGTCCCATGAACACAGAGAGAGTGACAACATCAAATTCCATACATTTTTAAATTTTATGTGAGATTAAAATGACCCATCATGCACTAAGAAATTGTGAAGTCCTTCATTGTGAAGTTATAGAGAGTCAAAGGCACTAAATGTTTCAAAAGAAATAAAAAACTTAAAGTGTTCCTGAAACTTATTCTATATAAAGTCATGAGTGGCAATCATTTATTCAAAATTATATGACTAAGAATTTTTCTACATCATGTAGATCTATTTCTATTATATCAGACCTTTAAAGATCTATAAAATATGAATTTGGGTCTCAGTTCTTTCATCATTGGATTTTTGTGCCTAATACGATTCTGGAAAGGCAAGAAGGAGAGATATTATGACTGCCCCCAAGGGCCTACATTCTTAGAGATAATCCTGGATTGTATCTCATAATCTAATATACTTATAAATTTTGAGTTGAGAGGGACATTAAAAATTTGGGCCAAATGCTTCATTTTTCAAATGAGGAAATTGAGACCCAGGGAAGTAAAATGATTAATCCAAGGTTATAAAGATTATGCGAGAGGTAAGAGTTAAACCCAGGTCTTTTGACTCTAAAGTCAGTGATTTTCAGTCTTTTTTATAGGGAGAATTGCAGATAGAGATAGCAAAGGTGAATGTAGTCACAGAAGGAATCTTTAATTTTTTGTAAATATTTTCAATTTCCAAACTATTTTTCTAGGGCAAAATGAAACATCCTCACTGCTACTAGAAAAACAGGCATTTAAAAACTAGGATCCCTTTTAATGAGATATCTAACAAAGCAATGTCTGTATCTTCTTAATTACCAGATTGTGGAAGACTTTAAATGCATTTTATCCTAGGGGCAATAGGGAACCATAAAAGCTTCTTGAGCTGCAGAGTAACATAATCACATAGCTGTTTTAGTGATGTTTCTTTGGTAGCGTTGTGGAGGCTATATTAAAAATGAAATAGTCTGAATTCAGTGAGACAAATTATAAGGGTATAAAGAAAGGATTAATTCATTCCAGAATTATCCATTCCAGTTATATAACATTATTTTGACAAGAGATTAACCAAAATTTTTTTTAAGAAACAGATAGGGGCAGCTAGGTGGCACAATGGATAAAGCACCGGCCCTGGAGTCTGGAGTACCTGGGTTCAAATCTGGTCTCAGATATTTAATAATTACCTAGCTGTGTGGCCTTGGGCAAGCCACTTAACCCCATTTGCCTTGCAAAAAAAAAAAAACCTAAAAAAAACACTTAGATATCATCAACAATCTTAAAACTGCAGTCTTTATAAAGGAGAAACACAGGTTTAAAAAAATGGATGCTTTCATCCCTATACCAGAAAAATGAAAGAAGGTCAAAATATTTCCAACTTAACATGTTTTCTTTTCCCAAAAGTTCTCTTGGGATCACCAAGTGTCCAATATGAAACACACTTAGATGAACTATTTAGAATGAGAAAGGAACTTTAAAAATCGTTCCTCATTTGATAGATAAAAACATTTTGGCCCAGAGAGCTTAATGATTTGCCCAATGGCCCACAAGGTAGGAGGGTAGAAATCTTCTGACTCAAATTCAACAAGAATTTAATCACTTTCCTATGGTTTTAAATGTATGTTCTTACTGTTCTAGTCTGAGCTAGGTATTGATGACCAAAAGAGTCAAAAAACAAAAGACAAAAACCCTAAAACCCCAAAACAAACAGTATCCACCTTTAAGAAGCTTAAAGTTAATTTGAGAGGACAACAACACATACACAAAAGAGTAAATACAAATTGATACAAAATGAATCCTATGTGATTTGAAGACAGATCATTAACAACTAGAGAAATTGGAAAAGGTTTCTTGTAGGAGTTAGCACATGGGCTGAAAGCTAAGAAGAGGAGTGGGATTCTAAGAGTGGGTTTGAGAAAGGAGAATATTTCTGATATGGCAGCAGACTGTAAAAACATGGGGAAAGAATATGGCAAGCTATATATGGGGCTTAGCAAAGGGGCCAATTTAACTAGAATAAAACATGTGTGTATGTTTGTGAAACAGACCGGAGCCAAAATGTGGTAGACTTTAAATGCCAAAGAAAAGGTTTTGCATCTTATCCTTGGGGCAACAGGGAACCATTAAACTTTCTTGAGCTGAGGAGTAACATAATCATATAGATGCTTTAGGGATGTTGCTTTGGTAGCTTCTTGAAGCTATATTAAAAAAAATGCAATAGTCTGGATTCAGTGAGATCAGTTATAAGGGTATTGCAATAATCCAAGTGAGAGGTGAGAAGAGCCTGAATTCAGGTGGTTGCAGAGTAAATAAAGAGGAAGATCTGTGAAATGTACAAATTGAATAGAAAAGATCTCACAACTGATTTAATGTTTATGGTAAGAGAGGGTAAATAGGTAAGAATGGTTGCTGAGAGTTTTTTTGAACCTGGGTGATTGGAAGAGTGATAATGGCTTCAACCAAAATAAGAAAGTTAAGTGATTTGGATGGAAAGAAATTGAGTTTGGTATTTGAGAAATTGAATTTTACTTTTCTGTGGAATGTCCAGGTGGAGATGTCCAGGAGGCATATGAATATGAAGATATCATTAAAGAATTATTGGTGGTAAAATGTTGGGTCCTTGATACTGGAATTCAGGAGAGAGATTAGTCTAGATTTGGGAGTCATTTGCATAGAAATGATAGTTTGAACCCATGAATATTTTTGTTAAGATCACCAAAAGTAGAGATTAATGGGAAGAGAGTCAAGGACAGAGTTTTGGGGTATGTCCGTATCTAATGTCAGAAAATGGATGATAATTCTGCAAAAAAAAAGCCTTAGAGAGATCATTGGAACACAAAGAGAACCAAGAAAGAGATGGGAAAACCTCAAGTGGAGAGGATAGTTACAAAAAAATGATATTCAATAGTGTCTCATGCTTCAGAGGTCAAAAAGTATTTTGACTCCAAAGGTGCTACATTTTCCTCTCTATTAGATATTTAATAAATGTATATTGAAATGATTGCTTGTTAAATTGAGAATCAATGTTTTTGAAAGATAGAAGGGTTCTCAGACTAGTCCACCAAAGCCCACTTAGTTAACAAGATAGGTAAATTATAATACTACTAGTAGTAATCCAAAGTCTAGGTCCTTTCAAATGGTATTACAGAGAGTAAAAAGAGAATGAGAGGTGGTTTCTTCATCCTTTCTTGGAATAGACCTGGCCCTAAGAAATATTTTTAAATAATCAAATATTATTTATGGCACCTTCTTTTCTATACCTCTTTTTAAACTCTTAATATCTCTATCAAGGCAATCATTTCATACTTTCATTTTGACCTAAGCACTGCCATAATGCACCATAAGATGGAGACAGGGTAAGTCCAAAGTTTCAATTCAAAGTTACCTCTCTCCTTCCCCATTTCATATTAGATCAGGAATACAGAACCTTTAACCCTTCTACATATATTTGATTTTTTAAAAGAGGAGACTTTTTAACCCAAATGAATGTATACTTGGGGATGAAGAGGGGAAGACAGGAAAGCAGGTCTAGAATCAAACTGAATTAGAAGGGAACTAGAAGTCTTAGTGCACTTCTTAAGAGAAGCTTAATTATTTCTAATAGGCAGAAAGAAATAATCAGAATTCATTATTATAAAAAGCATTTGGGAGTAAAAAGGCAAAAGTACAGTAGGCTTAAAAGCTATTCTGCAAATGGACAAGGTACCCACGTGGAGAAAGGAAGTGAATGGCCCACTGAACCCCCTATCCCCACCATACATCACCTCTATGCTAAATTTTTATTACTTTCAGAATATGTAGGCACAATCGGTCAATGCTAAATAAAGAATGGTGCTAAGGAGGACTGGAAGGAAAATGGGTAAAAGAGGAAATCTGACACTATAATCATACATAATAGGAATTTTCTCATTTTTCAGACATTTTAGTGTTGCAAATCAATTTCACTGAATAGAAAGTACTAAGATATCTTATTCAGACACATTTGCTTATGGTTTAATATATTTTCTGACTTCCTATATGTCAAAGAGTCAGTTATGCTTATATTTCAAAATTTCTTCAATGGAGTCTATGATTCCATCAATATGGTTACTCCTGTCAACCATACAGACCACAGCTTATCCAAAACTTCTTGTTCTATGTGACTCTTGTCCAGTTACTCACATAAACCCTTCAGCTGTATGGGGGGGGTGAGGGGCTCCTTCTAGGTCTTTTTTCATGCTATGGGTATAAATGCAATCCTCATTTTCTTTGCTCTTGTTTCATGACTAAACAACTACCCATTTTCTCAAGCTATAAAATGGAGGTATTAATACCTATACTCCAGGATTATGATGATCAAATGAGATAATATTTATAAAGTAGTAGGTACATAATGAATGCTTTATTCCTTATTTCCTGTACAAATCTCAGTTCACTGTTCAAATGCAGTGCCTACCCAACATACATTTACTGTTGGACTAATTTAGTCTGCCTATCTAGTCCAAAGAAGAGGCATACTTTTTCTTTTTTATCTTTTCCTCTGTGAGCTGTTGTCAATCTCTTGAGTAGCTAGGTAACTCTGAATAGACTCTGGAGTATTCTCACACTTTTTGAAACAAAACAATGTCACCTCCAAATAGTAACAGAGGAGGATATCATCATCTATATGGAATCCCTCTTTGATTTGGATTCTAAGGAATACCTTCAGTAGGCACACATGTCCCTAACTTGAATTTTGGCTTTACTTGGTGTTGATTATAAGAGGATACTGAACATTGTTATTTCTGTTGTTTTGTCTATTTAAGAATCTTTAATAAACTCATAATTTGTTTGGAAAATACCTTGTTAAAGTAGAGTCTTTAAAGTTACATTTTCCTCAACAAAGTTAAATGCTGTTTATGATAAAGAAATTAAAAACACAAGATCCTATTTCTCCAAACTTTTCTATTGATGTTGTCTACTCTAGAAACTTGTTTAAAAAAACCCTGTTAATTTTCCTATTTTCATTAAAGAATATAATCAAAATATGTACATTTGTGGAATTTATGTATATCTACATATAAGATTTTTATATACATTTTATATATATATCATACTTGAAACTCTCCATATTGATAATGATCATTCTTGTAAAGATTTTATGAAGGCATAATTTTAAACTATTTCAAAGTCAATAGTTAATATTATTACTGTCTTCATGTTTTTAATAATTTTAATAATAATAATACTATCTATAATTTGCCAATCCTTCAGACCTTCTGATTTTTTCCAATATCTTAATTTTTTTCACCTGAAACACAGCTTTCTTTTGTGTATAATTGGCCTGGTTCAGTTACTCTTCCTAATTTTTTATTCTCTAGTAACATTTCTTCTTCCTCATAAAACACTTCAAGGAATGAGATGGTAGATCCAAAATGCAGTGGGTATTGTCTTTGATGAAGACAGTGTTTTGTAATCACAGTACTGACAGATCTGTTCTATTTCCACCTGTTTATTGTCATCCTTTCTTTTTTTTTTTTTGCTTGAAATTCTCTGTGGACTCATGCTTTCCGTCAGTTGCCTTTCACTATTCTATGAGATTATAGTGGCTCATCATTTTCTCCCATAACAATTTAAAAATTAATTTATAATCTAAATTTGTATTGCCATTGGCTACCATATCTCCCTACTTGGTGAAAACACCAAATGTTTTCTGTCTGGGATGGTTTATCATTATCAAATGAAATAAAAGATACATGTCAAGCACTTCACAAACATCTAAGTCTTATATAAATGGTGTTATATTTTTATTTCTTGTTGAGATTCTATTCCAGATCTCCCTGACTCTGACTCTGAAGCCAATTATCTATCAATTCTACTTTGTTGTCTCTCTACTTTGTTGTTTTTATAGATAAAATACTTGTTAAAAGTTGTTTTTCAATAACAGAACTTCTTTTGAAACTTTAAGTAGATGCTGTTTTAAGACCTGCTGAAGAAATGATCAAAAATCCTTAAGTTTTCAGAAAGGAAAGCTGGAAAGAAAATGAGAAGTTAACTTGAAAAGTATCTGCTTAGCAGAACACTTTGGAGGGGCAAAGTGGAAAGAGTTTATATTTTACTAAAAACAGGGAGAGAGTTCTTTCTCAATATGGAAAGTTGGCAGTGGCCACATGATGATCTCAATCTTTCCTGAAAATAGTGCTAGACAATGAGCCAGATCTTGGTCTTAAAGGTATAATTGGTGAAGTCTTCACATCTTTATTTTGTGGTCCACACCCTTCCTGATTGGACTAACAATGTATTCGTTTAAAAATGACAGTCATCAAACTACTGCAAGATACTCATTCATGAATAGTAAGAACTGTAATTAAAAACAATCAAAGTGCTTGGAGTGATTTCTAAAGTCATAGTTTGAAACTATTTCTTCATTCAGTGATTTTTTCATGGACCTATATAACAGTCCAAAAATTGTCTTTTCTTGTGTGAAATTTAAATACAGATGAAACTGTATACTTTTAAGTACAGTAAATACATTTTTAAAATAATAAAGACATGAATTGCAATATATACATAAGGAGAAAGAATTCCAATTGTTTGGTACATTTCAGAGAGAATTTTTCCTCAGAAAAGGATTGAACTATCTAACCTTGGGCCTTTTTACCAGGTTAGAAGTCGTTAAATCTATGAAAATGCTAATAAATTCCTTAGGAATTTTAGATGATTCTTTCAGGAGTGATTTTACATGAATCTTTCAATAATTTAAATAATTCAACAAGCATTTATTAAATGTCTACTGTGTAGCAGGCACTAGGCTATGAATTCAATTAAAGGAAATCAATTTAACCTCTCATTTATAAAATAAATTTTAGGCAGATAAACAGCATATTTCAAGTTTCAAAAATAATTAATTATGCAATATTCATCTCTTTTACTTTTCTTTGAAAGATAAAAGCAAGGTTTAGGCAAATCTGTTCTTAACAAGCTTCTTTATGATTGACTCTCCAACTTCATATTGTGGGGAAAAGTCAATGCATGAAAATTCACCTTAGGTCAGAGATGGTGCAAACTGTAAGCTAAACAAAGAAGTAGGTTATAAATGTTTGGAGATGTCGTTCTTTCCTTACTAAAAGGCTTCTGAAGTATTCATGTAATTTCAGTATCATACTTATGGAATAAAATTGTTTAAGACTGTGAACAATTTAAAATAATGTCCATCACACATGTTCAGCATTTCTGGGAAGAGAATTCAGCAGTGAATGTTTGAGACAGCTAGTCAATGAGTTTCATATGGTTTCTAAGTAAAAGGATATCCAATGTTGAAGGCATACCATTAACAGTTAACATATGACTGAAAGGAACTTGCAAAAACAGAAGAGATATAAAGTGAAGTAGGAAAATAAGAAACCCTATGAAGTCAGTGAATAAAAACTCTGCCCTCAAAATATCATGCTCCTTAATACCAACATTATGCATTTGTAAAAACAGAAACTAGAAACAAAAAAATTCCATTTCTTTCAGAGATTAGGCTTTTGACAGCTTATTTAAAAAACATTTAGTAAATGTTTATATTAAAAATTAGAGTAAAACAATGATAAAACTATAATAAATTGAAATTTCCAGCATTGTTGTTCAACTGTTTCAGTCATGTGTGACTGTGACTCCTTTTGGTGTTTTCTTGACAAAGATACAGGATTGGTATGCAATTTACTTCTCCAGTTGATTTTACAGAGAGGAAACTGTAACTGTCTGTGGTCACATTTGAACTCAGGTATTCCTGATTTGAAGTCCAATGTTCTATTCACTGCATTATCTAACTGCCCTCCCAGTGAATTAGATGCCCCAAATAAAGATGAAATGTTGGTAAGCAGAGGATTAAACTGGAAAAAAAACAAAGGATTATGAAAGGATCTGATTTAGAAAATATGAGCAACTCCCAGTATAGTAACTTCTTCCACCAAAGGAGATGCCAAGCAATCAAAATATGATTTCATACAAAAGTTGTAGGTCACTGTCTGGAAAGATGCTTGGGTGGAGAGTGAGTTTTCAATTATTAAAAGTCAAACAAAAGATTTTATATTTGATCCTAGGATAGGTCACATAAACCCCAGTTTCTCAGGTAATGCTTTAAGACTACAAATTGAAAAGCACTTGTAGATCTGCAATAATAAAAGGAGCTTCTTCCCTGGAACCTCCTTAATCCAGTAAAATCATGGTCTGAACTCAAAAAAACAAATAAAGAAAAGCTCCACTATTACTATATACAAGCATTTTAAAATGCTTGCATTTGACTATGAGATACATCAACATGTCTGTTAATTTCATATATGTCTCAAAGTTAAGGTGTTTTTTGGACCTTCTGATTGATAACAGAATAAGCACTGAAAAGGAGTCAAAAATATTTTAGTCAAAGTCAAGAAAGGCTTTTGCTCTACATTATTTTATATAATTATAAATCCTTACAGTTATGAATTCATAAAGTAGGAGTATAAATCTTATATTTGCTTTTCTTTGGAGAGGTGATCTGAGGTAGTAGATGAAGTCTATGGAGGTTCAAAGACCTGGGATCCAATATGATCTTGTCCCATGTTGTTGTTCAGTTGTTTCAGTTGTACCTGATTCTCAACCCCATTTGGGGTTTCCTTTGCTGGAATGGTTTGCCATTTTCCTTCTTCAGTTCATTTTATGGATGAGGATACTGAGGCAGATAGGGTTAGGTGACTTGTTCAGGGTTACACAGCTAGTAAGTGTCCTCACTCTCCATCCATTTATCCTATGCAATTGGATAAATCATGACCTCTCTGAGCTTCATTCTCCTCTGTAAAATTAATATAATAATACAGTCCCTACCTCACAGAATTGTTGTAAAAGTCAAATGTGATGATTCATATGGAAATCAAGCTTTGAAAACTGCAGTCTCTTTACTTTCAAAGGACCAATCAGTGTTTACTTAGGATCTACTTAGAGATAGGTATTGTAATCATTATGAAAAGGAGGAGGAATGACAACATCATCATCATCATCATCATCCTAATAATAGACCTACTTCCCAGAGTTATGAGAATAAAATGAGAAAGGGTTTGTAAAATGCTTTGCGAACCCTAAAGCACTATATAAATGCTTAGGACGATGATGATGATAAGAATGATACTGTCATTCCTCCTCCTTTTCAGTCAACTTCAGTGGCTCCCTATTACTTCCATGATCAAATATAAAATCCTTTGTTCGGCTTTTAATAATTGATAACTCACTTCCCACTCAATCCATCATGCCAGTCTTCTGATGCCTTATTGCCCTCCATACTCTCTACAATCCAGTAACACTGGTTTGCTTGCTCATATAACTACATACCAACTCAACTCTCAGTATTTTCATAGGCTGTCCCTCAAATCTGGAATACCTTTCCACTTCTGCCTTATTGCTTCCCTTGATCCCTTTAGGTCTCAGTCAAAATCCTATTTTTTTCAGGAAGCCTTTTTTATAAGATTTTTTCAAAGCAATGGGGTTAAGTGATTTGCCCAAGATCACAACAGCTAGGTAATTATTAAGTGCCTGAGTTTAGATTTGAACTCAGATCCTCAAGATTCCAGAGCCGGTGCTCTCTCCATTGTGCTACCTAGCCACCCCCAGGAAGCCTTTTTCAGTCCTCTGTAATACAATGCCTTCCCTCTTATTATCTCCAAGTTAGTTGTGTATAGATATTGTTTATACATAATTGCTGACATATTATCTCCTTCATTATATGTTGAATTCCTTGAGAGAAGGAACTGAAATTTTTCTTTTTTTAAGCATCTCCAGTACTTAACATAGTAACTGACACAGTCAGTATTGAATAAATACTTGATTTGACTTACTTGGATACAAAAGTTAAACCATTTCTGCCATTTTATCAAGAGAAATAATATAAGCATATGGTAGGGTGAAAGGAAATGAGAATTTTGAAGTGTCTATTGCAGGGATTGGACCATCTGGTTTACAAAAGGCATCTTATTAGAGATAACATATATTAGTATATCAGAAGCCACAAAATAAATAAAATGTAATTTTTTTACATGCCTTCAAAGTGTCCTAGGTAGGTCACATAACCCCTTTGTTTATCAAGTTGAGTTGGGAGAAGTCACTAGAACCCAGAATGTCTTCATTTGTAATTAATTGAGGATAATCTTTCAAAGAAACAACAGCCTCCAAGAGATGGAGCTGAGGAGAGTGTGCCCTCTAGCCTTGGAGAACTGCCAGTCTACAATCATGGAGAGAAGAGATAGTGGGTATCATGTGAGGAACTGCAAATGGATCTGTTTGACTGGCCAAAAGAGCATGTCAAGAACAGCAAGGATTTAAATGCCAAATTGAAAAGCTTGTACTTCATAGATCTAGCACCATCCATTTTCAAGGGTGATTGATTTGGCAGGGAGCCACTGGAATCAATTGAATGAGAGACTGACAAAAGATCTATGCTTTAGAAAAAATATTTTGGCAGATGGGAAGAGAATGGATTGGAGAAGAGAGATACTTGGGGAAAGGAGACTAATTAGGAAGCTAGTTGTTCAGGTACAAAGGTATTGAAAGTTTGAACTAGGATGCAGCAAGCATTTAATTATTTTTTCCTTGCTTGGTGCATGTATGAGTGGCAAAAAGATGATTGATCATTGCTAGATATGTTGTTTATGCAGAATCAAGATTTGGTGACTGATTGGATATGTGGGGTGATAGTGAGTGAAGAATCAAGTATGTGAAGGTTAATGATACCCTTTGGAGAAAAAGAAGAGTCAATCCATCCTCCCCACTACAGTCAGATTAAATTTCTGAAAAGTGTAATCCCAATCATGCCATTCCCCAGTTCATAAATCTTCAGGGACCTGTCACTGACAACAAAATAAAATCCACTCTATGTTCCCAACAAATCCTATTCTTCCCTTACAATTTCCTGGCTCAGAGTATTTACGCATGCAATTCTACCTACTTGCAATAACAGCCCTCCCTACCTTCTCAGTTTTTGCCTCTTGAAATTCTACTCATCCTTTTAGGGATTAGTTAGGAGGAAAGTTATTGTAGAGAATACAGACGTGGGCTTGAAGACAGGAAGATCTGAGTTGAAATTCAGACTTGAAAGCTTACTGTGCATTCTTGGGCAAGTCACCTAACCCCTTTTACTCAGTTTTTTCCTACTCAAAATGGGAATTATATGCCATTTCCACTCAGGTTCATTTTGAGGATCAAATTAGATATTTATAAAGTGTTTAGTCCATAGTAGGTGCTCACTGTTGTTGTTGTTACTGTTGTCATTGACTATTATCTCAAGTTCTTTGCCTCCAAAAAAAAGCTTTTATGGAATCCATCAATCAAATATAATATCATTCTCACTGGTAGTTCTGTCTTCACTCTTTCTCCTTCCATCCCATTCTTCACATGTCTGTCAAAATAGCTTTCTCCTAGGATGAAAGTCTGATTATCTGAGAAACTTTCAGTGGTGAAAACTCCTTATGTTGCCATTTTAGTCCCCCATAGCCTGGTTACAACCTGCCTTTTTAATCTTATTTCATTCTACTTCCTTTTACCCATACACCCATATTTTAAAGTAAACTCTAATACTTGGTCTAAGCGGCCTCTGCAATTGCTTTTGACTGGTCCAGATTCTTATCTGGATTCCCAATGTTTTCTGCCACATACCTACAAAGCATGTTAAGTATCTTATTTATCACTTTTGCCTTTCCAAATCTCTCTTTATATTTCTGAGTTCTTTGTCTAGATTCTTATTCTGCCCTAATGGTAATCTTCTATATATCATACTTACTTAGCTTCATGTCTTATTTTTCCTATAATTTTTCAAGGGTGCAGACCATGTTTTCATCTTTGATCTTGAGAACCCATGCCAGTGGTTTGAACTTGTAGTTCAAGATACTTGTTTTAATTTATACCTCTTTTAAGGATCTTATTTATTTTGTTTTATATTCTATTGTTTTTCTATTGCCTATTAAAATCTTTCTATGGAAGTATGCAGTTCAGCTTAAGGCAATTTCACTGACACTGGGAGTTTATTGCTGGAAATATCAGAAAGATTCATTCTCACATTGCTCTATAGTAAAGAATCTAGATGATAATGTAATATTGAAGTTGTGATGTATTGTTTGTGTACTGTCAATGCCTTTGACAAGATCCCAGAAGGATTGTAAGCATAATCTATACATTTCTAATTTTGTGAATTAATGAATATTATGATTTTCACATGAAACACTTCCTAAAGATGATCAATGAGACAGAAAACATTTTTAGAAACAAATTGTATTTCACTTATTAAAATGTATTCAATAAAACTTTTAAGGAAGTCATAGAAAATTTTTATATTAACTCATACAGTAAAGAAATATATGGTTATTTGACTCCCATAGTTCTAGACATTAATACCTGGTGTCTGATGTAAAGGGTTCTTCTATGACTATATGATTTACATGAATAACCTGAAAGAGCATTCTAAAAAGTTAAAAAGCATAAAACCTAAAAACGTATCCTTTAATTAGTCATGCTGAATTGAAATTCTGAGACAGAGACAGAGACAGAGTTAGAAAGAGACACAGAGAGAGCCAAAGCCAGAGAGAGAGAGAGAGAGAGAGAGAGAGAGAGAGAGAGAGAGCCTGAGACAGACAGACACAAAGACACAGAGAAAGACAGAGACAGATAGTAGAGGGGAGAGAGAGGTGAAGGAGGAGAAATGAGATAAGAGACAGAGAGAAAGAGGAGAGAGAATAAATATGGAATAATTACAGCAAATTTGTTTAGGATTCTCTGGGAGGCAACAAGCATGCTAAAGGCTGGAGTAAATGTTGACAAGAGTTTTTGAACTGCACATTGTTGTGAGGTCACTCTCAGCCCTGTTTATATTCTGGATCGCTTTCAGACCGCATGGAGGTTAATTTTAGTTATCCAGGAATAACAGAAAGACAGAGTGCTGCCCTTGTAAAAAGCGGTCTCACTTAAATTCATTAGCTTTGCTTACCTTTTGGGTTGCCTGTGCATCATCGGATGACGGGAAGCAATATGTGTCCCTTGAGACCGTTTCCTTGGACTGGCTTTGATAAGTTTCGGCCAGTCTGTAAGGGGAAGCCCCAGTGACAGCTGATATAAGCTTCCTTGTCCCTATAAGTGTCAGAGTCTGGTAGAAGAGGCAGATTGCCACCACTAAACCCAAAAAGAAGGGTCGGGGGCAGAAACGCCGACGACTAAGGAAAATCTGGCGACAAACCATGACCAGATCACCTTCTCTTGGCCCCTGTCCACATCGCTGAAAAATGCATAGCAGCTATTTGTTGTTGCTGTTGTTGGCGGGGTAAAAGACAGAAACGTGTCCTCTTTTTTTTTTTCCACAAACGAAGTCAAGTTTGCTCCATGCTTTCTCCTGAACTTTCCAAAGAACTTCGCCAAAGAACCATGGGGTCCCCCAAAGTCAGTGAACAAATGAGAAGAATGCTTCCATGAATGACAGTCAGATACCCAACCTGGATTTAAAAACCCAGACTAAGAGAAATAGCCGTAATTAATACATCTGAGCTCCATAGGGTGCCAATCTTTTGCTTCCTGCACTGTCTTGTTTTTATAACATCCTTTAAGTCACTCAGTCTACGAGCGGAAGTCTTGGCCTCAGCTTGACAAGAAAAGAAAGGAAAAGAAAAAGAAAAACGCAAATCAAATCCTAGCATCTAAGAATGCAATCAGCTAAAACCAAAAGGGCTTGTAACACAGCTGGATGCTGGCCAGGTTTCCTTAGCACTTTCTCAGTTTTCCCTCCCCTCCACTTTAAAGCAGTCTACTTTTATGTTCCTTAAAACACTCCTCCTTCAGTTTAAAACTCACATTTTTCTGCTAAGCATTTATGGATTTAAGGGAAAAAAAAGAATATCCAGATTGAATGGACTGTCTCTACTGTGAAGACTGCTTCACGTCATTTCATTCAGATTTAAGTTCCAAGTTCTATGTACTTACTTAGTTCTCTGGTTACCCGAAAAAAAGTTCTCCATGATCCCCTAATGGTTCGCAGATTAAAACCCCTCGGAACCAGACGATCTTATGACTCCAGATCATCTCCCCCACCACATGCAGGCGTTCACTCACACACAAGCAAACGCACACAAACACACAACACACGCAGGCACCCTCTGAGCTCAGTTGGACCACAGACATTGTATAAATAAAGCCTGGATTTCTCAAGGAGGGGCGGAGTTAAATGTACTAAAGCTGCCCAGGCTGTGTCAGGGGCAGCAAAAGCAGGATGTCAACCCTGGATCAGAAGGAAGAACTGGATTTCTGTCAATAGCAAGGCTAGTTCTCATTTATTTAGGAATCTAAGTGACTTAGCCACGACTATTTGCTTTTGAATCTGTTTTAAATCCTTTTTTCTAGTATTACTGCTACCAAGACATCAGAAAAACAAATAGCCTTCAGTTAATTGAAAACAAAGTTCGAGGGGAAGACTGAAACAGATTCCAATTAACATGCTGGAAGCTTTCAACTTCAGGGATCCGTAGTTAACACTTAGGGAGCAACGTGGTCAGTAGCTATCTTTTAATTCTCCAAAAGCAAAATCTGGACTGAAAATGGTAAAAATGCCTTAAGAGAAACTTTTATTTATTTAATGGCACAATATTGACATTATAACCCTGAGCTCTGTAGGGTGTCAAATTTTTGCTCCTACTCATTCTTTGCATTTCATAACATCCTTAAACTCATATAGTAAAAGACCATACAATTATTATTTTGACCCTATTCTGATAATCAGTTATCCACTTTCCTGACACCTTTCCCCTAAAGTGGGAGAAGTGAAAATGGATATTGAACTCACTGGACAATTATTACACAGAAACAAAATTTTCATCAAAGTCATGCCTCTGTTTCTACCTATGTGACCTGGAGCAGGTCATGTAATCTCTTGAAGTGTCATTTTCTGCACCTGAAAGATGTTGGACAGTATAAGCTATGAAATCCTTTTTAGTTCTGAATCTACACACCTTCAAACCCTCAGCCTGCTCTGACTAAAGACTAATAATTTAATAATTTAAATAATAATTCAAATTTGCATCACCATTTAAGGTTTTAGAAACCACAGGAAATGATTAGGACAAGTATTTTCATATCTATTTTATAGGTGAGGCTCAAAGAAATTAAGCATGCTGCCCAATGGTCATATCAGAAATATCAGTCAATATATGGATCTAAGACTGCAAGTCCAATGGTTTTTCCATTGATATTTATTTTTTGGCAATGTAGCTCAAGTGACAGGCAACTACTCAGTACAAATGCTTTCTTCTAGGCTCTCCCAACCCCTGGCCCTGAAGAACTGAAGCAGCCTGAAGGCAGATTTCTTACTATGTCTATGAATGGGAACTGAACTGGAATCCAAATTCATGCATATGGAGTACAGAGTATTCTGAAGTCCAAAAGTCTCCTCAGAATGAATCTCAGGACCATTCTATATAACTTTATATCTTCCTTAACATGCTCCTTCCTGGGTGGGGCAGAGTCACACTACACAACTAAGTTTCATAACTATTCATTGATCAGTGGAAAAAGTTCTGTTTTACTTTCTTTAAGAAAAGATTCAAAGACACTCTCTTTGCATCTAACCTAAAAAATAGTTATATTGAGTTGGCATTACGTAGTGATTCAATGACTTACAGAGGGAATTCTCACTCTTCCCAGATTTCCCATAGAATTCCTAAAATAGCTAGTATAATAGAGCTGGCAAGAAACTGGGAAATCATTTAGCTGAAAATTATTGGCAGCTAGCTAATACAATGGATAAGAGTTCTAGACTTGGAGTTAATAGGAAACACAAACAAATCCTACCTCAGATTCTTTCTAGATAGAACTGTGAATAGAATGCAGTATCTACAATCAGGAAGAACTAAATTCAAATCTAGCCTCAGTACTTACTATCCATGTGACCCTGAACAAATCACTTCATCTTTACCTCAGTTTCCTCAACTGTAAAATGAGGGAAATAACAGCAACTGCTCTCTAGGGCTGTTATGAGTATCATATGAGACAATAAATGTGAAGGGCTTTGTCAAGCTTAGAGTGCTATATAAATACCATTTGTTATTATATTATAAATATTATCTATGTAATATATTACAAATATTATAATTATAATAATTATTACAATGTTTTAGAAGTCAATGCAGAGTTTCAAAAAGAGGGTGACTGTCAATGTTGGGATTCACAAGTGAGTATAAACTTAAAGAGATAAGGTAAGGGAATGCAATCAGAGATCACAGAAATTTTAGAAGTAAAACATTTTCTTCACCACAAACCTTTGAGAAACATTTAAAAGTGGGGTTCAGAGAGGTTAAGGGCTACATTGGATTAGGGCTACATTGCCTTCAAATTAACTTAAAGTAGGATTTGGGCTGTTTGGAACTGCAAAATCAAGGGGGAAAAGGAACCATGGCAATAAGGAGTAAGGAACACACATGTAAAATTTCTGGAGGTGGTAATGATGGGGAAGAGAGGAAAAAGTAAATCATCTAGGAAGATGAAAATGAGTCTGAGAGAAGTGGATGACCATAGCATCAATGATTTGAAGATGATATTACTAATAGATGTCTACAGTGTATGGAGTATTTAATAGAGTGAAAATAGGGCACTTATCTAGACAATTAGATTACATCTCTTCACATTCAATTCAGTTCTATAACAGTCATTAAAGTATGTGCCATTTCCTCTACGGTCTATCCAAATTGACCTTCTTTGCTGTTCTTTCCACAGGCTCTCCCATCTTTTTTCCCTGTGCTTTTGCAATGGCTGTCCTCCATTCCTGAAATGCAGTCCTTCATCACCTCCACTTCCTGGAACTGTTGCTTGGTTTAATTCAATTTAAGCACTACAGCCTAAATGAAACCCCTCTTATTCCCTTTTGGTGCTCATATATTTTCCCCCAAAAAAAACCTTTATGTTTTTGCATATGTATAAATGTACACATATTCATATATTTAAATGTCTCACCAAATGAAATAAAGCTTACCTGAAGACAGGGATTATTTTTATCTTCATTGTCTAGGACAATGCCTGATACATAGGTAGTAACAAATGTTTGTTGATTGATTATTAGAGTAACCTGTGGTATAATGATTGGTATATTAGATTTTGAGGAGCAAAATTTATCTTGAACAACTCATTTTATGTATCCAGGTTAAAGGTTAACACATATAACTTACCTCCTATGAGCACCATTTGGTGGAGGCAGTTTCTATATTGGAGGTTTCCTATGTTGACAAAGTCACTGTCAGTGCACTTTTGAAAGATATGATATTTCCTGTCTAATTGAATTATGAGACTCAAAATAACCATGATACATGATATTTAATGATGAGCATACTAGGGAAGAGGGAAAGTAAGGTTCTATATCAGCTAAGTAAGTCAAAGGATCATGGATATAGTGTAGAAAGGAACCTTAGATGTGAGCTATTCAAACTCCTCATTTTAGAAATGAGGAAATTGAGGTCCAGAGATATACAGTGACTTCCCAAAAATCATATGGATAGTCATTGACAGAATTGAAATATAAAGTCAGGCCCTATGATGCCAAATCTTGTGCTATTTTCCCCAGAAAAAGACCACACTCTATGAACACAGTAAATGGCATGGATTTCACGTGATAAGAATTAGGAAAGAGATGGTGAATTTATGGTCCAGACCAACCACAGGAATCAAAGAGAAAACATAGCTTCTATCTTTCCTAACTTTGCCCTTATAGGGGTCATGAGTAGAAGAAAGCTTTGTCAAGACAGATAACAGTAAATAGTATTATCAAGGCAGCCAGGTTTCAATTAGGGTGAGGAGGTAGAGATACCTGTGAAATAGACTTATGATAAAGGAGTATTTGCCCAAAATGAAGATGGAACAGCATTGAAATAAAGTAAGCAGGAGATAAGGGAGAAAATTTCCAAAATCTTGTCCCCCATCTAGGAGTTAGTAGCAATGAGCTTACACATATGACTCTTTTTCTGAACTTTTCCAACCACTGCTTATAGCTCAGACTACTTGTAAAAAGATTTAAGTACAGGGATATCTTTATAATGTAACAGGTTCTGACAGTACACTTCGTCATCAAATTTTTTTTTTTACCAAGTATAGGAATTCATTCTTGGAATTATTATACTTTACCAAGTATAGGAATTCATTCATAGGAATTAACTTCATATGTGGATTCTCTCCCTGCACTTTTTGATGGTAGTATTCTCTCCTTTCCCTTCAGGCAGAGCCATAATTACTCTTTCCCAATGGAGCTATAATGCTTTGGGAAGAGTATGATGGATAAATTGCAAGCACAGAAGATAGTCCACAGAGGGATAGGGATAGGGATAGGTGCTGGTAATAGAATACAATGAGACCACGAAGGTGGACATAATAATCCTAAAATATTTATCCCATGTGTCTTCACAGGCTTCCTTATTATTGATGGAAGTGAGATGTGGGGACAATGACCACTACAAGAAGGATTATCTCTTTCCCTGACTGATGCTGGCATCCTGAGACAAGACCTCTTCACTTCACATTCATCATAACTCTGCTTTCTTGAGGTAGACTATGCTTCACAAATCCCTTTATCCCTTTGTCCTCACCAGGGATTTGGAGGCTATACCTACCCTTGGCTTGACTGACTTGTCCCCAATCCAGTGGTCTTTGAAAATAACTTCAGTTTTCTAAAAACCAATGAAAGAACATGGCAATGAGCTATGGATCATGGTCAAAGGTGAAATCAACACCACAGCCTTGTCAAAGACTCCAGTCTTACACAACTTTTGGCCAATGCTGACCTATAGACAAAAATGTTATAGGAAAGTCCTGTAGTTCATTGTTTTACTTTTTGTTCTTAAGCTTTAAAAATTTCTTTTAAAATATTAAAGGCACCAACATTTCAGATGCTTAAATAAATATTCCTGATATTTCAATTTCTATAATCAATCTATATTTAGTTTAATATCCTTCTTATGTCAGAGTTATTAATAATGTTCCATGAAGACAATTATAACTGATAGGCAAAAATTAAAAAGGAACAATTAAGGAATTAATAAATTTAGGATTTTTTAAATTTCATATTACCTATTGAGAGATCATAAGTAGTCTAGGTTTATCATTCAAACTAGTATGTTATTTGCCAGTAAATAAATGTCTTGAGCCTGCCATTCCTTTGTGGTTATCCCAAAGTTGGAGAGATTGCTAAATATAAATACAATAATTAGTGTCACGGGGAGGAATCATGGAAAAGAGCAACCTTTCATTAGTTGGTGGAATTTAATTTTCTTCTTTGACTTTTGAGGTAGATTTAAGGGTAATAGCCTGCTTCCAGTTGACCAATTTGGAATGCCTATACTATATATTTTACAAGGTGGAGACTGGGGGTGAGGAATAGACACTAGGAATGCGCTGAAGTAGAATTAGGTCTGAATGTAAAGGGCCATCACTTTTTGTTTAGAAAGATTTTATTTATTTTGATATTTACAATTTTTTCCCTAATCTTGCTTCCCTCCCCCCACCCCCACAGGAGGTAGTCTGTTTGTTTTTACATTGTTTCCATGGTATACATTGATCTAAGTTGAATGTGATGAGAGAGAAATCATATCTTTAAGGAAGAAAAATAAAGTGTAAGAGATAGCAAAATTACATAAGATAAGTTTTTTTTCCTAAATTAAAGGTAATGGTCTTTGATCTTCCACAATTCTTTCTCTGGGTTCAGATGGTATTCTCCATTGCAGACAGCCCAAAATTGTCCCTGATTGTTGCACTGATGGGATGAGCAAATCCATCAAGATTGATCATCACCCCCATGTTGCTGTTTGGGTGTACAGTGTTTTTCTGGTTCTGCTCATCTTGCTCAGCATCAGTTCATGCAAATCCTTACAAGGCTTCCCTCAATTCTCATCCCTCCTGGTTTTTAATAGAACAATAGTGTTCCATGACATATATATATATATATGTATATATATATATATATATATACATATACATATATATATTTATTTATATATACATATATATATATATATATTTATTTATATATATATCACAGTTTATTAAGCCATTCCCCAATTGAAGGGCATTTACTTAATTTTCAATTCTTTGCCACTACAAATAGGGCTGCTATGAATATTTTTGTACAAGTGATGTTTTCAAGCGGTCATCACTTTAGAAGAGATACTTGAAGTCTTGGGATTAAATGAGATTCTCATTAGAAAAAAATTAGAGGGGCGGCTAGGTGGTGCAATGGATAGAGAACCAGCCCTGGAGTCAGGAATACCTGAGTTCAAATCTGGCCTCAGACACTTAATAATTACCTAGCTGTGTGGCCTTGGGCAAGCCACTTAACCCCATTGCCTTGCAAAAAAAAAAAGAAAAAAGAAAGAAAAAATTAGAAAGGAGATGATCAACCACAGAATCTTGGGCCAAATCCAACTTAAGTGATTAGCAAAAGGATAAAAATAGCCAGCAAAGGAGATATATAAGGACCTC
The DNA here is from genome assembly GCF_037893015.1 of Macrotis lagotis. Lineage (NCBI taxonomy): Eukaryota > Metazoa > Chordata > Mammalia > Peramelemorphia > Peramelidae > Macrotis > Macrotis lagotis. The sequence continues at coordinate 131,878,723 of NC_133664.1, forward strand.
TGCTTAACTCTTCCCACTGTTTACAACCCATGTGACCTTGGACAAGTCCCTTAACCTCTTTAAACCACAATTAATTCATCTCTAAAATGAAAGAGTAGGGCTAGATGCTTCTGAGATCTTTTTCAAAGCTAGATCTATGATTCCCATTAAAAAAAAATAACAGTTAAAGACATCAGAGTAGAACTAAAGATGGTTGTCTTTGAATCTGAGGAAAGGAAGAGTATCTAGAAAGAAAAGTCAAATACTTCATGAAGGTAAAGGAGAATGAAAATGTCTCTTAAAAGGTATTGTATTTAGCAATTAGGTCCCTGGTGATTTTTGTGATTGCAATCTCAGCAGAGACACAAATGAGGAGGTGTTCAGTGTTGGAAATCTGGAGTCATCAGATAGAGAAAATTATTTCAAGAAATTTGGCTGGAGGCACAGTGAAAGTATTGTTCAAAACATTTTGGAAAATAATTTGGAATTGTGAGAAGAAAGTGACTAAAATATCTATTTTCTTTGACCGTATATCATAAGGCATATGCCCCAATGAGATAAAAATAGGTTTATTATACTAAAATACCAATACATTTTTTAAAGCATAGAACCTTTTAAAATTATTTTTTAACAATAAATTCTCTCACCTCTTTGTGCTCCCTCCCACAGTAATTTTCTTTTTTTTTTTGTCATCTTAGTCAATTTGACCAGTGTGAAATGATACTCAAAGATGTTTTAAATTAATAGAATTTGTAAATCTTTCTGGTCCTGGGTTCCCTCATCCTTCTTTGAGACCTCATTTATGGTTTATTCAAAATTTTTTTTAAGATAAAGTATACTTATATATTTTACTTTCTGTTCTGTTAATATGAGAAATTTTTCATTTTAGAAATATTTATCCATTACTTTTAGACTGATACTTTTAATGGTATATAGTTGGGCAAGATAGCTCCTAAGAATTGTTCCTATTTCCTTTTTATTGGTGAATTCACCTCTTTTCATTTTTTTTATACTGTAATTGTTTTCTCTTCTTAGAAAAAATAAAATTACAAAACTTTTTTTTAACTTTAAATTATATTAAACTCTCCCTTGATTTTCAAGATTGCTATTTTGGTATTTAATTGGGGGAATTCATTGTTTTTCTAGGGTTTTTTTTTCATTTTATGCCCAATTTACTTATCTGCTCTTTTTCTCTTTTAATGATAAAAGTTTAAAGATTTAACATTTTCCCTAGGTGCTATTTAAAAATTTATCTCACAAATATTAGTTATTATTGTCATTATCTCTAATGAACTTATTGATTACTTCTATGACTTGTTTTCTGACCCACCCATTCTTTAGGATTAGGTAATTTAGTTTCCAATAAATTTTCATATAATTTTACATATAATTTATATTCTGTTATGATCATGAAATGATACATTTAATGTTTCTATTTTTCTGCATTTGTGAGGATTTTATGTCCTAATACATGATCAATTTTTGTGAAGGAGTCATGCCTAGATAAGAAAAAGGTATACTCCTTTCTATTCCCATTTGGTATCCTTTAGAGGACTATCATATTTAACTTTTCCATTCTTTTTAGGTCTGTCTTATTTATTTTTTTGGTTTGAGAGGGGTAATTTTGATCTTGCATTGTTATGATTTTATTGCTTTTATCCTCATGTAATTCATTAAACTTTACCTTTAAGAATTTGACCATGTTACTTGTTGCTTATGTATTCAATATCAATATTAATCCTTTGTCAATGATTTAATTTAGTAAAATGTAGTTTCCCTATTTCTCTCTTTCAGTTAGGTTTATTTTGCTTTTGTCTTGTCTGAGATCTTGATTGCCACTCCTCTTATACCACTGCATTTCTTTTCCCCACCTTTGCATTATTTCTTTGAAATCATTCCAACATAATAGAATAATTGATCACGATAAAATTCTGAAGGATTATTTGTATCCTCTCCCCATATAAGAATGTGAAGAGATTAAACATTTTTATTTAGTCCCTTATGATTTCTCAATTCATGCTTCTCTATAGTCCTATGCTTGAATGCTAGATGTTCTATTTTTCATCATCCTCATCACCATTCTCATCATAGCTATTTATTTATATAATGTTTGCCATGTTCCAAGGACTGTATTAACTGTATTATAATTATTATCTCATTTGATCCTCACAACAATACTGGAAGATGCTATCATTATTTCTAACTTACAGATGAGGAAACTTTATAGACGATGCAAATAGAGGTTAAATAACATGCTTGAAATTCTCCAGTTCATTAAATATTCCCTGTTCACCCTCATAAGATTATACTAAATTTTGCTGTATAGGATATTCTTGGTTATAATCCTAGATCCTTTGCCTTCTGGAATATCATATTCTAAGTCCTCTGTTTCTTTTAGTGATAGTTGCTAAATCTTTTGTATCTGATTATATATACATAGTATTTAAAGTCTTTGTGAATGCTTATAGTATTTTTTTCTTGACCTGGAAGTTCTAGATTTTTGTTATTATAGTCTTTGGAATTTTCATTTGGGTGGTTCTTTTAAGAGGTAACTACTAAATCATCTGAGTTATCTAAGTAGTTTTCTTTTATAATTTCTTGAAATATGATGCTTAGGCTCTTTTCTAAATTGTTTTTCATGGCTCAGGTACCCTGATTATTCTTAAATTATGATTTCTCAGTCTATTTTCTAGTTCAATAGTTTTTCTTATGAGATATTTCATATTTTCTTATATTTTCAGTTTTTTTTACTTTGTTTTATTATTTCTTGATGCATTATTGACTACCATTTGACCAATTCTAATTTTTAAGGAGTCATTTTCATTACTAGGTTGTTACTTCTTTTTTCACAACTTTCTTTTATAGATATAATTCCTTTTTCCATTTTTTCTTCAACCACCCCTATTTGGTTTTTAAAATAATTTTCTTTTTGCTTTTTAAAAAACTCTTCAATTTTTCTAGGAATTCTTGTTGGAGCTTGTAAATAATCTGCATTTTTTTCTTTGAGGCTTTGTTTGTAGATATTTTTGTCATTTTTTTCTGTGGTTGTGACTTGAACTTCCCTGTCACCATAGTAGATCTTTTTTTTCTTTTTTCCTCATTCTTATAACCTATGTCTTGACTTTAGATTTGATGTTTGTATTGGATTTGGCTCATTTCTGGGGATGGGCATATTTGGCCTGGACATCTGTCTTTTTATGTACTTCTGCTATTGTCTGAATTCTACAAGTTCCTGACCCAAGTTTGAGTTTGTGTGATTTGCATATAATTTAGTTTCAGTGGTCTACAGATGGTCTCAATACTGTTGGTCCTCTGGGAAGTTCTGTGGGTTCAGAGAGACTGAACTGTTTGGTTCCCCTTTGGTCTTGGTTTCCTGCCCTGGTTAGTTCATTGCCGGCTTCTTATGTACAAGGCTAAAAGATTAGAACAGACTTCTCTCTGCTCTTTGGCTCAGTCATACAGTCACTCAATCAAAAACTATTTCTAAGACTTTATCTTGGGCCAGACACTATGTTAAGTTCTGGGAATACAAAAAAGAAGCAAAATATAGTCTCTGACCTCAAGGAGCTTACAATCTGTAGGTAGAGACAACATGCAAGTAAATATAGGCAAATCAAATTACATATAGAATAAATAGGAAATAATAGAAGGAAGGCACGAGAATTAAGTGAGGTTGGGGTAGGTTTCCTATACAAGCTGAGATTTTAATTGGGACTTAAAGGAATCCAGAGAGATTAGAAATAAGACCAGGAAAAGTAGAATGTTCCTTACCTAGGGAGACAGCCAAAGAGAAATACATGGAGTCTGAGTCTTGGTCACAGACTGGGACCATCTCACTTGCTATTGCTCCTCTCTGCCTTGGCACTGTTTAAGTTTGGGGATATTTTTGTTGCTGCTGTTGTTCTTTCTGTTCTTGCCCCATCCCCCAGTCCGAGGTCACTCAGTACCCAACTATGACAGCTGGGAGGCAACAAGACCTGTCACTGGAGGTCCTATCCTCTCCTCTAGCCCAGGGCAGCCCAGATCTCATCAGACTACTTCAGCTGCCCCATCACTGCCTCCAAAGATCCCATAGACCTTACCATCTGTCTTGCCTAAATATACAGTACTCCAGAGTCCTAGCACAGCAACAAAAATATCCCTCAAATGGAACATATTATTATTAACAATTGGAGATCCTCATTTTAGAGAAGTTTAAGTGACTTGCCTGAGGTCACACTTAGTAAGAGTCCTGTTGGGATTTGAGTCCTGATTTTATGGCTTAAATCTAGTGTTCTTTTCAGTATTCTGGGATTCCTGGATTCTAAAGCAGTGGTATCAAATTTAAACAAAAATAAGGACTGCTAAACTATACATAAGGATCACTGAGGATCACATATTAATATTGCTTATGTTTTATTGTGTTCTTATTTATTTTTAATATTTCTTAATTACATTTTAATATGGCTCTGGTACACTTGGAAATGTTGTGGGTAGGACTACAGAATGGTCCTAGGAAAAAAACAAATTAGAAACAAGGGAAACAATCTCCCAGTATGGCACAATGAAAGGAACATTGGCCACTGGTTCATATCTCAACTCTATTTATTTATAATCTGTATGACTTTCCTCATTGGTAAAATGAAGGGGTTGGACAACATGGTCTCTGAGGTCCATTTCAGCTTTTTAACATTTGTATCCCAGTTCAGTTAGTTTTTTATTTATTAAGAATCTTCTATCTGCTTGGCACTAGAAAGACAATGACCAAACAAACAAAAAAAATGCAGTCCAGTATGCAGTTAAAACTTATATTCCACTTGTTGATATGTCAAAAAATGGTATAATTGGCTAACCATATTTATCCATAACTCACACAACCCTCAATCATAAGGAAATAGAATTTATGCTAAAAATCCAATCAGTTTTTAAAAACTGCCTGCCTTGTCAGTTATGTCTGACTAAATTTTGATTTGTAGAAGAGTAGCACAGAACTTAGAGTTGGCCAAAAAATGCCATATTTTTTTAATGGACCATATTTTTAGCTTTGGTCTGTCTATTCCATGAATAATATTTTAAATCTTGAGGAAAAAATGTAACTATAGCAATACTTGTACATTTTCAAAGATGTAGCTGCTAAAGACTCATTAGGTTCTTCTATTGGGTTAGTGGTTTCCATTTTGAGTACCTCCAAGGGCTTGTGGCATCATCAGCTTCACTGGAATTTTAATCACATCCTGGATGTGGAATTGTTCCATTTCCCAAAATAAATGTACCTTGGGGCAATTCCAATCACATCATTTTCTTTCAGTTTCTCAAACCTCGATTTCATGCTCTGTGGCCTTGCTAGGTATAACATCAAACTGCTCTACTTATCAGTGGGCACACAGGTGGATAGCAAAAATCACATTCTTTGAAGCTGATTTCTCCTTCTTTAGGACATGAAAAAAAAACATCATCCTGGCATATGTCCAGAATGCCCACTTTTCTATAAAGTGAATTCATATAATACAATCAACAAATCCGCCCTTTATTATAGCACAATCTATCAACATATGGCACCTATTATATTGTATAACAATTGAAATTTTCACCATCTGTTCTGTTAACTATTTTCCTCTTCTGAAGAACTGAGATAAATTTTAGAAAGTGCAATATCATTTTAAAATGTTATTAATATACATATTTAAAATTTTAATACATTTGGGATCCACTTACAGATCTTTAATTTTCATCAAGGTAGCATTCTTTCTTTCACAAGACATTCCATCTCCTAATCTCAAACATTTTTTCCAATTGTCTCTCATGCCTGGAATATTTGCCTTCATCATCTCTCTCTCCTAGATCCCCTGCTTTTCAACTAAAGCCTTACTTTCTGCAAGATACCCCCTTAATGCTAATGCTTTCCCTTTAAGACCACTTCCAATTTTATCCTGTATGAATGAATGTGCACATATATGCATATATATGCATATATAATATGTATATAATATATGTTTTTTCTTCATTCTCAAAAAAAAGACCATGACATCAGGGAGGTGATGCTATGACAAGCACATGAATGGGATCTGTGTGAGGTGGGGCTATGCTAAATCACCAGCCTTACTTTCTCCTCCAGAGCCATCTGGGTCCAGGGACCAAATATGAATCAGGATGATTGGAGACAACCCTGAAAATGAGGCAATCAGGGTTAAATGACTTCCCAAGGTCACATAGCTAGTAAGCGGCAAGTGTCTGAGTCTGGATTCGAACTCCTGTCTTCCTGATTCCAAGGACAGTGCTCTATCCACTGCTCTATCTAGCTGCACTACATCCACTCAATATTGTTTTTTAATTAGACAAATGATTCCAGGAAGAACTTTTCATGATGCATCACAATATTTAGTGACATCCACAAGTACTTTGAAGATAGATGGTTGAGCTTTTTATTAGTTTTGATGCTCTATTTTTCAAAAATGCCTGGAGTATGGCATGTAAAAATCAAATTCCAACCACTTAAGACTTATTGGATATGTTTATTTTTTTCTGTTTGTGATATTCTATATCATCATAAATGAAGAATACATATGCTATAATTAAGTCATATAACTCTTAACATATTAATTAGTATTATATAGGTTTTGGTTTTTTGTTTATACACACACGCACACACACACACACACACACACACATACACATACACCTTGTTTGTACATATTTGCATGCTGTCTCTCCACTAGTGTGTGAGCTTCTTGAGGGAATTCTTTTTCCTCTTTTATCCCCAGCATTTGACAGCAGTCTTGATAAATGCTTTTGGATGTCTTGATCATCCCCAATGCAAAACAACTCTTCAGTGATTTAGAAGATATATCTTTAAAAATTGCCTGGAATACATTAAATGTCTAGGTAAGAGTAACCAGCTAGGAAGTGTCCAGTGTGATATTTGAATCTAGATTTACTAGTTTTAGAAAAGAAAAATTTAGGAATTGCTTCTAAGGCACAAAATTTTCAGCATTAAAACAAGTCATTTATTCGTGAAAATTAACACACAATTCTTAAAAATACAAGTTCTTTTTGATTGTTTTTATAATTTTCCTTACACACACACACACACACACACACACACACACACACACACACACACACACACCAGACTTTTTTCCCCCTTTTTTTTGAGAATCTTTATTTAAGGGACAATGGGGTTAAGTGACTTGCCCAAGATCACTTGCACCGGCCCTGGAGTCAGGAGCTCCCATCAGACTCTTTTTAAGACTAAAGTTAATTCGGTCTTGCAGAAGGCCCTCTTTTTGAATATTTGAATAAAAATACTCAGAAAGTTATCTACTTAGAGTAAAATTGTGACATCAATAAATCATATTAATGACATACAAGTAGAGATTTAGACCTAGAAGGGACATCAAAGGTTACTAGTCTTAATCATTTTATAGGTAAAGAGAGGTCTAGGAGGCTGTGCCTTGCCATAAAGTAGTAAAGCCTAGAATTGAGCCCTAGTCTTCATGACGATGCTTGTCCTTCATTCTCCAAGACCATGACATCAGGGAGGTGATGCTATGATAAGTACTTGAATTGGATTTGAGTTGGGGGGGGGGGCACTGTGCTCAGTCATCAGTCTCACTTTCTCCTTCAGAACTATCTAGGTCCAGAGAGGAAGCAAGAAGACTGGAGATGCACCTGGATGTGAGTCAATTAAAGTTAAGTGACTTGCTCAAGAAGACACAGCTAGTAAGAGTCAAGTGTCTGAGGCACATTTGAACTCAGATCCTCCTGACTCCAGGACTTTTATTCTATCCACTTTGCCATCTAAATTCATGTCCTTTCTCCTACATGACCTTACCTACTTCCACTTAGTAATTTTTTTAATTAGACAAATTATTCCAGTAAGAACTTCTCATGATGGCATCACATTAGTATTTAGTGACATCTACAAGTACTTTGAAGATAGGTGGTTGAGATTTTGATTAGTTTTGATGCTTTATTTTTCAAAAATGCCTGGAGCATGGCGGGTAAAAATTATATTCCAGTTAAGGCTTACCTGAAATGGTTTTTCTGTTTGTGTAAATGAAAAATATACATGGTAGAATTGAGTCATATAATTTTTAATATGTTAATTAGTATGTTATAGGTTTTTGTTTTTGTTTTTGTTTGTTTGTTTTGTTATATTGACACAGAGGGTCCCCCTGCTGGAATCATTTGAAAATGCAAAGGAGAATTAGAATGAGTGATTTTAACTGTTTAACATAAAATTTACAAGTGTTTCTATTTTTCTAAATAAATGAGAGTTAGGCTGTCATCTTAAGGATGAAAATTCCAAATACATAAAAGGAGAATTTCTTTCTTAAAAATACAGACAAGTGGAGATTATTCATAATAAAAAATAATAAGGGAAGAAGATAGATTAAAAAGGAAGTGAAACTCAGTAAATTGCATTCATTTTAATAATAGGTTTTAAACTCCTTCAACTATCAAAACTTGTTACACAACACCAGAAGACAATTTTGAGTTTTGATTCTTTAGCTTCCTTCTTTGGCAACGGTGAAGAGGGACACATTGGGAACTCCAAATAAAACACAGTAAGATCCTGCATCATGGTTATGAAATGATCATCAAACAAAAATATTAATAGTATCCAGGGGTTAATTGGAGCATGGTAAAATCTTTTTTTTTTGTCAAGAACACATTATTTAAAAGACTTGTTTATATAGTTTTATAACTCTCTCCCTATATGTAGATATGGGGAGAATTTTATAGCTGTTTAACTATGATGCTTCTTAGAATCTGCAAAGTATTTTCTGATAATAACCCTGTGAAATTGGTGGTGTAAGTACTATTATCCCCATTTCACAGACAAAAGAACAAAGGATCTGAGAAATTAAGTGACCAAAACAATAATAAAGGCCGATGATAGGATTCAAGGCTAGGTTATCTTATTTCAATGCCTTTTCATTATGCAGCTGTACCTTTCAAATACTATTTATATTAATTTCATGTATATTATTCTGTTTGATCCTCAGTAACTATTCTATGTGGCAAACCAGGCAAGTGTTTCCAACTTATTGGCTTATTAGTTCCATGTTATTAGTTCCAAATTATTGGTTACATTTTACAGTTATGTAAATTGAGGCTTAGAGAGTTAGTAAGTGACACAACTAGGTTGCATAGAACTTCAAAAGAATTTGACTTCAAGTTCAATGCTTTTTCCCACACCACACTGCTTCTCTGGGTCATGAATATTTAAACATTAAGTATCAGCAAAACTAACACTATTATTTTGTTGAAAAATTAAGAAGTTATAAAATTATTTAGACTAATTTTCAAGAGTATTGATTAGAGAGAATTCTGAAAGGCAGAATTCAATGAAATCATGTAGAAAATCAGATGGAATATATATATATATATATATTCTTTATATAAAACATATACATGTAAATACACACACATACACAGAGTTCTACCAGTTCAGCTTCTCATATACCTTTCTTCTCTCTTACCTACCCCTCTCTAGTTCCAACAAAAACAGAATAACTCAAAACATTCTATGGTTAGTTCTTAATTATGTGTCAATGAGATGAGAGGATGGAAGAGAAGGAAATCGTAGAAGAGACTGAGAGTAGAAATGTTGGTTTAGGTCAGATCTCCATACAAGAATCAAGACATGTTTCCACAGTTAATAGAAAAGATCAAAGGTAACTTACAAACATTTAATTTCCTCGTTACTCCTTGCAGTGAGACAAGTATTCGATATTAAAACAGGTGATCCAGAAAATGGCAAAAATGATGTCATATAATTGATGTCATTCATACTCATCTAACCATATTCTTCCCTTAGCTATTCTTGTGTTTAATAACATTTGCAAGATATTTGCAGGGGAGCATTATGTGACCAAGAGTTGGTTCAAGTTAATTTATTTCATCTACAAGCTGACTGAACTGAAACCTACTTTCCCTTAAGAAAGCACCATTAGGAAAGGTTTGTAAAATGAAATGGCCAAAAAAAAAATCATCCAGAACTTGACAATTAAAAAAAATTCTCTTGAAATAATCAAATAGTTAAGGTTTAGAAAGTTGATATTAGGGTTTTTTAAACAATTGTTTATATTTTCCACCCTGTGTTTTGATAGAGCCAAGGAATACTTTAATATTTCTCATATCATTTCAATTTTATAAAGCACAAGTATTTTGCTTTTCCAAAATTTTGCTATATTTAAATTTTCTGAACACATTCATGTATTATCATGCAAGTTGATTTGGCCCCAGAATCAAACATTTTTTAATGCAGTTAATGAAACTAATAGTAGGAAAACTGGCAAAGGATACCAAATGGAAAATAATGGTCACATTTTTGACGTTTCAGGAGTGTACATTTTAGTGACTTAAATGGCAAAACCTAAAATTAGGAATTTTACAGTCACAAGCTGTTTACTCTTGGGACTCTTGAATTTGATTAGCAAAGTCTCTGAACAAATGCCATATCAGAAATACAGTCTTGGCTGTCTGTTTTGGTCTGTCTTTGACATCTTGCACTAGAATTGAATCTGAATGGCTTTATTATCCCAGTTGCAGCCTTATCATCTGCCCTACCTCTACACTCTTTAGACCTTGGAGTATTCTACACTTCCTTCTGCCTCACAGCATCCTAAAGAGGGCAAAATTTTTTTTTTCCATTTCTCTTGCATCTAAACTTTTTTTTATAAAAGCATGATCTAATAAGCAAGTATGAATGCTCTTTCATTCATCCAATTGGTAGCATGTTGAAACCCTTTGGTATTCTGAATGTGTAGGGTAGAGTGGGGGGGGGCACAGTATGTAGACTAAGAAAATTTGCATGTGAATACCTGACTTTGTTATCTATATGACCTTAAACAAGTTAATGTCTCTGGGTATCTGTGTCATCAGTTAAAGTAGAGGATTGGAGTATATGACCCTTAAAGTCTCTTCCAGCTCTTATGATCCTCTTCTTTACACATTCATGCTTAACAATGCTCTTTCTAAAATGTGGTGCCCAGACCAATACCCCAGATTTGTTTGGGTCATGATTCCCTATTAGTAGATGTTATGATTTGTAAATCAGACCAATACATTTGTTTTGGAAGTTATATTGCACTTTTTTGCAATGCACTAAAATCTTCTAGAATCTAGATCTTTTTTCAGACAAATTAGATGAGCCTAGTTGTACTTGTGAATTTTTTTAACCCATGTAGGACTTTTATATTTATTCCTAATAAATGCCATCAATGAAATGTTACGTATGAGAAACAGCAAAGCCAATTAGGCTAGACCATATAGTACACAAAAGAGGATAATATATATTAAGCCTAAAAGGATAGGTTGGGTCAAGTTGTGAGAGACTTTAAAGAGCCAAAAAGAGATGCTTGTATTTAATGCTAAAATAGGAAACCATTAAAGTCTACAAACAGCAGTGACAGTAGACTTGTACTTTAGGAATATCAACTTAGCAGCTCTGTGGAGTAGAAAATGGAGAGGGGAACATGAAATGGGGAAACCAGTAAGAAGCCTACTGTGACAGTTTAGGCAAGAGGTAATGATTATAATTAGAGGGGAAGGAAGTTGGCAAGTCACAAGTCTCCTTAGTCCATAGCAAGAGATGCTATGGAAGCAAGGATACACAAAACTTAATTAAATAGAAAAGGTGAAGGAGATAAGTTGAAAATGACTCCGAGGACATATATCTAGGTGACTGATAAGTTAGTAGTGCTCTGTACATAATAAAAGTTCAGAAGTGGGTTTTGGAGAAAAGTTAGTAAATTCTCATTGGAACATTTAAGTATGAAATGCCTATAGAATATCCAGTTGAAAAACATCCAATGGATTGAATGTTGGTGATATGAGACCAAAGCTCAATGAGAGAAGGGTGGATAAATACATAAATCACCTGCATACATCTAAATTTAACTCACAGATTTTTTTAATCTTGCTATATCCACTTTTCCTTTCAGCTTTATGTCATGTGTAAATTTGGCATGCCATCACAATCACTGATTAAAAATGTTAAACAGAATAGTGCCAAAGATGACACCTGGGGTACTATGCTAGAGCTATAGTTTTAAAATGTAACATTATGTTTGTTATATTTTAGTTTATTTTGTTATATATTTCTTAATTATATTTTGATCCAATTTAGCCTGCTGAAGCTCTATATATGAACCTCTGCCCCAGAATACTGCCAACTTTTAGGGGACACAACCATGAAATAATTCAACTAATTGGAAATCTACCTTTAATAAGATAACCTCACATTGCTCTATCTTGTCTAAAAGGACAGCATGATAAGACTTTGTCATATGCTTTGCTAACATTTAGGTTAACTATTGCATTCTCTCAATCTACCATAGATCTAGAGCTGGAAGGAACCTCTGAGGTTTTCTGGTTCAATATCTCATTTATAGATGAGGTATCAGAACCCTCAGGGAAGTTAAGTGACTTGCCCAAGGTAACAGCACTATTGTTGTGAGTAGTAGGCAGAGGTCTAACCTGGACATAGGTCCTCTGATTCCAAAATAATTACTCTGTATACCATACCACAATGCCTCACATCTTAGCCATCCTGTTTAACAAAAAAGAAATGTAATTATTTTTGCATGAGCTGTTATTGGTCCTCACATTGCCAGAGAGCCCATATTGCAGGGGTCAATGGGTTTTAACGAAAGATTAAAAAAAGATTTCCTTACAAATTCTAAAATAATTTCAGGAAGAAAAAGAGTATTTTAAAAAAACAATAATTATTTCTTTAGTCTCTGGCTTTAAATGATTTATATGAATTATGATACCATAATTTGATATTCTTAAAGTACAGAAAAGAAGCCAATATTACCATTAAAATTCATATTAAGAAACCCACTTTAAAAAGTTCGCACATTATTTAGAAGATGTTCTGGATGATTCCAGAATACTGAAGTGTGGCTTGATGTTAAATTAAGGAAAACATAATAGACAATAGAAAAAAAACTGATGAATGTATGCCAAATAAATAGGCAAGAACAATGAATTATAATATATAAAAATTCCAAATAATATGATCAAATATCAAATGCAAATTTCATGCATCACAGAAATCTAAGTTATTAAAAAAAGCATACACAATAAATATTTGGTTCAGTGAGTTTTCAGCTTTCTTTTTAAGAGAAAGATAGCTACACAGCATAAATCTACCTTTCAAATAATTGAGTTTATGGTTATCAAACACTCAGCTTCATTTAGGCATTTAATTAAGCCATTTATTGCTTCAAATGTGTCACCATGAACATTTTAATACACACTCCACAGAAGTTAAGGCCTCAATTTTCACCACCTATAGATTGTGAACCCATCACACATTTGGATTTTTTTGGTGATACCAATTTTCACAAGTACAACAAAGATTCTGAATGTGCATTTTATAAAACCAGGTGCCCTCACTGTAGACCTTGGCACATACATCACAGACAATATTAAAAGGTGGCCCTATTTTCTGGGATGAGGTAGCTGCTTCATATGTGGGGCCCAGTTATTTGTGGCAGGCATTAAAAACATTTTATCCATTACTTATCAAACTTAACAAAATTTTGGTTTACCACTTTATATATATATATTATAAAATATTTAGTTTCAGTTTAACCCTTTGTCAATGTGTAATTTTTTTCAATGGTAAAAATCAAAATGGATCTAATGAAATCCCATACATTGAAAGTAGCTCCAGTGACAAGCATATTCCTGGTTCAGAAGTCAAGAGAGTGCTGAAAATAAGATGCTATAAAAGACTTTTACCTTTGACTAATTACAGTAAGATGACTGAGCTGGACAAACTCATGCTGCACCATAGAAGAAGTATATTATATAATTCAATGGTATATTCAGACAATACGCTAATAACTAATTATCATTTCATACAGTTTTCTGAAGGCGTTATTAATAAGCTATTGATTAAAGGCGTCATTGGTGCTCACTTAAAAAGAAGCCTCATTTGCATTTATGTTACAGTAGGGTTGAGAGACATATTAGGACAGCTCAAAATCTTAGTCCTTGGAGGGACCTTAGAAATCATCTAATCCAGCCCCCTTGGATAGCATTGCATAGAACTTGCGCTATTTTCTGAAAGAGGCTTTCCATCCAGGCTTATAAAGTGGTTTTGATTAAAGATGAAATCTGATGGGCCAACCAAGTTTTCAATATAGATAGAATTCTCAAAAAAAAGAAACATTAAGGATCTTAAATACTTTTCTGCTGATCAGAAACTATGGAAAAATTATGAATTTCAATAGCACCTATGGAACAAAAATTCAGTGTTTTTACAGACATTTACAAATGCTGTAATGACAGTCACTCTGGTTTTTAAAAAAGGAAACTCAAGCTCAGAGTGTTTAAAATGACTTAGCTGTCATGCTAGTCTGGAAGAAAATAAAAAATAGAACTTAATTGTAAGCTTTTAATTCAGGGGTCTATAGTCCATTCAATAGTTGAGCATTTTGCCTTAAGACAAATGTTATAATAACCATTTTTATTATATAATTTAATTATATTTCTTTATTCTTTATACACTGAAGTAAAAGGGTATTCCTAAAAAAATAAATCTGCATTTAAAATTTACATTAAAAAGGCTTTCCTTATGTTCACATCACAAATTGCAAACAATATTAAAGAAATCACAGAACAGTCTGTATACCATGGGATCCTGACCTTTTTAGATAAAATGAGAAAGGTGAAAGATGACTGGGCTTTAGAAATTTTCGTTATTATTTGTTAAATGTGTAAAATATAAATACAAGTAATTTTAAAAAAATTTTATTTTAACACCTAATACAATTCCAATTTTAAGGATTACTTGCACAAAAAAATAAACACATTTGGTATAAAAATTTATCACTTTAACACCCTTTTCCCTCAAGCCCCCCCACCCCGCCCTCATGAACTGCATCCTATTTTGATGCAGAAACATATAAAGACTAATGGCACAAATTAGTTTTTACTCTACAGGAGTTTCTGTTTATGTACCCAAGTACTCTAGAGGACACCAGCCCACTTTATACATGAACCATTTTCTTCAGCCTGCTGAATTTAGTTTCACAAAGAAACAAAGCTATAAAGGCATTTAAAAACCATTATCTTAAATTCTTTTTAGAAGCACTGACTTTTTTTTTTGCAACCAGTTATATACATAATGTTACATAACAGCTCTGGAGTACAGTACATGCAGCAGAATATACCTGTTGAATATAAAATACTTTCTTAAAATCTTCATCGTTGGAATTCTTTGAAGATTAAATAACAGAATGCCCATTACTTTGAGAAAATGGCTGGCGAGAGTACAAATGTCTGCATATGTTGGCCACTGAAATAATCCAAGGCTAACTGGAATAGTATTTATAGCACACTGGGAGTGCATAAATAATTTACTTACATTATTAAAACACAACTAATAAAATTAATAGTTCAAGATCTTATAGGACTGCCTGTATTAATCCTTTAAGTGGTTGCCAGGAAATGTGGTTTGTTGTTTTAAAGTCCCATATAAAATGCTTTGCATGAAGTTTTTTTCCCAGGCTTATTTATGTCTACTGCCTCTTCTCTTCATTGCGGCAGTACACTGTGGACAGTACCATTTTCCTTTTGGTGCTTCTGTCAATCCAACACATCCATAATGGAACCACTCTATAGGACACTAGAAAACAAAACGGCAATGAAAATCTTTATTACTAAAAAAATAAAACCTGACAGACTATTTTAACTTAATTATTATTGTTACCATGTGATAAAAGTTTTTAGAACTGAGGGATGTGTGTTATAGTACATTACTCTCCATTAATATATGCACAGAGTGCTTTATGTTTTCAAAATATTTTACTATTTTACTATTCTGAGATGGAGACTAGCCCTTTCCTTTTACTACAAATGAGAAGAGAGAATCTCACTTCTAATGAGTTTATTTTATTCATAATCAGGATATCTATAATTAGCAATTCACTCAATTTCATTAAGTTGAAAAGTTGATATAAGGCCCTTCAAAAGCAAAGAGAAGCTAATAAGTATCTTGTATACAAGGTAATATATGTTAAGTGGTTTTTAAAATTTTGCTGTACTTTTAATTCCCTTCAAAAGTGAGGAAGCATGCTACAGATAAAAACATTTCCTCTATATAGTCACAATATTCAAAGAGGTCAGCCCTTATAAACAAAAGAAAACATAGATCCCTTGCAGTTAAACTGCTGTTCCTGATATAAAAAAAAAACATTTCTATGAAAAGAAATGGGGCATAGAGCAGTGAAGAAGTTAGTAAGTATGTTACATAAACAAAGGTTGTGCTATAATTTCACCAACTGTTCAAGTAAGAGTGTTTCTGTACCCTTTTAAAAATAATACAATGAAACTCTTTGGCAGAACCCACTCACAGCTAGGTAAGTGATTCAGGGAAGGAGAAGAGATGTTGCTGGTGCCCTTTACACTACTACTCACTCCCTAAAACACAAAAAGTATGATGAAATACAATAAACGTAAAAGTTAAATCATCCTTCTCCTTGTAACCTCAAGTTGTCTTCTAAACATCAAATTTAATTTCATCACTAAAATGTCTGCATGAACACTTAATTCTTCATTTGCCACTTTTGTAATTCAATACTCTGACTGTAACCAAATAGTAATAAGAGACAAGAAGAATGATATAAATATAGATATAGAATAAAAATTCCAGGACAATAAACATTGTTTTCTCAGAATATAATGAAACCAAATCCAAATAGGTTCCTTTCTTATAGAAAAGACTCTTTCCTAAAAAAATCTTTAAAAATAAATCAAATAACTTCTTTGTCTCTACTCCCTGAAAGTTTGCAAGCTTCCTAATAAAGTGTGGCATCTATCTTTATATCCCAAATACCTCACATAAATTAGAAAACATTTAATGTTCATCATTTATTAAGACAGTATGTGACACTGTTAAACAGATGGTAATACAATAAATGGAATAGGAATGTAATTCAAAGATATCCATAATTTCTTCACACAATCTCTTAAAGCTACTTTTCAGGGTTCTATGCCTGGTGCAAATAAAACATCATAGTTATTGTTAAATATATTTTTCTTTTGTGAGAAAGAGGTGTCAAATTTTAATCCATGAAAACTGTTGAAAGATAGTATATGTCAGAAGTTATAAAACAAGCATTATTTTTTAATACTGGGTAAATTTAAGGGCATTATTTATTTTTGGCAAATTCCAATATTACAAAAACATCCATTAACAACCATAATATACTTCTAAAGTTAGAGCCTTGCCCATTCTCTATCCATCCAAATCACTTTGCTTTTATTTCACTTATAATTTGGATATACCTATAAACATCCATGTGTTCTTCCCCAATAGGATGAAAAACCTATAAGGTAAGGGACCATTTCTCTCTCTCTCTCTTTTTTTTATATATTCTCAGTACCATGCCTTTCACATGGCAGGCACTTCATGTTTGTTGATTTATTTCAATGTCCTTGACCCAAAATTAATAACAAAAACTTTTTTCTCTGACATATAAACATAGTTTTGAGATTATAACACTGAACTAAAGGACAGACTTAAAACACACACACAAAAACTGTTTTCTATCATTCCAGTATATGTAATTTTGATACTTACATCTTGGTTATCACATCCTACCATTTCACCATAGGATACCTAATTAAAAAAAGAAATTAAATGTGAAAAATCTAATAAATACATAAAAATACACTGAATATTCAAAATACACTTACCCCTTGAAATACCTAATTTACATACTTCTTAGACAAATCTTAAACATAATTTCCTTTGATTCTTATATATAAATGGCCAACCCACTTGGGTGACCTCTCCCTCTTCTCTTTGCTAATACTGACATTGAGATTTTCCTCTTTCCATCTTTCTCCTACCCACTGCTACCTGAAACTACTTAATCCAACTTGTGCTTTGCTGTTCATCTGACTTCAGGAACTTTGAGGATTAGAAGCCAACAATGACATTACTAAGGGAAAGAGATGGTAAGTCTCTGGAAGATTCTTTTCGCTATCTTCCTATTTTTACTAACAACCTTCCCCCAATCCATCTCATCACTCTCATTCAACTCAGGAGGTCCTACTCTCCAACTCAGGCCTAAGGATGCTATTCTAAATTTATATGAATTTTAATCCTTAGGGTGCATTAATGCCTTGGGGTGGGGTAATAGGAGAGGGAAGTAGAGGAGATAAAGAACTAAGCAAAGGAGAAACTTTTTAAACTTTCCACTGGAATAAACCTCCTACCACTATCAATACTACAGGGTGGAAAGACTCTGAATACAGTCCTGATAAGATTGTCTTATCAACTCTCTGAAGATCAATTTAGTTAAGTACAGAGAAAATCATCACAAAAGGGGTGGTCAATATAAAAAGTCCTGATCTCCCTATCTGCAGTAAGCTTGGAAAAGCAGTGAAAAAGCAAAGATCAACTGCTAAGAATGAGTTTTTGGATTACTTAACAAAGACTAGTGTAGCTGTTGGTATGCAATGTAAGATTTTTGTCCAATAACTAACAAGCTAATATCAATAATATTCTGTTTATATTCTATCAATTTTTGTTTATATTATATCAATTATATCAATAATATATATTGTTTGTTTATATTATAAACAAAATGAGAAGAAATAAAAAATGTATAGCTCAACAGAAGAACAGTCCAGAGGTTCTCCTTGGACAGATGAATAAAGGAGTTAGTGCAGATGGTTTTATTATGTGCTCAAAGTAAAAGAAAAAACATTTTATGGCACATTTGGTCATCTTGTCTTGAGGTAAACCGATCACCAGGAAGATAATTACAGTTTATAGACCAACATTATAGAAGATGAAGCAGTAGAGATTTTTGAAGAATTGGACAAAGTCCAAGTAATAGAAGCCCTATTACTCTATGACTTCAATGCAAGAGTATGCATAGGAAAGGAAAAAAAAATTTTTTAGGTTTTTTTTTTTTGCAAGGCAAACGGGGTTAAGTGGCTTGTCCAAGGCCACACAGCTAGGTACTCCAGGGCCAGTGCTTTATCCACTATGCCACCTAGCCACCCCAAAAGGAAAATTTTTGAAATCAAGTTTGGAATTAAGAAGTGTAAGAGTCCCCAAACTAGCAAACTATGCAGAAACTTCATACCTGCATATCACAAATAATTTCTTTAAGAAGGGAATTGGAAGGTGCTAGAGCATCAGACATGCAAAAAAAAAATTGAAACTGACTACATTTTTGACTAGAAAATGCTGAAATATTGTTTTGGAAGTCATTCTGAATTCACTGTCTTGTATATTGTAAAATTAGTCATTGGTTAGAATAAACAGCAACAACAGCACTCAAAAAGATAAGGCAAAAACTGAATATAATTTTAAAAAAATCTTTGATTTATTTTAAGCAAAATATTAGTTTAAAAAAAAAGAGGGAAATGGGCAAAGATAAAGATAACAACTTTCCTAACTACTGTTCCTAAGAGATGTTTGAACAATGCAAAAACTGGCACAAGAAGCCCAGAAACTGTCTCAGAGGCTTAACTTGAAAAGGGAAAGTAACATGAGACCAAGCTAAATCAGATTATACTGAATATTTAAAGATGAAACTAGAAGAACAATAAGTAGATATGAAGTAGAACACATCTATCAGCATTTCTAAAGTGACCTGCTTCCTTGGTAAATGAAATCATTAAAACTGTACTGTCATCACCTCAATAAATAATGTGATATGATAAGAAGTGAAAATAATACTGAGGGAGATGAAATCAGGAAGGACAGTTAGATATGAATAAATATATAAGAAAGTCAATCTTCAAGTAATGTTAATAGAATTCATAAATCAGTTTTCAAGATCCCAAAGATAGTAAGTAGTGGCAAAGATCATAGATAGAATTATTACTAAAAAGAAGATACTGAAAATATATTAACTATCAATCTACACATCTACTCTCCTATCTCTATAAAACTATTCTGAGGATGATCTATTTATACACCAAGAGTGTTCTTCATGAAAATATAAGAATTAATCAGGTAGCCTTTCCAGATAATTCTTTATAACAAACTATAGCTTCAGTCACAAAACCGAGCAATTTAGGTATCAAAAGATCTCGCTGCTTGTTAATCACAAAACCAAATAATATATTTATCTCCCTTGTACAATTTAATATTATGCAAAGTCCTATAATAAATGCAACTGATGAGGTATGCTTTTCAACCATCAGCAAGTGAAGAATGAATAAAATATAGAACATATGTTTGTGAAAAGATATTCACACTGTAGAGAATGTTTCATACTAAGTCCTAACAGAAGAGGAATTCTGATATATGGTGAGTTATTTCCAAAGCTCCTATTTCTGAATGACTTTGTACTGAGTTGCACTATACACCAAAACACTGGATCTCTTATAAAAGCCATGATAACTTAAAACAACAACAACAAAAAGCTTAGTAATCCATGTAGGGAAAAAAAAGTGGATGAAGAACATATATTACTCAGATACTGATACATCATTAGACAGGAAGCCCATTAAAACTTAGTCTCTCAGTGTGTCAAACTATGTATGAGCTGGGCACAAAATTCAACAGGATCAAATAAAGCTAGACTGAATTTGGGAAAATGTAGCCCTTTTAATCATTCCATGTTGTTCAGGGTTGAAAAAGGCCCACTCTAAACTCTATTAACTCATATTTTAAACACCAATTTTATTCCAGTGATCCTGTATGGTTGCATATCACAGAAAACCACATTAATCACAACAGCATGTGATATGAAAGACAACAGAAAATGTACTTCATCTAAGTAGGCAATGATATTTCTTGCCCACTAGAAAGGATATAAACAATCATCAAGGACATTTAAAGACCAGAAACTAAGATGGACTGATTATATAGTAAAAAGCAGGAATAATAAATGGACAATTCAAGGCATACAGTGGGAAGCAAAAAATATTTTAGAAAGCAGAGGAAGAAAACCAATATAATAAAAATGAAAATTCTAGTTAACTAATCTACTTATTCAATGACATCCCAATTAAATTATCAAAAACCTATTTTAATAACCTAGAAAAATAACGATAAAATTCATTTGTTAGAATAAAAGGTCAAGAATATCAAAAGAATTAATGAAAAAATATAAAAGACAGAGGTTTAGTAGAATCAAATAGCTATACTATAAGGAGGTAACTATCAAAAGTATCTGGTACTGATGAAGAAACAGAGGTAAATTAGTGGAACAGAGGAGACATACAACACACAGTAATAAATTATAAGAACCTAGTGTTTAACAAAAGTAAAAATTTATGCTTTTGGGATAAGAATGCACTATTTGGTAAAATTTGTGGGGAAAATAGAAAACAGTCTGGCAGAAACTGGGAAGAGATCAATATCTTACATCATTTAACAAAATAAGGCCAAAATGGAAATAATACCTAGATATAATTACATTAAATTAAAAAGGTTTTTAAAAAAACCTTTATAGACAATAAAGGTCTCATATATCAAATATATAAAGAATTTTGTCACATTTGTAAGAGTATGAGTCAATCCCCAACTGATAGTCAAAGGACATGAATAGTTTTTCAATGGAGAAATCAAAACTATATAAAGTCATATCAAAAAATGTTCTAAATCATTACTGACTAGAAAAATGGAAATTTAAACAACTTTAGGATATCATCTCAGGGGCAGCTAGGTGGTACAGTGGATAGAGCACTGGCCCTGGAGTCAGGAGGATCGGAGTTCAAATCTGACCTCAGACACTTAATAATTGCCTAGCTGTGTTTGGGCAAGTCAACTTAACCCCATTGCCTTGTTAAAAAAAAAACAGCTATCATCTCACACCTATCAGATTGCATAAAATGAGAGAAGAGAAAATAAATACTGGAGGGGATGTGGAAAAACTGAAATACTAACCCACTGATGATGGAACTATGAACTGATTTCAACTATTGTGAAGAACAATCTGGAATTACTATTAAACTGATTTTAGCCCAACAATACCACGATTAGGTCTGTTTCCCAAGATGAGGTTGAAAAAGGAAAAGAATCTCTATATTCTAAAATATTTATAGCAGTTCTCTTTGTGGTGGCAAAGAAATGAAAATTGAGGGGGATGCAGGTCAATTGGAGATTGGTTAAGCAAGTTGTGGTATATGAATGTAATGGAAAAGTACTGCACTGTAAGAAATAATGAGATGGTTAATTTTAAAAAATATGCAGACTTGTATGAAATAATGAAAAGTGAAGGGAGTTGAACCAAGAGAATGTTGTATACAATAATAGCAATATTGTTAGAAGAGTGGTTGTGATCACCAACTTATTCTGAGTATTATAAATATTCAGATCAACTATAAAGGTCCTATAATTCCTAGAAGGAAGATGCTATACACCCCCACCCCCCAAAAAAAACTGTAAATAAAAGAATGCATATCATGGTTTTACATATATTTATGTCTGCATCAAATGATAGCCTTCTCTAGTGTGGTGTGGGGAAGGAGGGAGACAGGAGGGAGACAATTCGGAACTTAAAGCTCAACAAAAGCAAACAAATAAAAATCAGAAGAAGGCTTCCAGGACATCAAGTAGATTTTTTATGGATGATTTACATGAAAACACAGACAAGAACTGCACTGAATGATGTGTGAATAGATTTTGACCTTAACTGATATTAGAATCTACACATAAGTAGGATCAAAGATTCATTAAAATATGGTTATTAACAGTACAAATTCTTAGAAAAATCCAAAGAGAGGGTGTGTGTGTGTGTGTTTGTGTTTGTGTGTTTGTGTGTGTGTATGTGTGTGTGTGTGTGAAAATGTCAATCTCAGAAGAGTAGGAGAAATCAAATTTTGCTTTTCTGTAATGGGCTGGGGGACACTGGTTGGGAAAAAAAACTGATGGTGACAACAGAAAGGGAAGCAGATCTTTTAAGAGAAAAGAAATGGAGTTTAATTTTAAGAAATCTCTGTTTCTTAGTCTTTACCTCACAACACAAAGTCACCACTTTGTACATGGAACTGGGAACGTTAATTGTTTCCAATGTGGGAAAGGATGTTACAGACTCCTGGTTTCCTCAGTAAGAAATCTGAATACATTTTCTCAAAGAAATATTTTTATGAAGTTTCATTTCCATAGTAATAGTGGTTCAGATCTTCAGCTTAAATAGGTCACATACTTAAAAAGAATTGAAGTGGGTAGGAAGGAGACCCACTTCGACCTTGCTATGATATTGCTTCTCTAGGAAAGTGGTCCATAGTTCAAAATGACTATGAACTATTAACACAGTACTTCTAAAACCCTGGAACTACTTATGCTCAGGAAATATGAAAAATAAAACCAAAAAATTTTGCAAAGTAATCTTTACATTAAAAAAAGTAAAATATAGGGTCTCAGTTCCCAAATTCTTATGTACAAATGAAGTAAAAATAGGATATTTACCAAGATGATGAATACAAGTGAAGCACACATTACTACCTGCATTTAACAGAAGATTATTAAGATTTGCTTCTTTTTGGAAGACAAACATAAAGTTCTTACTTTTGCCCTCAAAGTTTCAGGCTAAATGCTGAGCATTCAGCAAAGTAGCTTCTGATTATGACACTTCTGCACTTTCATAGACTAATCTACCTCCCTCCTAACAAAATAAGGAATAAATAGTATATAAACAGCATATAAATTTGCTTCTAGAATTTTTCCATTTCATCAAAGGTCAATATGAATCTTTCTTTTAGGATTTTTTTTTTTTTGCAAGGCAATGGGGTTAAGTGGCTTGCCCAAGGCTACACGGCTAGATAATTATTAAGTGTCTGAGACCAGATTTGAACCCAAGTACTCCTGACTCCAGGGCCGGTGCTTTACCACTGCGCCATCTAGCCGCCCCCTGAATCTTATTTCTTGAAAAAAGATTTCCTTGACTCAAATGATCAACTTATTCATTTTAGTGGCTAAGTTCATGCTTTCTGCTTACATAGCTATGTCTGTATACTAAATCTGCAATATATATTATATTAAAATCCAGAATCAATTGCATCATCCAGAGTCTTTCAAGGAAATGACTAAAAGGATATATTAACAGAAGAAATTAAGGGAGAAAGGGAAGGTAGTCTTTTAAAAATGAAATAGTTTTCTAAGTCAGATTTGTTTTTCACTTCATCTGGATTAAAAGTATAGTGGATATTTACCTGATTACAAATACAGTAACGTGGTTCATTTGGATCATAAGTCCAATCAACTTGGTTGTTGGAATCAGACTCTGGTATTGCTGTTGTTTGTTGAGAGAGTTCTTGTGCTAATGCTGATGATGAGGAACAAGATGATAAAGAGGAAGAAGAAGACGATGAAGATGATTGCTGGCTTGAGGACTTGTTGTTATTTCTGAAAAATAGCAACAACTTTATTTGGTAGACAATTCAGAGACAGTCAACTAAAAAAATTCTATATAAGCACCTGAAAGAAAAGAATCTGATTATATTACTTAGTGTTTACTTTTAACATGTAATTTTTTAAAAATTATTTCAAATACAAAAAATGAAAATTTTGTGGAATAGGAAAAAAAGTTATGACAAAGACTCTCAAAAAACTATCATTATTGAATTGCTGTTTTTTTTTATAGTTGTTGAGTAATTAGGGCCTGTTTTAGTGAGAAGGTTGAGGCTATGAGTTACAAATTGTCTCAGTTCCCACTTCCATTCTTTAAACTTATCATCATTATTTAAACTTTCTTCCCTTAGTCACACATATCCCAACTAAGTCTAACCTCTTGGCTTGTACCCTTGATCTGACCCCACTTCCTCCTGCCTTCTTTAGGACCTTGCTCCAAATATTATTCCTTTCACCCCAACCCAAGAAAGAACCTCCTTTGACTCTTGTAACCCATGTAGCTACAATCCCAATCTCTCATCTCCTAGCTTCTTGAAGAAATAGAATAAATCTAATGCTTCTAATTTCCCCATAGTCTCCCTTTAATCCAGCAAGGCTATCAATGTGTTTCTAATCAACAAATTCTATGGTCTTTTTCCTATCATTGTGCCTTATAACTTCTTTGTAGATTTTGAACACCATCTCTTACCAGCTATTTTCTCCTTCTAACCACACTGTCCTGTAATTGTTCCTTCCATGACCTTAAGTCAAAACTCCTCTTTTCTCAATACCCTTAATGTGGATGAATGTTCCTTAAGAGTCTGGTTTAGGTCTTCCCCCCCTTATTTCTCTAATCTCTTACTTGGCAGTTTCATTCACTTTTATAGTCTTCAATTAACAATTTTATGCAGATGACTTCTAAATGTCTGTCTCCAAAGTTAACTTCTTTGAGCTCTAGATCCATATCTAAAGGTCTTCATAACATCTCCACTGGATGACCAAAGTACATCTCATCCTTAAATGTCATCACTCTTCTAGGAATAGGAATAAAAGTTAAATACTAAGCCTAACTTGACTTACCCTACTAATTCCTGCCCAGTACTTGCATAGTCTATATCACTATTTAAAGATGTAAAAGAACAAACTGTATGGCTCCCAGAGAGGATATAAGGATTTCTTTTAAAATAAGTTTAGTGAACCAAAAACCCCCCACAAAACTTACTTGCTTTTTCTACCACTCCGTGAATCTGTGGCTGCTGAACTTATGGTCTGAGTTAATGTAGATGCCAATGCTGATGAAGAATAGCCTGTTGATTCCCTGGCTAATGAAAATTCTCTTCCTAGCTGGAAGTCATTATTCTTAAAAGCTTCATAGCTAGCCTTTAAACTTGATGTTCTTCTACCTTCTTTCATCTAAAAAAGATATTTGACAATATTAGACACAAAATCATTATAATAGTACTTCCCTTGTATTAGCCAACTTCAATCTTATAACAGTTAAAACTACTGCATTAAAATATTAAAAAGTAGGTATTAATTCAGTCATGAAAATATGTACTTATCTTCTTACCAGAGGCACTAAAAAAAATCTATAATTTTAATTTGGGCAGCTGGGCAAATGTGCCAACATCTGTAATGGGATGAACAACCTCCAAAATAACAGAAAAAAACAAGAGCTCAAAAAGTATACAAAAGTCAAAATGCAATTATATGTATTTTCTTTTCATCACCTTACTATCTCTAAACCTGTAATGGTTTACACCACAAGTTTAATTTGTTAATTTTACCTAAGAAAATCAAATATAAAACTATTTCAAATGAACTAAAATAGACACAATATAATTTCTTTCAGTTAGAAGAATTCTACTTTTCCCATATTTTATTACATTTGTTAGGGCTATAAACAGACTGACAAAGACAAAACTAGCTGTTCTGCCTCTCATACTTAATTATTCTTTACCTGGGCTGTGGCTTGAACTGCTTGAGCTGCTGCCATTGTAATTGCCCCAGCTCCGGTTCCTGAAGATAATGAGCCGATATTATAGGATGCCAGTGGTTGAGAAGAATTCACATTGTAAGCATTGTTAGAAGAGGTTGAAGAATTATTGTTTCGGCATCCTGAATGAAAATAAAACACAAGTGGAATTGGAGAAAATATAATTTCAGTGAGATAAAAAAAATTCTTTCCCCATTTAGACAGTAATCAATAAATCCAAAGCCAATACTGCTTAATTAAAGTCACTATATATTGGGCTAAGCAGTGTATCATGAAATTCCAAGGAGAATGAATTTTTCTTTAGTAATTACATGTAAACATATGGCATTTTTAAAAAACAAGGCAGGGGAGGAGCTAGGTCTCACAGTGGATAGAACACCAGCCCTTGAGTTCAAATCCAGTCTCAGACACTTAATAATTGCTTAGTTGTGTGACCTTGGGCAAGTCATGTAACCCACTGCCCTAGTTAAAAAAAAACCCACCAAGGTCCAAACTACCTAGAATCCTATTTTTTTAAAAATTCAGTCTTAAAATAAATTTAGAGAAATTTCATAAATTACAATTAAGAAATTAAAATTACCTGGTGTATTTTCTTTAGAGGCATCTGATGTAAGAGTGGATAGAAGAGCTTCAGATTTAAACTTCTTTTCAGGAATGTGATCTGTTGTAGTATGGTGAGAAGTTGGATTATACTTCCTTTCTGAATAAGAATGAAGAATGACTTGGTTTTTAAATTTTGGAAAACTATGGTTGGGGAAGGTGAGAGTAGTTCTTTTCAAACAGAACTTTGATTAAAGTATATCAGTTTAGTTATAAATCTGGGGTCCTATAATCTTGCATGGAAAGGGGGAAAACAACAATGCTAGGGGTCTCTAGATGGTGCAATGGATAGAGTGCCAAGGCCCAGAGTCAGGAAGATCTGAGTTCAAATCCAGCCTCGGATACTTACTAGCTGTGTGACCTGGGTAAGCCACTTAACCTCTGTTAACTTCAGTTTCCTCATCTGTAAAATGGGGATAATAATAGCAATCTACCTCCCAGGGTGGCTGTGAGGATTAAATGTGATAATAATTATAAAGTGCTTAGGAAAAGCACATAGTAATCATTATATAAATGCTAGCTATTATTATTACAAATAGACATAGATTGACAGATTATCTGAAGGGGGTAAGGTTCTAAGATCTCAGGTCAGGATCAGGAATAGTTTCACATAGAAAGAAGCCTTTGAATTGAGGATCAAAAGGAATTTTTCTTAATTCAGCCACTGTCCTAGATCATACTCTCAACACCTCTCAAATTTTTGCAATATTTTCTTAACTAGTCTCTCCACCTCAGGTCTTTCCCCATTCTGATCCCTCCTCTAATTGCCAATGACTTCCTAAAAACAAAGGTTTGACATGTCACTCTGGTACTCATAAAACTTCAGAGGCTCCCTATTACCTGAAGGAGGCAAACCCAAGTTCCTCTGATTAGCACCTTTCCAGACATTGCACATGACTCTTCCTTCACTAACACTATAGAGTCCAACTAAGCTTGTGTTCTTATTGTTCTTCCTTTATAGCATGGCTTCTCCCATCAATGTGCTTTTGAAATGGCTTTAACTCATACCTAGAATACATTTAAAATATCCTAGTTTCCTTCACGAATTAGATTTCTAAATGAAAGCATTCTGATGTCCAGCACTCTCAAGCTGTGCTAAGGGTTTCCTAAAAATTATCTTGTTCTATTTTAATATTTGTTTTCATGTACTCATATATTTTCATGCTGTTCCCCCACCACCACCAACCATCACCAGAAAGGCAAAGGCAGGTACTTGTCTCCATATCCCCAATGCCTAACATGAAAATGCTTATTGACCGAATGACTGAGGTGATCGTGAAACACACATCTCATTCTCTTGATGGACAAAAATAAGCAAGAAAATATTGAGGTGCCTTTGTTCACTGAAAATGTACTTTTCGATCTTACTTTTTCAATTGCCATGGATAGGAAAATGGACTGGTCCTGGGATTCATTAGTGTGGGGAATGAGGAAACTTCCCCCACCAGAGCAGGATGTCTATCATTTGCTCTGCATCTTCTAGTCTCAGAGCCACACAGGATCCTGAGAAGTAAAGTGACCTGCCCAGGAACCCACACACAGACAGCTACAAGCTGGGACTTAAACTTGGGTCAGCTTTGAGGCTGGATCTCCAGGCCTCAAGACCTGATGTCTCTCATGCCTCAAAGGGTTTAAATTTCTCAAGAACCATTCTGAGTGTGTTATTTGGTGTGCCACTCCTTCACACACCAGAAATGTTACCCAGAATTTAACGAGTAATACTGTTACTTTTCTTCCTGTCAAACTGCTTCTGAGGAAAGAAATACCAGTTGCCTGCATCTTATTCTTTTTTATAGTCAACCACTTGTTCCCTTTGATCACTCACTCCAAAGTTGCAGAACTGTTTTAAAAAATGAGTTTTAAAGAGGAGGAGGAGGAATAGAGAAAGAAGAAAAAAACTGTTCTAATCCTTTACCCCAGTAATGGCTCATAGCAATAGTCTGACAGGGGAGGTAATACCCAGAGCAAAAGACAGGCCGATAATGAAAGCAATGGGATAATAAGCAAGACCATTAGTTTCCCAAGAGTGTGTATAACTCATTACACTAAGTTTTCTAAACTTCCAGTATCTCAGCATTAGAATAATTCTATTTTCATAATTATATAATTAAGTTATTTGAAAATTTCAAACACAATGAAATAGATTAATCCTCCAAACTTACTCTCCACTGGTGTATGTGAATGAGCATGATGGTTATTTACTGGTTGTGATGGAGTATCTAATTCCAGTGACCCTGAAAAAGACACATAGAGATAGAACAGTAAGTTTCCACAGAACCTGACGATTTGGCTGCTAGCTAGAGAGACTGTCCCTCCCTTTCCCATTCACCTAGACTGGCAAACTCTAATCCATGTGTTTATAGATTTAGTTTGGTTTTGTTTGCCTGAGATTCTTAACTCTGAATAAATTACAACTACATGTTAGGGGACACAGTAATCAATCACCATATCATGATATACTAAAGAAATATCAAATTCAACCAGATTACAATGAGGGAACATGGAACAAAAAGACAGAACCATACAATACAGCACAGATGATGGTACTCTCTAGTTTCCTAAGTCATTTCTATTTCAGTATGACACCACTGGTCTCCTCTAGATTTTTTATCACTAGATTTGGCTTCAGATTTCACCTGGAACACCTAGGGTCCATGTGAGTGTGAAAAAATCACCAAACCTCTCTGGACCCCAGCAGACTCAGATGATGATGAAAAACTTTAAGCATAGTTAAGTATGATTAAGCTAAGATACTGGAATTAGAACAGATCATCTCTAACACATCACTTTTAGCTCTAAATCTTATGACCTTCCTTCAGCAAGAAACTAGATGTATAAATTATTGGATAATCTTAAAAAAAAAAGTGATTACTGAATAAGTGTTCTGATGAACTTTTTAAACTCCTTTCTCCATTACAGCCCCTTATACTGTTTAATCCTGGAGATGATCTAGACCTCTTGAGCCTGCCAATGGAGCATGGCAGATTTCATCAACTGGAAAGCCTAAAGTCAAATAAGAGAGGCTCACTATCAGGGTGTCTACAGAGTTCTGAAAGAATGTCTAGTAAGTTACAGATGAATGAAATCCACATTGGAGAAGGGTGGTATCACATTAGCAAAACAGAACTTCTTATTTAACATTGGTGGACAAAGAAAAAAAGCTCAATCAAATGCAACTTGAATGTAAGAGCTTTTAAGGCAAAAACCTATAGTTCAAAGAAATAGAACAAGGCTGGGGAACACCCAGCCTGCAGGATCTACAAGACCCAGGATTTAATGTTGCCATGGAAACCACAGGTAGGACTTGAAATTCCATAAATCTAGGAGTTTTTTAGGGGTGAATTAATTAAATGTTTTATGAATTAGCAGGTGAATGATGTTATATTTATTCAAGTGGCCCTTGGCAGAAAAAAAGTTCACAATCCCTGAAATAGAAGAAAGCATGGTCTAATAGAAAAAGCAAGGGGGCTCTGGAATCCAAGGAACTCAGCTCAAATCCTACATCATTTGTAAAATGAGGCTACACTAGGGTATCAAGCTCTAATTCTAGGATCTCATGGCTGTTACTTGTAATAATAGTAATATGAAAGAGAATTCATTGTTCAGCAAAATAAGAAAAAAATCTACTTTTACAAGGGAACAAAGCTAGGTTTTTTTTCTTTTTGAAAGCAAAGTAGGAGTCAGCTAAGGTGGTACAGCAGACAGAGCATAGGCCCTGGAGCCAGGAAAACCTGAATTCAGATCCAGTCCCAAACACTTGTCACTTATTAGTTGTGTGACCCTGGGTAAGTCACTTAGCTCCAATTACCTTGCAAAACAAAACAAAACCAAAAGAAAAAAGAAAAACAAGGTAGAAGAACAACAGTGAAAAATACTGGCTCAAATATGTACCACATTATTCTCCAATCTAACTGGTACAAAATGTGAAAGAAGCATGTAGTGTCAAAGATGCTGCAAACAGGTCTAGTATTATTCAACTGTGTAGAGAATAGTAAAGTTTCCACAGAGGTAAGTCTTAAGGGATACCAAATTCTGATGCAATTTATATTGTGATGACAACCATTTTTTCATTGTTGAAAACACACACACACACACACACACACACACACACACAAACCCTCGGTAATTTAACAATGTTGGGACAATCAAGAAAAAACAAGAGGTTTGGCCATCTCGAGAAATTTTTGGCAGAAGCAAAATGTAAAATAGGAGAGTATTCCTCAGTTGTGAAGTGATGTTTGAGTTAAGGTAGGCTACAGATGTTATGCTCCTTCAAGGAACCCAAAAGCAAGCTGTAGACAGGGAGAAATTAAAAGCAGTTTATCTCTCATAAGGAAGAGCTTTAGGGCAAAGAAGATTTGGTGGGGGGTAAAAATGTTGCTCTGGGAAACAATTTGGAATTATACTAGACTAGTTACTAAAGTGTTTATATCCTTTCACTAAGGGATCCACCAATAATAATTTATTCCATGCCATATACATATACATACATACACAGAAACATGTGTATGTATTATGTGTGCATGTACATATGTATGTATAAAAATATCTTAGCAGGACTCTTTGTCATTGCAAAAACAAACAAAAAGAAACCAAACTCAGGGAAAGGAATAACCAAATTATTTACATATATGATAGACTGTTTTGCATTATTATATAATGAATACAGAGAATAAATGAGATGATTTTATGTAATAATAACGAAAAACAAAACAAGAAAATATTAAGACACAGTGACTACAAACACATAAATGACAATAAAAGTCAAGAGAATGCTGATAAATTTTAACAATTTTAGGCTCTGAGAAATAGTAATCTAACACTCTTCTCAGTAGAGAGGAAGAAGACTAAAGATATAGAATATGGAAACAAAGTAAGTTTGGTTTTACTTAAATGTGACATTGTTACAAGGGAGAATAATTATAGAATAAAATCAAAAAGGAATGATACATCATTTAAAAAATATTAAAATAACTGTTATAGAGTCTATAGATCAATAAGAGGTCTGCAGATAGATGTTAGGGGGTTTTGGAAAGACACCCTGAATTTGAGGGGGGGAGGATTACAAATATTTTAGTCTTTAATTGGCTGTCTTAAATGTTATGATGAACTCTATGAACATTACAAAAACATAACAGACAATTGGGGAAGTGGATAAAGAGTTGGCCTTGGAGTCAGAAAGACTTGAGTTTGAGTCCTGCTTCTGTCACTTATGGCTGAGTGATCTTAACCTCTCTTAAACTCTCAGTGCCCTGCTGCTGGACAGTTAGAGATGTATATTAGTAGAGGAAATATTCTCACTAGAAATCCTGATAAAATGAAATCACAAGATCAGTTTAAGAATAACAACTATAACATTTTAGTAAAATTATAACATGAAAATAAAAGGCACCAGTGAATGAACTGCATCTTTTTCTCATATTAACCTTATAAGGATGCCATCATCGATTCACCTTGCAGCATTTACCCAAAAGGCTTAAAGGAATTTAAAAGCATCTGTGGGACACATTTTCCAAGACCATCACAGCTATTTTACAATATATGAAACCTTAACCTTTACTTACGTCTCTCTAATATTTCTGTAATTCCAGCATTATCAGCTTCTAATTCCATTTTAAACTTAGCCAGTTCTTGATCCAACTTTCTCAAGTGTCGATCTACCTGTTTGAAAAAAGATCAAAGGTAACAACCAAAATTTGGGACTCAGTTAAAGTGTTAGTTTTGTGGGGAAATGTCTAATTTTATTTCGATTAAACAAAAGTAATTATCACTTTCTGTGACATCACAAAAGTTATTTAACTACTCTATGGTCTCAGGTTCCCCAACTTTACTATGAAGGGATTAGATTAGATATTAAATATCCCTTCTAGCGCTAAAATTTAATTAAAAACTTTTATAACAAAATGTTAATAAGAACTTCCAATTTAAGAATTTTTTTTCCTGAGCTCTATTTTTAAGACAGAGAAAAAACAACCAAACAAGCTGCTACCATGGATTTTGGGAACTCAGCAGAGGGACCTTAAATGGTATGCCCTCATGTTTCTATAGGATCACCATAAATATTTATATTCAGTCTGTATGATGATAATTAAGGTTAAAGAATGACAACTCAGAGACAATGAACATCCTTAATAAAAGATTTAATTATGATGTGCACATACTAGTATAGCTAATAAGTGGATTAATATAGTTTATAAACTTTTATAAGGGTTGAAACAATTTTCTGATTAATGATGAGTTAATCAAAACACTCAAAACTACATCCCTTGGAAATTTCAATAAAAATAAAAATTTAACATAAAATGCTTCCCTTTTATTTGGATGGCACAAAATAATTTTCTTTTTCTGGTATTGAGAGATAATTTGATTGGAGATGCTGCAATAATTCTGAAATCTAACCCAAATGTCATAATTGGGTGAAAAAAATTTTATTAAATATTGCAGACAAATGAGAACCACTATTTTTGTGGAACTAGGGTTTAGAATATCCACTAATTATGTTAATAGTGCTGGATTGAAAAGGTAAAACTGCATTCAAAATAATACTGTTCACTCTAATTTCCATAGAAATAAGTGGAGATTGTTTTCTCTGGATATCATAAAATACATTGATAAAGAAAAAAGTTAAAATAAAGTCTATGAAAAAAATGTTTATCTAAGATAAGCAGTAAAAGTGAGAATTATGCTTAACCATTTATGCCTAAGGTTAACAAGTGAAGTGTTTTCTGTATTCCAGCATGAATGGATCCAAACTAGATTTTAACATAGATATTCTTTAAAATCACATCATGTTGCAAAATACAAGTAAAAGACTATCACATTGTTTAGCCTTTGGCTAAATGGGTCTAAGGAAGTGTTAGTCTGTGAAATGTCTATAATTAGGACCCAGCTCCCTTCGTCCTTACCCGAAAACTGCCTGTCTGAAACTGTCAGAAGCTGTACTTAGCATCAGGGTCATCAATGTTGGAATCTCACTCATTCAAAGAGTTTGCAGGTAATTGAGCATCCTTGAATCTAACCTCTATTCTAGGAGAAAAATATGAACCTAAATTTCAGTAAGGCAAAGAAATTCCTCTCCTTACCTCTTGCCAAGTTCTAAAGGAACTCGGAAAAACACAGAAAATCACTTTAGAAAAAATATTAGTACCCATTTAATTACATCAACCTATAAATATCTAGTATGCACACACTGTGTGCAAAGCAGAGAGCTAGGTCCCTGGGGGGCACCACCCATGACAGATGATACAGTCCTTGTCATCAAGGAACTTACAATCTATCTGGAAAGATGAAGCACTTCATCCCCTTATCCCTTTCTACCTTTCCAGTCTTCTTACACCTTGGACCCCTCCACATATGCTACAGAACCCTCTATATCTCTCGCCCATGATTTGTACTGGGATGTTCTTGCCCTTTCACCCCTGCCTCTTCATTCCTGCAAATCTCACCTTCTTCAGGCCTTTCCTGATTCTCCCAGCTGCTAAAACCTTCTTTGATTTTCCTTTATATACTCTGTATATACCTTGTATGTACCGAAAAATTTACAAGTTGTCTCTCCCATTAGAATGTATGTTCCTTGGGAGCAGAGACTGGGTTTTTTTTTTTTTATGCTTTGCTTGTTTTTGTGAGGGAAAGGGGATATTTCTGTTGTTTTGTTTTTGACTTGAGGAGCTTAATAAATGCTTAATGACTAACTAAAAAAGTTAAATAACACCACCAGATTTAAAGAACAATTTAAGATACATCATAATCTATAATTATTTGCTTCCCAAAAGTACAAATAGTAAGTGCCAGGAATTTAGAATTACAGAAACAAAACGAGTTGTATAGTATAAAGAACATAGGACTAAAGTCAGAAAAACTTATGTTCAAATTCTGTTTCTGAAGCTCTATGATTCATGGCAAGTCACAATCTCTCTAAACTCAGTCTTCTCATTTATCTCCTGGGGGATTTGGACTACATGGTTTTCTTCCACTTCTAGATCTATAATCCTAGGAGCTCTAAGGTCTAATACAAATCACACATTTAACACATCTCTTATTATGTGACTTTGGACAAGTCATTTTACCTTGTTGGAGTCTGAAATGCCCAAATGGGTGAGTGTACCCTGATTTCCTGAGTGATCATGAGGAAAATGGGAAAGAATGAATATGAAGTACTTTGTAAATTCATAAATCTATGAAAAATTTGACTATAATTTTCACAAATAAAGAAATCAAAGACCTGAGAAATTAGGAAGAATAGACTATTTTAGGGTTGGGATAGTCTGGAGAAGCTTCATAGGGCAAGGATGATTCAACCCCTGCAATTTGATGGGCAGAATTTTTGAATGTTTTGTAGAAAGATGATTCGAGGCAAGGGAAGAGGCCTTAGAAAGAAAAGAGAAAGTGTTCATTGCCTAAAGAGCAATTCAGCAATTACTACAAGAGAGCTATGGTTGAGCCCAGACTGTAGCTAACTGTGAATACCAGATTTAGGAATATAGATTTTATTATTCTATAGGTCATGGGGAACAAATATTGCTTTATGAGTAAATAATATAATCCAAATAGCATTTTAGAAAAGTAAAGGTAGCAAACCTATTACCTTTCTTGATGTTGACTACAGCTTGAGTAGTTTCTTTTCCCCTGAAATGTTGAGTTGTATTTAAAAATAAGTCCTAAGGGAAACCACTTTAAAAAAGCAGGATAGCAGACTGAAAAAAGCTGAGTTTGAATCTTGTCCCTGTAACTACTCATAGAAACTTGGAAAAGTTATAACTTCTTTGGGCTTCAGTGACATCCTTTTTTTCCAGCTCCTAAGAAGCAGAAACAGATTTTAATAGGGGTACGGAGAAGTCATCAGAGTAAGAAAAGTTACAGCAAGTACAAGAGCAGAAGAATTAGGGAAAGGGCAGGCAAAGGCTGTGGAAGTAGGGATTGGCAGGGGAGAAGTAC
Source organism: Macrotis lagotis (assembly GCF_037893015.1). NCBI lineage: Eukaryota > Metazoa > Chordata > Mammalia > Peramelemorphia > Peramelidae > Macrotis > Macrotis lagotis. The sequence goes on from NC_133664.1 coordinate 131,914,539, forward strand.
CTTGAAGGATTTATCACCCTTAGCCTGTGGAAGAGAAAAAAATCCTTCAGAGGTAGGTCTAAACAGTGTTTCTCTTCCCCAAAGCTAAGGCAAAAAGAGAAGGATGCAGCCAGTATCTGTTTCCAGCTCCAACTACTCTGTGGGCTCCTAGATATCACTTCAGTCCTACATCAAGCCATTGCTAGAGAATAAACACCCCAGAAAGATTTCAAAAATACAAGCTTCAAGAGGTCCCCAGAGAGAAAGAAAAGTAAAGGTGTATTTTAACACTTAGTTTCTCAAGACAACTGTCCAGGAAAACAAAAGTGCCATTGATGGGAAAGGCAACTTCACTTTTTTCCACAGATTTTCTTTACCATGTCATACGAAGTATTTAATCCTAGAAGCTCACTGGACTATTTTGAAAGTTCCTTTTCCTTGGTGTCCCCTCTCACTCACTGGATGATTCCTCCCAGGACTTCTTCTCTAAGGAGGGAAGGCCATGGGCAATCTTGGCTTCAATCCTTCCAGGTTACACTGCTAACTCATCTCCACAGGATTCCCATGACCTTATGCCAGATACCTTCCTCCTCCTCTTGCTATTCAGCTCCCTTTTATGTACTGTCTTCCTCTATTACTATGTAAGCTCCTTGAAGTCAGGCACTATCTTTATGCTTATATTTTTATTCCAAGGGCTTAATTCATTGCCTGACATAGGAGCTGGGCTTAATGTATGCTTGCTGATGGATGACTGTCTCAACCTTTACCTTTTGGTTCCAGGCCCAGCCAGGCTATAATAAATTAATTTTGTTTGCTATAAATTGGCCATTACCCAACTGGGTATAGAATTTTATGTTTAAAAAAAAAAAAGACAAGTTTATGGTAGCCAACAAACAGAGAAGTTTTTAAGTTTTTAAGTTCAAAGACATTATAAGTCCCATTCTGGCCCATGTGTCTGAACAGTGATGTGGACTTATCTTTTCTTTCAGATAGCAAGTTCTCTACATCCCACCCTGCATTGTTTTCTCTCTCTCTTAGAGATAGAAAGAGAAATTGAAAGATCTAGTCAAAGGCACTAAAAAATTTTAGGGATTCCTCAGCCAAAACAGGAACATGAGCATCAACTAACAACTTCATCTCATTAACCTCCTTATCAGTCTCCTCCATGAAGTAGATCACAAAGTCCATCAGGTTGCATTTGTAACCATTTGCTCCATACTGAAGTGTATAAATAGGAAACTGATATTATACTCCTCAATTTTCTTATGTAAGATAATTTGTTATCATCATGAAGTGATGAATGTGTGGCATGGGGTCTTCTCAATTTTATCAGCTTGTTTCACAACATTAACAGTATTTATGAAACCCTCAAATCAGGAGGATTCTCTTTCTCATTCCTTCTGGTCATAGGTTGTAACATGAGCTCTCTGTTGCTCCTGACCTCTCTCTGGCTTACTGTGCTTCTCAACAAATTGGGACGATAAATTCTCTAAGGCAAAGTACAGACTGCATCACGGCCCATATGGCACTTAGATGGAATAGAAAATGGAAGTCCATAATGGCACTGGCTAAGTTCATCATCTTTTCAATGAAGAGGTTTCCAAGAAACCTTCTTTCTCTAAATCTATGATTTTACTATTAAGAACATAGAATGGGGGCGGCTAGGTGGCACAGTGCATAGAGCACTGGCCCTGGTGTCAGGAGTACCTGAGTTCAAATCTGGTGGCCTTGGGCAAGCCAGTTAACCCCATTTGCCTTGCAAAAACTAAAAAAACGAAAAAACAAAAAACAAAACAAAAAACAAAAAACAAAAAAAAAAGGACATAGAATGTAAAAAATTAAAATTGCAGAGCTGGAAAGAACCTAATAGGTCATAAAGCCCTCATCTCGATAGGAAACTGAGGCCTAGAGAGGGCAAGTGACAGCCTCAAATTCATATTGTAAGTTAGAGGAAGATACAAGTGTAAAAATCAGTTTCCAGATCACTGGTTCAGTAACTTTTTGTAACACTGCACCACATAGCTTAATTTTCCACACCTAAATCCAAATAAATCCATGACAAAACAGATATAAATTAGAAAGTCAAACTACCATAATGGCAGAATACTACATAGCATAAAAAGAAAAAGGGAACCTGTAGTAGCCTAATTTTGCTGCAATAAAATAATCTATATAAATTTAAGAAATAAAAAAATTTTTTTAAAAAAACAAAACAAAACATTCTACACTTCTAAATTATATTCCTTTTATTAAGATTCTCATTTTTTCTCTTCTTCACCCCTATATCTAGCCTTCTGTCATCTTCCGTTCCTAAATATTCAAAGACTATTTCCTTTTTAACACAGTTCCCACTTACCAGATAAATACTTTAGAAACTAATGTAGAACTGCAGAGATAGATTCAAATTGTACAAATGTTGGTTTAGGAACAAATGGAGTGAAAAACGCAAGTTTTTAAGAACTGAAATCTTTTCAATATAGCTATTTTTCTTGTTATATTTTTATTTAATTCTAGTGTTCTTGATCCTGGATTAATGGCTAGTATTTTACTGATTCTATAAAAAGTTTTTTAAGAAATGTATAGCATGTATCATTCAATCTGTTAGATGCTGAATATAAGAATTTTAAAAACCTTTCCTTTGTCCTAGTCTTCCCAAATACTATTGTATTTGAATGGTTAGTAAAACTGCACAGGGTACTGTTATGGCATTGGATTCTTTCTATCTAGGTGTGAAACACTTAAGATTCATATACTTATCTTGTTTAAATTCGAAACCCAAAGTTCTTTGGAATGATATATTTAGAATTTATAGCAACAAGCTCTGTGCTCACCTTTCTTCAAACTCCCCACCCCGAGTTGTTTGTTTTCTGCAATAATAGCTGTTTTGACACCTCAGCTCAGATTAACTGTTACTAGTCTTTCAGTTATTTCTCACACAATTTTTCAAGTCCCATTTTAATTCATATTAACCAATTGCTACTATAAAAAGAAAAGAATGTCTACTGTCCAGATTATGACATGTAGTTACACAGATAACTGTAGAGTTTATAAATGTTTATTTAGATATAGTAAATCTAGGCATAAATGGTCAATGCTATGGGCTCAGAATTAAATAAAAGAAAAGAGCAAGGCAGAATGCTTTAAGGAAATTGCAAAGTCACTTTAATAGCCTCAAGTATCACCCACAAATAAAGGCCAATATTTCCATTACCAATATTCTCCTGGTGTTGTGATGTGTTTTTAAGATATGGAATGTGGCTGTCTCTAAAGTCTTGTCAAACTCAAAAAGAAACAAGGGTCACTAAGTCACACAGGTTTCCTATGGGCCACATATTGACTTAAAAAACCACATAGATAACATTATCTATGTTCTACTGTATTTTTATATTTCCCAATTACATTTTAATCTGGCCAGGATCATACTCCAGAGTGCTGTTGGCAGCACATTTGACACCTCTTCTCTAAAGGACTGAAAATGAACATCATGCAGGGAGCAATGAAAAGTCACATCATGAATGTGAATAGGCTACAACATATAACCAGAGAGGAATTTTAAAGAACAGGTCTAAAAGATGTCATCAATGAAATACATAATAAAAAGAGGAGAGAAACCAGTCACATGGCAAGGATGAAATATAATAGGAAGATAGTTTAATATTTCACAGGTATCTCACAATGTCAAAATAAATCAAGGGAAGTCTGCAGCATGTTAGATGGAACCACATTGGAGGACTTCTGAAAAAAAACATGACCAAGAGTGATATGAGATAAAATAGACATAGATATATCTTTGCATTAAGAAAAAAATAAGAGGCAGAAAAACTAGTTAGAAAACTATTATAATAAATAGCTCATGTTAAGAGTTAATTAGGGCCTAAACTAAGACAATGACAAGGAGTGGAAAGGAAAAGACTGGTTCAAGAGGTGCTGTTGGGGTACAATTAACAGGACTTGTTAATACTGAGCATTTACTAAATACTTGTTAACTTAATTTGACTTGACAGGATACTACTTGGGTATAGGAATGAGGAAGAAGTCAAAGATAACTCTTACTTGACAAGTCAGAGGGTGATGACATTAACAAAAAGAGAAAAGATGTTAAGAAGGTAGAAGGACAAGATTCAAAAGGAGGTAATAAATTCAGAGAGAGTCGGGGGAAGAAGATAAATCAGCAATGTATTAAAACAGGTAAGAGGAGAATAAGGAGAAATCTGTGTACCATGATAAACTGAAATGTCCTGGGAGCTAAAAGAGAGGAGTCAGTCAAGGAGAATGTGGTCAGTAGCAAATGCTACAAAAACATCAAAGAGGATGGATACTGGAACTGGCAATCAAGAAATCAAAGATGTTTGAGAGAGTAGTTTCCTTAAGATAGTGAGGATTAAAACCAATTTACAGGGGTGATGAGACCAGGAATAAATAATTGATGAAGTAAAAGGCAGTGATTCTGTAGACTATTCTTTTTAAAATGTTTTATTATGCCTTTTGTCTTTATATCACAAGACATTTTCCACCCAATCCCCAAATTGAACCCTCCCAACTTACAAAGAAAATTTATTAATATAAAATATCTGATAACAAAAACCTAGTCTAACATGCATATAAGACACCATGCTTTTACCCAACTACCTCTCGGTCAATTTAATTATCTGAAGTCATATACTTGTTAATGTATTATGAGATGGACGTCCTGGTTTCAAATCTGACTTACTATCCATAACACACTCTCTTTTATTTGTTTGATTTTTAAGTATTTATAAACCATAGTTTGATTTAACTATTCCCCAAATCAATGTATACTTAATTTGTTTCTGATTTTTTCCTTTTACAAAGAGTGCTGCTATGTATATCTTGCCATATGTTGGACATTAGTTTCTGTCCTTAGTTATCTTGGGAGTTTTATGACTAGCAGTGGGATTTCTAGAGCAAAGAGCATGGAGAGTTAAATTACTTTTCTTGCATAATTCTCCACCAAAATTTAAGATGGTTGGTTAACTTCCATTAATAGCACCTAAGCATGCCAATCTTCCCACATCACATAAACACTATTTCCATCTTTTGTCATCTTTGCCAATTTGTCTACTATGACTGTGAGGTGACACTTAAGTGCTGTTTTAATTTGAATTTCTCTAAGTAATTTGGTATTATGCTTTCTGATGGTCATTTAAAACTTAGAAATCCTTTGAAAACTTCATATCCTTTATTTATGAATTAAGCATTTTTTTTTGGTGTACATGTTTTTTGTTTTTCGCCTATATATTGTATATATTAGCTTTTGTTAGCGATGTCAGATGTCAATTATTCTTTCTAGAAGTTTAATAGAGAGAGGAAGAAGAAAAAAGTCAGTTTTGTTTATATGTTTGTTTTAGAATAGGGAATATTTGTGCATGTTTGAACACAAAGGAAGGAGTCAGAGCCACAGAATGACTGAATGAATAAAGTTTTAGAAGAGATGGAGGAGTATGGAATACCTGAACTTCATCCCTCCAAAAAGAAAAATCTATTTATCTTCCTATCTATAAATCCTCTGAGCAACCTCCTTCCCCTCAAAGAATTATGCAGCTGAAGTGCTATATAATAAATATAAGCTATTTTCTCTAGTAAGCCTATGAGCCAAAATAAATGTTTATTGTCTTCTGGGTTTTCCATAAAATCTTTAAGTTAAAAGTAGTTTGGATATTCTAGCCTTTTGAAAATATAGATTTATTTAGAAGACCATGTTTTTATCCATTCTACCTACACCTAGCTCACTGGAGACATTCAATAAATATATACTCAATATAATATTACAATAATATTTTACTTATATGAATATTTTGAAAATTCCATTAGCTATTATTAAACAACAAGGGAAGGGCTAACAACTAGAAAAATGCCATACATAAAACATTCTTGTTATTGATAATGATTGAAAACTCCAAAGCTGGAAAACCATTAAGGTAAATGGCAGTTCTCAAGAGATCACTCAATGCATTCTAAATCTTTGATTTGAAAAGAATCTTACCATGTATCAATATTTTGATTACTTTATTGTTTCCTTTTCATGATTCCTTTAAAAACATTCATTTCATTTATGCTCTCTAGTTAAAATCTAATATTTACAAATATCATCTTATTTGATTCTCACAATACCTTTGGGAGGTAGATACTATTATTATCCCATTTTATAGTTGAGGAATTGAAGTAGATAACATTAAGTGACTTACCCAGCGTCACAGAGCTAGCAAGACTAAGAAGCTAGATCTGAACTAATGTCTTCCTTACCCCAGGTTCAATCCACTGTACTGTGGTTACTTACATAGAAAACTTTCAGGTATAAGCATAACCATAAGATTTGGAGTCAAAGGGCCTGAGTTCAAATCCTCATCTTGTTGCTACCTGTGTAACCTCAGTAAAGTCACTTAACCTGTCCAGGTCTCAGTTTCCTCATTTATAAAATGAAGAGTTTGAATTAGATGGCTTCCTTTCTCTTCTACTTAAGTAATGTAAGAGCTACATATTAAGGCCATTACTAAAAGTGAAGCTAAACTGAAACTAAATCATTACTTAACTTTATTCTTGAAGCACTTTAAAGTCACAGCTACTCAGTGGTTTCAGAAATTGGCTACCCATAGAGTAAGACCAATGATGATGGAGAACCTAGGTCAGAGTAATGGAAGCCTTATGGATAACAACTATATTCATCCTTGTGTTCTATTCTCTAGAATCAATCAAAAAACTGGCCCCTTGTAATGTAAAGCCTTCTACATAAAGATGCTTTCCCATGACAAGAACTTAAGTTGATGGAATATAAAGAACCCTTATACAATTAGTGAATTTGGAACTGAGAAGGAAACTTTCTTTGGTAACGTTCATGGTGCATTTTCAAAGGAGGAAAGAAAAAGTAATGTTGCTAGGGAAATTCCTGGAATTTCAGAATGAATGAACAAGCAGTCATCAGACGTATCTTCTTTTTGGGGAGGGAATACAATTAAAGCTCTTCTCTTCAGAATCTCAAGTCCTTTACCACTTGACTCCTTATGGTCTCTCTAGGTTGAGTACACATTATTCTCCCTCATCCCCTCTTTGTTTTGGCCAAACTGGCCCCATCCAGACACAGCATTGCATCCCCGCACCCAGACTTTGTAATTGTTGTCTGCCCCTCTCCCCACGCCTGAACATTCTACTACTTCACATCCCTGCTTCCCTTCAGGGTTCAGTTAATATGCCTCCTCCTCCCAATTTCTCTGTTATTAGTTCCTACTTTCATTTATGAGTTTTAAATTTTGTACATCATCTAGTTCCCTGTGAACATACTCATCAGCCTAGTAGAATATTAGTTCCTTGAGGGAAGGAAATCAATCACATCTAGATTTTTTATCCCCAGTGTATAAAATAAGATTTGGCACATGGTTAAGAGCTTAATAAACAGCTCTTGTTGACTGCTTAATTATAAGTTAAACAAACTCAAACCTAATTAGGTATCCTGTATTCCAGATCAGTATCAAATACACTATGCCACAATGAAGTTGGAAAAGAACAGGTAACTCTAAGGCAACAGTTTTTTTTAAAGGAATAATAAACAATTATCCAAAAGAAGTATTTTAATCTTTTATGGATAGACAAATACCACTCAATTAGGAAATGAAAATAAAACATTTGAATTAAATTGAATTTGAAGCCACAATTAACATTATCTATTTTGTATTGTGTTTTAATTTATTTTGTTAGACACTTCCCAGTTTCATTTTAATCTGGTTCTGGTGCATGGCCCAATGAAGCCCAAGTTTGACATCTCATGCATAGTAAAAAGAAAGCTGGTTAGAAATTAGGATTCCTAGCTTCATGTTTTATCTCTGACATGGACAAGATGTCTTGTCCCAGACAAGTTAGTTAACCTCTTACTGTCCTAAGATGATCTTTTCAAACCATGCGACCTGGATAAGTTGCTGATCTGCATCAGTGCAAGGAATCATACTAGAACAATCACAAGTCTGAACCAAAAATAAAGAGAAAAGCAAAGAAAAAATGAAGACCAAGGGGAGATACAAATGAAGCTTACTCTATCTAATAGGGCATATGAAATATATAGTATAAAATAATGTACAGGGAAGGGAAAAAAAGTACAGAGATTTGAAAGGGAAGGGGTAACAGAATATGTAAAGTAGATCTAGGATTTGAAGAATGCCCAGGATTTCAAAAGACAGATGAGAGGAAAGAAATCTTCCAATCAGAAATTGTATGATGGTTATAACAGTTAAATGGTTTATGGGAATGGAAGGCTATATACACACACACACACACACACACACACACACACACACACACACACATACATCTAGCTCAGTTTTCATTCTCATTCCAAGAAAATCTGTATTCCAACAGTGGAAATAATGCAATTATCCACATCTACATCATTATATACATGCTAATATTCCAAAAGATTCTTGTATATTTATAAACAACAGCAGGAACTTAGTTGAATCTCACTCATCTTATCTAGAAGAGTAAGCAAAAAAGTGATCACTAAGTGATCATTCTATATTGATTAGACAAAATTATGTTATAATCAGAAATGAGTGACATAAAAACAAAAGGCATCAATTAAAAAAAAAGTCTATTGCATTCCTTTTTAAAACCTCTAGAAACAATTAGAAATATTCCCATGAAAAGATTTCGTGATCAAAAGAGAAGTTTCAGTAGAGGTTCCTTTTATAAATAAAAATCATGAGAACAGACTTTATATGTTTGGATTATATTCAAAGTGTATGAACATGATTTAATTTTAGAACTTCAAGATCTTGAAAACAATTGTACTAGTGACCTTAAAAATATAAGGAATAGACAGGCATGGTGGTATACAAATCCTTGCTACTGGGGAAGCTGAGGCTGGTGATCACTTGAATTTGAGGACTGAGCTCTATGTGATAAAGTCTTTGAGTGACCACACTAAGTAAGTACTAATACAGTGAGAGAGGTATAGGAGAGAGGCACTAGGCTGCCCCAGCAGAAGCACTCCTCAGGTCAGATTCAGTCAATGAACAATGAGAATGTGCCCCTGAGTGGCTGCTGGACTTCCAGTGTAGGAGACCTAGACAACTCAGTCTCAAATATTTATGTGAGGAAATCAAAATAATGTCACATGCTATATTTAACTAATCTGGGGATTAAATGATGGATTCTCAAAGTTACAGCCAATTATTAATGAAAATGTATTATATTATTCAAAGTTATTGAGAATAATAAGTGTTAAAATTATTTAAGCATTAACTAAGTTCAAATTACAGATTATATAAATTAACTTTATTAGGTATTATAATCTAATACATTCTCCTGACAATAATATGTGGCAAAAGAGTACAAGAAAACATTCAATGACTGTTTGTGAGTTATAGATTCCTGAAAGAGGAGCATTTTTAAAGAAAGCCACAGTTTCCTAAGAAAAGTTCTGAATTTGTTGGTAAGATTTTTTGTATTGGGACTTCAAAATTTCTTTATTTATTATCATTCTTATTATCATAGTCTATACTTATGAAGTGGAGTTAGTACAGTGGCAAAGTGAAAAGGCAAAAAGGCTATTGTTGATTTATTAAAATGAAGAAAACTGATTCAATTAGGACAAGAAGAAATGGAAAAGAACAAATATCACAGTAAATGGGAAAAGAGGGCTTAAAAATTCAAGTGGAGTTTCAACATTTAGGAAAATCATAAAACAGTATAGCAATACATATTAGAGAAGAAAAATACTTGCAACAAAAGTATTATGTATAAAGTACAAATATCAATAGACAGTAACCCAATCCAAAATGAAAGAAAAACTGGGAAAAAATAATGGTACAAATTGTCATTATTTGACAGGCAGGCATTGGCCAAATAGTGATCTCTGAAGACCTACATCCTGCCTTCTATGAGTATGAGCTTGGACTCAAGAATTTAGTCTGTAACAGCTAATGGGAGGAGAAAGAGTTTTCATGGATCACAGAGCCTTGGTATCCAGATAGGATCGAGATAGGTCAAAAAATCTCCATCATGGGGGCAGCTAGATGGCGCAGTGGATAGAGCACTGGCCCTGGAATCAGGAGGACCTGAGTTCAAATTTGTCCTCAGACACTTAATTGGCCTGCCTGGGGCCACATAGCGGGGTGATCATTGGGTGTCTGAGGCTGGATTGGGACCCGGGTGCTCCTGGCTCAAGGGCCAATGCTCTGTCCACCACCCAGCCACCCCTACTATTATTGTTATTTTATTTTATTTTGGGTCTTTTCTTTCTTTTTTTCTTTTTGTTTCTGCAGGGCAGTGGGGTTCGGGTAGCTTGCATATCACACGGCTGGGTGATTGTTGGATGTATGGGGCCGAATGTGGGCTCGGGTGCTCGTGGTTCCAGGGCTGGTGCTCCGTCCATTGCGCCACCTGGCCATACCTACAATTATTACTGTTATTTTTTTAATTTTAATTTTTTTTCTCTCCCCTTTATCACTGAAGCAAGTCTATATTTATGGGGGGAGGGGGTAACTCGTTTACTCTTAAACAAGAATAGTTTACTAATGTAAAAATAACATTAATTGTACAAAATGAGAATAAAAATTAAATAAAAAAAGCAACTTAAAAAAAGAAATGAGGAAACTGGTTCTAAAAAATTAAATGACTTGCTCAAAGTGACAGAGCTTAATAAACAAATGGCAAAACTAGGATATGAACTCAAGTCTTCTAATTCTAGGATCATCATCATCATCATTATTATTATTATAATTGATTCTCCTGGTCCAATTATTATTATTATTATTATTATTATTATTATTACTATTATTATTATTATTATAACAATTGACTCTCCTGGTCCAAACTTGAAGCCCAGCTACAATCACAGGGACACAATTTAAGCTTTGGAGCTCCACAGAATTATACTTAGTTTATAATGAGTCTGTGAAACACAAGCAAATGTGCTATCCTTCCAATTAACAATACAGAAGGATAGACTATGACTGTTAATAAAGTACACATTTTAAGTAATTTTTTACTACAGAAGATGAATTTTTGCTAGTCCAACCATAATCCTTTAACAGTGTTCTTCTGTAAACTATGGGAAAACTCTGCAAATCAAATCAGTATTATGCATAGAGTCTGTGGTTAAGAGAATGGAATACAATTAAAACTTTTAGAAAAAGTTTGAATATTGGACCTGCAATTTCGCTGATAAAGAGAAATTTTCAAGTTAGAAATCCCCTCTACCAAGGCAAACGTGTATCTTCTTTGCAACTCAACAGTCTTTCAGAGTTACCTGGGCCACTGAGGCATTAAGTGATATGCCACGGGTGATATAGTCAACATATCAGAGGGGGAACTTGAACCCAAGTATTCCTGATTCCAAGGTCAGATCTTTGTCTTCCAAATCAGGGCTGTCCAAAATGGCATGCAGGCCACAGGGTGATTTTATGCTGCCCACCTGTAAGTTTACTCACTAAAATAGCAAACCAAAATATATTGTCTATTGCCTCAATAAAATCTTTTAAAAGTAAGGTTGGACAGCCCTGCTCTAAATCACACTGCCTACTTAACAATATCATAACACAATCTGACTTAACTATATATATATATGCATATATGTACTGCAAATCTTAGTACTCCATTAGAATAAATTTTATTAAAATGTATTAATTCTATTAATGCAACAGTAACTATAACTACCATGGATTATTGGCCAAATTGCACATGAATATATATTTTTTGCACTTATATATTTCTGAACTAAAGAGCTCAATGCATTTAAAAAAAATACTTAATAAATAGCAATTTTCATAACCTCCCTGTGAGGCAAACATAAAGCATTAAAGAAAATAATACCTTCCTCACATATCAACTCCTTCATTCATGGAATTTGTAAATATTTAGGCTCTTTGAGCTCTAAGTTTTTAAATAGAAGACCTTAATGTTTATATCTTTTAATGTGTCATTTGTAAAGAATATTACTTAAAATGCACAATAGTGATGTTCCAAGGAGTATAATTTGTCCTTGTAAAAGTATTTAATGACTTTTCTATTAAGTTTGTCATTTTCTTAAATTCTTTTGAAATCATTAAACATCAACTGAAATCCTTATTTTGCAAGAAAATATTTAAATATCGCCACTAAGTTGCTCTAGTATGATGGAAAGGGAAGATTATAAACCAGAGTCAATTTAAGAGTCACACAAAGTAATGGACATTATTTTATAGACATCTTTTATTTTTTGGCACAAAAAGATATTGCCAAACTTGATCACTCACCTTATTCATAAAACTTGTTTCCAAATGTCTTTTAGCTGTTTCAATAAAGTAAATCTAATCTTTAAAAGATTGTTACCTGAAGGTATTTCTAAAATGTGCCACAGACTCTGAAGACAGTTCCAATTGAGCAACAATGGGACAAAATTCATTTCATTGTTTAAAGGTGCTTATTAAGTACTTATTACCATACCCTTACTCTCAAGGAGCTTACACTCTATTAGAGGAGAGTACAGTGGCCAGGGAAAGTAATTGGGTCAAAGAAGACACAGGGAAAGTGTGTGGAGTCATATGGTAATTGATTGACAGATTCTTTCCAGGGATGGCTCTGCTGATTTGATTACTATTCCCAGAAGATATAGAGAGGAGGGATGAAGGAGAATGTACTGGGTTGGGGAGTGAATGGAAGATGGAATGAAAATAGCCAGAAGTTATAGTGAACACTCAGAAATTATATTATATAAAATAGAATACACACACACACACACACACACACACACACACACGTACGTAAAGGGAAAACTGAAATCAATGCCTAGATATGCAAAGTTTCCACAAACAGGCACCAATTTCAATTCCTCCAGCAAAGAAAGAAACATCTTCTCCCATCTCCAATATTTAAAAATCTTGGAGGTCATTTAAATTCTTCTACTTGGCCTCTGATCCTACTTCATTGGCAAATATTGCTGATTCTCTCTCAGTAGTAGCTCTTGAATTCATCTTATCCTGTATTTTCAATAGTCACCAAATTGATCCTGGCCTCCACGCACTAGAATATGTAAGGCCTGACCTGATGCCTGGCCTTATGAACTAATTCTTCCAGTAACCCTGAGGGTCAACTTGACCCAGAGATCTCAATACTATAATAAATTCTATATGCAAATGCTAAAATTATTAGCCTCAAATATCATTTTTATATCATTTTACTCCCCAAGAAATTTTAGGGGCTTGCTTATCTCATATAAAATGATTATACAAAATCACACCAAGATATTAAATCTGATAATAGCATTACCCCAACTAGTGCCAATCCCAAATGTGAAAATGAAACAGCTTTCCTCTATTTTTATGTGCTTGATTATCTGACACTTAACGTTGTCAACATTGTTTCAATTTAGGGAATTTTTTCATTGAAAAGGAATTATAATAACTGAAATATAAAATTTTCCTTTCTACATACAACCTATAAATTTTCCTAATAGATACAGGACAAAGACTAGACTTGTGAATTTCATTTATCAAAGGGAACCAACTCCTTAAGGTGAAAAAATTCCCCCAATGAAGATCGGTGCCTACTCCTCAATTTATAATCTAAGAAAGTTACTAGAGCACTGGGAGGCTAACTAAGAATCTAGGCTTTAAGATTTCAAAACGTTTTAATGTTAGAGGTAACACAAGAAATAAACTATGAAATAAAATACAGCAGGTCAATTTAATATTAAACTGCAACATTTCTAATAATTATGCTTTCTGTATCTTTTGCTTAAGTCCTACACTTCAATATTAGAAGATGGTTTGATATACTTGGGTCTTAGAAGATGTGCCAACTGACTAAAAGCCCTGGAAGGTTGGACTAAGAACCCAATGATGGACTGTGAGGTTAAGTTTGGAGACACTTATTACTAGGCTGGATGTCAGGTAATACATTTTTTGGTGGCTAATCAACTCATAAAAACTATTCTCTATGAAGTGGAAAGAAAGTAATCTGTATTAACAGAGCTGACAAAATCATGGATTCTTCATTCCTTTAAAAGTAAGTTCATATAGGCAGACATTTTTTGTTTTAACGTTTCCATGCAATAGTTAATCCACAAAGCACATGATTAAAAGTTCTAATACTAATAAATTAAATACTGATAAAATGCTTAAGAATATTTTAAGTTCGGTCATTTATCAAATCTTTACTAAATACCTACTATGTGTTAGGTCTCTGCAAAAAAAAAAGCAAAAATAGTTTAAGCATCAAACAACTGACATACTACTGGAAGGACAAAAACTTGTTGTTCTTGTTTAGTCTTTTTTGTAGTAACTGATTCTTCAGGAACCTATCTGGGGGGTTTCTTGGCAGAGATACTGCAGTGGTTTTGTCACTTCCTCCTCCAGCTCATTCAAGACTGAGAAAAGACAGGGGGATTGGCAATTAAGAAATCATTGATTCTCTGGAGGAAGCAATGTAAGTTCAGAGGATAAGGTGAGAAGCCAGACAGTAAGAAACTGTTATGTGAGAGGAGATGACATCAAGACAATGAGTCTAAAAGGCTTTTTTCAAGGAATTTAGCTAAGAAAGGGAAATGTAAGATGATGCCTGAAAAGGAATAGTACAGTGAAGCAAAAAGTTGATTGTTTTTCTTAAAACATGAGGAAGACCTGGAGTGTTTATGGAAATAGGGAAGTCTTCAGTAGACAAGGAGAGATCAGGTGAGAGACAAAAAGGATGATTGTAGAAGCGAGTTGCTGTTAAAGATCACAGGTTCACTGTTCTAGAGCTGTGAGAGGGCATTAGTCTAAGGCACTTTACAGACAAGGAAACTAAGGCTCGGTGAGGTTAAGTGACAATGTCACTTGGTGATAAATACTGGAGAATTGAAGTTAGGTCTTCTTACTGCAGTAATACTCTACCATGGAGATAGGGCCAGAAGGATCAACACCTCTTCATCAGAAATGGGGAAAAGAAAATGAAATGGAAATGTTTTGAGACTTTGAGACTGCAGTTTTGAAAATAGAGGGAACAAAGAATCTCAGTGAACAATCTCTATTTTTTTTGTGTGTGAAATATTTTCTATACTGAGAGTAAAATGGTAGTGCTGTGGTTTAATGAGAAGAGGAAGTCTAAAAAAGTCACTATGGGGATTGAGTTAATTAGCAAAGAACAAAAGGACTGCAGAGAGTCAGTAAGGGCACAACTGAAATTAAATATAACAAATCTATAGTGTACTTGTGTCATTATATCTATATGACTTCCCCAAAACTGTTTAAAAGAATTGGAATATGAACAAAGGAGACCTCAGATGTTGAGCATAAAACAAATTTGGGCAAGGTCTGAGAGACAACAGCATAAAAGGACAAGTGATTCTTTTTAAATTTTATTTAAGGCAATGGGGTTAAGTGACTTGTCTAAGGTCACACAGCTAGGCAATTATTGTGTGTGAGACCAGATTTGAACTCAGGTTCTCCTGACTCCAGGACCAGTGCTCTATCCACTGCACCACCTAGCTGCCCCCAGTCAGGTGAGTCCAATAACGAGAATAATACATAATACATATTTGAAATAGTTAACTATGAAGATTTTGGAAGAGACATCCTGGAAGTTATGGAAAGGATAAAGAACAGATTTAGTAGGAGTGAGGCACAGAGAAAGATGGAAATTTAAGAGTTTATGGTGTAATTTTAGAGCTCTGGATTATGCAAGTAGAAAACCTGTGATAGATACATGTGAAGAGTACCCCCGTATGACTGAGTTAAAATGATGGAACAGGTCACGGCAGCTAAAGAAAATGATGAAGAGATGATTGAGGTGTCTGAAGAAACCTCAAAATGTATACTGAAATCTCTAAATAAATATAAAGGCAAGGTTTGGGATAGAGTGGAACTTGATACTAAACTCCTAAGAATAAAGCCCCTGCTTGCTGATAGCAGAAGGGTCTCTGATAGTGTATAAGCAGGCACCTCCTCCTCATGGAAAAGATTTCAGAAGCTATCTAGTCCTTCTTGCAGATGAGGAAATGGGAGGCCTAGGAAGATGAAGTAGGTATGGTAAGGATCAGGGTCCTCTGACTTTAGAGCTGGGGTTCTTTCTAACATATAACATAATGATTCACAAGTCAGGGGGTCACTAAAGAGGACATCCAGTCTTTAGTAAGGAGGTAGTCTCTATGTGTGCAAAAAATGCAAGGAGAGTAAGAGGGAAAAAGTCCAAGACTATGTAGCATGGCACAGTGGAAAAAAATCAGTCTCTGGAGTAATAATAGCTGGGCCCAAATAGCACCTCCAACACTTTACCCCTGTGACTTTTGGCAAATCACAACTTCCCTGGGCCTCAGTTTCCTCATGTGTAAAATGAGGGAGGTGAATTAGAGAACCTCCGAGTTTCTTTCCAGCTGAAGATCTATGAACCTCTCAGAGGCAAGTCTGTCAATAAACAAACAGGAATTTCAGAGAGCACAAGTGGATCACGTGGAGCTGGAAAGAGGCATGAGAGGAGTAGGGGTAAGGTGAATGGGGATAAGAGAAGTGTGAGACAGGAAGGAAAAGATACCATCATGGTAAGAACTTGTCACTAGGACTAGGAAAGGTAAAGGTAGGAGTTGGCTCATCACAGAATAGGGTTATACCACCTTATGACTGGAGTTGCCACCCTTAAGAACCATACAAATGGCAGAGGGCAACAAAATGGAAACAGGGAGACTAAGCCTGGTGTCAGCAGCCCTTCATATCAAGATGCTGGTATCTGAGTCTTTGGTCCTGGTCAGGGTCCTAAAGGGTGAGGGAGGCCTGGTGTTAGAGGTTTTATTAACAGAAATGAGGTATCTAGCTATTTAAGGTTTAAGTCCTAGAGAGTAGGGCCTTGATGGCTGATGGATCCGAGTGGGAAGAAGTTTGGCACATGAAGTCTGGGCAGTGTTCAGGTAAGAAACAGGAGGTAATGTGTTGATGCAATGAGTAAGGGCAGAGTAGCAGTAGGGTCCATGAAAGCCAGAGAAACTGATTATATTATGGGAAGACACTGACCCCGACCCATGATAATTGCTGCTTCCCTGCAAGGTAGTATAGGTTTGCTTTCTGGGATACTTGAAGTGGCACCTTGTCCCAGGTTCTATCTGGGACATTGGTTATTAAATGTAAAAGTCAGAAAGCAAAAAAAAAAAAAATATTTTTAAAGGGTGATTATTTTGTTTTCTGTGACAGACAGAAAGATTTTACTTCTTTTTTTCTCCTCAATTTTTAATAATTACTATATTAAATAATTTCATGAAATATTATCTATAATACTTTAGGAGAAAACCACAGAATAATGCCAAGAAAATGCATTTCATATTAAGCACATTAAAGAAGGCAAACCCACTAACTTCAGAAGTTTACAGGCATTAAAATAAGTCAAAAATCAATTCTTATTAAAATAAGAGTTTGCAGACATAGTATGCAGTCTGATTCATTTTAATTTTTTTAGTAATTTCAGGCTCAGGACAAAAATTTCAGCTATTCCTCTATCACACCACTTTTCTACTCCTTATTAAAAAAATTTTTTAAAAGGAAATCCTGGCAGGTTCTCACTTATGAACACTTGACTCTCAAATAAACCATGCTCAAGAGTAAGAAGTGAGAGAGACCATGTCAAAAAGCAGCAAACTATCACTAAGACAGAACTACTCATTTCAAAACAGCAAGTAAATGATTAATCTAGAAATAACTTTTTTTAAAATAGATATAGTGATTTGAAGAAATAAGGTGCTGATGCTCAAGATGACTCACCCATCCCTAAAAGGGGCCCCTTCTTCCCAGATGCCACTGACAGGGAAAATATGTTCCCAAGATCCAGAACTAGAAACCAAATTGTATTTCCCCATAAAAATATTATAAATGATCATCAAAACAGCTGAAATGCCATTAAAACAATCAAGTGCAAATCCAATCCATTAATAAAGTTTAATTGAATTCTTTATCCTTTAATTTTACTTACCAAGTCATATATCTGGTTTGCCAACTGTACCTTCTCATCTGCATCTTCCAAAGCTTTGTAATAATCCTGTGGGAAAACATGTTACTGTCAATAACAAACTTATATTTATTTCAAAGCCAAAAATCACTTTGTATAACTGTGCTGTAACGGCAAGAACTCCACATTTGGGAAAGAATGTGGGGAAGCAAAGCCTGCACTAGTTATGGAATTGGGAAGACTTGAAATCAAATAATGCCCCTGAAATTTCTAGATATGTGACCACAGACTTAATAACAGAGTCTCCATTTTATCCTCTATAAAATGAGGATAATACATTATCTCTTTCACATGTTGTGGACCTCAAATAAACTAACATCTCAGGTGCTTTACAAATCTTAAAAGTGCTATAGAAATATCAAATATTTCATTCTTTTTTGGAGTCAGAAGACCTAGGTTTGAATCTTGGCTGTGCTCAATATTTGTGTAACTTAGATTTAAGTCATTTAAATTCTATATAAATTCATCTAAAGGCTATAAGATGAAGAGATTAGACTTGTGGGTCTCTTAAGATCTCCTGGTTCTAAATATATGGTCCAGTTAGTTCATCAGTATATAAATCAACTCCATCATAACACTTAAAAAGAAAATTTCAGTATTCATTTAAAAAGTAAATACAAACAGGTTGCTTAACCTCTCAGTGTTCTAGGCAATTAAGTCTAGCAACTCCTGTACTAATAACATCCAAGTACAAGCCCTAGCCCTTAAAAAAAGTTTACTGCGGAGAAATCTATTCAAAGGTTTGCCTGCTCAGCACTACATGTTGTTGTAATAGAAGTTCACCTGGAGGCAGTCAAGTTCTTGGTGAAAGCCAGCAGGCTGAATCTTTGTCTATGACAGGTGGGCAACATTTCTCTAGAGGATCTGAGGAAGCCAACTGTAGCAGGATTATTAGAACTCCTATAATGTCTAGGATTACTTGCCAAAGATTAGTCCAATAAGAACTAATGAAAAAATTAAAGCAGAACTATAAAGTACTCTAAAAGAGGCAAAAGAAGGTCATTTAAGATAAAGCACAGACTCAAAGGATGTCAGAACTAGTAACGAAAGCCCTCATCTAATCCATAGGTTCTCAAAGTATGGGATTCAGACTCCTGAGGGCCCCTAAAAACCCTTTCAGGAAGTCCATGAAATCAAAACTTTGCTCATAATACTAGGATATTACTGGCCTTATGTAAGAAGTCAAATTTTCTTCCAAATGTAACAAAAGAGCACAACAGATAGAATACAGATGAAGATTTGTGAATCTTCTATTAAGCCAGAAGTTCAAGGAAATGTGCAAAAATGTGTAAAACGATGCTACTCTACTCAATTTCTTTTTTGCTTTGGAAAAGTTATTTTTAATAAAAATGTTATTTATGGTAGAGCTCAAAAGCTATTCAGGACATATTACATTCAGGAAAGCATGGCTAATTTTTATATCATTCTATTTTACTTCCCTAATACCCTGCCCAGCAGATGTGCCAGACCTTACTAGAGGCTGTTGGGTTTAATTCACTTTGGGATAAATATTTTCAGGACTTCAGACATTCCTAGAGTCTAAGTCAGTTCTGCTCAGGTCCTAAACCTGGTAGACTCTCAGAAATAAGAAATATGGTTCTATTCTTAACGTTTCTTCCTTAGGATCCTAAGGAATATAATCAAGTTTAGGCCAAAAGTGTACCTATGTGAAAAGGCTTTAGTTCAGCAAAGGGCTAAATGGAAGTCTAGGCGAGAATTCTGGGTAGTCCACAATTAGCTAGGTTCAAGGAATCAGCAAATATCAAATTAAATGCCTGGCAATCAAAAGTTCTTGGGAGTTTTTAATCCAGATTATATCATGATAAAATTGAAGGTCTATTTTACATCCTCTGAAGACAAAGGCAAAGAATAAATACTTCATCAGTGACCTATATTGAAACAGACTGAATTGAGAGGGAAGTATTCTTTTATATTCATTTTTGAAGATAAAAGGAACCAACTCATTTTTATAATTCAGCAACTTTTAAATGTAAGACAACTTTCAATGAAACAAAAATTACATCATAAAGAAAATATTTCAGTTACTATAACTCCTTTTTGTTGAAGTTGTCAAAGTCTAAAAAGTCAAACAATTATTTCCCTTAATTAAAAAAAAATTAAAATGACAATCTTCCTCAGTCTTCCTTAGAATGTTCCAAGTTTTATGGCAATTATTTCCAATGCTGGACATACTTTTTTGATGGATGTCATTTGTTCTTCTCTCCATTCAGGCTTATTTTTCTTTGCATTCATAAAGAATTCACTGACTCTCTGCTCTAGTTGATCCATTGCATCTATAATATACAAAAAGAAGCTTTCATCATTATGTCACCAATCTCATACCCTGAACACATTTTTTCCTTATAAAAATATACATATTTTATAATTCCCCTTCTTTCATACAAGATTATTTCCCCAAAAATACTTCCAAATACTTTTTTTCCTTTTCCCTGTTTAATATCTTATCTTAAAGCAAGTGGTAAGATGTCTTAATTTTCTGTCTAGAAGAAAAAACAAGTCTTCCAAATGATCAAATAGTTTGAAATTATTTTCTTTCTTAATTAAGAAACCTCTTTAATATTCAACGAAATTGAATCAAACGTAAATTAACAGTCTACATTACCATTTAAAATTTTTTGAATAAAAACTCCTTAGAGATAAAAACTAAACAGGTAGAGAAATTACCAAACTGGAATGAACCCTTATGTGAATAGAAGTAAATCAACATAAGATATTTATCAGAACAGACATTCCAATTAGTAGTAAGGTACTATCATAGTATCAGATCTATGCCCAATCCACTCCTTTTGCACACTGAGATTTAAAGAGCAGTTTGATATTGTCAGTAGAGGACTAGCTTTGGATGCAGGAAGACCTGCCCTGACACATATTAGCTGAGTAAAATGGGCAAATTTACTTCTCTTTTCAGTTTCCCAAGCAACTCTAAAACTTTAAGTTGCAGATCTACAAACATACAGGGAGTTTTTTTTTTTTTAAATAAATACTACTGCTATCTGTTGTTTTTATATAACCTACATTTCCCATTGTTTCTTTCCCCTTTCCCGGTGACTAGAGAACATACCTTCAAAACAAAAAAAATGAGAGGAAAAACAGTTCAACGATACTAGCCCACAAATCAAAAATTAAATATGACGTATGCATTGCTCTATATGTTTATGTAGCCCCCTTCCTTCTGCAAAAAAAGGGTTGGGGTTAGGGCAAGGAAGTATTCTCATATCTCTTCGAGGACAAATATGTTCATAATTTCACAGTATTCAGTTTGCACTGCTTTGTGACTTGTTCTTTATGTTGCTATAGTCATGGTTGATATTCTTTCCTTGGCTCTGCTTATTAAAACTTTTTATCAGTTCATCTAAGTTTTCCCATGTTTCCCTGTATTTACCATATTCAAAGTTTCTTGTAGAGTATTCCATTATATTCATGAAGCACAAATTCCTCAACTGATGAACGTCTACTTTCCGTTGTTTGCAACTACAAGAAGAACTCCTATATTTTGGTGTATATTCCTTGGGGTATATGCCTAGCAGCAGAATCTCTAGGTCAAAGGGAAAGGACATTTTAGTCACTTTCTTTATCTCATACTAAACTGCCTTCCAGCAACTGGAAATTGCCAATTCACAGCTCCAACAACACTGTATCAGTAGGTCCCATCTTCCTATAATCCCATCCAATATAGACCAATACTATCTTTTGTCATTTTTACCAATTTGTTGATTGTCAATTAACATCTCTGAGTTGTTTGGATTTATAGATCTCTTATTGGAGCATTCTTTCAAATGACTGTTAGTAAATCACAATTCTTCTTTTGATAGGCCAGGTTTTGAAACCACAGATTTGTTCTCTTTCCCCACCCTCACCCCCCTCCCCCAAATAAAAAGAAATATAAAGAAATTCTTTCACTTATTTAGTCATCTTATTTATTCCATAATGTGGCTTTTGACAAATCACAATGTCTCTAGGCCCCAGTTACCTAATCTGTAAAACAAAAAGGCTTGGAATCAATCTCCAAGGTTCTCTACAACTCTAGAATTATACTTTTATGAACAGCTTATTGATAGTCTTCAGGCTTGGAAACAGTTGTATTCTAAAATTTAATTGTAAATCAACTGTTTGAAATTCAAAACACATTTTTTCCATAGAAACAATGTTACAAATAATGGTTAAGTCCTCAAATTTATTTAACCTGGAATGAAACTAAAATATTCATTTATAATCAAGAGTAAAAAAAGTGATATTGTTACAAAAAAATTTTGTAGTTTTTGTGAATTAACATGGGGAACCCATTTATAATATTATTCCTACTGAATGTCTTTCATGGCCTACACAAGGGACTTTATGTCCTAATGTCATCTCTCTCCCCATCTTAGTTCTGCTGAGAAGGCAGAACTAATGTTCCATAGAAGCTCAACAGAGATGCAGGTAATATATGTAGATGGGAACAAATCATCTTATATCCCACAAGGAAACAAAGTAGCTCAAAGCCTATGTCCTTCTGGGATTGTTCGTCATGAACTGTACACTAATGGACAGAGAGAACTACTAAAAAAGATGACACATTAATAATACATCTTTGTAAATACACAATTCTTTAGTTACAAAACATTTTCATTACCTCGTCACAGCAAATCCATGAAATAGTCTCATTATTCCCATTTTACAAAAGAAACTTTAAGGCACAAATGAGAAAACCCAAGGCCGAGTTAAAAAAAAATCTGCCCCACTTCACTTAAATTGTAAGTGACAGAGGCCAAGCCTTGAACTTGTATCTTTTAGTCGATCATAACTCTATACCTCCATCCTACCGCAGCATTTTATACTTTTCAAAATTCTTCCTCTTCCCTTTTATTCAATGCTCACGACTATGAGACTGTTGAGTGGTACGCTTTTAAGCCCGTTTTATATCTTTGAAGACCGAGGCTCCTTGCAAAAAGCTGGGCATGAACTTGGATTCCTTTCTTCCTTCTGGAGCACAATTCTGAGGTGCTGCCTCATGGTTCATAAGACACAATCCCTTCATGGCATTTTGCAGGAAAGTCATAGTCATACAGAAAGAACAGTGGTGTGAGCGGAGTTAGGCTTACTGATCCCTGACAATGGACAGGTAGCTGGTAAGGCAAGTTCTCACATTTTTCACAACTAGATGGGCAAGATCCTTCCTTCCTACAAGGAAACTTCATTTCTAGAATTGTTTTTTTCACTGGCTCCTCGCTCAAGGCTGCTACTCATGCCTTCCTTAAATCCCATTTCCGTTATTATTAGGAAATATCTTTTATTTTTATTGATCATTATGGTTTTTTTTTAAATGCAGTCACATAATTCTAGGCTGGTGTGAGGATATGTGTTTCTAAATAAAAATAAAATGGAAGTTAATTTAAATAAGACTGAGGGGGCATCTGTATTCTACTCCCCTCCCTCCTTCCCGCCCCCCCCCCCCCAAAACTAGCTTCACGTGGTAGGCTATGAATTTCGTTTAAGAAAAAGTTAGTTTTGTAATAAATGAAAAGGAACAAAAACGAATCGGTTGAATGAGCGCGGGGAGTGCTTCTGCACCGGTCTTCCCCCGGCACTTCCTCCGGCCGGAGAAGCAGCTTCCTTCGGAGCAGTCGGGTCCTTCCTCACCCGCCCATCCCCAGCCCCACCAGCCCCCAGGCGCCGCGGAGGCCGGGCCGGGGGCGCCGGCGGGAGGGGCACAGGTGCTCGGAGTTAAGGCGGGGAAAAGTCACTCACTCTGCACCTGCAGGTCCATCTCTCGCATCTCCGTAAAGCGGTCCCGCAGGTCCATGGGCAGCTGCTCAATCACTGTGGGGGAGAGACGGCCGCGTCAGAGGGGGCGGGGCGGCCGACGCGCCACGTGCGTGCGTGCCCACGTCGGAGCGTGCGCGGAGGAGGGGGGCCGGGGGGGGAGGCGGCAGCCCACAGCGAGGCTGCCAGTTACCGTGAGAAAGAAACCTCCCCCCCGCCTCCCCCCCGCCTCCCCCCATTCCCGCCCGCCCGGTCGCTCGCCCGCCCGACGCTCCCGCGGGCAGCTCCCGCCCCGCCTCACACTCACTCTCCAGATAGTCCTCTAGGTACAACATCTCGGCCCTTAGAGCTGGGGAAATGGGGGGAGGGTCCGGGGGTTTGTTTGTGTCACTCGCTGTCGCCGGAGTTTTGTCCCTTTCAATATGGCGCCTCCGCTAGCAGCAGCCGCTCGGCTCGGGCAAAAAAAACACTTTGGCGCCTGACGGCGCTCGCCTCACCGCCGCCCGGCGCGCTCATTGGTCGGCCGCCGGAGTGACGTAGGCTGCCCGATGCTTTCTCCCGCCGCCTTATGGGAGATGTAGTTTCTCTCATGCAGGAGCCGAGCACGAAGTGACGAGAGTGACTTCACAGCGAAACTGCGTCTCCCAGGAGCGCCTGCAAGCGATCTTGCACAAAATCTGAAAGGAGGAACCGCGGTCTGTTTGTTGACTTGGTGCGGGGCGTGCCGGGAGTTGTAGGCGGCTGCATGACATAACTCGAAATCCAACTTTTCGCCGGCTCCTGGGCGCACGGCGAATAACGGGAGGGAGGTCAGGCAGAGCCCCCCGGACCGAAGCGGCGGAGAAGCCGCAAGCCATCGGGATGGTTGTGAAGCCATCGGATCTTCCTTTCAGAAAGAGGACGAGCTTGTAGGTTTGGCAGAGTTTTGCCTGTGACCGAACGTTACTTGGTCCCCGACATCGAGGGGGGGGTTTGTGTTTTGTTTTTGTTTTCAGGCGTTAGCACCTTCCTCACCAGGCGGGACTTTATTGGCATCTGGGGTGGCGTCAATGTATTGACTTGGATTCAGGGAGCCTAGAGTTCTGATTCTTGACTCTACATTCTGTGGGGCTAGTCAATTAATGGGCTTTGGTTTACCCATCAGTAAAAATTGTGTAGGAAAAATGACATCATGAATGGGAAACCCTTTGCAAATCACAAAAATAATATTTAAAAATTATTTTTTCTTCAGTTCTTTTTCAGCTTTCTTTCACACTATAAGGAATAAACATTTTTTTTTAATTTGTGAAAGCATTTATTAGTTGCCTGTTATATGATAGGCACTTTCAAATATTATCTTATTTAATTCTCACAACTGTCCTGACAGGTAGGTATTATCTCCATTTTAATGTTAAAACTAAGGTATACAATGGGTGAATAAGTTATTCGGAATCATACAGTTGGTAAGTTTGGGAGGCAAAATTTGAACTCAAGTCTTCTAATGCCAGGTCCAGCCCTCTATCCACTTTATTTGCCTATAGATCAGCTCTCGTTGACTGCTTACATCAGTTTCTAATTTTAGGTTTCTAATTTTACTTTGAAATAGAAATGGCTATCCATTACTAACTTTTCTTTGCCTGATAGATTTTTTTTTTTTTTAGTTTTTGCTAGGCATATGGGGTTAAGGGGGCTTGCCCAAGGCCATACAACTAGGTAATTATTAAGTGTCTGAGGTCAGATTTGAACCCTGAGTTCAGGGACAGTTGCTCTATCCACTGCCACCTAGCTGCCCCCTACCTGACAGATTTTTTAAAAATGCACTATATCAACTGATAAATCTTGGTCCTTTAAGGTATTAATAAATTTCACACCTTCTAATGTTGATAGCTGGCATTTCATGTTTTGCAAACTTTTCTATTATAGACCTAGATGCCTGCTACCCCACAGACATAGAAAGGGTGAGGAGAGGGAGTCCCTAAACAAAAATTACTGCTGGTAGGCAAGTGACCAGCTGTGGAGGTGATTTAACACAGGGCAGTAGCCCTAGGCAGACCCACAGTGATGATGATGTGCTGTCCTTCTCCTCCTCAGGGAGGTGATGCCATGATGAGCACAGGAATTGGATTTGAGTGAGAGGGGTTGTGCTAAGTTACTACCCTCACTTTTTCCTCCAGAACCACCTGGGTCCAGTGGCTAGATATGATTAAAGGATGACAGGAAATGGCCCTGGATGTGAGGCAATCAGGGTTAAGTGATTTGCCCAAGGTCACACAACCAGTGTCAGGTATCTGAGGCTGGATTTGAACTTCATCCTTCTGACTTGAGAGTCAGTGCTCTATCCACTCTACCACCTAGAGTTTTACTTTCAGCCTTTTCTTTAATGTTGAAGTATTTCAGTAGATCTGTATATTTCCTCTAACCTTCTCATCAATTTCCCACAGAAGGTCCAGTCAATATACTTTCCCTCAATATGTTCATTATTGATACAGTCTCAATTTCATTGATTCATATTTACAAAGAATAGAACAAACATTAAGTGCCTACTATATACTAAGCACTATATAAAGATTTCATATGATCCTTACAACAATCCTATAAGATGGTTACAGTTAATATCCCCATTTTATAGTTGAGGAAATTGGGTCAGGCAGAGCTTAAGTGAGTTACCCAGGACATTTTTCTATTACATTTTCTCTCTCTATATAATTATTCCATACTTCATTGATCTATGATTTCTTTACCCTGTCCCATACTTTTTTTGATTTCCTGAAATTCTGTAGCCAAAAATATTCATAATCTTAGTATCCAACATTCTGCTGAGCCTTCCCAAAGGGAGCAAGGTTAGTCCTTAGATGACAGATACAGCTTTGGCTACTGTGATTCAACTCTGAATACTGTCAAAGTGATAGTATTTTCCAGAGTTTGTACCACCCTGGCATAGTCTCTGAGAACTCAAGGTCACTTCCATGTCATGATGAGGCAACTAAATTGGATTTCATTGGAGACATATTTACCTTTTAACTAATAGTGTGTTTTCATTTCCCAGTGGAAAATAACAATCGTTCCCTTCCATCTTTCCTGATTGGTTCTCAAGTATGTTTCACCTAGTTCCTTATGAGTAGGAACCATATCCTGTTTACTTTTGTATCTACCCCAGCATATACCACAGTCTTTTGAATACATTAGCCACTCTCACACTTAACATATGCTTACTGAATAAATATTCAGATGACTAAATAAAGCTCTTCTCTGACTTTATTCACCATTTTGTTAATCAAGTATTTTCAAATCTAATATCTATAATGGCATTGGGGACTTATATTTTCTCGAGAATGTAAGACATAATATTAGTTTCTTATTCCCTCTGAATTTCACAATATCTTGTTCTTTTTGAATCTATATCTTTTTGAATCTATACTTGCTGCTCTGATTACTGGAATTACTGAAATGTGCTACGTACTGTACTTGGATTTCAAACCTATTTGTCCTTTACCTATTAAATGATACCCAACATAATACCTACCTGGCATGAAAGATGGCATTCTTTTTAAGTCAGACAATCACAAGTAGAGTTAACTCAATGCTCAAATACTTCCAAAAAGGGGTGAATATTGTTTCTACCCTGGAACTTGAGGCATTCCTGGAATTCAGAGAGAGAGAATGGGGGGGGCAGGCTGCTCTTCCTCTTTAAAAAGAGAGGGAATCTTAAAATAGCAGTATATTGTTCTCTAGATAGTATGACAAAAATATATGCCAAAATAATTTTGAGTTAAAGTATTGGATAAACTTTTAGAATCACTGGAAAACATACATCTTATCCGGACCGTTCTTCATTGTACTGTGATTTAAATTTAACAAATGTAATCAGCAGCTTGATGGGGGCACTGTTATTTATGCTACAGAGTTACACCATCTGTTGCAACATTGAAATTTTGGGGATTTCCTAAATAACACTTCATGTATCACCTTGTAAGTAGAATTCACAATCAAGCTTACTATTGAAGTTATATGACTAAGCAAAAGCTAACATTTATAATGGTTCAGACAAGAATCTACTTTGGGGAACTATGTAACTAAATATTAGACAATTTTAAAGTAATAATTTCTAATATAAATGCCATTCAGTCCAAAGACAGAGAAATAATCCTAAATGTTCTTCAAGATACTGAGTGTTACAGTTTTGCAGATTAAGAAATACAGATTTTATAAAAAGAAAGACAATTTTGAGAGGGTATACTATTCAAAATCAGGTAGAAGGAAAGCAAAATGTTATTGCAATTCATGGTTATTCACACTTCAACAAAGCCTAGAATTATGTAATTTTGAAGGTTAATGACAAGATACTTAAAGATAATACGATATTTATAAATGGTTATAAGTACTAGGTGTTGATGCTCGTTGTATATCAACAATCACTAGATACTTAAACAGTATGGTATAGTGATAAGGACATTGGGTTTGAAGTTCAGAAAGACCAAATTTCTTATGTCACCTCTTAATTGTGTGACCATGAATAAATCACTTAACTTTATCTATTGCATAGGTGTAATAATACCAGTAGTATTTACCTTATAAGGTTAGTTATGACAAAATGAGGTGATGTTTATAGATCACTTTGCAAACTTCTAAATATCCAAAACAACAGCTATTTTTGACCATAATGGCCTTCATTATGTCACATTGTCACTGAACATTCTTCAAGTCTATAGTGATTTATTATCCATTTAAATTACTGAGAATTTTATTGTGAATGTAGAACATGGCTTCTTCAGAGATACTTCTTTGTCATTGCAAAGGGGTAACACAAAAACTTAGGAAAGAATTGATTCACAGTACTGAGATTCAGTGTCCCTTGCATTCATACTCATCTAGTTAAAATATACCAATTATGCCAGGACTAAAGTCTAAGGCTGGTAAACTTATAATTTGTGGAAATCATTTATACCCACCATCTGCAGGCTTGATAGGAGGAACATTTTAGAAAAACTTCACCTTACTAAAGCTTAAGAACTATGGTTGGTCACTGGTGGTGATTAGTAATAACTTTAGACTTCTGAACATTATAACTTATCTAGTGACATGCCAAGTTAAATGCCTTTTATTTGGAATTTCTCTTACTCATGAAATTTTCCAGTGTTTCACAAGTATTCTACTCTCTAGGATTCCAAGTATCATTTCAATAAGATTCTGAGCATGTGATAACTAAGAAAGGATAAACTTATGGGAAGACCATAAGGAAGTTTGACATCACTTTGATTCATCAGGCATTTGAAAAAAGTGATATTTGAATATATTTCCTTAATTTCTTTGTTTACCACATCAATTGTTGCTTGAGGAAACAGAATATGAAATCCAAAATATACCTAGCCTATTAAAATTGAGAGTTTGACAGCTGTTTATTAAATGGCAATGCATAGATGATCAAAGTAAATTTTTCAGTCATATCTGACTTAGGATCCCATTTAGAATTTTCTTGGCAAAGATATCAGAGTAGTTTGTCATATCCTTTTTAGCACATTTTATAGATGAAGAAACAGAAGCAATTGGGGTTAAGTGACTTGCCCAGAGTCACACATCTAGTAAGTGTTTGAAGCTTGCTTTGAATTTAGGTTTTTCTGACTCTGGACCTGGTGTCACCTACCTACCTACCATAAGCAAAGTAAGAGCTCTAGGTTTTTCAGAGGTTACTCAGTGGCTACCATATTTTTCTGCTACAAAAATATAATCATATCTGAGGTACTTGGTTGCCTTCTGGAAAAGATGCTTTGTGCTACTGAAATTATGGAGATGAGAATGCTTTCTAAAATATGGAGTTTGTTTCTGAATTAGCACACAAGAAGAAACACAGGTCACTGCTTCTCCTTGATATTTTACCTTACTTTTTAAAGTGTTCAAATTAGAGAACAGATGGGTGGATGAGGTCCACTTTCATTGATATCTTTATTCAAGTTAGTTTTAGCAAGTGAAAATCATGCTTAGAGAGGACTCCCTTAATTGTTAACAGAACAATGACTTGCACCTTTTATTAAAATTAATTTTTATTAAAGATATTATTTGAGTTTTACAATCCCCCCCAATCTTACTCCCCCCCCCATGGAAAGCAATCTGTCAGTCTTTACTTTGTTGTACCTTGATCCAAATTGGGTGTGATGAGAGAGAAATCATATCCTTAGAGATAAGACAAGAAGTCTAAGGGGTAACAAGATCAGACAATAAGATATCTGTCTTTTTCTAAATTAAAGGGAATAGTCCTTGAACTTTGTTCAAACTCCACATCTCCTTATCTGGATACAGATGATATTCTCCTTTGCAGACAGCCCAAAATTGCTCCCAAATGTTGCACTGATGGAATGAGCAAGTCCACAATGGCTTGCTTCTAAATCCCATCAAGAGCTCTTCCAACTATGAAGGTTTTTTCAACTGATGTCAGTTCCCTCTCCCTCTTTCTGTCTTGCCCCCACCCCATTCTATGATTGGACATTTCAGGTCACACTTGGGCAAGCCACTTAACGCCATTGCCTTGAAAAAAATCTAAAAAAAAAAAGACAACAGTAGACCTCCATTTCGGGTGGCCTGGCTCTCTAGCAAAACCCCCCATAAGGGTGAAGTCATTGACTTCAAGAAATAACAATAAATGTGCTTGTTAATGTAATTCTGTTTTGTTCTTTTAAAGGCCCAAACCTCCTTCAATTCAGTTCAACTCTACACTGTTTTCTTCTCTTATGTCCCTCTCCCTCTTACCATGTTACCAATTACACCCTTCCAAACCTTAACCTTGGATTATTCCCACCTTCTTCTATATAAATGCTGCCAAATGAAGGTAAAGAAAACCATACAATCATACTGAGTAGGGTCATTACAAATATATTTTGCATAACCTCAATTGGGCTCTCCCTGCTTTCTAGACACTTTCTGTCCCTTCCTTATCAACTCACTATCCTGCTCTCCATAGGAGTTCTTTTTTTTCCAATTTTCTTAGCATTTTATTTGTAAAGGACAAATATATAAATTAGTTGATGTAAAATAAAAGGTAATGAAATACTAAGAAGAGTTGCAATACAGATAAGCAATGTATGTGCCAGTATGATAATTAAATGAGAATAATAGTGCATTTCTGATCCTTACAAATTCGGGTGCCATTATTTAAATGGTACAACTAACAATCTAGACAAATACCCTTTTCAATACTATATTGTTAAAAGAAAGTGACTTCTGATGCATGTGTGTTAACTGTGGTCTACAGGTAGTTTTGTGGAGTTGTTCCATAGGAGTACTTTCAAACTTTATCAACCCTCTTCAATCTTCCCATGACTCTCCCAAAGGGTCTGTATTTTCCCTTCTTTTGCATCTCAACTGCTCAATTGGTCCTTACTAAATGTTTCTGGATTTAACAACTGTTGTGAAAGAAATTCTAAGTACATTCAATACTTGATATAACCTATGTACTTTCTTATGGTAAGTAACCAAGAACTGGTTGCTAAAATTCATATTGATTTATATTACTCTGATATGGGGAAAGAATTTTTTGATTAAGGTAGATTTCCTCTTAGAATTGCCTAATGTATGTGCTCCTAATTCTGTCCAAAATTTTGGAAACAGGTCACAATTGTGCACTAGTTATTTACAAGGTAGAAATTACCAGCCACTACCAGAATCATTTTTATCATAGGTTAAGGGATTTGTAAGCAAAAACAATGCTTGAACTACCATGCTATTTATTGTGTTCAAGAAAATGGTACAGCAGTTTCCCTCTGAAACAACTTTTAAGGGAGCCTCTAAACAGGCCCTAAAGTAACAGAAACCACAAAAAGACAGAGTAAAATAACTTTTCTGCTCAATATATCCTGGAGGGTTTCAGGAAAGGTCTGATTCACATAAGTAAAAGAGTAGTGCAGCCCCAACTTAAATGGGAGAACTGGGAAGCCTACAGGGGTCTTCAGTAACCAAGGCCCCTGGGTCCAAGTTCAGCAGCCCAGTGGTTCAGAAGTCCATCAGTGAGGGCTCCAGTTGCCACTCTCAAGGTATTTACTGCAAACCCTGGAACACTGGTACAACAGGTAGGATTGGGTAGAATACTAGAATCCTCCCCCTAACATGGGGAGAAACTGCCAACACTTGAGATCCCACTGCAGAAAGCCCAAGACTAGACCCAACAGAAGCAGTTTGGGACTATGCTCCCTGTGCCTCAGGAATAGAGATCAGTTTTTTAAAATGAGCAAAAAAATAAAAATAAAAATGCCATCCCAGAAAAGGAAAGTGGTGATGAAATGCTTTCATGTACAGCCACAAAGGATGTTTTGAATTGGTCTCAAATAAGAGCTCCAAAAAAAAAGAATTTTAAAAACCAAATAAGAAAGATAGAGGAAAAATTGGGAAAAGAAATGAGAGTCATGCAAGAGAATTATGAAAAATTGGAAAAGGAAGCACAAAAATTGACAGAAAAAACTATCTTTAAAAGTAGAATTGGTCAAATGGAAAAAGAAAACTATTTCTTTTAAAGTAGAATGGGTCAATTGGAAAAGAAAATACAAAAGCTAATAATAAATTGTTAAAAGTTTAGAGCTGGGCAAGTAGAAACTAAAGACGTTATGAAACAACAAGAACCCATCACACAAAACCAAAAGACTGGGAAAAAAAAGAAAAAAAATATAAAGTACCTCTTCAGAAAAGTCACCAACCTGGAAAATAGATTCAGGAAAGATAATTTATGAGTTATTGGTCTATCTAAAAACATCTCAAAAAATGAGCTTGGATAATATCTTTCAGGAAATTATCAAGGAAAATTGACCTAATATCCTACAAAAAGATGGTAAAATAGTCCTTGAAAGAATCCATCAATTGACTCCAGAAAGATCTCAAAATAAAAAACTCAAATTTGTAAACAAATTTCAGAATATGATAAAGGAGAAGTCAAAAAGAAACAATTCAAGTACAAAAAACAGCATTCAGGATTAAGCAGGATTTATCTTCAAAAGAACTGGAGGCCCTGGAATATGATTTTCCAGAGGGCAAAGGTGTTTTGATTACAACCAAGAATCAAGTACCCCGAAAAATTCAGCATATTCTTTCAGGGGAAAAGATGGGCATTCAATAAAATAAGGGACTTTCAAACTTACCTCAAAAAAAGATTAGAATTAAACAAAAAATTTGATCTTCAAATATAAGACTCAAGAGATATATAAAAAGCTAAACAAGAAAAAAAAGTTAGTCAACAGAACAGGAAGATAATACTTGTAACTCTAGAAAACTGTATTTCTATTAGAACAGTTGAAAGGAGTATATATGTGGAGGGCAGGGTATAAGACAAATATAAAATAATTAAGACTTGGAAAAAAGATCATACTAGAAAAAGAAGGGGGGCACAGAAGAGGATAAATCAAATTGTATGAAGAGGCACAAAGGACCTATTATAGTATAGGGAAAGAAGGGAAGGTATGGTATTGAGTGAATCTTACTATCAGTGGATTTGGCTCAAAGAGGGAATAACATACAGTCCCATTTGAGTTTAGAAATTTGTCCTACCCTACAGGGAAGGAGGGGAACAGAGTAAGAAAGGGGGACAAGGAACTATAAAAAGGAAGGGGAGACTAGGAGGATAAAAGGATAAGAAATTGATTATGCCATCAACGAACTCCCTAAAAAAATCTTCAAGGTTGGATGGATTTACAGATGAATTTTACCAAATATTGAAAAAACAAATAATTCCAATACTATCCAAACTATTTGGAAAAATATGTGGACTTCAATCAAATTCCTTTTATAACACAAATATAGTGCTGATACCTAAACCAGGAAGAACCAAAAATGAGAAAGAAAATTATAGACCAATTTTTCCAATGAATATTGATGCAAAAACTTTAAAGTATTAGCAAAGATATTACATCAGGTTATCACCAAGATAATACACTATGACCAGGTGGGATTTATACCAGGAATGTAGAGCTGGTTCATTATTAGGAAAACCATCAGCTTAATTGACCATATCAAAACTATCAGAAATTATACAATTACCTAAATAGATACTGAAAAAAACTTTTGACAAAGTATAGCATCCTTTTCTATTAAAAACACCAGAGGGGGCGGCTAGGTGACATGGTGGATAGAGCACTGACCCTGGAGTCAGGAGTACCTGAGTTCAAATCTGACCTCAGATACTTAATAATTACTTAGCTGTGTGACCTTGGGCAAGTCACGTAACCCTATTGCCTTGCCAAAAAAACCCAAAACTAACTCACTCACTCTCTCTCTCTCTCTCTCTCTCTCTCTCTCTCTCTCTCTCTCTCTCTCTCTCTGTATATATATATATATATATATATATATATATATATACATACATACATACTAGAAAAATAGGAATAAATAAGGTTTTCCTTAAAATGCTAAACAATATCTATCTAAAACCATCCACAGGCATTATATACAATAGCAATAAGTTAGAAACCTTCCCAATAAGATCAGGGGGTGAAACAAAAATGCCTGTTTATACCACTTTTAGTCAATACTGTACTAGAAATGTTAGCTTTAGCAATAAGAGAAGGAAAAAGATCTCAAAAGAATTAGAATAGGCAAGAAGGAAACACACCATCACTCTTTGCATATGATATAATGGTGTACTTAGAGAATGCTAGAGAATGCACTAAAAACTTCCTGGAAAAAAATAATAACTTTAACAAAGTAGTAGGATATAAAATAAACCCACATAAATCATTAGAATTTCTAAACATTTAAAACAAAGTTCAGAAGCAAGAAGATAAATACCATTAAGAGCAACATAAACAACAAACAACATAAAATTTTTGGCAATCTACCTGCCAAGACAAACTTAAGTATTATAGGAATAGAATTAGAAAACACTTTTCATACTAATAAAGTCATATCTAAACATCTGGGGAAAATATCAGTTGCTGATGGGTAGGCTGAGCTAATATTAAAAAAATGACAATTTTACCTAAATTATTCTACCATACCAATCAAACAAAATTTTCTATAAAGTTAGAAAAATAACAAAATTCACCTGGAAGAACAAAAGAGCAAGAATATCAAGGGAATTTAATGAAAAAAAATGCAAAGGGAAGTGGCCTAGTTGTACCAGATCTAAAACTATATTGTAAAATGGCAGTTATCAAAACTATTTGGTATTGGCTAAGAAATAAGGGCAATGGATCAGTGGAATAGGTTAGGTTAAAAAAATCACAGTAATAAATAACTGCACTAATCTACTCTTTGATAAACCCAAAGACCCCAACTTCTGTAATAAGAATATGAAGAAACTGATAGGAAAACTGAAAAATAGTATGGCAGAAACTAGGCATGGATCAACATCTCACATCCTATACAAAAATACTATTGTTGTTTTTGTTGTTTGTCCTTCATTCTTGAAGAAGACCATGACATCACAGAGGATATGCCCTGACAAGCACATGAATTAGATTTGAATGAGGGGGTGCTGTGCTAAGTCACCAGCCTCACTTTTTCCTCCAGAGATATCTGGGTCCAATGGTCAGATATGAATCAGGATGACTGGAGATGGTGTTGGATGCAACGCAATCAGAGTTAAGTGACATGCCCAGGGTCACACAACCAGAAAGTGTCAAGTGTTTAAGGGCATATTTTAACTTAGGTCCTCCTGACTTCAGGGCTAGTGCTTTAACCTCTGTGCCACCCAGCTGCCCTCTCTACAAAGATAAAGTCAAAATGGGTACATGATTTAGACATAAAGGGTGATGCTACAAGCCAATTAGTAGAGCAAGAAATCATTTTTTTACCTGTCAGATTTTTGGAGAGAAGGAGAATTTTTGATCAAAGAAGAGATGAAGAACATTATGAAATACAAAATGGTTAAGTTTGATTACATTAAATTGAAAAGTTTCTGCACAAACAAAATCAATATAACAGATTAGAAAGAAAACAGTAAGTTGAGAAATAAAATTTTTGCTGTCAATGTCTATGAAAAAGGCTTCATTTCTAAAATATATAGAGAACTGAGTCAAATTTGTATGAATACAAATCATTCTTCAACTGATAAATGGTCAAAGGATAAGAACAGGCAGTTTTCAAATGAAGAAATCAAAGCTATCTATAGGCACATGAAGACGTACTCTAAGACACTAATAATTAGAGAAATATAAATTAAAACAACTCTGAGGTACCATTTCACATCTATCAGATTGGTTAATATTACAAACAAGGGAAATGTTAAATGTTGGTGGGGATGTGGGGAAATTGGGACAGTAATGTACTGTTGGTGGAGTTGTAAACTGATCTAATCATTCTGGAGAGCAATTTAGAACATACCCAAAGGGTTATAAAACTGTGCATACCTTTTGATCCACTAATATCATTACTAGGTCTGTATCCCAAAGAGATCATAAAAAAGGGGAAAAGACCCATATGTAGAAAAATATTCAAAGCAGCTCATTTTGAAATGGCAGAGAATTGAAAATTGAGGGGATGCCTATCACTTGAGGAAGGGTTGAACAAGCTGTTGTATATGATTATAATGGAATATCATTGCTCTATAGAAATTATAAGCAGGCATATTTCAGAAAAATCTGGACTTACATGAACTGATGCTGAATGAAATGAGAACCAGGAGGACAATGTACACCTCAACAACAGTACTGTGCAATGATTAACTATGAAATACACACAAGGTAAAAGAAATACACAGTAAAAATGTCATTTATGAAAACTTTTACCAGATATGGAAGGAGTTCAGTCATATAGCAAAAGCAAAAGATCACAGGTAGACAGCCTAAGTGGCAAACTTGTTACAAACGAGTAAACGAACTATAGAAAGCACAGTAGCATGTTGGGTGGACCTCTTTTAGAGGACACATGGGAGGATGTGAATAAGTGTCTCGAAGATGTGCATGACTTGCAATTTCCATCACTGAAGGGTGTACCCATATCTATAAGTCCATGCATCAACGAAGCATTGAATTGCAAGGTAGTCTGTAGGAATTACTAATCAGACAATATTTTGTGAAGGACCTTCACTCAATTCAGACATCAGAAGATTTACAAGAAAAACAACACATCCTGGTTGCTACATTATTCATTGTTTATTGTTGGCTTGCTGTTTTACCAAGAAAATCAATCCTTCCTGTGAATTATAAATGAAGCTAGATTGAAGTATGATAAAAATAAAGCTGAGGTCACAGATCCCATGTTATAAAAGATCCAGAGTACAAATAGGTTAGTATGATAGTTCTATGTTGGAAAAACTTCAAAAGCATTTTGATTGGGTGAGAGCATAACCATTAAAAGCTAAGGTACAGGTTTGGCACGAAGAAAGCCTTGAACCAGTCTTATGGGGGAAGAGGAATAACATAGTGATTCATAAATCTGGGATGTGGCAAACATTAAAAGAGAAGTGGCAGAGGGAGAGTCTGAAAGTGTCACTGTAGAGCAAGAAGTATGCCAGTACTTCTGGCCATCCAGAGGTGTGAGAGAAGTAACAAAAAAAGCTTAGTGGCTTACGTATACCAATAGAAATAGGATATTCAAGAAGAAACTAGATTTCAGTGATTATGAGAAGATGGGAAAAAAAAGAAATCTGGTGTCAATAAAATAACAAATACACAAAAGAGATGAAAGAGGTTCAAAAGAGGATTGAGAAAGGTAAGGTAACTTAATGCAATGTCAAATTTATTTTACATTTGACCCCCCCCCAACCTATGTATAATATAAATTTACAATTCTTTTTGTTAATTCCT
This sequence comes from Macrotis lagotis, assembly GCF_037893015.1. Taxonomy (NCBI): domain Eukaryota; kingdom Metazoa; phylum Chordata; class Mammalia; order Peramelemorphia; family Peramelidae; genus Macrotis; species Macrotis lagotis. Next base: position 131,951,930 of record NC_133664.1, read on the forward strand.
CTTTGATACATATTGTATTTTCATTTTTGGTTGATGTTTAATTAACAAAATGTTATGATATTTTGTTTCAGTGCTTCCTCCCTTACTTAAGTGGAGGCAGTTGACATAGAGCCAACTGAGTTGAATTAGCCAGATAGCGCTGAATGCCTGTAAACACCTGAGTCTTTAGGGCAGTCATTGTTAACCTTTTTTTTAAGTCACAGTCCCCATGATAGTCTAGTGACATTTTCTCAGAATATTTTTGAATGAATAAAATAAAACACAAAGGACTACAAAGGCAGCCAATTGCATTGAAATATTAAAATATCTAAAAAAAGTTATGAACCACAGATTAACCCTTGCTTTAGAACACTGGATAATCACTGTCTGACAGAGTTTAGATGATCAAGTTTCAGGATCTGTCCTCATTCTCAATATGAAATCATATGTTTAAAGCTAGAAGAGACTTTTGGGAGCATCTAATGCAACTCTTTAATTTTAGAAATGAGGATGCTAAGGTCAAAAGAGGTTATGACTTGTCCCAAGTCACACTATGTGGCAGAGATAGTATACAAAATAATCTAAATTCAATGCCCTTTCTCCTGCACAATGTTGTGTCTCAATGTGGTAGTAGTATATTATCAGGCATGACTTGGATGAAATCCAACAATTATATTTGACTTAGAGTGCCCGCACAGTAGAGGCCTTTCACCCTCACAGGTTACTTTCCTCTGCTCTTATAGATTCAGCACCTAATATGTAGTGATCATATCATTTTTATAATACAAAATAAAATACAAAAAAATAAAATTTTCCCTGCCAAACCCACACCTCTCAGATTCCCCCCAGATCTTTAGTCTATTCTGAGGAATCCCTGAGAGCATGTAGAAAAGGAATGGAGAAGGGGCATTCAATCCCTGTATCTCAGCTCATTGATTAAATGGGAAAGTAAGGAATATGACATTTCCTCAGCTCACTGTTTATCAGACAAATAGGAGATCTTGGATTATTCTGGGTTATGTCAATCATGATTCAGATCCTTTTGTACCAGCAATAGTACACTTGCTTTTATCTTAGCCTCTGAGGCTGCCATATCATCAGAAGATGAAAAAGAGATATGCAAAAATAGTTGGCCTTTTATCCTTTTGCCACTCTTAGGGCTACATGGTTTGAAAGAGAGGTGGAGTCCTGGGGAGAAGGTGGGGTTTGATACACAGAGTGGAGAAAGGATTTCTTAGAACTGGCTTCTTTGAAGTGAGGTAGAGGCTTGGCTATGGGAGGTTAAGGTAAAGCCAGACCAGAGCAGTGATCTTAGCAGAAATGGAGTTTGGCAGCTGAGTGCTAGTCACTCCATTTGAAGGGAAAAATATAGGTAACTAGACAAGTCTATAAATACCCATCTTTGCCAAGGATAGCTCAACCTGTAACCATGGACCAATCATTTAACCTTTATGGGTCTTAGTTTACTCATCTGTAAAATTTGTATGTTAGACAATATCTCATATTGTCCCTTCCTGAGAATTCTTCCTGCTCTAAATCTTTTATCTAGCCTAATTAAGGAATCTATTAGGGAATTCTTTCCTTAAAAGGATGATTGAAAATCAAGATCCAGGGGACCAGGAAGAAGAGAAACAATCTTCTCTGCCCGGATCATCCAGGATTCAAAGGTTGCCCAGAAAGAAGTTATTTGTGTATGTGTGTGTGTGTGTGTGTGTGTGTGTGTGTGTGTGTGTGTGTGTATGTGTGTGTGACATTTCCTTGGATCCTGAGGAAAATAATTGAAATAAATGAAAAGGCAAGGAAAATTATACTGGCTACACTTTAAAGTGCTAGATGAATATTACTGTTAATTAAAATATTTCCATCACCATTCATTTGGAATGCACATGCTTACTTGCAGGGTTCTTATCTACTGTGGAGGCTAACTTGTTAGCCTTTGTCAATTTCAGTTATAAATCCCTCTTTTTGACCCTTAGCATATTTTATCTTTATTTTTTCTAATATGTGACCTTTTATGCTCCAGATCTTTATATCTATTAATCTTGAAAAATGATACATGTATAGAAGACAGGAAATAAAATAAAAACATTAAATTGATGATCATTAAAAATAACTATATCATATAGAAATAAATAGTTAGATACAAAAACAAGGTTAATTTCATCATTAACCTTGAGATTTACCATAGGAATTCAAGCCCAAATTGATCAAGAGGAAATAATCATCTTGTGATTATTATGGGAAAGAACAAGAGCTTTCAGGACACATTTAAATGGGGAAAAAATAGCTTTGCAGACCAGTGTGATGGTGATATGTGAAGATTTCAATTATAAGGCATTACACTGGAGAAGGAATAAAGATTAAAATAGATTGTCTGATCTCAGATTAGATATATCTGAGTAAAGGGAGGGAAGATGAGGAAAATGAGATCATTTAGGACATTATTAAAATATGTATACTATATATATAATAGTATAATATGAAGATAGCATTGGAATAAATTAATTTTTTAAGTTTTATAAGTGACATAATTTATCAAATGAACCTTAACTTGTAGGTTCATGAAATATTAAAAGGATAGGATGATCTTAGCAAATACTTGAGCAGGTATAATTTCTAGTACTAAGTATCTGGTATAAATGTGGTCCTTTCCTTTTTTTACCTCTGTAAACCTCTGAAGCAAGGGAGCAAAGGAGAACTGTAGAAAATACTAATTTTTAGGAAATTATTTCATCATCTATAAGCCTTACAAGGGTTCTTTTACTTGTAGAGTGTGTATTATAATATCAGATATACACAAGCAATCGACATATGCTATTTTGATTGATGTTGAAATTTACCATTGGATTTATCATTTTACTCTTAAATTTCCCTGATTGTTTCTATAGGGGTAAAGATTGGACTTATGATTTTGTTTCCACAGAGAATTCTGGTGAGGAATCTCTCTCTGCCAATGCAGGTCAGCACCTTCTTTACAACTTATTCTGAGACTTTCCTAGAGGACTATGAGATTATGTAACTTGATCCTGATTACATAGTCAGTATGTGTTAGCAATGTCTTAGAAGTACGCCTTCCAGGATTTAGTGTTAGCTCTCTATCCACAGTGTTGTGCTATTTGTTCCTGATAATTTTCTTTCAAAACCTATAACTTTCTAGTATTTAATCCACAGCATTATATTATTCTTTGGTGTAAATTATTGTAATGTAATCTCATTTTAGTCTCGGGGGAAAACAATATAAGTTCATTTTATTAATGGTGGCACAATGGATAAATTACTAGACTTCAAGTCAGGAAGACTCATCTTCCTCAGTTCAAATATGACCTCAGATATTTGGTCACTTAACCCCATTTGCCTTAGTTTCCTCATCTGGAGAAGGAAATGGCAAACCTTTCCAGTATCTTTTCCAAGAAAACCCCAAACAGGCTCATGAAGCATAAGATACACCAGGAAATGATCAGATCTAAGATAACAATCTTTAAAGGTTAATTTTCAGTACTCTGTTTTAAGTATTTTGTATTCATCCTTTGGGGGTAGTTTCAAATCATATTTAGGAAATATAGCACATATGGTGTAAGTTTTTTGATATAGTTTTAAAAAGTAAGCTCTACAAAGACAAGAGTCATGTGACTCTTGGTAGACTGACTTTCATAGTAGTTTAAAAGTATTAATTCTCTTTAGGCTTATTTGAATACTTTAAAATATGTTTAATTGAAGCATTTTTTAAATTTATATTAGTCATTTCTGGGAAAGAACTCTTACCCCATTGGATCCTACTTGGCAACAAAAAATAACAATTAAGAAAAAGTGCTGGATATGGTGAATACATCAGACGATCTTCATATCATATTGTCCTAGTAGTTCTTCTCTTCTTTGTTGTAAAAGGAAAGGTATGTTTCATAATCTGTTTTTCATGACCTTCATGAGTTATTCATTTACTCATTGTGACTTTGTTTTAGTGATATATTTTTCATCTACATAGTTGTGGTCATATGTTTTTTTCCTTTTGGTTCTTTTTATTTCACAACATATCAGTTCATATGAATCTCCCCATGTTCTTCTGAATCCCCTTTTCCCATTAATTTTTTCATACACTAATATTCCATTAAATTTGTATATCAAAGTTTTTAGTCATTCTGTAATTGAAAGATATTCACTTTGTTTTCAAATCTTTTCTTCCACAAATAGTGCTGTTGGTATTTTTTTTGTTTATTTCTATAACTTCTTTGAAATATAAGTTCAGAAGTAGGATTATTGGGTCATAGGGCATGAGCAATTTAATCAATTTTCTTGCAAAACTCCAATTTGATATCCAGACTTATTGAATTCACCAATAGTGCACCTATGGGCTTATTTTCTCACAATCCTTTAAACATCATTCCTGGTTGGTTTGGTTTTGTTTTTGGTTATTGTTAGTATGAAATGAAATTTCAGGGTTTTTTTTTTAGGGTTTTGCAAGACAAACAGGGTTAAGTGGCTTGCCCAAAGCCACACAGCTAGGCAAATATTAAGTGTCTGAGACCAGATCTGAACCCAGGCACTCCTGACTTCAGGGCCGGTGATTTATCCACTATGCCACCTAGCTGTCCCCAGGGTTGTTTTTTAAAGCTTGCACTGTTGGAGTTGAAAATTGATACAACCATTATGGTACATGAGTGTATTGGAACTTTGCTGTAAAGATTGACAAAATATGAATGTATGAAATATTAAAGAGAAAATCCAAAATAATAATATACACAAATAATTTTGTTCTTGGTTACCCAGTTTTTTCATTTGTGCCCAACTCTTCACTACCCCATTTGGGTTGTCTTGGCAAAGATACTAGAATGGTTTCCCAATTCCTTCTCCAGCTCGCTTTTACTGATAAGATAATGAGACAAAACAGGGTTAAGTGACTTGTCCAGGTTCATATAAGTAGTAAATGTCTGGGGTCTAGTAAATGACTACAGGTCCAGAATTCTATCCATTACACCACTTAGCTGTCCCAAAGTGAGCACTGAGGGTTAACAAATTCCTAGTCAAACACAATTGGCCATTCACCAAGAGCTCCCTCTCCTCCCCAACTCATCTCAAATCACTTAGATATCTTTCCATCATTGTCTCCTCTTTCATGCTTGTTTTTACAAATGGTGATCCTTTTTGCCAAAGCAAACCCCTCAGTATGTATTCTTGATCCCACCCCTACCTGAATTCTGCTGTTGACTCCTGTGTTCTCCTTTTCCTCTCTCATCTAAAACTAATTCCTTTCTGCTTTTTTTAGAGTTTTTTTGTAAGTCAAATGGGGTTAAGTGGCTTTGCCCAAGGCCACACAGCTAGGTAATTATTAAGTGTCTGAGATCGGATTTGAACCCAGGTACTACTGACTCCAGGGCCGGTGTTTTATCCACTGTGCCACCTAGCTGCCCCCTTCCTTTCTGCTTTAAAAACATTCATACCCCCTCCCATAATTTTAAAAAACTCCTCTTTTGATCTAATCATCTCCCTGAGCTATCATAATATAGCTTTCCTCCCCTGCTCAACTGAACTTCTTGAGAAAAATCATTTACTTTAAGGTAGCTCCACTTCTTCTCTCACTTGCTTCTAAATCCTTCATATTCTAACTTTAATTATATTATTTAACTGAAATAATCTCTCCAAAGTCACAAATGATATTTTAATTACCAATTATAATGACCTTTTCTCCGTTTTTATCTTTTTTGAATTCCCTTCAGCCTTTAACTCTGTCATTAACCCTCTTCTTAATTATTTTTCCTCTATGTTTTCATAATACTGCTCTCTCCTGGTTTACCTCCTGCTTGGAAAACCTTTCTCATTCTCTTTTGGCTTTAAACATTTTCTACTCACATAAGTCATTATAGTGCTGACTGAGCCTCATCACTTCATGCCTAGAATATTGAAATAGCCTTCTGATTGGTCTCCCTGCCTCATGTCTATCCCCATTGCAATCTATTCTTCACTCAGCTGCTACTCACAAGAGTAGTCACTGTGGTGTTTGACTGACCCTCATCACCTCTTGCCTGGAATATTGGAATAGTCTTCTGATTGGTCTCTCTGCCTCACTCCTATCCCCATTCCACTCTCCATTCAGCAGACTAAGTGATTTTTCTCAAAGATCAAATCTAACTATGTCTCTCCCCTAATTAATAAACTTCAGGGACTCCTTTTTTTAACTTACAAGATTAAATGTAAAATCTTCTATTTGACTTTTAAATAGGGTCACATAGCTGTTAAGTGTCTGAAGTAAGATTTGAACTCAGGAAAATGAATCTTCCTGACTCCAGGCCTGACATTCTATCCACTATGCCACATCACTGCCCTCTTATTAAAGATAGTGAATGGCAAATTCAAACCTCACTTTTTTATATCATTCAATTCCAGTTTTCTAATTTCTTGCTTGTTCTGGGAAATATATGGCACTATGGTTATTGACTTCTTATAAATGTTATTTATTAAATATATATATATATATATATATATAAAGAAATATTGTATATTTTAAGTAAAACTCAATGGCTTAAATTAAAATAGAAATCCTAGGTATCTGACTGATCTAGTTTTTGAGACTCTTAATTGCTTAAAGTTAAGGGAGAAGACCTTAGGGCAGGTCACATTGAGGTGCAAAAGAACTTCATAGAAAACTGAACTCCAATTTTGTATAAATAAAAAGAGTTCAAGTGAAAATAGAAATTTTATTTCTCAAACTACACTGAATTCTATTCAAAATCAGAGTACAGTTATAGAACAGAATACATCAAACTGCTTAGCAGAAAAATGGAAGTCTGTCTCTAGGAGTCATGATGTAGTAGTACAAGATTACTTACCATTGATGACATTTGCCCAGCAAGTATTCTCTATAAATTATATTTTTAACTGACTATGATAAAACCGTAACAGATTTTTTCGACACAGGTATGTGTATTTACCTTTCAATTGACATATATTTGTACTGAAACTACTTTCATTTCATGAATGATATTTACTTTTCTTAAATTAGCCATTAAAGGTTTATAATTATAAGATAGAATATCAAAATAAACCAAAGTTAATTTATTCATTTTTCTAACCTAAAAGTTGTCTTGGAGCTATTTTAAAAAATATATTTTTACTTTTTTCTATATGTTTTATGTTCTTTCTCTCTTCATAAATTATTTTAAAATAGATATGATTAATCTGATCAAAAGATAAGATTATGAAAAATAACTAAAGAATTATAAATTTCTTATATTCAATATAATTCATAAAAACTTGTATAATATCCACAAAGTGAATTGTGTTTCTTCTAAAAATTAGCATTATAACTATTCATTTTATAGTGTACTTAGATTTAGTTGATCTTTAGGGTTTCTTCTAGCTGCAATATTTTATGACTCTATAATGTAGAAAAGTTTTCTCTTTCAAAATGCACTTCTCTTCACCACACAAATAATATCCATTTTCAATATAACATCTGATATGAACTGTTTCGTATATAAAGAATAAAATTTAAAAGTGAAAGATATAACCTCCTGCTTCTAGACATGCCTTATATAAACTATCCCTAATAGGTATTTTTGTTTTTAGTAATCACAATAGGAAAGTTTATAATTATTGTTTTATTGTTCTTAGTATAAGAAAGTTCTGTATATAAAAATGCACATTTCAATTGTTTATATTTTTCTTGATCTGGAAAACTGACACCTGATGGCCTCTCTATATAATAAGTTACTATAAGATAATGAAATAAGATTATTAATGTTATAAAATGATTTGATGTCTAGCTTTTATTTTAATTCATAAATAATTTTTCATTTTTAATTGATATCTTATTTTTCCAATTACTTATTATTAAAGTTTTTCAACATTCCATCCATATGCATATGCATATTTTTAAGTTATATAATATCCTTGGCACCCTCCCTTTCCCCCTCCCCTCTCCTTAGATGTGAACAGTCAGATGAATATTGTACAAACACATTTGTGTTTAACATGCTTACAGATTAGTCATTTCCATTATGAGGTATTAGTATTAAGGGAAAAGAAAGAAAACCACGAGAAAGGAAAGAAAAACATAAGAGAAAATTTTAAAAAGCAAATGTAGTGTTCATTCCAATTATGTTGTTGTTTTGTTTTTCCTTTTCTTCCTCTGAATGGAGATAGCATTGTCCATTGCTGGTCTTAATAGGGTTGTCCTAACTCTGAACTGCTAAGAGGAGTTGCTTTCATTCAAGGATGATCAAATACACATTGTTGTTAATGTGTATATTGTTCTCTTGTTTTTTTCTCTCTTTGCTCAGCTTCAAATCCCATAGGTCATTTCATGCTCTTCTAGAGTCCAACCATTTATGGTTCCTTATACAACAATTTCCATAGTATTCATGTATCATAACTTGTTTAGCCATTCCCCAATTGATGGACATTTGCTCAATTTCCAATTCTTTGCCACGACAAAAAGAGCTGCTATAAATATTTTGGAACATATGGAACTTTTCTCATGCTTTATGATTTCTTCTTGATAAAGGCCTAGTATTGGTATTGCTGAGTCAAAGAGTATGAACATTTTTATTATTCTTTGGGCATAGTTCCGCATTGCTCTCCAGAATGGTTAGATCAGTTCACAACTCCACAAACAATGCATTAATGTCCTCTCCCACAACCTCTCCAACAGAGATTGTTCTCCCTTTTGGCTAATTTTTCAAAACAGGTTTATTAACTCTTGGGCTCGTTGATCTCATCCATGAGGAAGTTCAACATACCTGTGCAAATCACCACCCATCCATATTGCATCATGTGCAATTCTGGTCTATAGCTCTTTAAAAATCACTCACAGGCAATCTTCTAAACACAATGAAAACCTTCTTATGTTTCTTTTAGTATTTCATGGATAGTAGTGCAGTACTTATGCTATCTATCTGTTATCACTCTTTCAAAATATTATTGATGTCTATTCTTATATGACCATTTATGAATTTATTCCTACCTGGTGAGAACTTCTCTTTTAACAAAAATTTCAGAATTGTGTCTAACAGTACATGCAATATTCTATACTCATAATTTGCCACTTCTGCTGTGAAGTATTTTCTCAACATTTTTTTCAGAGGAAAAAGTTTAACCATTAAAATTATATGGTGTTCAATTTCATTTGTTTTTCTGTTTAACTTGTTGTAGTCACTATATATATATATATATATATATGTATATATATATATATATATATATATATATATATATATATGTTTTTTTCTGATTGTACATGTTTCACTCTGCCTTAGTTCATAAATCTTCCTAAACTTCTTTGTATCCTTCATATTTGGGAAAGAATTTCTTATAGCACAGTAATATCAAATTACATTAATGTACTGAAATATTTATAGACCATTCCCAATCTGTGGGCAGATACTTTGTTTCCAGTTTTTTGTCAACATGAAAGTACTCAAATTAATGTTTTAGAAAAATAGAACTTTTATTTCTTTGACCTCATTGAAATATATGCTTAGCTTTGAGATGCTTATAATCCTTATTCAGCACATATTATTTTGTCAAAGTAGTTTTTAAAGAATTATTTTAAATTTATTTTTGTTAAATTTTTTCCCATTATATGTAAAAAATTAACAATCCTTTTAAAATTTTTGAGTTCCAAATTCCGGGTTTATTCAAAAGGTTATCTTTTAAGACATCATTCAAGTACAAACTATCTTGGTTTGTGTTACAATTTACATATACCCAATATGTATTTGTTTTTTTGCTAACATGATGAGCTGTTCTTTTAATGACTTGTAATCAATACATAGCTATTCATTTATTCATGCTTCAACAGTGTTTGTGCCAATCTTTCTGGCTTTAAAGACTTGGGTGGGAAAAGGTTGTGAAGGCACTTTTGGGAAGATAAAAGAGAAGTGATCAAAAAAGAATGCAAAGGTACAAAAGTTATATTATCCAGAAGTGAAGGTCTCTTTGCTTTAATTCATAGTGGGACATAGTAGATCTATTTGTGCGACTTCAAACAGAAGCATTCATGATACCTTCTCAGTTTCTTTTCTTTTCTTTTGTTGTTTTTTCCTTTCATTTTTTTGACTAAAATTACTATCTCATACTTTTTATTTAGAATCTTCCTCTGTTAGTGATATTTTGAATATCATTCACCAAAATCCTACTCTGATGCCTTCTTCTGACAGAGAAGTCTGAGATGTTGTCAAATGTTAGGCTAGTGAAATATAAGCTCTAGTAGTTTATACCAGGATGGGAAACTTCAAGTATAGCCCTAGTAACAATTGTGGTACTAGAATCAACCTAGGTAAGATCATTAGGAATTATCTCCAGAGTTTTGACAAAAGGCTAAAAATTCTGGTGATAATGGCTATCCATGAAATAGATGGTTATATTGTCTGAATCATAATGTATTATCCTAGTGATAACTTGTTGTAATCGTTTTGCTAAGATTTTATTTAAGATTTTTGCATCTATATTCATCATGGAAATAGGTCTATAATTTTCTTTCTCTGTTTTAACTCTTCCTGGTTTAGGTAACAGCACCATATTGGTTTCATAGAAAGAGTTAGGCAGAATTCCATCTTTCCTTATTTTTCCAAAGAGTCTATATAGAATTGGAACCAATTGTTCCTTAAATGTTTGGTAGAATTTACTTGTGAATCTATCAGGCCCTGGAGATTTTTTTTAGGGAGTTCAATGATGGCTTGTTGAATTTCTTTTTCTGAGATAGGGTTGTTTAGGTATTTAATCTTTTCTTCATTTAACCTGGGCAACTGATATTTTTGTAAATATTCATCCATTTCACTTAGATTATCAAATTTATTGGCATAGAGTTGGGCAAAATAATTTATATATTAACTGGACATCAGAGATCTTTGTGGACCCTTCTACTTCTTCAGTAAAGGCAGAAGAAAGGTGGAAAGGGGGCATTGTTAAGATATGTAAAAAAAATCACAGAGTTCTTATCCATAAATACTGAAATTTACTGAGGCATAATTTGCCCCCTTTTCCTAGTGAACTATTAAAAAATCAAAAATAGGGCAGCTAGGTGGTGCAGTAGATAGAGCACTGGCCTTGGAGTCAGGAGTACCTGAGTTCAAATCCAGCCTCAGATACTTAATAATTACCTAGCCATGTGGCCTCGGGCAAGCCACTTAACCCCATTGCCTTGCAAAATCTAAAAAAAAAAAAATCAAAAATACATGCCTATTTTCTGAGCTTTTGGGAGACATGGAAAATATAATTGTGGTTTTGGTCAGGCTTTAATAAATCAGTTAATCAAAGTATTTCTTATATGCTAGATGTAATGCTAACTGCTATGGACGCAACCACAAAAGTGAGATAATTTCAGTCATTAAGGCCATTATATTCTGCTAGAGAACAAATTATGTTCATTGATAAGTAAATAAAAATGATATAAAAACTAACTAAACAATATTTGGGATCAGGGCTAAGAAGGACATTTTGAAGATAGTGATAGTAAGCTGAATCTTGAAGATACTAGTGTTAAAGATAAGAGAGCATTCCTAGCATGTAGACTGTCTGTGCAAAGAAACAGTGGTCCACTCTTGGGTTGCTGCAATAATAATAACCTAAGAGGATGGTAATAACAATAGACTAGAAGGAATAAATGAGAGATTTCAAGGGAAGTATCTTTAGCCTTTGTTAATCATTGGATATGGCCAAATAGATTTTATAAGATATATATAATATATAGTATATAGTATATAATATATTATAATGTAGTCTCATTTTATGAATTATTATTATCTTCTAATAATTAGATATATTAGAATTAAAATAAGTAGGAACCCTGAAAATTGCTAGCAAAAAAAAGAATATGAAAATTTCTGTTATCTAAGAGGCAAAAGAATATTGTAGAGAAGTATTGGTTATTATATTTTTAAGAAAAACTACATTGAATCCATTTCAGCTCTAACTATTGAATCTTATGTGCTAATTAAAGTATTTCCAACTTAAGATCTTCTAATGGCTTCCCACTGCCTCTATAACAAATGCTGAACTTTTTAGCTTGACATTAAAAACTCATTCTGATTTTTCTTCATCATATATCCAAACTCTCATTAAGTCCCAGCAGTTCCTTTTCAAGATCACTAAACTAAAAGATACCTCAGAAAAATCTAGTCCTCCTGCCTGACAAATCGTTCTGCAATAGTGCCAATAAACAGTGATCTAACAATAACCTAAAAAACCTTCAGGGAAGGGGAATCCAGCACTGTTTAGGGCAGGGCTTTACCACTTTTATATTAACAGTTGTCCTACATCTACTTTTCTGCAAGTTAACTATTAATTCCTAGGTCTGTCAAAAAAACCCCAAGGTCACTTTCAGATGCAATGCTGTCCAGATAAGCCTCCCCATCTTATATTTGATAAGTTGAATTTTTAGTCCATGTAGTACTTTATATTTATCCCTATTAATTGACTTCCTAGGTAGAGCCTAGATGGTAGAGAGCAACTAAGAAAGTTCCTGAGCTTTTCCCTGCTTCTCTCTAAAACAACTTTAAATGAAACCTTTAAACAAATCTAAAGCAACAGAACCTTCAAAAAAATTGAGTGAAAAAAAGTTTCAATTCAAGAAATCTTGGAGGAACTTAAGGAAAGATCTTGCTCACATGGGTAAAAGGGGAGTGCAGACCACCACAGGTAGGAAAGTTAGCAGATGACTCTTAACCATAGCACAGATTTGTAACCAAGACACCTGGATCCTGGCTTAGCTGACTAGCGGTACAGTAGGCCAACAGTGAGGACTTCGGTCCTAGCACAGAAGTCATACTGCAAGCTCTGGAATACCCAGTGCAAAAGGCAAGCCTGGGTCAGGCTACCCTAATGCAAGGAGCAAACTGACAGCACCCAAAACCCCAATGTAGGAAGCCAGTGACCAGACCCCTGACCACCATCATAAGAAGTTTGGGATTGTGTCCCCTGAACCCCAGAAGCAAATCTCAACTTTTAAAATTAGCATAAGAAAAAAAGAAGAGAAAAAGAGCCCATACCATAAGAAGCTACTATGGAGACAGAGAAAATGAAAACACTATCTTAGAAGAGGAAAGCAATGACAAAATGCTTACATATGAAGCCTCAAAGGGAATTATGAATAGGTCTCAAATCCAAAAAGTCCTCTTCGAAGAACTTAAGAAAAGGATTTTAAAAAAACAAATAAGATAGGTAGAAGAAAAATTGGGAAAAGAAATGAAAGTTATGCAGGAGAATTATGAAAAATTGAAAAAGGAAGCTCAAAAAATTGACTGAAGAAATCAATACTTTTAAAAGTAAAATTTGTCAAATGAAAAAGAAGATACAAAAGCTAACTAAAGAAAATAAACACTTAAAGATTGGGCAACTGAAAATTAATGACTCTAAGACACCAAGATTCCATCAAACAAAATGAAAAGACTGGAAAAATTGAAGAAAATGTAAAGTACCTCATAGGAATAATTACTGGCATGGAAAATATGTTCAAGACATAATTTTAGAATTGTTGGACTACCTGAAAGTCATGATAAAAACAAAGACCATGGACAATAACTTTCAGGAAATTATCAAGAAAAACTACCCTAATATCCTAGAATGAGAGGGTAAAGTTATCCTTGAAAAAATCCATTGGTCATCTCCTGAAAGTTATTTCAAAACAAAAACTGAGGAATAGTGTGGCCAAGTTCCAGAATTATTAGCTAGAGGAGAAAACACTGTAAGCAGCCAGAAAGAAATAAGGAGCCACAACAAAGATTACACAGTACTTAAACAGCTTCAACATAAAGGATCAGAGGACCTAGAATATGATATTGAGGAGCTGCTTTATCCTCCACAATATCATATTTTACTGAAGTAAACAAAAGCAGGGGTAGCAATCCTGATCTCAGACAACTCAAATAGACCTAATTAAAAGAGATATTGAAGGAAACTACATCTTATTAAAAGGCACCATAGCCAATGGAGTAATATAAATACTAAATATAATGTACTGAGTGGAATAACATCCAAATTCTTAAAGGAGAAGTTAAGGCAGTTACAGGAAGAAATGGACAATAAAACTAAACTAGTGGTTGACCTGAACCTCTCTCTCAGAATTAGATAAATCTAATCATAAAATAATTAAGAAGAAAGTGAAGGAGGTGAACAGAATCTTAGAAAAATTATATATGATAGACCTCTGGAGAAAACTGAATGGGACTATAAAGGAATATACCTTTTTCTCAGCCGTATATGACACCTACACAAAAATTGATCTTGTATTAATATGCCAAAAACTCACAATAAAATGCAGAAAAGCAGCAATATTAAATGCATCTTTCTCAGCTCTTGATTCAATAAAAATTAAATAGATTAAAATTAATTGTAAACTAAATATCTTAATCCTAAAGAATGATGATGATTAACAAATCATAGAAACAAACAATTATTTCTTCCAAGATAATGTCAATAGGGAAACACCATATCAAAATATATGGGATATGGCCAAAGTAGTTCTTAGGGGAAATTTTGTATCTCTAAATGAATACATGAATAAAATAGAGAAAAAGGCTACTAAACAAGCTAGAAAAAGAAAAGATAAAAAAACTCCAATTAAACAGCAAACTAGAAATCTTGAAAATCAAAGGAGAGAGTAATAAAATTGAAGGTAAGAGTACTATTGAATTAGTAAAGAAAACTAAGATTTGGTTTTATGAAGAAAACCAGCAAAATAAGATAAGCATTTGATTAATTTGAATTTTAAAAAAAAGAAAACCAAATTACCAATATTAAAAATGAAAAAGTAGTACCAGCCCTGGATTCAGGAGGACCTGCATTCAAATGTGACCCCAGACAATAATTATGAAGCTGTGTGACCCTGGGCAAGTCACTTAACCCTATTTGCCTTGCAAAAAAATAAAAAACAAAACAAAAATGAAAAAAGGTTAATTCATTTTAATGAATGAAGAGGAAATTAAAGCAATAATTCAAAATTATTTTGTCTGACTATATGTCAATAAATGTAGTGATCTAAGTGAAATGGATGAATATTTACAACAATACAAATTTCCCAGATTGGCAGAAGAGGAAATAAAATACTTAACTACCTCTGTTTTAGAAAAAGAAATGAAACAAGCCATCAATGAACTCCTTAAGAAAAAGTATCTCCAGAATAGATGCCTTCACAAGTTAATTCTAATAAACATTTAAAGAACAATTAATTCCAATACTATTTGGAAAATATGCAAAGGAGTCCTTCCAAATTCCTTTTATAACATAAATATGGTATTGATACCTAAATCAAGAAGACCCAAGACAGAGAAAGAAAATTTCCCTAATGGATATTAATATTAATTAAAACTTTTAAAAAATTTAACACCAAATTATCAGCAAATTATCACCAGGATAATATTCTATAACCAGATGGGATTTATACCAGGAATGCAAGGCTGGTTCAATATTAAGAAAACTATCAGCATAATTGATTATATCAATAAGAAAACTATCACAAATCATATGATTTCTTAGATCTCAATAGATGCTGAAAAAACTTTTTTTTTAGATTTTTTTTGCAAGACAAATGGGGTTATAAAGTGGCTTGCCCAAGGCCACACAGCTAGGTAATTATTAAATGTCTGAGACCGGATTTGAACCCAGGTACTCCTGACTCCAAGGCCGGTGCTCTATCCACTACGCCACCTAGACGTCCCCTGAAAAAAACTTTTGAGAACAAAAAGAAAATATCTGTACCCATCTTATTAGATCCAGCACAACATTAAAACCTATCAAGATCTGTA
The DNA here is from genome assembly GCF_037893015.1 of Macrotis lagotis. Taxonomy (NCBI): domain Eukaryota; kingdom Metazoa; phylum Chordata; class Mammalia; order Peramelemorphia; family Peramelidae; genus Macrotis; species Macrotis lagotis. The sequence continues at coordinate 131,967,643 of NC_133664.1, forward strand.
ATCAGATATGTTAGTTATCTTCCACAGTTTCATGTCATCAAAGACAGCTATATGGATAGAGTCCTAGGCCTGGAATTAGGAAGACCTGAATTCAAATCTAGATCCAGACATTTATTAACTGAATTACCTTGGATAAGCTACTTAACCTCTATCTGCATTAGTCTCCTCATCAGTAAAGTAGTGGTAGGGTGGGGGAATAATATCACCCTCCTAGGATTGTGAGGACCAAATGAGAAAATATTTATAAAAACTACTTTAGCAGAGTAGTTGACACGTTAGATATTATATAAATGATGAGGATGATGGTGATTATGTTGGTAAAAGTGCTCTGACTTCATTCAAGTCATTGAGAAAAATATTAAAAAGATAGGACTGGGGTAGCTAAGTGGCAGAGTGGATAGAGCACGGGCCCTAGAGTCAGGAAGTCCTGAGTTCAAATGTGACCTCAGACACTTAATAATTACCTAGCTGTGTGACCTTGGGAAAGTCACTTAACTCCATTGCCTTACAAAAAGCCAAAAAAAAAAAGATAGGACCAAGGAACTTTTCTCCATCAGAACATTTCACTTTTTACTTAACAACTTTTGCCTAATTTCTTGCCTTTGATCCTTATAGATGGAATAAAAGTAAATTTAAAACAAATTTGCATTCTTTAAACAATACTGCAGTCCTTCTGTTTATGGAAAATGAACTTAGTAATGGCATAATGTTTACTTCCAATGCCCCATCTTCAAATTAGAGTATAATTAGTTTCTTAAATAAAAATAGACAATGCTTTCTATAATGTAATCAATTTGCCTGTCTTGGATTAGCTATCTTGATCTTCTTCAAAGAAGTATTTCTTCAGAGAAATAGAATTCTGCATTTGAAAAGATTCCAAATTATACATAGTACCATATACAATGAAACAATTCTAATAAATATATTTTTCTAACAGTACATAACTGAACCCATATCATCTGAAAAATAATTTTTCCATAGCAAGTTATGTATTTCAGGCCCTGGGTCATTTATTTGCTTCAATCACCAACAGGAAAATGGAATTTCCGTTTATCTTCAAGCTTGACTTTTATTCCAGATTCAAGTAAATACACCTTGTCTTTGAGCTAATTTCATCTGCAGCTGACTTAGTCATAGTTTCCTTGTAGCTTCTGTTTCCTTCCAGTCTGTGGGAATACCATTCATGTTAACCACTTAACTTCCACCTTCACTGAGATTCTCTATTCATTATCACAGTTTTTTTTGTTAATATTACATTTTTAGCAAGATAAAAGTGAAAATAAATGCATATTTTGAAATTAGGTCTTATAAATATGAAGTATTTAATTTGTAAGATTTCAGATATATATCAATACAGATGTATTTGTAGATTAAGATATGGTCTATGATATAATCTTCATATTTTGTTTTGTAATAGTTGAAATTTCAAGAAAATACAAAAGGTTGTCATTTAAATAGAATTTATTATAAACATTTTCATTTTTTAAATTAAAGATAAAATTTGAACTCTGCTTAGCACATAAAAAGAACCGCAGAGTTCTTTTTTGACTCAGGCACTCTAAAATAGTTTCTGTTTATGTCTAAAAGTACACTAGATATGTCTGCCATTTGAAGCAAGAAGTGAAAGGTAATAAAATATATAGTATTTTATTATCAGTGCTTTTCAGAGTATTACTCAATATAGTCACTTATGGAGAGATATAAAGCTAGCACAATGCTTCATATATAATAGATGCTTGACAAAAACTTTATGGAAGAGGAAAGATATCACAATATGTCAAAACTCTGAGACATTTACCAGTCAGTTGTCAAAATTCTTAGTATTAATTCAGCAGCAGGATCAAATCAGGCAAAGTTGTTTACAGATAGATAATCTGATGGATCAATAAAACCAGAAGGAGAGTTTGAGGAACAGAAGTCAACAGAGTTCCTAAAGTCATTACCATTAAGGCATGATAAAGGGTTGCCAGGTCAGGTTCAACAAACAGTCTAGTCACGTACACAGGAAATAGAGTTCAGGGCAGGACACAATGAGTTTACATTATGGTCTTGGCACATATTGCTCACTGGAGGGCTTCAGATTCTAGGCTATCAATGGGGAAAAAAGTTTGGACTTTTTTGTAGGTTCAGCTTTCCCATGACAGCAGGAGCAATAGGATTCGAACAAGTTCATAGCAACTGAGACAGCAGATATTAGAATAGTTAGATTCTCTTATAGAGAATAGATCAGTAAAAAGCTGTAAAAGATCTCAAGTTAGTGGATAAAGTAGCAGACTTGATAACATCAACAAAGGAAGTCATTATATTCCCTGCTCATGTATATTTACTGTCTGTGTTTCTTACCCCACTGGTGATATGATATGATATGATATGCTAACATTTGGGAGCATTCAGTTCAGAATGCATGGGAAATCCTTTCACTTATTTGCTATGTTGTATGTATTTAATAAATATTTTTTCATTGATTCATTCATTAAATGTATTTTGTTTTGAGTTCATGTGTCCTCTGCTCTAAAAGTGATTGGACTGGATGACCTCTATGATGGACAGGGACTGTTGGTATCACTTCATAATGGTGAATTGAATGATGATCTCAAATCAATGATCTGTTGCTATGAGCAGCTAAAGATCCACAAAGTTTCTTGCGCTCATGACTTCTCATGACTCAATGCAAATCATGGATTGAGTACCTATAAGTGCCTTTGTTATAAACTTTCCAAAAAGAAACCACAAATAACTTAGTAAAATATATATACTTAATTTAAAATCACAAAGTAATGTCCACATTGCAACATATAAGCAAAAAAACAAACAAAAATTACAGCTAAGGCAGGCTAACAATGGCTTTGCTTCATGGTATTGACATTTAGAGGGCACTTACATCATCACAGAAATAATTCGCCTTAGCATCTTTTTTTTTTTAAATCAAAAATACTTTAGTACAGGGACTTGTTATTTAATTATTGTGGGATTTATCCAGAACTTAGTAGATAAGACTTAACATCCATGAATATAAGTTGCTTCACACTCAAGAATTTAAGCAACTTCTCATGGAATTGAACCTGATCCCAGGTCTTCTAAACCCTAGACTCGACATTCTATGTGCTAAGCTGTGTTTCCCTTCAGAAACAATCATTATTTAAGATAACTCCCTCTAAGATGTGCTTCTCATTTAGTCAGCTCACACTACTCTCAACCTCCCTACCTTTCCTGTTGTGTTCTCCCCAAAGTGACCCAGTGGTATTCCAGGGTCTCTGTTCTTAAGGGTCAGAAGAGCCTTTGAGTCTCTGTCTACACTCCCTTGAAAGTGGTAATTTTCCTTGAGTTTTTATTTAAAAAAATTAGTTTGAAAATACCTGTCATGCTTTGTGGTCTGGGCATATTTTGTGTCATTTGCTCCAGACAAAATTATTAATCACAATTTTTAGTAGCTATATCCTGGTTCAATAGGGACAAAGAAATTCTTTTAAATCTTGACCCTCTGATTCAGTATGTTAAGTATCCCTCTTAGTTTTGTTCTATCTTTGGATTTAATACCATCACTGCCTTTATCCAAGGCATTAGTAAAAATGTTAAGAAGCATAGGAATGATTCCTTGGATACTCCAGTGTCTTGTCAATGATTGAACTGTCAATGACTATTCTTTATATTGTGGTCACTAAATCCATTTTAAATATACTAAAATCTTATATTGTCTAGACTCAATACCACAGCCTTTCATTCTATGAGAGATTTTGTCAAGTGCTTTGCTAAAACTTAAAGAGTATCATAGATCTAATACTGGAACATACCTCAAAGGACTCATTGGTACAATCCACTAATTTTATAGATGAGGACACTAGGCACAAAGAGGTTGAGTTCTTTGCCCAAAGTCATGCAGATAGCAGGCATCAGAAGCAGTAAGGGAATTCAGTTTTTTCAAATTCCAGAACTAGAACTCCTGTACCATATGGTATATTATATCTACAGCATTCTCCTAATCTATTGTTCTAGTAATCCTCTCAACAAAAGAAATAAGATTAGTTTATCATGAACCATTATTGATGAAGTCAAGCTAGTCCCTTCATAATTCCCTCTCCTTTTTAACTCACCATCTCTAAGACATATTCTAAAATTTCTTCAGGAATTAAATTCAAGTTCACTATTTTATAGTTTTCAGATGTCTTCATATTTCCTTCTTTTCAAAATCATGACATTTATTTTGTTGGTTCTATTATTGTCATTATCCATGATCTTTTAAAAATAATAGGCAATTACTTAAGAGTATTATCTATCAATGCTTTAACCTCCTAAGCTTTGGATGTTCATCAAGGCTCTATCCTAAATCCTCTTTTTTTTTTCCTCTACACTTTCTTGCTTGATTACTCCAACAGCTCCTATAGATTTAATTATCATTTCCAGGCAGATGATTCAGGTTTTTATATGTAGACCATCTCTTCCCTGAGCTTCAATCTCTCATCACCAACTGTCAATTAGGTATTTCAAACTAGGTATCCTGGAGTCATAGAAACTCAACATCTGTTAAACATAATTTACTAACTTTTTCTCAAACTCATCACTCTTTCATACTTCCCTCTTTCTGTTAAACTAACACCATTTTTTCCCTTCAAACTCCCACCTAGTTTCCAATTTTATCATTCTAACCTCTACAATTTCTCTCTCACCTGATTTTTTTCTCCTCTTGTCTTCTAATTCAGGCAATAATTACTTCTCACTTAGATTATTTCTTCTAATTGGTCTTCTTATCTCAAGTCTGTCTGTATATCAACCTTTCACAAGTAAATTTCCCTGCCAAAGTAATTTTCCTTAAGTTTAGATTTGACCACTTCATAAGTCAAAAAATTCCAGAGGCTTCCTATTGCCCTTAGAATAAAGTAGAAACTCCTCTTTTCAGCTTTTAAAACCATTTACAGCTTTGCCTACAATTTTTTTTTCAGCCTCATTGCACATTACTCTCTCCTTTCTTCTCTGAGTTTCTTTTTCACACAGAATACTACAGCTCCTATCTCAGTTCCTTTTTCATGAGCCATTGACCATGGCTAAGATACACTCTAGCCTCACTGAACCCTTTAAGATACAACTTAAGCACCTTCTATATGAAACCTTTCTTGACTTGTTCCAAAATGCTTTCCAACTTTAACTACCTTTGTATTTGACTACAATGAAAATGATATTTTATACTGATTCTTTTATGTGTATTGTCATATATTTATTTATGTACTTGTTTTTTCCAATAGAATGTAAGCTCTTTGACAGTGATTTGTAATTCTTTGTGTTTGTATCCTGGCATTCTGGAATTTAGTAGGTACTTCATAAATAAATGTTTCCAGGAATATAGTTCAGCTATCTGGGACTGACGACCTCACTGATAAAGGATACCCAGATATTCTGTTACTACCTTTTTTACATACTTTGGACATCAACTACTTATTATCTAATTTCTCTTTACTTTCCTGATCCCCTTTGGCAGAAAAAAAAACCAAAGAGCAGTTTTACTTTCCAGCTTCCCTTGTCATCATCCTATCTACTTCCCATCCCTCTTTTTTCTCTAGTGCAGAGCAAAACAAACAAAACCTCTTATTGTTATTAACTGTCCTAAAACTTTCCTCACTGGAATATACCACACTTTTGCATTCTCCTATTAAGTTCTCTTGCTTCTGTCTTTGCATGTCTTTTAAAAATTTAATTTGATTTGTGAATCCCCTATGTGAACACATAATGTCCAATTTAAGCAATTTTCCCCTTTCTTCCCCATTGGAATTGTTCCTTGTATCTTTAGAATTTTGCTTTTCAAGACCTTTCAATACTACCTAAGTTGATTTCTCTTGGAGAATTATAGATTATCTTATATGTCTTAAAAAAATCTATTTTAGTATCAAATTTAGATACTAAAATTAAATACTAGAATTAAAAGTTTATCTTTGTCTAGTTTAGTGGGATCAATTAGACTCTAAATGACTTTACTTTTCATTTCTCTGATTATTGAGATTTTGTACATTTTTCACTGGAACATTTCATTTTCATTGATAGCTTGAGTTTCTCCTTTTGAGAATTACCTGTTTATATCCTTTGATGACTTACTAATTGTGGGAATGATTCTTAGACTGACAATTTGCTACATATATATATACATATATATATATCTATATTAATTTTTGAAAGGCAATGGAGTTAAGTGACTTGTCAAAAGTAACACAGCTAGGCAATTATTAAGTGTCTGAGGCTAGATTTGAATTCAGGTCCTTCTGACTCTAGGGCCAGTGCTCTATCCACTGTGCCACCTAGATGCCCCTGTATTTTCTTACGAATTTTGCACATCAGATTTTTGACATATGCTTCATGAAAAAATTTGATCCAGTTTATTTCTTTTTTATTTTGGAAGCATTATTGATTGTTATGGGGAAAATATAATCAAAATCATGTATTTTATTTTCTATAATTTCTTCCAAGTCACAGATTTTATTTTTTGAAGTTATCCTAAATTCACAGTTAAGATCTAACTATCCTTTGTTCTTTACTTTTTTAATGATGTGTAGTTTTATATTTAGAATATTATTCATTTGATTTTTTGCATATTGTGAGATTTTAATTTGTTTCCATTATTTATCAAATTGTATCCTATTTTCCTATATTTAATTGAATATGAATTTTTCGCCTAATGCTTTGTTACAGTTTTGCTTTTAAACATTCAATTTTGTGTCTATTTGTTCTAATTTATCATTGTATAATGTACTCTACTCAATTTCTTTATGTTGTATCAATTTCAGTAACTGTTCTTTTATAATATAGTTTGAAACTGAGAGTACAAGTTGGCCCCCCTTTAACTTTTTCATGATTTCACTTGACATTTTTGAACTTTTATATTCTTTAACTTGAAGTTATTTGAAAATTGTTTTTTCTTTTTTGCTTTAGCCTAACTACTGAATACAAATTAATTGTTTACTTTTTATTCATATTAAACTGTTTTTGAGTTATTTAAATTATGTATAAGTTTATTTCATATACTGTATTACTATTTTACAATGCTTTACATTTCAAATTCTTTTTTTAATTTTTATTGCCTCTTTAAGAGATGTTGATGAATTTGTTCTGTCCTTTTATATTATAAAATGTTTCATGTTATATCCTGCTATTTTTCAGAAGTTTTTTATTATTTCTACTTATTTTTCTTTGGACATAAACCATCACTTCTTCTGCTAATAGAGATTTTTAACTTCTTCTTTTTGATTTTTTTATTTATCTTGTCATTGTCATAGCTAGTAGTTCCTGGACTGTTTCAAATAATAATAGTGAGAATGGGTAGAATTGTATAAACCATGATCTGAGTGGAAAAGAGTTTCTTGTTACATATAATACTTAATCTTGGTACCAAATATGTTTAACACATTGTTCCTAATAAATGTGTATGATGCTTTATTAGTATCTATTAATCTAATATCAATTTAAAAATTTTAATCTTTAATATTATTTTTATTAATTTGATTTATAAAATATTATTAAACATGATTTATTATTAATTTATATAGTTAACTGGTATTGTTAAAAATATTTTCCCTAAATTCTTATTGCAATGCCTTCTCATGATATAGAGGTAACTCTGAATTCTGGAAGGCTATTCCAGAAGACCACAAAGCTCTGGAAGTTTCATGTAGATTGGAAAGGATTTTAGTATAGTTCATGTGACATTCTATTTACTTTCTGATGGTGGGAAAGATTTAGAAAAGGGAACAGAGATGTTGTTGCCTCTCACAGTTTTTAGGCCTTCTATAAACATTAAACATTGATTTGTTATAACTCCAGATATCTTTGTCCAGATACCTGTGAGATGTACAACTGGAAGACATGAGTTCTGCAGATTAATATTAAAGTTCTCACTATAAATGAAACCAAGACAAAAGGAAGTTGCAGCTAAATAGAATAGCAGACTATTCTTAGGCAAATAAAGGAGATAACAGAGTTATTTTATCATTTCACAGAAGACTTTAGTCATCATGCACTACAGTGATGGTGAAGAACATTTGTAAAAAGACCACTATGAAGAAAATTGAAGGTTATGTGCCAATATAGATTGAACAGTATGAGGGAGTAGAGAAATCTGTAAAGAATTCTATATGACAATTCAAAATAAATAACTAGATGAATTTGATTCAAAGATAGGAATAGGGAAAGATTATGAAAAATACAGTGGAAAATATAGATCAGATTAAGAAATCTAAGAGAATTGCCTACAGATGAACATGATTTCTATATATCATGAATATTTTGTTCAGAAAAGTTGTAAGGTACTCCAAGGTATATGGGATATTCCAAACAATATTACCCCTAAAATAAAGTTGACTATATTTTATCAGATAGGAGAGAATATTTACTTCCATAGCATTCCTATCCAAGGAAACAGTATTTGTAAAGTTAGACTACCACTTTAAGAACCAAGGATCCTTATTAGAAAACAGGTCAGAATCAATATCAATGGAGTAAAACAATTATAACCTAATTTATTTAAACAAATTATGATGCTTGCATGTGAAGGCCTGGTGGCATAATAAGTCAGGAAGAATTAGGTTCAGTTTCTTTCTCTACTACTTCCTTATGAAATATGTATAAATCATTTAACTGTCCTTCAGACAACTTTCATTATACCACCACTGTTGTTTTACTAAATATATTACTTTTGGTGTAGAATCGCCTTCTATTGATATACTGATTGAAGATTTTACCTGATTCTCACTGTTGATTCATAGGTAAGATTTTTCCTACTACTATGGCTTCTTTGGGAATTAGCTGGAGACTCATTCCTGGACTGATTTGCATATCAAAGGCCATAGAAGGTTTCTACTTTTCTTTTTAAAATGCCTAAAAATGCAGGTTAAAAATAAACTTGGTAGATCAATAGAACAGGCTAGAAAAAGAAGAATTAGAAACAATGAAGCTTAATAACCTAGTGTTTGATAATCCTGAATACAAATTGCATAGGAAATAGCTCCATATTTGATAAAACTTCTAGAACAACTAGAAAGCAGGCTAGTAGAAATTAGGCTTAGACCCACCCCTTACATCATAGTTCATAAAAAATTCTAAATGGATATGTGAACTTAATCTTTAAGATCTATTATATAAAAAGTTAGAAGAAAAACAGATCATTTGCCTTTTATAGGTATGAGAAGGATATGTGTTCCTAACCAAACAGATAATTTTGATTATACTAAACTGAAAAGCTTCTGCACAGATAAAATTAAGTCACCTAGGGTAAAAAGGGAAGTAGTTGAATAAGAAAAAAAAACTTCATATCTAATTCTCTGAGGGTATGGTTTATAAATATTTAACAATTAGCATATATGTGTATATTATGCATGTGTCATATTCATGTATGAGATATAGATATATTCCTAAGCATACCACAATATGTAATATACATGTATGTGATAAAATATGTATATTGAAATTATACTGTACATGTTTGTTTTATGTATGTTATGTCTCCATGCATATATATGTATATAAATCAAAAGTAATTCCTCAGTAGATTAGTGATCAAAGGATATGAACAAATAATTCTCAAAGAAAAATTATAAACTTTTAACTATTACATGAAAGGATGAACCAAATTACTAACTCTGAGAAAAAGTACAAATCAAAACAAGAAGTATGTGAAGACATTCTCATTTGTAGTGGTGGGAGGTGTTTATAAGCAATGCACAATGCATACATTTTCAGATTTTTTTTGACATAATATTCAGCTATGCAGATTTTTCCCTCTTTTTTCATTCTTTTTGTATGTATATATCTATATCTATATCTATATCTATATCTATATCTATATCTATATCTATATCTATATCTATATCTATATCTATATCTATATCTATATATATATATATATATATACACAGAGAGAGAGTAATTTGCTATCTGGGAAAAGGTGGAGGAGGAAGGATTTGAGGGAAAACTATGATAATGTAAAACAACAAAAACATCAATAAAAACTTATTTAATAAAATTTAAATTCTTAAAATGTCTCAATGTGTATGTTTATGTATATATTGTTTTGTTATGTAAATTTTATATGTGCATATATGTGTGTCTTGTATGTAATAATTATCTGTATATACATAGTATGTATGTATCTACATATGGATAATATTTCTATTTTCACTGAATAGAAGATAATTTTTCTGCCCTCTCATTTTTTTTTGATATCTGAGGGTGCCCTCTCATTTTGGGTGAACAATCCTATGCCATTTGATTTGATATATCTTATATCTTATTATATATAATATCTTATATGGGATAATGTTCTTCTTGACTGGAAGATCCTTTATTTAAGAAACTATATTCTGAAGACAATTTATTTTTCATATAGTTGAGCCTGAATGAATTGCTCTTTTTTTTTTAAGGTCAGATATTGGTCTGTTACTGTCACTTAATCTTAGTATCTTGGGAAAGATTTCTCATCTAATTCCTTAAATAACGAAGCTAAACACAATCTTTTCATTCTTTAATGAGATAGTATAGGTAAAATATTTTCCAAATCAATAAATAGTAGTTAGTAGTAATAATAGGAGCATATCTCTGTTTTCTGCATCTTGGCTGTCATCATTGCATGTGAAGTTTTCAGCCCTTTTTCCAGTTAAATATCCTTTAGTTTTATGTTTTTGCAGCATTTTCTGCTTTTGTTGTTGATTTGTTTTAGTCATATCTGACTCTCTGTGACCCTATTTGGGATTATTTACCACTGCTACTAATTGCCCTTCTATATTGAAAATTGTATTTCCAATTGATTCTTGTATTCAAACTTTAAACAGCTTTCTCCATTTGTTGTTGTTTTCATCCATTTCAGTCATGTCTGACTCTTCATGACCCTATTTTGGCTTTTCTTGGCATAGATGCCATTTTTTTCCTCTAGTTCATTTTACACATCAGGAAACTGAGACGACCAGGATTACTTACCCAGGGTCATGTAACTGGTAAAGTATCTGAGAACAGATTTGAATTCAGGAAGAAGTCTTCCTGAATCCAAGATTGGTACTCTATCTGCTACATCACCTAGTTGCAAAACTTTCTCCATTACTGTCCTTTCTCTATTGCTGTGTTCTGTTGTTGCTGTTCTTTTCCCTCAGATGCTATTCTTGATATAGATGCTAGGTATTTCTTTACCAAAATCTTTTCATTCTTTAATGATACCATATCCTCCTTATGTTTTAAAGTGTTTATTGGCCAGTTTGATGTCTTGTGCTAGGTTCAGTTTTCATTTCATATAGGTTGTTGATTTTACTACTCTTTCTGACTTCTCTTCAAGATCTTTTAATATCTAATATTTACTCCTCATATTCTTCATATTCACTTCCTTGTCTTTTCCTGAGAAACTATTTTCTTTTGAGGCTTTGTGGTTATTTCTCTTCCTCTTATTTATTTTTAAATTTTTAAATTTTACTGTGTTTTTATCTCTACATGGTATGTGGCATGGAATTTAGCAGCTAGGTTTTTATGATTTTTGTTATATCTTGTTATAATGTTGATATTATAAATTATAATTTGTTACAATTATATTTCATTCATATTAATTTCAATTAAGAACTACATGTTCAAATATACCAGGACACTTTATTATTGGAACCTTAGAAACATATAAAACCTATAAACTATTGTTTTAATATACATCTATCATTCAACAAAACTCTACCTTGATTACATATATCAAACGTTATTATAAATAATATCCATATATTCCAGTATATTTTAAATGATTGCTATTTTAAAGTGCATTTATATGAGCATGTAGATATTGCGGTAAGAAAAAAGGAAACAATTCCTCATTCACTTTTAGCAACTTTCATCATTTCCTGTCTCTGATCACATATACCTTTTTTCTAACAATAACAATAAATATGGATTTCATTGAACATCTTAGCTTCTGGTAACTTTTAAAGCTGAACAGTCCTATGGAAACCTACTAGTGCTATGAGTTCATATTAACAAGGCAGTAGTTCCCATTTAATAGTTCAAAAACCCCGGAGAAGTTCATGATAGAATCTAAAGGTTTATGCTAAAATTTTAATAGAACCATAGACAGAAAATAATTTTCCAATTACATTATAAATATATTTTTTCTGATTTGAAACTTTTTATGGCAAAAGTTATTATAGGTATTATAAGCAATTAATTAATAAATCTAAATATTATTATGAACAGTATGTTAAATAATCCTGAGACTTCATAAAACAATTTTTTATATTGTTGAAAGGGAAACACAGAACAACAATTGTCTTAAGGATAACCAGTCATAACTATCACTCTCATGGATCATATTATCATTGGGAAAAGTATACACACTTCTGGAAGTAACTGACTCAAATTTATACTCTATTCCTTGAGAATGTATACTTAGAGCTGCCTTTTCCCTGCCCATCCCTAAGTCAAATTGCCCACTTCAGTTTTTGTATAGTTCTTTTTTTTCCTAGTGCTCTTTACCAGATCAGTTCAGATGAATGTCTGATGATTAAGTCAACAAACAATTGGTAGATATCATCTTCACAAGTACATTCTCTTGACTTCCTACAACACAAGGATGCCATACTTCTTTTAGAATGAAAAAACTCACCAGAGTTCTTGTATAGCCAACCATCATCCATAAGCCATATTAGGCACCGATGGCTATCTGGCAATTCTGGTCCCTCTCTGATTAAGCTAAAATTTGAATTACTAATTCATTCACTTAGTAAGAGATATTATTCACTATTTTACTGAAATTCAAATAAAGTAGTAATAGAACAGAATACACACAGTATTTTATATTCTTTTGTAACTTTTTTCTTGTCTCTTCTCCCTTAAACTATTACTTTTTAAAAAACAAGCAAATGGACTTTTGAAAAATTCATCAATAACTAGATCAGGAAACTGATCTATTTTGTTTAAGCAACAATTTTAAAAATTTGTTCAAGTATGAAAAAATTCCTTTTTATCATATCAGAAACTTCATCATGTGAGCAGTTCCTTTGGAAGCAGTTAATTTTTAAATAAAAAAAGACAAAATAATTTTAACTTAGCAGTTTTCATTTGTCATTTGTTTTGAGAATTTTTGCTAGTGAATAATACTTATAAAAATAATAGATCAATGTGCCTTAAAACATTTTTCTTCTGTTTCACTTGCTGCTCCATGTGGTTAGAATATGCTTGATAGCTATGCCTACATATATATGCCTACATGCCTACATATAGATCTTTATGTTCATTGATTCAAGTTGCTCTTGACCCCAGCAATTCTGTCCATAAGGGAATATGACCACAGACTTTAAATTTCTGAGGCACAATGCTGTGAATCAGAATTAGATGGTTTCTGCATTGTGCTTTAATGGATTAAAATATTGGCAAAAGCTCATATGAACAGTTGTGGGAAAAGGGAAAGAAGCAAAAAATTTCAGAAATCTGATGAATATCTAGGCATGGAATCTAAATGGCCTTATCCCATATTATCTTGTCATGAAATTGTGCTTCAATTCTTAAAAGTAACTTTAGACAAAAGTTGTCACTTCCTACTCCAAAACCTTTTCCTTCTTATTTTTTGTTACTTGAAAATTTTATTTTTATATTAATGAATTACATAATTTGCATACTTTAAATTCAATTATTGCTATTCATTTCTTTAAAGTAATAATGCATTAATTTAGTAGTTTCTGCTTCATGAAAATAAAATTAATACACAAATCAAACTAAAAAAATTCCTTCTACTCTTAGTAGAAAAACCATTGCAATTCACACATTACATTAAGCAGTGAAAATTAAACAAATGCAAACAGCTGCCTAGCTATTCATCCAACATTCTGTTTCCTTGTTACAAAGAATGAATTTTTAAGAATCAGACATATGGACATTGTATCATGTGTATATGAACACTTGTGAATTGAATTCAAAAAATGTGCTGATCCAAAACTATGGCTACCACAACAATCTTGCTGCAGTTCAGTAAATTAACAAGTTAGGGTCTCATGATATATTCAACTTAATTCATTTCAAAAGAAATTTATTAACTGTTGATTTTGTTTAAGGGGCTAGTTTAGACTCTGGGGACACAAAGACAAAAATTAATATCAAAGAATTAAAGATCCTGAAAAATTTATATTTTATTAGGGTGATACAGTAAACATTTCCTAGCAAGTAAAATAGATAATACAAAACAATTGGAGAAAAGAGAGAGTATTCTTGGCATGGGAGTCAGCATGTACCAAGTTTCATGGGCAAAAAATGACTTCTATTTAGGAGATAATTGATAGTATATTTCCTGGAACAAGAAAGAAGTATGTATAAGGGACCAAAGTAAAATAAATTTTGGAAGAGCAGGTAGGAGTTAGAGAATAAATATCAGAAAGGGGAATTTCTTTTATCCTGCAGACAATATGGAATCACTGGAGATTTCTGAGCAGGAGAGTATAGCTGGAGCTTTATAAAGAATGTTTTGTCAAGTTTGTGGAGTTTGCATTGGAGAAGAGTGTGATTGAAATGAGGAGAACCAATTAGGATTTTGCAATAATTCTTCAAAGAAGTCGTGAGTGATTACAGTAGGATGTTGCTTGGAAATGGAGAGACCATCCTTTCAGCTCTGAATCCATGATCTTAGGATCATGTGAGTAGAAAGAAGAGAATGACTATGAGGAGTGTTATAGAGGCATAATTGAAAAGACATTCCAGGTAATTCAGTATTTGGGGGTGAGTAAAGGAAAAGTCAGGAATGACATCAAGGTTACAAACTTTTGTTGCTTGAAGCATGGTTGAGAACTCAACAAAGATAGAGAAGTTTGGCAGAGGAGCAAATGAAGGGGGAAAAAACTGAAATTCTTTTTGGACATATTGAGTTTGAGATGCCAGTCAGACATCCAGGTAGAAATTCAGGTTGCTGTTGATGCAATATGAGTTCAGAAGAATGATTATGTTTAGAGCAGTATAAACAAAACTAGGTATCATCTGTATAAAATATTGAAATCATGGTGGGAACTGATGAAATCATAAAAAGGGATATATATCCATATATATATATATATATATATATATATATATATATATGTATATATATATATATATATTCCTCAGCTTCCTCATCTGGAAAATGGCAAATCACTCTTCAAATATTCTAGAGGGGTCACAAAGAGTCAGACATGACTAAACAACAACCTCTGACTCCATGCCCAGGAAAAGAGGAGGATACCTCATTAGCTTGTTTTAAGGGTAAAATCAAAAAGCATAGAAAATTTTATACTAATAATATATATGCCAAATCATACAGGTGGAAACTCTCAGGGGATTTAAGAGGAGTGTCAGGAAAGTGACCCTGGGTTATGCCCAGTGCTTCTTATGATTTTCCGTGGTTCTAATGTTTTTCCATCCCTCCTTGTGAGTCTACATATGAAATGCTAACTAGATTCCATTGAGAAAGGAATTAAATAATTCTCTAATATAGAAAGATCCTAATAATGACTTATTTATTAAAAGAATTGTGTATAAATGTGTATATTAATGTGTATATTTCATTATAAGCACTATTGATTCTTCAGTATTACTCAGATTTAGTAAGAATAGCACTTGCAGGCACAAAATTCTAATAAGCCAAATCATAGCTTTATAACATCATAAAAAAAGTGGTAGAGAACTACAGGAACCTTACTTTATGGAAAGCATTGCAGCAGTCAAAATTGTATTGACTCTGCTGCAGGAAGAGACATGTTGAAAGTCAGTTATGAGATATGAGAGAATATGATCTCTGCTACCATTCTCCAAGGATGAGAGATTACCTTTTATTTGAATAGTACATGATATTATTGGTGCTAGTATTCTTCCAATTTGTGGGTCACAACACCCTCTATATTTTTCTAATCCTATGTACTTCTTGTCCCTGTCTTTCTGTAAATTTTTCATAGATGATCTAAAGAATACACTAGGTGCCTCTGGTTCTTTCCATTAATTTTATTCATGAGATGTATCCTAACATGCTTCTTTCTTTAAAAAAAAAACCTCCTTTCAGGTTATACATGTCCTCAATTTTATTTTTATATCACTTTTTAAATGTTGTCATTATTTGTAGTTGCTGTATCTTACTCACAGCCATCATTCATCTTTCTATTTCCCTTAAGGTAACTATAATTTTGCTTCTTTTAGGGCTTTTGTGTTTAATAATTTATAACAAGATGACATGATAGTGTAATTTTTTTCAAAAAAGTAGAACATTGCAGAAGCAAACAGATTTGGATTGCCAAAAGTTCATACTTTCCCAAATATAATTCAGTCTCTAGTTTCTCCTATCCAGTTATGGGCTCAACTTGCTATCCATCTAATGCCTTAAAAAAGCAAACACACACACACACACACACACACACACACACACACACACACACACACACACACACACACACATATGCTGATGGACCAACATACAGAAGGGCTAATTCATTGGGCTGTTTATCCAACTGCAAGTCATTATTAGATTATTTTTAAACTGGGAAATTAAACATGATTTTTCAGTGTTGATGTATAGTCTAATATCTTTTGAGTGATCTTAAACCAGATCTTATTGCTCTAGGGTTAAATGATTCCTTACAATGCCACCCACAAACAGAAGTTTTTGGAGAACCTTACCAATAATAAGGATTACTTTTCTCTTTGGACTTGGCTCAAGACATTGTCTCTGAAACTGCTGAACAAATTTAATAAACATATGCCTTAGGGTTTTATGCCTTACTTGCTGTTGATGCTTAAAGATTTATTGAAAGGTTGTATCTGTGATGCATCTTTTATGATTTTAATATATGTAATGATGCCTTTTATTAGAAGAGTCTTTAAAATTTCATTCAACTATACCAAATCAAATGCAAACAATAGATACAGTGGAAACTTCTGTTTTCTACACATCTAAGTGAATATAAAGCAGTAAGCAGAAGAAAATAATATACAAAACTTT
The DNA here is from genome assembly GCF_037893015.1 of Macrotis lagotis. Lineage (NCBI taxonomy): Eukaryota > Metazoa > Chordata > Mammalia > Peramelemorphia > Peramelidae > Macrotis > Macrotis lagotis. Next base: position 131,984,585 of record NC_133664.1, read on the forward strand.
CTTGTTATGCTAAGCTGTCCTTGAAATATAAGTATACCATTATTATATAGAATTTATAGAGGACATAAAGTCATTTAGACTGATAATTATGACTTCTTAGTAAACTTTTTTTGTAGTAGTATTAGCCATGTTCTTTTTCATTTATTTAGAATCTTTCCATCCTTGCATGCCTTTAAGATTTTGTTGCTTCCTGCAAGATTTCTTTAGAATGGTCAAATCTAGCCTTTCTTCCTGATTTCATCTTAATTACCATTGCCATTTCCTCACATTGTATAACAGGATACATATCCTGATAGAATATAAAGGTGATGAGTATTGGTCACCAAAGAAACAGGAACAAGTATTTTCCTTTTCATATCTTTTTTTTCTTACCTCTTAGTTTCATCTGCAAATGCTCTTTAAATGGCTTTGCCTATCTAAGTCTTACACAAAATCCTTTGTGGTTTCTGATATCTTTTAACATCTTCATTGTGAAGTTTTTTATTGGTTGAGATTCTCCAGGTCCACAAAAATCTACTCCATTGTCTTAATGTGGCCCTGTGTTTTTGAATGATGTTGCAAGAAAGTGCAAATTTAACTTGGTATTACTAGGTTGTATATGTTTGAGTATGGTCATATTAACATATTATCTCTGTTATCCAAGGATCAACCTAGTTTATTTAAGAAAGTTTCACTACCAGCAGGATGGTCCCTATTCATGATTTCATTGGAAATATATGAAATGAATAAACTTGTTAAATGCCTACAGCTGTGTTACTTATTCTCTGAATCATGATAGATATATCACAGCAGAAATGAGGCAGAAAGCAATCAGAATCACACATTTTTAGACCATGAATTTTTGACATTTCCAATGCCCAATCTTTGCCTAGATGAGTTGTTTCTTTGAGAGAAAAATTGAACCACATATATCCTGGAAACATCACTAGAAATGAAATGAGAAGACCTACAGAAATTGTAGTTAAATTGAAAAAAACTTGCAAATTCTCAAAGAATAAAAATCAAAGAATTGGCATAGTTGGTGTCCTCATATCCCATGAAATTATATTTCTTGTTATTATTGGACACACGATAAAACAAACTCTGTTTACTTGCTTTATTAATCTCCCATTTAGCTACAATTCAAGATTCTTTGTACTTGACTAGATTGTCCCTTAACATATATAGTCTGTTGTCAAACTCTTAGATGAAGCCTTTTCTACTTGGCTGAATCTGCCATCTCTTGTGCTTTGCTAGTATGGCCTTCTTGAACCAAAAGTTACCTTCAAGTCATGATAAGGCTTCAGAATAAGACTTTGATGGAAGATAGCTCATTGTCATAGAAGGATCAGCATTTTTAATAGTGTAGAAAAGACAAATTACAAACATATTTAGGGCCTTAAACATGTTTTATGTATGTTTATAATAAATATTCATTTTATATTACCCCAATACAGAAAATTTATATTTGAAATATAATATGAAATTTTGGAGTATAAGTGGCCCCCTATCTAAGTATCTGATTTTTAGATTAATTATAATTTGAAAGTGTGAGCTAAAATACTAAATTTTGATTTTATATGAAATTGAATGGTTTTTGTTTTAAGCTATAGATTAGAACACTGACTGCAAATTTCATCAGGGCAAGGACTAGGTCTAATCTACATTTTACTTTGCCCTCAGTACCTAACACAATATGATATAGTCATGAGATGATAAATACTTATTGAATTGAATAACTACATCTTGAAATAACTTTTTGCATGTGCTTCTGTCATAACTAATATCTATTGTATGCTGTTCAAAGAAGAAAGCAGACCAAATCCACTAAGAACATTTTCCAAATTCAAGGAATTCTTTTCTACTTTGGGAGCCCCATTTTTTGGCTCAGTGGGGATAGAAGTTCAAAGACACACTGATCAGTACAGTGGAATAAGTACCTTAGCTACCCATTACTTTTGTATTTGTAAGTAAAGCAAGATAGTTTTGTTTTGATCCTGTGAAAATAGAGCCCAGCATACTCTCCTTAGACTAGCAATGAAAGTAAAAGAACATGCTTAAAATGAAGCATACCTTAGTGATATAAAGCATTCAAATACTTGTGAGCTGAAGCAGAAAATTTCTTCCAAATAAAATTGCAGCTTTTTAATTATATCATAGTGTATTAGGTTGGGCTATTTATAATAAAAATGAGAAATCAGGAGCCATTTTAGAAAAATGTCACATAAACTCAGCAAGAAATAATGTATAATATTCCACATTATGCTATTTTGATTATTTAAAATTTTTATCTAGGATTCTTATCTTTTAATTTAGTATCTGTTTAAGAATCTCTGCAACATTGTTTCCAGAGATTTAGGTAAATTAAATTTAAATTAAATTATTTTCATTTTTCATTGTTAAATTTTGATTGATATATTTACTCATATATTACCTTCATTTTTGAATATAATTTCCTCTACTTGGCAAAACATTATTTGTAACAAAAATATATTAAAAAGAAAAAGAAGAGAATAATGCAACTCAGCAAGATTGACCAGTGCAACAACTGAATTTGACACTCCCATAGCCACCTACCTCTGAAGAAAAGGGAGGGAATTATCTTTTCTTCTAGGAATAGCTTGATCATTATAATTTCATACTGTGCTATTCTATTTTTTTTCTTCTTTCCATTTACTTTGTTCTGGTTATTGTGTTTGTGGTTTTTCCTTGTTCTACTTATTTCCTTATTTTTTCTGCTTTGCTCGCTCTCTATTGGTCTTCTTGAGCTTCTCTGAATTTCTTAATCATTTCATATAGGTCATTAACATTCCATTATATTTGTTTAGCCATTCCCCAACTGATCTTCTTACTTCAAAATGATGCTGTGAATATTTTAGTTTATATGGCACTTTCTTTTTATCTTTGACTTCCTTGCAATAAATGCTTAGTGGTAGATTTTCTGTGTCAAAGCATCCCCACATACTTGTATACTTCCACTCTCAATCTAATATTAAATGTTTGATATCAGGACTGACCCAGGAAAAATGATGAAATAAAGAGTTTTTCTTTGCTGTCCTTTGCCCAATGTTGTGCCTATTCCTTCCACTGAAAATAAGACACTTCCTGTGTCTTTTTCAAAAAGACTCTTTTATACCATCTATCAGTCAGGCAATCAATAAGACTGGCTAGGTATTAGGTGCTGGAGATACAAACATAATGACTGAAACAATCCTTACATTTTAATTTTTTAAATTTATTTTCCAAACTTCATGCAAAGAAAGTTTGCAACATTTATTTTTCTGTAAGATTTTGAATTCCATTATGCCCAAAGGGCAACAAAAATGTGCATACCCTTTGATCCAGCAATACCACTACTGGGTCTATACCCTGAAGAGATTATGAAAAATGGTATGAACATCACTTGTACAAAAATATTTATAGCAGCCCTGTTTGTGGTGGCAAAAAATTGGAAATTAAGTAAATGTCCTTCAATTGGGGAATGGCTTAACAAACTGTGGTATATGTATGTCACGGAACACTTGTTCTATTAGAAACCAGGAGGGATGGGATTTCAGGGAAGCCTGGAGGGATTTGCATGAACTGATGCTTAGTGAGATGAGCAGAGCCAGAGAAACATTGTACACCCTGACTGTGGTGTGGGAGTGATGATCAACCTTGATGGACTTGCTCATTCCATCAGTGCAACAATCAGGGACACTTTGGGGTTGTCTGCAATGAAGAATACCATCTGTATCCAGAGAAAGGATTGTGGAGTTTAAACAAAGACCAAAGACTATTACCTTTAATTTAGGGAAAAAACTTATCTAATTATGTAATTTTGCTAACTCTTATACTTTATTTTTCTTCCTTAAGGATATGATTTCTCTCTCATCACATTCAATTTAGATCAGTGCAAACCATGGAAATAATGTAAAGACTAACAGACTGCTTTCTGTAGGGAGTGGGGGGAGGAGCAAGATTAGGGGAATGATTGTAAAACTCAAAATAAAAAAATGTTTAAAAAATTAGAAAAATAAAATAGTATGCTTTGGCTAATATTCAGACTCTATAATTCTCTGGATGAGAGCATTTTCCATTACAAGTCCTTAAGAACTGACTAACCATTGTACTGCTGAGAAGAGCTATATTGTATACAATGTTCTTTTGGTTCTTCTCACTTGACTCAGAATAGTTCATACAAGTCTTTGCAGGCTTTTGTGAAATCTTCCCATCCATGATTTCTTCAATACAATAGCACTCTAGTACATCCATATAGTACAATTTGTTCAGTTATTCCCCAGTAGATGGACTTCCCTCAAGTTACAATTCTTTGCCACTGCAAAAAGATTTGCTATAAATTTTTTGTACATGTGATATCTTTGGGATTCAAACTTGGTAGTGATATTTCTATATCAAACAGTATATGCAATTTTATTGCCTTTTAGGTATAGTTCCATATTGGTCTCCAGAATGGTTGGATCAATTCACAACTCCACAAACAATGACTTAGTGTCCCAGTTTTCTCATATTCCCTCAAAGATTAATCATTTTCTTTTTTTCTCATATTGACCAATATGATGGGTGTGAGGTGGTAAGCTGTTTTCAATTTCATTTCTCTATTCAATAATGATTTAGAGCATTTTTCAATGAATATGGATAATTTTAAATTCTTCTTCTGAAAACCATCTCTTCATATCCTTTGACCATTTATGAATTGGGGAATGACTTGTAGTCTTATAAATTTGACTGTTTTTATATATTTTAGAAAGGAGTTCTTTATCAGAAACACTAGCTGTGAAAATTGTTTCTCAACTTTCTGTATAAGGAAGGTATGTTCTAATGAGGGCAAAACCAAGTACAAATGTATGTAGAATAGACATGAAGAGAATAACCATAAATAAATACAAGGTAGTTTCAAAGGGAGAGAACTAGCAGTTGAGGAGAACCAGGAAAGATTTCACAGGTAGAGTTTGTGCTGCATCTTAAAGAGCAAAGGGCGAAGATAGAGGAAGGCAGATGCTTAGCACAAAGGAACTGAGAAAGGACAATGAAGATTTAACTTATTAAGGCACAAAGAAAAGTCCATTTTGGCTAGAACCAGAGGCACTGAGAGTCAAGCAGTCAATAAATATTTATTAAATGTTTACTAGGTGTTAGATATTATCCTAAGTGCTGGGAGTACAAATAGGAGTCAAAAGATCTTCCTCAGCCTCAAGTAGCTTACATTCTAATGGTAGAAAGTCATAGCATAAAATGGAGTGGAAGAGCAAGTGGAAGGGAAAGTTCTTATACCCCAAGGATTAGTAAAAGTCTTGTTGGGATGAACCAGCAGAGCAACCTGGAGAATTTTGAAAAGAGCAAGAAGGATAGATAGTTAAGGTTAATGAGGCTAGGGAGATAAGTGGAGTCTGGGCTATGAAGGCGTAAAAACTAAGAAGAGCAGTTTATATTTTGTCTAATGGTGAATAGGAAACTTCTGGAATTTATTGAATAGCAGAGAGACATGGCCAGATTTGAGCTAAGGGAAAAATCTCTTTGCCAGTTCTGTGGAGGAAGGATTAGAATGGGAAGGGACTCGAGACATCGACCAATTAGGAGGTGGATATGTCAATTACTGCCACCTAATCTCAACTAAAGGATTTTTTTTTATTTTTATAGCATTCTAAAAGAAGTAATATCTAATAACTGAATTTTAGACACTAGCAACACAAAGAAGGGAAGATTATTTTTGTATTAGGCTATTCAGTGCTCTTCAGATCACATCTCATAAATTTAATATAATTTGCTATTGTAAAGTTGGTATCTTACTTTCCTGTGTGTAGAACTGACCTGTGTTAATGGAAATCTACAAAAACTGTAACACTATTTTCACTATCTCTCAGTGGCAATCTGAGTCTGTAGATATATATAGGTTTCATGTGTAGTGTTTGAATTTATTTTGTTAATTATTTGCTTTGTCTAAGTTTTCAAATTTTACTTGACAATTTGACAAATTCATCCAACTCTTCAAATGAGTTCTTTCATGAAGTTTTTTCTACACCCTTTCAGTTTTGCAAAAGTAGAGAATATCCGCTTCTTGAATTTTAATGAGCATATTTGATCTTAATTTTTAAATTTAAGAAAAACTAGGTCATAGGTAAATATAGTAAAATTGAAGTCTGTATCTATACACATATATACAGAAAAATGAATAAATATTTAAAATTGTATTCTAATCATAATACTTCCACAAAAATGTATATAATAGTTAAATGCATGTACTTTCATTCAACAGACTTTTACATATTTATAACACTCTTCTCCATTATTACTGATAAAATTGTCTCTATGTTATTATCTGGTCTTTTGTAAAATCTTTAGGGTATCCAGACATTGGATTTGAAACTTAAAAGTTTATCATAATGTGGAGCAGCTAGGTAGTCCTGAAATCAGGAGAACCTGAGTTCAAATTCAGCCTCAGACACTCAATATTTACTGTGTGATTTTGGGTATGTCACTTAACCCCATTGCCTCATAAAAACAAAGAAAAGTTTATTATAATTTAGTGATCTAAATTTTTTTTATCTCTCTCTAAATGATGTCAAGTTATATTAGCAGAATACATACATATATATATATATATATATATATATATATATATATATACACACACACACACACACACACACACACACACACACATACATGGGGGATAGATTTAGGGTCCATTTTAAGCTAATACTATTCAAGAATCTCCTGAATTGCTAGGACTTGAGCATGGTATCTCTGTCCTGTAGATGTATTTCTTTGTTTGGGTCCTTCTTTCTTTTTCTTTCTTTTTTTATTTTTTGCAATTTTCATTGTGTAATGGTGACTCATAATTTAATTTTTATGACACTGGATTTCATCTTAATTCAAATGTAGCTAATGTTTGCTAATAAGGGGAATAGGTAGCATGAATAAATTATTAATCCAAATATCCTATTTTCCATATTTGTTTCAACCTCTTTTCCCCTTCAAATAATTCCTTTATAAAAAGAGAAAGAGAACTAGTTTTAGAATTTTGTTTCCTTTTTCTACTTTATTCTGTAAGAGAAGACTAAGAAAATGACAAAAGATAAATAATGAGAGTGAAAAGGATGAAAAATTAAGAATGTGTTTTATGAACACATTGAAAAAATAATTCTAAGATCATTAGCAGTTGATTATATTTGCCCTATTCTAAGACATTCAGAAATGAAGGAGTTAGCTGTGGATACTCATATTAATCCTGTTCTTGGTTACAGAATTTTAAAATTACAGACTTGGACTAGGTGATCACTAAACTCCCTTTCAGATCTGTACCTTAGGAGCAGATTAATTTCCATATTATTGCATTAGGAATCATAATCTACTTTCTTAAATGATTTTCTTTCAGTTTTTTCACAAATAAAATGTAATATTATGATTCAAAATATAGTTACCCATATTTGCTGTTCCAGCAATAATGAAAATCAACTTAGAAATTATGTAACTTGAATTTATGTAGAATGAAGTGATCAGAATCAGAAGAACACTTTATAGAGTAACAACAATATCACAACAATATCATATGATGAACAAGTGTAAATGACTTGGCTATTCCAAGACAATGCCAAAGGACTCATGAAGAAAAATGCTGCCTCCACCAGAAAAAGAACTTATGTCTTCTGAATTCAAACCAAAGAATACATTTTTTCTTTTTTCTTTGATTTTGTTTTTGTTTCAAGTTTTCTTCCACAAAATTACTAAGTAAATATTTTTGCATGATTGCACATATATAACCTATATTAAACCTTGGGGGGGGGGAAGGAGAGAGAGAGAGAGGAGAGAGGAGAGAGAGAGAGAGAGAGAGAGAGAGAGAGGAGAGAGAGAGAGAGAGAAAGAATCTGGAATTCAAAATTTAAAGAAAACACAATGTTAATTTTTTAAAATTATTGGGGAAAAATATTTTTACAAAAATATTTGTACACAAAAATATATATAAGAATGCTATCCTCTTTATAAGCTACTCACATATCACAGTCACAAAATCTTTAGTATTTTGTAGGAGGAGGAAATAGAAGTCAACCTTGACTGGTGAGGGAAGTTCCTGCATTGGTTTCAAGAATGTGTATATATGTCTACCCCAGGGAGCAGGAGTTCATGGAACTGGGACAAAGTCCAGCTTGTAGAGACAGCTGCTTTATTGGAATGCTGCTGCACTGGCTCACTGCCAGAGGGGTTTCAAACTGAAGCTTTGGTTGCCCCTGAGCAGGGCAAACAATAATCAGAGATGGTTCTCTTTTAAAAAGCACAATAAGACTTACAAAGAAGTGTAATGTATCAAAGATTCAATTCAGTTCAGCTACACTTTACTTCCTCTCTACTCTTTCCCCCTCCCTCATTCAGTTTTGAGGAGACCCCCCAACAGCAAATCCCTATTAACCCAAGAAATTCATGTGACCCTCAGCTTTTCTACAAAGTTCTAGTTTATACCATAGTTATGTGCCCCATAGGAGCTCCTTCATTTACCACCTGATTTGCCAAATGACCATGCACTTAAGCTGTTCCTATTTACACCTTGTGAGCGGATAACTGTTTTGTCCCATAATTGTTTAAAATTGGAGTTTCCAAAATTGGAACCCTCATGTGGCAGCTGGGGAAAAGGTTATTTGTATGTTCTCACTTGATGGACTCTTGAATGTGGTACTTTATACCAGACCCAGAGAATGAAATTTAACAGTCAAGGAATCAGAGAAAATGAGCCTAGATAAGGAAAGGGAATAGGGTCAGGAATCAAAGATGTTGACAAGATTTTGAGCCAGAAGACCAAAGTTGCAATGCTATTCTCTTTTTAACAGGAAGGCAATCTCCTTTATTAAAACCCTTATTAAAATTCACTTCTTTCAATGAAGGCTTTGTATACCTTGTAGATTGAAAAATTTAGCTAGGAGCTAATGAATAATAGAAGAAAATTAACACCATGTCTACCAAGTGAAGAGCATTGAAACCAGATACTCAGTCATCATACTCACTATATTTAATTGTTCTTCCCATCCAGTGGAAGGAATATTTAGAATTTGAAGATCTAAATTACTTACTGAATTCCAACTTTGATATTTAGTCCCTGTGCATTTGAAGAAGATACTTCTCTCTAAATCTTATTTTCCTTGATCGGAAAATGAAAGAATTGGATGAATTTATCTCTAAGGCTCTTTCAGTTCTAAATGCTATGATTTTGTGATAGTATTGACAACATTAATTTTCTGAGTTTTTGAAACCATAATTATTCATGTTATTAATTTATAACAAATTTATAAATCACTTTCTGAGAGCATGGGATATGCTTCTATAGAAACTATTATTCCATTCTGACAATGATGGCACTGAAACACTAGGTAATAATATATGCTGATCTTTCTTACCAAGACAGCCCTGACATGTATTGAGTGAGTTTGTCTTAGAAATTATGTATACACACACATATATATATATATACATATTGTATATATGGACATATCTATAAAATATATAATACTAGAAAAGAGTTGAAAGTTCATTTCTACAAATAATTGCCATTATGAGAAAGTCATTTCCAAAAATGTAGTAATTAATAAGAAAATTTCTAAATTCATATAACAACTAGGTACATTCTGAAATGTCTTATATTTATTTATATGATATATATCTTTTGCTAGGGAGCTAGGTAGCAAAGTAGATAACAATGTTGTATTTGGAGTCAGCAAGACTTAAGTTAAAATTCTGTTTGATATATTTATATTTCTGTATGATTCTAGGAAAATCATTTGATTTCAATCTGCTTGAGTTTCCCTATCTGAAATAAAGGGATACAAAGAGCATCTACCTCATAGGGTTATTGTATCATATGAGATCACAAAAGTAGAGTGCTTTGCAAATGTTAAAATACTATATAAATGCTCATTATTTTAAGTGATTTAAAATTATTTAGAACTTAATCAGAAGAGGATTTGGATTGAGTTTGGGTTAGTGGGGTAAAATGAGACAAATTAAAGGATATTTTTCAAAACACATGAAAGATTTAATGGTGCTAGTTATAGGAATCCAAAACCTGACTGAAAAATGCAATATGAATAGTAGAAAGAGCTACCAAACATACAATTACATTCTGATTAGAGAATTATAGTGAGGGTACACCTCAAGATAAAGTTGATTCACCAAACTTATAAACATTATTAAACCAATTAATTTAAACTGTTCAAAATGGAAATGAAATGTTTTTAAATTTTAATTCAGCAAATTTAATATGCATTTCCCCTATTATCCTAATAATCCAAATTAGGATGACATATATTTTGATTCAGTTACTCACCCTAGAGTTAAAAAAGAAAACTGGAACCAAGAAAGGAAGGTGGAGTTTATAGATGAAGGAGTAAGGAGAGGCAGGCTAAGTGTATTAATGAAAAATTCAAGTAGCAGCAGCTGCTTCCCATTCCACTCTCTCCCAGTCCATTACTAAGAGAATGCAGTCCTAGAGGAGAGGAACTCTCTAGTCTAGATCATCCAAATTGGTAGGTTAAGGAGGAGCTAATAGATAAATTCAGAAGCCTTAAATAGAAGCAGCTGCTAAACCCCTCTGGATAGCAATTTGACAGCTACTTAATTAAATTCAATAGAACATTTTTATTTGGCAGATAAAGCAACTAAACATATTATTATGCACAAATATTTAGATGTCTAAGTTTTACTAGTCTTTATTTGTGAAGATGCAATAGTAGATTGCTTTAAGTGAATTCATGTCAGTTAATATACAGATATTTTATTTATGTAAATATACTCAGGTTTTTAGACTGCTTTCCCTATGAATAGCATAGACTTCTGGGGATTGTAGTTTTGATATTGTGAATTTTCCCTTTTGAATGCAAAGTTCAGGTTGGATTTAAAGAAAAGCAAGCATGATAGTGTTAGCATAATGGTTAGCTTGAGTGAAAGCATTCCAAGGGATTTTTTAAATTGATGAGCATTAAACCTGGGAATGCTAATGCTGCTAGAGCTTTTTCCTGTTCATTACTCTGCTTGGTCAGATTCCTGAGAAATGATGTGAGTTAGGAATGGATTGAAATTGCTGACCATTTTTGTTTCTTGAGATCAATAAATGAATAATAAAGATTTAAGTTTTCCTTTTTTACTACATTGGCAGTTGGCAAGCACATCCTCCATGATTTCTGCTTTGTTTCATATGAAACTATGACTCTATAAAACTATAATTGTCCTAAAATTCATTTCTACTAATTTTTAACAGAGAGATAACAATGGAGGAAATCAATGAATAGCTTGAAATAGGAAGAATTAAACAGGACAGGGGTTTGAGTCTTAGAATGAGTCATGGGTAAAGAAGATTGAGATGGTAAGGAGTGCCAATGTACTCACAGCAACTTCTTGCCTCCTAAATGAGCAATAAAATATAGGTGTGGACCTAGGAAAGTGATGAATTCTTCTTCTGACTGGTAGGAGGAAAATAAAGGCTATGGAAGGGATAACTAAACAGGAAATTACAAAACTTGGAGGTACTATATTACCTATACAACCAACTTTCTTAGATAATGTCACCTGATGATTATTTAAGAAACTTGAATGTACTATTGATCTGAACAGATCTTGTGTATTTGGTGTAACCAAGATGGTGCTTTTTTAAAAGAGCTCATAGGTTACATGGGTAGAACATAAACTAGATTAAGCTGTAAGTCAGATATAAAGATCTCATGGTCATTTGGAAATAATGGCAAAGTCAATAGTAATTCCTCTTCATTCATATTATTTACATTATTAAAATTATATTGATTTATGACCTGTAGCAAGGTCTTTGTTGGTAAGAACGTTATTTTCTAAGTCTCTAATAGGTGTGAATGGATCACCTGCAGGAGCAGTTGCCAGACTAAATCTCAAAGAAGAATTGAGTTCACTGAGCTGAAATCATTGCTATTCCCAAGGTTTTTGGTTTAAGGGACCTGGACAGTCCCCATCAGGATCTGAGGAGTAATAAAGGTCTAGGTGATAATAGTGGTAGTTTGATATGTTTGATGCTTGCTGCCTTCTGTCTCTCTACAGGATCTCTTGCTTTTTCAACAAGGCTGACTTTCTTGCCCTGTGAGTGACAATTGGTTTGTGATTGCTTGTGACGGTTGATCCCTTCTCCATAGGTTACATTCATGGTTGATGGCTATGAGGTCTGGGATAGAAGCAGGACAGATGATCTGAAGGTCACTGCTGCTCCCAAAGTTCCTATGCTCATTGGCCTTTTGTTGGCAACCAGTCAGCTACTGTTGCTGGTGTGATAGGGAAGGTGGGCCCTCTCCACCACAATGATTTTTCCCCCTGAGCAATGGCTATGGAGATGGAATTGGAAGCAAGCCTGGTGTTTTCAAAAATACTTTTATTAAGGCAATTGGGTTCAGGGTCCTACAGTTTCTCCCTTTGAGGTTTACAGGCATATGGTAGTCAATTTGGTGGTAGTTTGATTTGTATAGCATATGCTTATCTCTCCTCTTCCTCAGCTAGCACACTATATGCTTTAATGATGAAATATTTTCATTTATTTATTTACACATTACTACATTAGTCTTGTTGTAAAAGTAAACATAAATCCGCTACCCCCACAGAGACTGAGAAACCTCACAAAAATAAAGTGAGAGAAAAAAAAGTAAAAAAAAAAATGCAATTCAGTCTATATTCAGATACTATCAGCTCCATCTCCAGGATGAATTGCATGCTTTATTATAAGTCCATCAAAGAAGAAAAATCAGTATTTTTTTCCCATAGTTGCTATTGCTAACTCTATTTCCTTCCATCTATTCCTCCCCACTCACATTTGTTCTTTTCTCTCTCTCACTTTGTCCCTCCTCAAAAGTGTGTTGTGGGGCAACCAAGTGGCACAGTGTAGAGATCACTGGCCCTGGAGCCAAGAGAATATGGACCAAGCAACAAGTCCTGTCCCAGGAATAGAGACCTTGAGTCTCCCCCACCCCCCTCCTTAGCATCCTTGGGCTGATTGCTCTGGAAGCAGCTACTGGGGTGGCTCCCTGTAGGGTGGCTCTGCAGGCCTACTTCCTTTTCTTGGGGTTGAGTCTGGGACTGAGGTCTAAGCCGCACTGTGCTCTTTCCTCACTCTGGCAGTTTTTCCTGCTGACCTTCCAAGATGTCTGGTGATCCCTGAGTTGGGAGGTCTGGAAACCACTCTTGCTGCCACAAACCTAGGTGCCTCCAGTGACCCTGGAGCCCTATGTGTTGACTCTGGAAGGCTGGAGCTCATTCATTCTGGCATGGTGTAGCCCTGGCTGTGCTGTGGCCCCTTCTGACCCTGGTGCAATGGAACCTTCCCTCTGGATCTTTCAAGTTATCTTGGACTGGAAAATTGTTTCAATCATCTTTCTGTGGGTTCTGCTGCTCTAGAATTTGGTTAGGGTCATAATTTTAAGGTATTTAGAGTGTTCTGGAAGAGAGTTTCTGGGAATTCCTGCCTCCACACTGCCATCTTAGCTCCATTCTCTAAAATATCTTTTTTTTTGTTATTTTTGGATAACTATCAAAAGGAAATTCAAAAAATTATTATTAATGTTAGTTATCTCTTAAAAAATGTCATAGTATAGAAATAAAAATAACAGATTTGGAGTCAGAAATTAACTGGATTTGAATCCTGGATCCAGTACCCACTAGTTAGTTATGTGAATGTGGACAAGTTATTTAGCTTCCCTGAGCCTCATCTACAAAATTAAGATAAAAATGTCAAAACTGCTTATTTTCATAGAAAAGTGCTTTGTGAGGCTTAAGACTTTATATAAAACTGATACTACTATCAACATTGGTTGTATTTTTCCTTTGGCAAAGTGCAGAAATCTCTTTGTTTTTCCATGAGTCATATTCTTCCAGGTTATCAACTGGTTGTTTTCATCCTGTTTCTCCCATTAGACTGTGAACTTCTTGATAGGAGAGTTCTTTTGCCCTTCTTTGTATTCCCATCACTTAGCCCAGTGCCTAAAAACATTGTGAATGCCTAATAAAAACTTATTGACTAAATGACTAGTAGTAAGTGTAGCCTATATGTTAAAAATTCATTAGTCTTTTGTGGCTAGCATGGTACTGCATAGAAGGGGCACATGTACTACTAAGAGTAAACTAAATTTTTTTTTAGTCAGCACATCACTAAACAGCCATCACAGATAATAATGTGCCTATAATAGTAAAAATTTTTAGTTCACTATAGGAAATTGTGTAGGCTTCTTACTCCACTTGAATAAGAACCTAAGAGTTTCCTTTCCTACCCTGTGTAAAAGAGATGAAAATCTAAGCATCCCTGTCAGCATTGTTAAATTACTAAGTTAAAAAACAAGTTCAACAAGTTTCAAAGAAAGACTTGTTAGTTAAGTGGAAAGCAAATGTTTTCATTAGTGCTGAGAGGAAAAGGAAGAGTTTCATGTAACAGCACATCAGTGATCCGTCATGTCTATTCTTTCATGAAATCTTTAAAATGGACATTGAGGAACAACAATGCAATGCATTTCATTGTGTTGGTCAGCAACATATATAATTCTATAATAAAAATCTACTTCTGAAATTATTTCATATGTAATATAAAATTATATAAATTAACAAAGATGCCAATTAAACAGCTGTTTCAACTTGTAGGATAAAATGATTATATATGTTAAAACAAGTAGAATGTATTTTCCTTAGGGAGAAAATAAATTCAGATAAATTACTTCCAAAATATTTTTTGATTTATGCTTTAAAAAATATTGTCAGTAACATATAAACTTAAGTCAGTGATAGTTGTTTTTTTTAGGAATTGGTTGTCTGAATTAATTTTAGTAGATTTTTTCAACCATCCCTTTATATTTGATTTTAATAATTATTTTTATGATGGAGAAATTTTGTAGATAAATTTGTTTTCTCTTCAACTCAAAGTAATATCAAAATAATTATTAAAGTTATAAAAAATTTTAAGAGATTGTTTATCATTTTGTATGAATAAAGTTGCAAGATAGTTTAATGGTGTAGCATTCACATGAAGGATGGAATATTTTAGGTACTATGTCATGTATTAGACAGATACCTTGACAATCTGATGAAACCTATAGACACCTTCTCAGAATAATGCTCTTAAATAATAAAAGGAAACACTAAATTACCATTGTAGATTAATGAAAATAAAAATAAATATATTTTCTCATCTAAATTCATGCATCCCCTGAATCTTTCCTTGAACCCCTTGAACATCTGTGGAACCTAGGTAATAAAGTTGGATGCTTCAAATACTATTGAGAATTAATTCAGTACACTTTTTTTTTCTTACAAGCTATTATTGTTTGTCCTTCATACGCAAGGAAAATCATGATATCAGGGAGATTATATCATGACGTGCATGTGAATTGGATTTGAGTGAGGGGTTGCCATCTTAAGTCACCAACCTCACTTTCTCCTCCAGATCCATCTTGATCCAGTGGTCAAACATGTGTCAGTATGACTGGAGATGGCTTAGGTTGCCAGGCAATCAGGGTGAAGTGATTTGCCCAAAATCAAAGCACTAGTCACAATCAAGTGTCCAAGGCTGTATTTGAACTCAGGTCCTCCTGACTCAGAGTTAGTTACTCCAAGTTTCAAAAAAAGAAAAGAGAAGAGCACAAAATCTATAAATTATGTCACTGAACTTGACTTCATTTCCTAGGAAAATTTCTGAATATGCTATTAAGAGTTGGCTAGTAGATATCTCCTTTATTAGAGGAAGCAGTACTTGCAAAGGAACCAGGATGGCTTCATTAAAAAAAATAGTGCTACAGTAGTTTTATTATTTGTTAAGGTTATTGACCTTGTAAATAAGGGATAAATGTTGTAGCTATAGTTTGTCTAGATTTTAGCAAAGCCTTTGGTAAATATCTCATCAGAAAAAGTAGTAGAGATGTGTATTTTTGTTGTTGTTTAGTCATTTTTTTTGAAGTCAGATGTTTCATGACTCCATTCTGAGGTTTTCTTGGCAAAGATACTGAGGGATTTGCCATTTCCTTCTCCAGCTGATTTTACATGCACTCTACATTTTAAATATGATGAAATAAGGCAAACAGGGTTAAGTGATTTGCCCAGGGTCACAAAGCTAATAAGTGTTTGAGACCAATTTGAACTCAGAAAGATTAGTCTTCTGGACTCTAGGTCCAGTACTCTATCCATTATGACAGCTGGAGCTGGATATTTGAACAGAGAAATTCAAAGAGAAGTTATTGATGGTTTCATATCAGCTTAAGGAATCTGTGCATTTTTCTCAATACCTTGAATAAAGGCTAACAAACTTGCACAAGAAAAGGAGGATAAGTTAATATACTAAATGACAGAAAACAGAGTGTGGAAATAAAGAGTGATAGGCTAGAATATTGACCTTAATCTCATAAAATAAAATTTATAAGGCATCATTCTTAAAGGTTGTGTAGAACAGTCAATAAAGGACAGGTTTTGGGGCAGCTGGGTGGCACAGTATATAGAAGATCGGCCCTGGAGTCAGGATGACCTGAGTTCAAATCTGACCTCAGACACTAGCTGTGTGATCCTGGGCAAATCACTTAACCCCATTGCCCTGCAAAAGTTAAAAATAAAATAATAAAGGACAGGTTTTGAATTTAAGATAACTAAAGTTAAACTCATCTCTAATATATATGATATATACATATGGACTTTGAAAAATACTGAACTCTGGGCAAGTCATATAATATCTCAATACTTCAGTTAATTTACTCAGAATCTTAAAGACAATTTGTAATCTGGATTAATAGAGGGGATTTTCTCATAGGTAGCTACCTATACCTATCAAATTGTAGGCCACACAGTCAATTGAATTTGCCCTGATATAAGACTTTCTAGTTAATGTTTGACATCCATTCAGATTCTGATGACCTTGAACATATGCTTAAAAAAATACATATCACTTATAATTTCCATATGTCCCTACTCGTCCCTCTTCAAGAAAGCAATTTTTAAAATAATAAAACAAATAGAAAAAAATTTTAGGGTACTTCAGTAATACCAACCAGCACAAGAACTGAATCTGATATCATGTACAATGTTCCATCACCACATACCCCATCTTTGAGGTAGTGTACAGATAGAGTGCTGGACCTAGACTCAGGAAGACCTGTGTTCAAATTTAGCCTCAGATTTTTTGCTAGCTATCACTTTATCAGTATTTGCCTCAATTTCTTTAGCTATAAAAATGGAATAATAATCATACTTTTCTCTCAGCATTGCTATGAGGATAAAATGAAAAACTATTTGTAGGATGCTTTGCAAATCTTAAAGTTAGTTTATTAAACTTTAAGCCTTAAAATTTAAAGTATAATAACATAAATTTGTAGTAGTAGTTGTGTAGTTGCCTAGGCTTTGCATTTACTTGACCTCATTACTAAGGACAAGTATCAATAAGTGGTACAAGGTATGCTAAATCCCTGGGGAAACATAAAAGTTGCCACTGAAAATTCTGTATTCACCTAACCTTTGGAAAGTATTGGCAGCTGTCTTAAATATTCTTTCCCAGAAACATGGTTGGATTAGATTATTTTTGCTTCCTTTTGGAGCCTATGACTTCATGCTCCTATTAACTGTCTTTTTTTCAGAATATCTGTATGGATTTCTTGATTAATTTATACAAAATATTTTATGTTATCAGTAATATAATAGTATGTGTTGATAGCAGGATTAATAGAAATATACAAAAGTAAGAATGCTATTCTTCTGAAGTTTCTCCTCATATTATTTTCCTTATTATCTATGTTTCTACTCTTCCCCCCGACCCATTTTTCATTTTGTCTCCTTTTTACTCCCAGTTTTCCTCTTCAAATTTCCACTGCATTTTTGTTCCAATTTGACTCCCCACTCCAACTCATCTGATTCTCACAATGGCTGTCCTAGAAGCTTGCTTGTCATGTTGGGGTGAAAGTCACCAAGGTGGAAAGGAAAGTTTGTGTAGCAGTCATATAGTTAATGAGGGAAAAATGTGGCAAGTTTTATCTACATTAGTGAATAAAATAGGAAATTAAGGAAAGAATTGCAGTTATTGGTATTACTTGCTAATTAAACTAAACAAATATTCATAATTTGTTTTTATCATTTTTACATTAAGATCATTTATATAATGAAGGATAATTAGTGTGAGCTTAATTAGTTGCTCACATATCTATTCTAATGTATTCTGATGAACTAATGATTCTGTTATAACATAATTGTTGCGTTTTTGTTGCATTTAAATGCTTCTTGAGGTTTGGGGGTAGAGATAAAGAAAGAGCAATACCTTTCTTGTATTTGCGAATGAACCAATATAAATGGACTTTTCATTTCCACTCCAATTGCTAATGGATTATTACTCTAAATCAAAAATCTTATTCTACAGGAATAAGAAAATTTTTGTTTGAAAATGGCCCAACCAAAGCACATATATTCATGTATCACTAACTATAGATGCATAGATCATTTTGTGAGAGATTTTAGTTGACAAAATATGTATTGTCCTCTTACTGCTGTGCAGGAAAGATATCAAACCAATGGTATTATACAGATAAGATTCTGAATTATTAAAGGAACTCAAAGAATAAAGATTACTGAAGATAGTCACAATGAATTCATATTTTTCTTATGAAGAGTTTTTCAATATAACAAAATGTAATACCAGTGTTGGACTTGTACATATCTAGATCTATGGACTATTCTAATTTATATAGCTCTCCAATCCAGAAGTGAAGATATCTTTTAGTGTCTATAATTTTATATGTGTGTGTGTGTGTGTGTGTGTGTGTGTGTGTGTGTGTATAAAAGAAGATTTTAAATATTTTTTATTTACTTAAAAAATGGCAAGCCAGATCTGGAGAATTTTTGAAAAAACAAACAAGACTCTCTTTCTCCCTCCCCCCCCCCATTTCTGTCTCTGTCTCTGTGTCTCTCTCTCATTTCCTCCTTCCTCTCCTCTACCTCTTTCTCTCTATAAAGGAACACATTAACATTAGGAAATGGGCATTCTGTTGAGTACAAGACCATAATTTGTATCAGTACTTACAGAAAAAAATTATATATTTCATGTAACTATCCACAAAAACTTTTATAGGTTAAATAACTATAATATAGTGTACAATTTTTTTATATTGAATCTTGTGCTCAGGAGAATGGAATATTATTTTCTTTATAAGAATTAACAACAATAAGAAAAAAAATCTTGGAATGAAAATCAGTTCATAAATGTCCTTGAATGCCTGAACCAGGGGTTTATACTTTATTTGGTAAGCAATGGGAAGCCACTGAAAGTTTTGGAGTAGAGGAATGACTTCAAAACAGTGCTTTTGGGCAATGTTGTTTGTGGAACAATTGGATAGATGGTGCAAGAAAAAGCATTAGGAAGCTATATTAATAGCCTATACAAGAAGAATCAGAACCTTGAACTATAATAATTATGATGATGATGATAATGTTTTTGCCTTCATACTGGAAGAAGACCATGACATCAAGGAGGTGATAGCAAGACAAGCTCATGAATTTGGATTTTAGTAGGGGGGTGTTGTGCTAAGGCACTAGCCTTACTTTCTCATCCAGAGCCATTTGGGTTCAATGACCAGATATAAATCTGACAACTGGAGATGGCTATGGACGTGAGGCAATCAGGTTGCCCAAGGTCACACAGCTAGTAAGTATCTCCTCCTGACTCCAAGGTCAGTGCAACACCAATGGTTATAGTGGGATGGAAAAGTGTTTGATGTGAAAAATATTGTGAAGGCAGAAATGAATGACAGAATTTGGTAGTTTACTGGATGCGTGGGAGGAAGGAGAAAAACAATTTAAAAAATTTCTTTGTTTTTAAGACTCATCAATAGAAATAAGAAAGTTAAGGGAAAAGGTTAGGTTTGCAGGGAGATGAAGGAAATTTAGCTCTGTAGAGATGGGGATAGAATATAAGCTTGGGAATCTTTTCATAGAGGAAATTATTGAAACCCTAGAAAAAGATTAGACCAATTAAGGAGGTGTAGAAAGAATAGAGAAGATAACCTAAAACAGAACCATATGGAAAACATATTTAAGAGGAAAGGACAAGATGACAGAAGAACTAAACTCAATGAGTAGAAGTTTCAGAGAGACAGATTTTAGCTCATTCAGTAATTTATGTGGAAGTGTTATGTTTATTCATTTTTCCCAATCTGAAATAATCTAATGATTAAAAGCAGGAACCTGGGACAAATAGAATCATAGACAATGGGAGGAGTGTCTAATATATATAGGATCATAAACATACATATAGGTATACACATATACACACAAACACACACACACACAAACACACAAACACACACACACAGTGGTACCTTGATATTCTTCATTAATTTATTCTGGATCTCTTGATGAGAGATGAAACCAATGAGCAGGTAATGAATTTTTACCAAAAGAAATAATGTAGGGCAGCTAGGTGGTGCAGTAGATAAAGAACCAGCCCTGGAGTCAGGAGTACCTGGGTTCAAATCCGATCTCAGACACTTAATAATTACCTAGCTGTGTGGCCTTGGGCAAGCCACTTAACCCCATTGCCTTGCAGAAACCTAAAAAAAAAAAAAAAAGAAATAATGTAATTAGAAATAATTTGTGAAAGTTCCTGAGAACCTTCACATTATTATTAAGTAATGAGGTTGTTTTCTAATACAAAACTTTGAAACTAAATAGATGGATAAAAAGAAATTAATTACATAAAAATAAAAATTTTATTTCACTTTACTTACACTAAGAAGAGCTCCTGGCATAATGGATTGTTTTTTGTCCTTCTCTCTTGAAGAGTTTCATGACAATCAGGGGGTGTAATGCCATGCCATGAAATTGAATTGCATTTAAGTGAGGGGGTGCAGTGCAAAGGCACCATTCTCACTTTTTCCTCTAGAGACATCTGGGTCCAGTGGTCAGATATGGATGAGAACAATTGGAGATGACCTTGGATGAAATGGGAGACCTTGACCTTTTAAAGCTAAGAGCTTTCCCAGGTCACAGTTTGACTGAGGCAAAGCCCATTCAGTGATTAAGGCTAGGTGAGAGAATGAGGGAACTAGATCAAGAATGGCCTCTTTTGCTTTGTCCAAAAATGAATAAATAAATAAACTTGGGAGGACAAGATCCTTAGGGCTTCTCAGTGGTTAATGCAGGTAAGTAAGAAATGATGCAGAGAATAGTCTTTTTTTCATAGTGAAAAAATAAATCAGCCTGAGAGGGGAGTCCCACAGGGTTTCTAATCATAACAGAAACAATTGTTATTTACATTCGCTCTGAACCAATCGAGGTCCAAAGAATTGAGCAAGTGGGCTTAGTCTGGGGTTCTGTACTGTTTATGCTCTATTATGAGACTTGCAATTGACCTCTATTTTCTCTTTTTGTCTAGCAAGTGTGACAAGTCTCTAGCAAGTGTGGAGTGCTGAAACATTTTTTTCTTGTCAAAATGAGAAGAGGAATGGGTTTGACAAGTGATGAAACTGAAGTATGCTTGTTTGCATGTTTACATGTATGTGTGTGCATGTCTATGTATAGGTATGTAAATAGCCACACACATATATATGTATGACCACATGTGTATATATAATCTTTTGTCAGATGATAAATAGAATCTTCCCTGGAAGATTAGTCTTTGGAAAAGGTCTAAACAGCTATTTTAAATAATAATGCTTTTCTTTTCTTGAAGAGTTTCTGGATTATTTATTTTTTGTGAAAAACTCCTTAAATGGTAGAAAAAATAGTTGTGATTATTGGGTCTGTATTATATACTGATTTTGTACCTCTAACACCTCTAGCATCATAGTGAACTAATAGTAGCCCTAAACAAATATTTAAGTTGAATTTAATTTAATTATTAATACTAATATTAAAATATGGAATGCATCTGAATCTCTGACTAGGATCAAAATTTTGAGCTGCAAAAAAATTAAAGAAGAGGAACTTTAAACAACAATCACTTCTTAATTCTCTGTTCTATAGGAGGATAGATTGTAATAAAGGTAAAAGTAGATAATGCACATTTATATATTGGGAATTTATCTATTTCTTGAATAGTTAAAATCTGAGAAAAGTTTCTGAGAAGGCATTACCTCTAACACACTAGGAATTTTCCTGCTGGTTATGTGACCTTAAGCTACATAAGGATATATTTCTTTTTTTTCCCCCTTGTTTCTTAACTGCTCTTTTCTGGTTTTTTTCCTATGCAAAGGAGTATTTACAGATAGGATGCTCCTTCACTCTTTGATGCTCCCAAATCTGTTCAGTTTGCTTCCAAAAGAGAAAATATAATTCATTGAATGACAGTGAGGATGTTATAGCATCATCATATTATTGCTGGCTGAAGGCTAGGGGTTCCAAAAACTGTGAATGAATCCACTTAAAAGATCAACTCTTGACCTACAAGTATTTAGGGACAAAAAAAAGGTTTGTTAAATATTACTGTAGTTAGTAGAAGCTAAGAGAAAGTAAAGGCTGTGGACTGATGCCCTGAGGGGAATGGCAGTAACTTCAGTCAACAACTGCTAGTAACAGTTATAAGTAATAAAGGAAAAAAGTAGGGGCAGCTAGGTGGCACAGTGGATAGAGCACCTACCCTGGAGTCAGGAGTACCTGAGTTCAAATCCAGACTCAGACACTTAATTATTACCTAGCTGTGTGGCCTTGGGCAAGCCACTTAACCCCATTGCCTTGCAAAAACCTTTAAAAAATGAATGTTGAAAACTTAACTTTGCATAAAATTGGAAAAATAATAAATTTTTTTAAATGGAAAAAAAAAGAATGACTAACCAAAGAAGAAGAAATACCATGAGATGAGAAATGTCTAAGAGACAAATCTAGAAGAGAATAATTTCAAAATACATACAAAGAAAAATTTAAAGAAAAATGCAACTTACTAATTAGAACAATTAGAGATTGAGATGCATAAAGGACTAAGTGACATTTAGTTCTGACTATTCAAAAGACAGTTTGTGATACAAGTCTAGAGGTCAGGAGACTAGATATAGAAATTTGAGTCAGTTTCATAGGGATGATAATTTAATCCATGGTTTTCAAAGAGAATAGATAATATGTTTTCTTGATTTTGAAAAAAAGAAAACTTTTTGCTGTAGTAAAAATAATACTGGATTTGAAATCAGGAGAACTAGTTCAAATAGGTTCAAATCCTGGCTATCTGTAGATAAGCCACTTTCTCTTTTTGTTTCCTTGACTTCATAAAAGAACTGATAAGGAGTGAAATGAGCAGAAGCAGGAGAACACTGTACACATTAACAACAACATTGTGGGACAGCTAGGTGACAAAGTGGATAGAGCATGAGCCTTGGAGTCAGGAGGACCTGAGTTCAAATGTGATCTCAGACATTTAATAATTATCTAGCTGTGTGACCTTGGGCAAGTCACTTAACCCCATTGCCTTGCCAAAAATAAACCCCAGCAATATTGTGCTGCATGACATTGAAATGCAGCTCCTCTCAACACTTCAATGATCAAAGGCAACCCGAGAGACCTGTTAAAGAAAATGACATTCACATCCAGAAAAAACAAAAAGCCCAAAAATTATAGAGTCTGAATACAGAGCAAAGCATGCTGTGTTCACTTTTTAAAATTTCTTTTATGTTTTTTCTTTCTTTCTCAAAGTTTTTCTTCCCCTCAGCTTTAATTCCTCTTTTTATAACATTCCTAATATAGAAATATGTTAAACATGGTTATACATGTACAACTTTTTTCAGATTGTTAGCTGTCATGGGGAGGGGGGAGGGAAGGGAGGGTGGTAGACAAATGTGAAGCTCATAAATTTGCAAATGGATGAATTTACATATAATTGGAAAAAAAACAAAATTAAAATTAAAAAAAAAAAACTATTTCCTGGCTTGTGGAAAGGTAAATAAGGTCCCTTTCAGCTTTAAATAAAAAATCTTGTAACTGAAAATAGTATCATATCTTTCAAATCATCCAGTCCAAAATAGGACTGCATTAGCCACATAAAGAATTCAAAACCTAGATTATCTTCACATACAAAATGAAGCACAAAATTGAGATAATTAGAGAGATAATGGATGTCCCCAAAATGGTAAGGACTGATTTATTCATATTTGTATGAAAAGTGTTTTTCTCATTCCTTGGTTGGTCTTGAATTATAAGAGCAAGTGCTACAATTCTGTATTTCATTTTCCATATGTATAAATAGAACCATCTGAAAGGTCAACTAGATCACAGTAATGTATATTGATGAAGCTGATTTACTGGGTTACTCATCTAATTCTATGGGAATTTTGTCACTCACATCCATTCATAAATGTCAGAAAACCTAAGAATTATGTAATAATGTCTAGTTTGGTTAAACACACTGTATCACTTGAAAAGTCGCAGCACATTTTGCCAGAAGTAATAACTATTTCCCAAAGTTCACATCTTTTCATTTGTAGTAGGAATAGTATAATTTGGTATTGCATGTTGAAGCCAAGTTAAATAAAACCTGAAATATATTTAGAGAATTCTAGAGTTTTCCAAGAATTCATTGGTGAGCACTGTCCAACTTTCCATAACTGAACATGTAAAAAGTATGATGCTACATGGTAAAATACTTTAACAGGACAGAGAGGAAGAGAATCTTTAGTATTTTGCTTAGAATTTGGAATCAGGAGAGCTATGTTCTTTTCCTGACTTTGTCATTAATGTAAATGTTTTTTTCCCTCTAAACTTTGAAGGACTTGTTTCAAAATCTCAGAGATAAAAGTTTTGAGGGATCCATGTCATAGTGGAAAAGATACTGGACTGGTGAAAAAAGAATTTGGGTTAAATCATGATTGTCTTTTGTCATTTGTGTGACCATGGAACAATCATACAAAATCATTGGATTTGTACAGTTTCCTGTACAAAGTGGGATCCAAAGTAGATGATGGCTAAGGTCCCTTTGAGTTCTAAGATTATATCTATATAAGTTAATTAGGTTGCTCAAGGTTTCTGCCTATGAAGAAGAGGATATTTAATTGTTCCCTTAAGTCTGAAGAAACTATATGCAGATAGCAAAAGAAACATATGCTTCCATTTGTCATTGCTGGTGTATTTTATTGACATGGTAGATATCTCTCTTTATGAGAGTTTCAAAAGTAACATTTAGAAGGAAGCATTAGAACCAACAGCAAGTGCATATTATTGCCTCCATTTTGGTGTGGGTTTTTTTTAGCATTTTCAGTTTAACTCAAGTTTAAAACTCAATGTGAGTAATTCAATTCAGCAAGCATTTATTAAGTGCTTAATATATTCAATGCACTGTGCCAGTAGTTGGGAATTCAAAGACAGGAATGAAAAGCTCTCTGCTTTGGGGGGCATACAATAATAAAATAAGAAAAAAGAAAATAAAGAAAAAGATTCTGCCCTTAGATTCTGGATTCTATTGGAGAGGTACACCTTACATATTGATAAATAAGTCTAAAAGTTATAGAAAATAAACACAAACTATTTTTGGGGGAAGAGCAAAGATTTAATAACCAGTGACATATCTATATCTACATAAACACAGGTAAAGAGATGTCTATTTGGAGGACTTCTGTAAGGAAGGTTAGAAAATCATATTAAACACTTAATGATGAGACTTGAAAGGAATTAGAGATCTTTCAGAGGAGAGGGAAAACATTTCAAGCATGAGGGACAGACAGCTTGTACAAAACTAAGGAGATGGGAGATGGAATGTCATGTATAGGAAGAACAAGTAGGGTTGACTGATGGGACCATGGAGTTTGTGAGATGTCCTGGTAGTAGAACTGTATATAGGGTAAAGAGTAAAGAAAAGAGTGGAGGATGACTAGTCTCCACAGAAGCCAGGAATCAATAATTCAGGTAATCAATCAAAAAACAAAGTTGTACTGTGTGGTAGGTTCTTTGCTTGACTCTTCATTAAAAAAAATAAACAGTAGTGCATTTTCAAGGAGGTTATGTTCTATTAATGGAAACAAAGCATATATTTTGAAACAATGCATATATTTGGATACACATAAGCATGCATTTATACAAAATAAGCATGATGTGATTTGGAAAGGGAGCAAAGATTAGATCAGAAAATGTTTTGTGTAGAAGGTGGCACTTGAGCTGAGTTTTGACAGAAACAAAGAATTCTTAAAGGCTGAAGAGAGGAGGAAGTACATTCCAACATGAGAAATAACTAATGCAGAGGTATAAAGATGGGAGATATGTCATGTCTGGGGAATCATAAGAGGGGTTGCTCTGAATGACTTTCTAAAGTGATTTGAATAAAGTACAGGTCAAAAAAGGTCTTCCACCCCTACTCACTAAAGGACAGTGACTGTTACCTCCAAAATCAAATATGAAACAATTAGCTTGGTATTTAAAACCCTTTACAAATTTATCCTTTCAGTTTATGAAAATTTTCCTAGTCTTAGATTTCAGATTCAGATCAGATTTCTGATCTAGTCACATCTATCTTCTTCTTCTAATACAGGATCCTCTATCCCCTGATCATCCTCTTCCCTGGACTATTATTGTAGCACCTTCTCTCTAAAATGATCTTCCATCTACTTCATATTTATCTGCTATAGTCATTTGCATGTTATTCTCCTCAATTAAAATGTGAATTCCTTTAGCACTCAATGTATTTTTACCTTTATTTTTAGTATCCTGGTTTTTAGAGTACTGACTAGTCCAAGATAACTTTCTAATAAATATTTGTTGACTGACTGGGGAGACTGGGATGAGAAATAATAAATATTACTAGGGCAGGAAAGATAGGCAGGTATCTGGTTTTGAAGGGATTAAAATTCTAAACAAAGATATTTATATATTTTTAGAGACAATAGGGAGTCCCTGGAATTAATCAAATAAGATTACTGAGATAATAATAATAATATTACTCATGCTTTCAGAAAATCATTTTAGTAGTTGTGTGGAGAATGGCTTGTAGAGAAGAAAGACTTTGGGCAGGGAGAAAAAAATAGGAAGCTATTGCAATAGTTTTTGGGACAGCTAAGTGGCAAAGTGGATAGAGTACTGGGACTGAGTCAGGAAGATCTAAATTCAAATCCAGTCTCTGTCACTTGCTAGTTGTATGACCCTGGGCAAGTCACTTAACCCTATTTGACTCAGTTTCCTCATCTGTAAAATAAATTAGAGAAGAAATGGCAAACCACTTCAGGTGATCTTTGCCAAGAAAACCTTAAAGGGGGTCATGAAGAGTTGGACATGATAGAAAAAAACATCTGAACAATAACAACAATTGCAATAATTCAGGGGAAAGGTGGTTTGTACCTTAAATGGGTTTAGAGGTGATTGTATTTGTAGCAAGAAGAATACAGATGTGAGAGATACTGTACAAGTAGAAACAATGACATCTGGCAATCTGTTGACTATGTAGAGTAAGGGATAGTGAGGGGTCGAGGATAACATCAAGGGTTACAACCCAGGGTAAGTAGGAAGGAGGATGGTATGCCCAACAGAGATAGGGAAGTTAAATTCTGTTCTGGATATGTTGAATGTAAGATACTAAGGAGACATCCAGTTTGAAAAGTTCAGTAGGTGATTAGTGATACAGGATTGGAGCTCAGGAATAATTTTCATGGAGATGATAATTAAACCTATAGTAGCCAATGAGGTCAACAAGTAAAAGACTACAGAGAGAGAAGGGAAGGCTCAGACTAGAGGTTGGAAACAGTCACAATTTAGGATTATGTGGTTGATGAATTAGCCAAGGAGATTGAGAAATGGTAGTGAGACAGAGAGGAAGAGACCAATACGGAAAAATATAAAAAAAAATATCCAGAGAAGAAAAAGTATTTAGGAGGAAAATGTGCTTAGTGGTGTTGGGTACTGCACAGAGGTTAAGAAACAGATTAAGAAAAGGCCATCAGATTTTGAAATTAAGAAATCTTTACTAACTTTGGAGCAAGGAATTTCAGTTGAGTTTGGGTTCCAAATTGGAAACAGTTGAAATGTTTGTGAGCAGTGAGGAAATAAACATTTTCCAGGAATTTGACTATAAAAGGGAAGTTATAAATTGAAGGGATTTTTGTGTATAGTGATTTTTTTTATTTAAGGGAAATGAGGCAGAATAGCAAAGAGGACTTTCCTTTAAAGGGTTACAGAATTTTTACTTCCCACCTGTGCCTCAGAAAGTTGGGCTTTTTATGAAACTTAGTAAGATCATGAAAATTAAGATAAATAATAAAATAATAGAAGAAATGGAAGAAACTTGCTATAAGAACTATTTGTTGTTCAGTCCATTCATGTGATTGCTGACTAGATTTCAGCTTTTCTTGGCAAAGATATTAAAATGGTTTGTCATTTCCTTCTCCAGCTCATTTTGCAGATGGGAAACTGAGACAAACAAGGTTAAGTAACTTACCCAGAGACTGGATTTTAACTCAGGTCTTTCTGACTGCAGATCCAGAATTCTATCTGCTCTCCACCTTCAAATATTTAAGGAGATAATTTAGAACAATGATTTTTATGGAATGTATGCAGAACTACTTGTTTCTGAAAAAAAACAATGCACAATATGTTTTGTAGATAGTGTCTTGTATTAATGTAATATAGATCAATTATGCTTCTGATTTTAAAATAATTCAGATTTCCACAGCTTGAATTTAGAGACAAATATAATTTAGTGTGAGGTTTTACTTTTGAAGAAGGCAGGACTTTGATGCTACTTATCTGAAGGAATAAAAAAAAGGCTTTTCCCTATTTGGTTATTAAACACTTCAATAATCAATCAGTCATTCAGCAAGCATTTACTTAAGCAACTACTATGTGTTAGGAGCTGTCTGAGGCAAAGACAAAACAATACCAGTTCTTATTGGTGTTGTTTTTAATGCTTATTTATTACAGGTATCACTTTATACAAGTCATTTGACAGATCTAAACCTCAGTATACTCATCCATAAAAGGAAAGAGTTAAATTAGACCGCCTTGTTTCAGGCATAAGCTCTAAACTTTTTTTTTTGGAAATGTATGAAAAAAAATTAAGAGTGAAAGAGAGATCACATCTATAATAATTCTTTTGTTAGGTTTTTGCAAGGCAATGGGGTTAAGTGGCTCGCCCAAGGCCACACAGCTAGGTCATGATTAAGTGTCTGAGGCCGGATTGGAACTCAGGTCGTCCCCACTCCGGGGCCACCCAGCCTCCCCAACATCTATAATAATTCTGAACTCAACAAATGTGACTTTTCAGAGAGTTGGCTTGATTCCCATCTCCCCGCACCAATGTCTACAAGTAGGATCACTTTGTCACGAAGTGAGGGCGCGGTGACAGCTTTCCAGAGGGGACCCGAGCCTCTGAGCTCCCCTTTTCTCCGGGGCCGACCCCGCCGGGAGGAGGTGTGTCCTGGGGATGCTGGCTCCCAGGAAGGCGGCCGCGCCAAGAGCGCCCGCTAGGACCCAGCCCGGAGCGGCGGCCGGCCGGAGCATGCGCCGCAGCCTGCAGGCAGCTGGCCCCGGCTGCCGCGGCCGCCGCGTCCTCTGTCTGCCCGGGGCTGGGAGAGCGGGCGAGGGCCGGGAGGGCCGGCGGCGGGGGTGGGCAGGGGGCGAGGAGGAAGCGTCCGGCCTCCAGCCAGGCTGCGCTGCCCCGATGAGTGCTCGCCGTGTGTCCCCGACGGTCCCTGGGCGGGAGTGGGGGTCGGAGCCCAGCGCCCGCGGTGAGTGACCCGGTCTTTCTGCCCCCTCCTCTGTCCCCCGGCTACCGGCTAGCCGGCCCCCGGCCTCTGGGGAGGTGCTGGAAGCCTTCGGAGCCGCCAGCTGGACTGCTTAGAGAGGGGATCTCCTTCCCTCCTGGGCTGGGCTAGCCCGGCCCCGGGCTCCACTCTGCCTCTTCGCGGGACCTGGGGTCCGCAGTAGCGGTGGACCTTGGGTGGGTGGTCGGGAGCACGGGGCTGGCAGCTGTAATGTGGGGAGAGTAACCGGGGGGGTGGCGTGGAAAAGAGGGGACAGACAGACAGACAGGCAGGCAGAGACTGAGAGGAAGGAGATGGAGGGAGAGGAGAGAGACAGACAGACAGACAGAGAGGGAGGAGATGGAGGGAGAGAGGAGTGAGAGTGTGTGAAACTTGGTGCCTGCACAGCTGCCTTGGACTTAATTCCTCCGTGCCTCCCCTCCCCATTTATAATCCATCATTCCATGGCAGAAAACATCATTTCTCACATTCTCTCAAAGAAACCCAAGTCGCGGAGCGGAATTACAGCTAACTCTTGCCTCCCCTCCCCCTTTCCAGACACTTTTACACATGACGTTTTGTGAGAGGTGGGTGAGTGAGAGCAGTGATTTAAAGAAATGTAACTTCCCTAATGAGAAGGGGCATTCACTGCCTTCCACGCTTCAGCTGCTTACTCTAATTCCCTTCACACTTTAGGGTCTTATGCTCTCCAGCCTTTTGGGCTGTTCCAAGAAGTGGCAGTCCCGAAGGAGAGGTGAGTTAGTAGAGTTTTTTAAAGCACCTCATTAAAACTTGCTGGGGGCGAAAAGAGCAACCCAAAATAAACAGTCCCAAGATAAGTCAGCTCTGCACCCATTTGCTAACAGAGCAAATATTTTCCCTTTCTAGCAGGTGTCATCTGGGGCCAGTTTGTATTTTTTGTGTAGTTTAAGTTATACTTCAAACCCTAGTGATTTTTGTTGAGGAGAGGAAATGCCACTGTCCCATTGGGTCAGACGAGACATCCTACTCTGAGGCCACTGAGAGGATGTCTGTGGGTGGAATTAAGAAAAGACAATGGTCTCAGTCCTTTTTCCTGTCTTCCTGTCTTGTACCCATTACAGATAACTGTAACCTTGATTGGTGGCAGAGAATGTGGTAAAAGGATGGGGTTTCTCCAGTGGAGAGCTCACAATGGCTAGAGAAGATTCCGTCAAGTGCCTTCGCTGTCTTCTCTATGCCCTCAATCTGCTGTTTTGGGTAAGTAGTTCTCTTAAACAGGTGGCACTGTCTGGACTCAAGTTACAACCAGCCACCAGATAAGGCACCAAAGGGCACCGCTAAGCATTAATTAATGACATAGGATTAATTCCCTCTATTTTCCAGACTTGTAAAGGTTGCCCTTCTTACCAAGTTTGAGCCACCTCAAGTTCCATTCAATAATTAAAACAAAATCACTATACACCCTTGCAGTAAAATTAGATTTGAAGTTAATCTAGGGTTATAAATAAGTACATGCGCCTGTAGCTACAGATAAGAAAATTATGACAGACTGCTGAAGGAACTCTTTCTATTCATGAGCTAGAGATAACTGTGCAAACCATAAATTGTTTTAGTCAACCTTAAGCATGTAGTTTCCAACTGCAAAAAAAAAGTTTTACTTTTCATTGTAAATTTTTTTACATATATACTTTCTACATACAGTATCTTATAAAAAGTTTACCTGGGTATGTTATTTAGGAATACTTTTCTGCAATGTACAACATGGAAACAATGTAAAGACTGACAAATTGCTTTTTGTGCTGGGTGGGGGAGGGAAGTAAGATTAGGGAAAAAATTGTAAAACTCAAAATAAAATCTTTAATAGGAAGACTTTTGTGGAAGCTGGAAATCAACTGAAATAATAATTCTTGTGTAAACCATTCCAGGTTAGAGAAAATTTAAGGAATTTTCTGCATGTGTATATAAATGTCATACACTATTTAACAAAATAAACAATAGAAAATTTAATGACCTGAAAATAAACTTAATTTCCTTTATATTAGGTTTTTGAGCCTGTGCTTTACAATGAGTTTTTCATAAAGTATATTTCATCATTCTAATGCTATTTTTAAAAAAATCAGTGACAAAATCTTAAAACTGTCAGTGAAACCTGTTCAAATAGAGACCAGTGACTACTGTGTAGAAAAGTAGTAAGTGTTGGATGTCTTTTGGTATGTTTTCTTGATAATTTATGGTCTTTTGTAAGAAAATGGAACCTAGAAATAGTAGCAATAATATAATCTGCATTCCATAACACTTTATAGTTTTTCAGAGTGTTTTCACATGTTTTCTCTTCTGAACTATAAACTTTGATAAATAAGTTTAGATGGTGTCTCCTAGATAAATTTAGATATAGTCCAGAAAATGAAGGCATTATAAAAGGACTAAGTTGAATATTTATCAAGAAAGCCTGGGTGGTGGGGAGGCTGCTAGGTGGCTCAGTGGATAGAGCACTGGCCCTGGAGTCAGGAGTCCTTGAGTTCAAATCCAGCCTCATACACTTAATAATTACCTAACTATGTGGCCTTGGACAAGCCAATTAATCCCATTTGCCTTGTAAAAAAACCTTAAAAAAAAGAAAGCCTTAGGAAATTTCTTTCACAAAAATTGAAGTAGTAAGTAAATTCATTTTTAAACTATCTACTAAATATTTCTTATTTATTTTTTAAAATTTATACTTGCAAATAATTTCCTTCCCACTCTTGACTACTCAGTTAATACATGAAGCCATGTATGTGGCACATTATTTTAAAATTTTATTGCTATTGTTGATTATGATGGTTATTAACTATGAAAAGAAAGATATATGAACTTTTCAAAAAGTAGTAATAAGTATTTTATACTTTCTTTTCTTTCTTTGCTCTTATTCCATACTGAAAAGAATTCCCAAAATAGCATGTGATTACTGCAGATACTTAAATATGACAAGCAGTATTCTAATTAATTCTAAATATTTCTCTCAATTTAAATCCCTTCATAACAATTCTTCATAGCTACAGGGCCAATTTATTATATTTTACATTTGTTCATTTCTCATTTCACAGTAGGGATAGAGCACTGGTCTTAGAATCAGGAAAACTCATCTTCCTGAGTTCAAATTTGGCTTCAGACATTCACTAGCTGTGTGACCCTGAGCAAGTCACTGAACCTTTGTATGCTTCAATTTCTTCAGCTATAAATTGGGGATAATACTTACCTCCCAGGGTTGTTGTGAGATTCAAATGAGATGATATTTGTAAAGTATTTAGCACAGTATCAGACTCATGGTAAGGGCTATAAACATTAATTATTATTAGCTATTATTATGTGTTAGTGTTCATTAAATCTAATTGATAGTTTAGTTACTTTTATGGTTTCTCGTCTTGTTTCTACTTTATAGGAATTTTGATAGGTTGTCTATGTAATTCTTACCATTCATGCAATTGTAGACTATTTATCCAATACAGTAGTTGGAAAATGAACTATTAAAAATTGACAGAGGGAAGCCAGGAAGGTTTCGCTCCCTATGTGGGAATACCCAGGACTAGAATGGAAGGGCGTGTGTGTGTGTGTGTGTGTGTGTGTGTGTGTGTGTGTGTGTGATCTCTGTATTTCAGAAGAGTTTGTAAGAGCTTCTGGTCATTTTCTGGGGTTGGAGCCATGGACTTGACTACCCACTTCAACACTCTCGTTTATGTCTCTTATGCATGGGAAGTGTCATAGCTGGCCAGTGTCCTCTTTTGACAGCTACACTTAACTGATTTTGACTTGAACCAGGCATCCCATGCTGAGTGTGGGGCAGAGGCAGGAGGTTTCTCCTTTTTCTGGCTCTTCAGGGTGTATTCTCTAAACCATGGCCTTGTGGTTCACTCTGGGAGGCACACCCCTTCCTCTTGGCTCGAGCACCTTTACAGTAGCCCCACCCCAATCCCATCAGTCACTGTAATATCAGCCACTTCACTCCCCCCAAGAATTAGGAGTAGAGAAAAATATATCTTCCTCTGCAGAAGTTTGAATTTTTAATGTCTAGAATTTAACTTTTTGAGTTTTTTTGGGGGGGGGGAAGTGTGGAGAGGCAGTGGAAACACCTTAGCATTCAGAGAGAAAACCCTATTTTTCCTATTGTTCTATGTTCTTTATGTATGAGAAATAGACCCAAGAGGAAACAGTCTGTAACATTTGAGTTAAAGATGTACTATTCTTTCTCTATTTTTTTTTTTAGTTAATTATCTTACTTTACTTGATTTTTCATGTGTTCGGTATGCTTTCCCAAGCCATAGGGTAATATGAGCTCAAGACTGCTGACGTGGGATTGGCAAAGGATGTGAGTGGTGGGGGTGGAGGGGCCGGTAATTGGCCAAAGTCCTGAACCGCATCTGGGTCTGTGATTAGCACTGTGTGGTTGTTCTGAGAGGTCTCCTAGAACCTGGTGAAAGGAAGTTGAATTCTACCATAGATATCTCTTAGTGTTCTTATTTTCAGTTTGCTCCCAATGGAGAGTAAAAACAAGTGCACAAAGCAGGGAAAACAAGACCTTAGAAGCACCTTCACTCTGATCAAAAGATGATGGGCAGTTAATGGGTATGTGAAAAACCTTCCTATTGCTGTCATTATCAGTTAACTTTTGTGGAACACTTCCAATGTCCGTGGTGGTATTCTTTGAATTTCTTAACTATCTTCCAATTTTAGACTTAAAACTGGTGGCTTTGTGTTGTGAGTATTTATCTGCTCAATAGCCCTAGAATTATCTACTCATTTTACAGATTATCAAATAGCTTTCAGATGGTAATTTTCTGCTACTATCAACATGGGCAGAATTAGAAGCAAAGTTCTCCTTTTTCTTTCCTTTTGAAAATGCCTGAAAATTGATAGCACTTAACATTTCTTGTGTAATTGTTTCTGGTCAAAAAAGCATAATAGTTTCTTTGCAGTTTTGTTAAAATCTGCATTCTGCACACAATTTGGCTAGAACCATCATAGCGTATTTGTTGGAACATACAATAGCAGGATAGAATTAAGGCCATATTCATTACACAATGAAATTAGGAAAGAAGTGTGGAACAGTAAAAACAGCAAACTTTCTCTCCCTGTACATTCAGTTTTCTGTTTCTATCCATTCACCCTTACTTTAATCTTTCAACTGGTACAGACAATGAAGAGTTAGATACCAATATTATTTTTTAACTAAAATTTATTTTTTATTTAAAAGAAATCTATTTACTTTCTTTCCAACAAGCCTTTTAAAAAGAAAAAAAAATTTCTTGTAACAAATATTGGTAGTCAAAGGAAAAAGGTTTCCTCATTGATTATACTATATATATTATATATATATATATATATATATATATATATATATATATATATCTTATTCTGCATCCTGAATCTTTCACCTCTGTCGGGAGATGATAACAGACTTTAGCTTTGGCCTTCTATAATCACTGATTAGGGTTCTTCTGGCTTTCAAAATTCTCATCTGTTGCTTAGTTATTGCTATTGCATAAATCGTTCTGGCTTAAGTCTTCAAAATTTATTCATTTTTATAATATTGTTGTTATAGTTTAAATTTTACTGCTTCTGTTCACTTCACTTTGCATCAGTTCATACATGTCTTTCTATGTGCCCTTGAAATAATTTATCTACATTTTATATAGCACAGTAGAATTTTATTATATTCACATATTGCAATTTGTTTAATCCTTTCCCAATTGATAGATATTTCCTTAGTTCTTATGTTTTTGCCACCACAAAAAGAGCTACTATAAGTATTTTTATATACTCTTTCTTCTTTCTTTGTTCTCTTTGAATTTTAAGTGATATAACTGAGTGAAAGGTTGTTTATTACACTTTTCAGGAGCATTTTGTGTATAATTACAAATTGCTTTCATATTCACAAATCCACCGATAGTATATCAATGTTCCTATGTTCCCATAGCCTTTCCAATATTTGTCATTTTCTATTTTTATCATCTTTGCCAATCTGGTGATATTAGGTGGGACCTCATAATTTTTTCCATTTTCATTTCTAAAATGCTTACTGATTTGGTCAACTGAAGATATCAATAATTTTAGATAAATCAGAATTCACCTTCATATTTGATTCATATGTTTCTTTAACTTTTTAAATAGAGTGTAGAGATCTTATTTCTGCATCTAAGGAATCGAGCTGTAAGCTAATGTAGAGCCCTCTGATACCATTACTAACTACTTGCTCATTAAAATTCATTGCACATTCCCTAGAGTAATGATATCACTCAATTACTTCAAGAAATGTTTTATTCCCTAATTTTCCATGCCTAAGCTGGCTACTTCTTTAATAAAATGTAGTACAGCTCACAATGGGGTAGCTTATGTGAACCACTGTCAACTTCATAAAAGGAGTTTTTGGAGGCATTCAGAGGATTATTTAAATCTATTAAATTGCTGCTGAGACTTCTTGCCTATCTCTGCCCAACCTGCTAATTCCCTTTCCTCTATATTCCCTTCCCTGCCCCCCCCCTTATACCAGCAGGGTAGTTTGGTACAGTGGAAAGAGTTCTAAACTTGATGGGGATAGATAAGTTTGGAATTGGAATACCTGCTCTATCCTTTACTTGGCTTTGTAATCTTGGGCAAATCTTTTTAACCTCAGTTTCCTCATTTATGGAATTAGGTTAATATATGTATTACCTGCCCAGAAAATTATTATAAAGAGGAAATGAGAACCAAGAATCATGTGAAAATGTTATGTAGTCTAAAGCACTATTTAACTATAAGCCACCTCATAATTAGTAGGCATGTATAGGGTGAAAAGGGTGCTAACTCTGGAATTAAAAGACATGAGCAAGTCTTTTAACTTCCTTGGAACTCAGGATCCTGAAATGGAAAATGAGGGAGTTCAATTAGATGACTTTTGAATTTCCTTTCACCTCTAAATCTGTGATCCCATTTGTGTTAATGATTTTTTAAAAAGTCACAAATAATTCTCAAATCTGATTTTAGCCATCTTAGTAAAAATTTACATTTTCATGCCATATTTTATACTTTACATTAAGGAAATTAGATAAAATATTATGTACCAGGAACTATGATAATTACCTGAAGGAACTTCCATTATAGTAGAAGACAATCTGTGAAGAGGAACTAGAACTCTGGAGGGAAAGAAGGGAAAAGAAGGAAGTCACATGGATAAATGATTATTAGAAAGTGGAGAAATTCAAAGAGTGAGTCAAACTGGGAGGGAAGTGTACATGGCTGAGACTCCTCATGAAATGTTGTTCCTCATAACACCTTATGTTTTTCTTAGTGCAAATAGTTTTATCCCCATTTTGTAGATAGAGAAAGTAAAGCTCAAAGAAGTTGAAGTTTACCCAAGATCACACAGTAAGGGTAAGAGTCTGCATAGGACATTTTTCAGTATATTATGCTGTCTCTATTCAGAGTTAGTCTTCCGCTTCATCAGTCCTTTATAGAAAACCAAAGATTCCCATATTCTCAGAATTAGAGGGAATTTCAGTGGCTATTTCTTCCTATACCTGAAACAAAAAAATTCTCTTATTGTATACAAGCCAAAAAATCATCCAAACGTTGGTTGAATGACAACCCATTCTATATTTTTTCCCTTAGGTTTTTGCAAGGCAATGGGGTTAAGTGGCTTGCCCAAGGCCACACAGCTAGGTAATTATTAAGTGTCTAAGGCCGAATTTGAACTCAGGTACTCCTGACTCCAGGGCCGGTGCTCTATCCACTGCTCCACCTAGCTGCCCCAACCCATTCTATTTTATGATAACTAGTGGTTAGAAAAATTTCCCTTACATCATGTCTAAATCAACCCATTTTTCAATTTCTAGCCATTATTGCTAGTTATTCTGTGTAGATTCTTGTCTAATATCTTTTCCTTGTACAAGAGCCTCACATATTTGAATGCAGCTATCATGTCTCCCCTAAATCCTAAATGATAGCATGTATTAACACTGTTGTCTTGCTTGTATAACATATATAACCCTGCTACCTTTAATTGTTTATCTCCTTTACTTGTAATCTTTAAATTGCTTGGAAATCGATCATACTGTCTTCTTCAGTCTCTAAATAAGTTAATTTTATTAGCAATTTCAAGAAGTATGCCTGGGGTTTTAATTCCAAATTAGTAAACACCTTAATTCAAGGATTTTTTTCCATGTTATTAGTCTCAAAACTAAGTCAAAAGACTTATTGCTTAAAATTCATCTAGGATCATTCATTAATTTACTCAACAAATGCATTTTTCTATATTGTATAGAGTAAACTATTGAAAGATACTGCTAATCCATATTCCTTGTATCATTTACAAATAATGTTCTGAGATGGGGTGCAAAAATTGTTTTTACAGTATTTGGAAAGCATAAGGAACTATAATCCTTGATAAATAGGATTATCACAATGTTTTAGTAGTTCAGTAGGGGCAGATAGGTGGCGCAAGTGGATAGAATACTGGCCCTGGGATCAGGAAGACCTGAGTCCAAATTCGGCCTTAGACACTTAATTACCTAGCTGTGTGACCCTGGGCAAGTCACTTGGCCCCATTGCCTTGCAAAAACAAAACAAAACAAAAGTTTAGTAAACTCGGATCAGAGTTGAATGATAATTTTCAGTCACAAAATTGGAAGGCATACTAGAAGTTGGTTTATTGTAAAAGGTTCAGAAATTACCAAATAAGCAGGACTTTTGGATTTAATAATAATCAGTAATGCCTTTCATGGTTTGTTATTGAAATAGTTTTCCCTCCTTTTTTTAGGCAGATATTATTATTATTATTATTATTATTATTATTATTATTATTATTACTCTAGATCAAGAAAATATAATGGGAATAAAATGGTTCTTTTTCAGGGCCTTTAATTAACTGCCTAGGAGAGATGAGTTTACTCCCTCTAAGAATTTTTTATTTGCTATAGGGTTAAAATTGTTATTTTCAGGCAGCTAGGTGGCGCAGTGGATAGAGCACCGGCCCTAGAGTCAGGAGGACCTGAGTTCAAATCCAACCTCAGACACTTAATAATTGCCTAGCTGGGTGGCCTTTGGGCAAGCCACTTAACCCCATTTGCCTTGCAAAAAAAATTGTTATTTTCAAGGCTTATTTAACATCATTGGTATATGTAGCTGCAGTACTTCTATAGAGTCCCTGTGACCCAATTAAACTAATTACTCACATTTGTTTAGTACTTTATAGTTACAGAGTACTTTATGCATATTTTTTTCACTTGGTACTTACTACAGTTTTATGAGGTCAATAAGCATTTATTAAATACCTACCATATGTCAGACACTGTGACTTATTAAAAAAAAGCAAAAAACGATTCCCTGCCCTTGAGAAGTTCACATTCGGGGGGGGGGGGCGGGACATCATGGAAACAATTATTTGCAAATCAATTTTATATAGGATAAGTTGGAAATAAACTGAGGTAAAGCACAAAAATTAAGAATTGCAGAAACTTCCTATAGGAGATAGATAAATACAAATATAATTATTCCCATTTTGCATATTAGAATACTGAGGCTAAAAGAGTTTAAGAGACTAATTCAAAATCATAGACCTTGTAAATGACAGAGCTAGGACTTGAGTCTTTTGACTCAGGACAGTATTTATTCTACTATGTAAAATAGTCTCCCAGATAGTACAATTGGAAGGAACCATGGAGGTCATCAGATCCTCCTATATATACTCAGTAATTTTACAGCATTTCTAATAGTTATCCAGTCTCTGTTTAAACAATTCCAGTGATGAAGAGGTCTCTACTTTTTCAGGGAAGCATATTACAGTTTTGGACAGTTGTAGTTAAAACTTTTTTCCTTATGTTGAGGTAAAAATCTTCTTCTCTGAAACTATTGATTTCATTATACATTTTAAGTGATACTATGTTCAAAGCATCTGGGAATACAAAAACAAAAAGTTTAATTCTTTGTTCTGTAGGAACTTATAGTCCAAATGGAAGCTGAGGAGAGAGGAAGAGACACATGCAAATTGACCTTATTTCTTTTGACCAACACATGATAAATCTAATTCCTCTTCCATTGGACAACACTCCACATATTGGAGAAGAGCCATCAGATTTGCCCTAGAAGTCATATAATAGAAGCACCTTTATGCTTATAACTAGCAGTAAGGCAGAACTATTGCTATTATCTCTTGATTCTTCCCTTTATATATCTAGATACATTTAGTCTAACATGAATTTTTAACATGTCTGTTGATTATAGAGTACTGGACTAGGTTCACCTATATACAGTATAGGTGAAAAAGTGCTCCTGTCCTCATGGAGCTTCCCATTTAGTAGGAGGATGCTGCAACAATATAAAATACTATACATGGTTACTATGTCAGAGCTGTAAAGCAAAGTGTTATCCAAATTGGGAGAGAATTTCGTGTGCTTGTGTGTGTGTGTGTGTGTGTGTGTGTGTAAAAGAAGTGTATGGGAGGGGAAGGTATCACAGAAGTGTCATTTTATTTTGACTTTAAAGAAT
This sequence comes from Macrotis lagotis, assembly GCF_037893015.1. Lineage (NCBI taxonomy): Eukaryota > Metazoa > Chordata > Mammalia > Peramelemorphia > Peramelidae > Macrotis > Macrotis lagotis. Next base: position 132,024,679 of record NC_133664.1, read on the forward strand.
GAGTAGGAATTAAGTGAAAGAGAAGAAATTCAAAGGCATAGATCTTAGAAGGCATAGACCAGAGAGTGTGGACCACATTTAGGGTTATAGAATACAGGTTTGAATCCCAGCTATACCATTTACTTGCTTACAAATCATTTAACTTCTCTCTATGTTTCAGTTTTTGTATTTGTTAATTGAGGAGGTTGGGACCTTTAAGTTCCCCTCTGGTTTTAAATATATGACACTGTGATCAGAAAACATTGTACTCTAATTTGGCTATTTGTATAGAATAAAGGGGGAAAGCTAGATAGTGAAGTGAATAGAATATAGGTCTGGAGTCAGGAAGATCTGAATTTAAGCCTGGTGACCCTGGGCAAGTCACTTAACCTTATTTGCCTCAGTTTTTTCATCTGAAAATAAGCTGGAGAAGGAAATTACAAGCCACTCCAGTATTTTTTCAAGAAAAATTCAAATGGGGTCATTAAGCATCAGGACTGAGATGATTGATCAATAATAATAATAATAATAATAATAACAACAATAGTAATTAGAATAAATGGGGTTTGTGTGAGAGAAAAGTTGAGAGGTAGGATGGTATCATTTTGTGGAAGAACCTGAATCTCAGCCATAGGAGTTTGAACTTAACAAATTCTGAAAATTATTACTCTTTTTGAACCTAATAAGATGGTTAGGCATATATTTAAGTAATAAGGAAGACTAATTTTCTAATAGTACAGGCAACTAATTAGCACCACAGACCTGACAGAGCTGG